>NC_135507.1:61640137-62240137 GCF_052857255.1 Amblyomma americanum | reverse complement strand
GGCTCCCATAGATGCCGCCATTGAATACGTTGGTTAGTGGTTAAGCGCAGGCTCTGTTAAGGCGCGTTTATACTCCCGCGTAACGCGCGCGCTGCAAGGCGACGTCACGTAAGCCAAAGCGGCGAGACCCTCTATATTCCAACTGCGCTCAGTGGCTCCCATAGATGCCGCCATTGAATACGTTGGTTAGTGGTTAAGCGCAGGCTCTGTTAAGGCGCGTTTATACTCCGGCGTAACGCGCGCGCTGCAAGGCGACGTCACGTAAGCCAAAGCGGCGAGACCCTCTATATTCCAACTGCGCTCAGTGGCTCCCATAGATGCCGCCATTGAATACGCTGGTTAGTGGTTAAGCGCAGGCTCTGTTAAGGCGCGTTTATACTCCGGCGTAACGCGCGCGCTGCAAGGCGACGTCACGTAAGCCAAAGCGGCGAGACCCTCTATATTCCAACTGCGCTCAGTGGCTCCCATAGATGCCGCCATTGAATACGTTGGTTAGTGGTTAAGCGCAGGCTCTGTTAAGGCGCGTTTATACTCCGGCGTAACGCGCGCGCTGCAAGGCGACGTCACGTAAGCCAAAGCGGCGAGACCCTCTATATTCCAACTGCGCTCAGTGGCTCCCATAGATGCCGCCATTGAATACGTTGGTTAGTGGTTAAGCGCAGGCTCTGCTAAGGCGCGTTTATACTCCGGCGTAACGCGCGCGCTGCAAGGCGACGTCACGTAAGCCAAAGCGGCGAGACCCTCTATATTCCAACTGCGCTCAGTGGCTCCCATAGATGCCGCCATCGAATACGTTGGTTAGTGGTTAACCGCAGGCTCTGCTAAGGCGCGTTTATACTCCGGCGTAACGCGCGCGCTGCAAGGCGACGTCACGTAAGCCAAAGCGGCGAGACCCTCTATATTCCAACTGCGCTCAGTGGCTCCCATAGATGCCGCCATTGAATACGTTGGTTAGTGGTTATGCGCAGGCTCTGCTAAGGCGCGTTTATACTCCGGCGTAACTTGCGCGCTGCACGGCGACGTCACGTAAGCCAAAGCGGCGAGACCCTCTATATTCCAACTGCGCTCAGTGGCTCCCATAGATGCCGCCATCGAAAACGTTGGTTAGTGGTTAACCGCAGGCTCTGCTAAGGCGCGTTTATACTCCGGCGTAACGCGCGCGCTGCAAGGCGACGTCACGTAAGCCAAAGCGGCGAGACCCTCTATACTCCAACTGCGCTCAGCCGCCGACGCGTTCGGCGGCTTCGGCGCACTCTGACCGCATTGCCGGAGACTTGGAGCACGTGTCTATTTCACGCCGAGTGAGCCAGCGGCCGCCGGCCCGGCAAGACCGTTTCGGCTCCGCGGTGAGGCACGCGCTGCGACGTCATGTGCCCTTTCGGAGCACCGCCATGGCGAAATCGCAAGTTCGCGGCCAGTAAAGCTTCCGCTTTAAAAAACATACGGCCGTAGATACATGGTGGTATAAATTACTTCCTGATGAAATACCTACCCGGAGAGTGGCGCACATAACTCATTGCCAATCTCTAAACAATAATGACTGCTCGCCACTGCCAGTTGTCTTTATTTGTATTGCTCCGTAACTTCCATTTCTCCGGCAGCCCACATGTAACTCACCCGCCGAGGGGAACATTCCTTTCCTTCGATGTCTCTAACACCATCCATCGGAAGGAAAGAGAAATGGAATGAGGTGACATGGTTGAAGAATGCACAGGCCCAAGAAAAAAACGAGAGACAGGAGAAAGGAAGAAAGGGATGGCGAGGACGTTACGCAGGAAAGTTTCCCGGAAGAGATGAAGGAATGAGTGAGCGGAGAATGAAAGAGGTACCGTAATTTCGACCATCTCTAGAACTTCAATGTGCACTGACATCGCACAGAACATGGGCGCTTTCTACATTCGGCTCCATCTAAAACACGGCCATCCCGACCGGGGTTGAACCCGGGTCTTCAGGCTCAGTAGACGAGCGCCCTACAACAGATTCACTACAGCGGGTGCCCGGTTAGCTAGCCTACATGCGGAATGTGAGCGGTGTTACGGATAGGCAAAGTGAAGGGAAAAGGAAAGCACTAGCTCGAAACTCGGGAGGGAGAATCAGGGATTGCAAGACTGCAAACATTCATTTGCTGAGAGCCACGCACACAATCCTTAACGCATAAAAAAGATGTAAGGCAAGCCCTCAGCGTTGAAAGGCCTGAAGGAATAATCACTTTTTTCACACTAAATGACAAACAGAGCATGAAAGTAGGGATCTTTTAAAGATAGTTTCATTATAAACTAGGCGACAATTTATACTGCGCCTGATTATGTAAACTAGCTCTAAAAATTAAAGGGTGTAAAGTAGCATTTCAAGTAAGTATTTAGGAGGCCTTGTGTGCATATATCTAAGCGTAGCGCATAAAGGTTTGAATGCGGTCTTTCTATTAGTCTGCACTGTATTTAAGCGTGCTTAAAACTTCATACAAGGGGTCCAAGGCTTTAGGTGACCTCTTGCATTAAGTTAAGTTTAGCTGGTTCGACATGACCAATGTGTGGAGTCCCAATAACACCCTGCTAAGATCGACAGCTAGTGAGATTCTTGTAATTTTAGCAAACAAACATATAGTAATTTTCTGGAGACTGAAGGCAAGACAAAGCATACAGAAATAACTGTAACCTTCGGTGAGAGACTGCGCAAACACGAGTGTCAGTGCAATTCCACACGAAGCTCATCACGAAGTCAATACTAGCCAGGCGATCAGACAGACATTCGGGTACCCAGAAACTATCCAGGGACTCGTAATGTCTGGACATCCAAGGACCCACTGCATAAGTAGATGCGGAACCGCGACACAAATTGAGCCAGACCGAACGCGTTGTCCGCTTACGACACTTCTTTGTTACGGGGTTTTGCCTTTTTTCTTTTATCCCTGCCTCTCACACGGCTGGGGACCGACAGCGCATAAATGAGATGGCCTCAGAAGTAACTCGATTGCAATGAGAATTGTGTGTGGATCTCAACAACTGGACGCCGCCTCTAGTTACAGTGTACTACAGGGTGAGACTGGTTTTGGCGCGAATGCTGAGAGTAACAGTGAAGGTTTTGCTAAGCCTCCGGCAAACAAGGCCAGCCGAGTTTCCTGATCCTACTGGCGATGTTAAGTCGATATGGTGCACAGATATTCCGTAATATACATGTAGCAATGTTTTCTTGCTCTCCGAGCAAAGCAAAAAACCTTCCGCAAGCTTTGCGAAACGTATTCAACCACATAGGCTGTTTAAAACAAGGCTCAAAAAGAACCCGGTGACTTGGCCAAGTGGCTGTGACAATCAAGTGCTGAGCGTAAACACGCTGGATTGAATCCTGGTTGTGGCAGCCACATTTGGATGCAGAAGTAATTCTAAGCACTTCATTGATGTGCATTATAAGTGCACGTTATAGAGCTCGAGACGGTTCAATTTAAACCGGTGTGCTTCACTGCGGTCAGTTTATTGCGTCCGTATCCATATCTCATGGATAGCGTTTATGGCCGCAAAATTGAAAACGCGCATGAAAAGGGTCAACAAATTGAGACATTAAACTTGAACAGCCAGTACTGACAAGGTGCCGTATGCCGGATTCAAATAATAAGTTCAAGGAACAACACTTGTCCATAGCCGCTCATAGTCCTTAGGATGCAGTATTAATTCGGTAAGCAAATGCAAGAGGAAACAGAATTGACATCTCAATGTTTATCTCCAGTAACGAACACATATTCATCAAAAGTGCTACGGTGATATTTATCCATGTGAAAAGCATTGCGTTTAGTTAACAAGATCAGCTTCAATAACTCATCCCCTTCCGCAAAAAAGAAAAAAGCAGTGTGAGACGGCC
Organism: Amblyomma americanum; assembly: GCF_052857255.1. NCBI lineage: Eukaryota > Metazoa > Arthropoda > Arachnida > Ixodida > Ixodidae > Amblyomma > Amblyomma americanum. The sequence goes on along the minus strand of NC_135507.1, from coordinate 62,236,285 downwards.
ATGAATGTGGGCGGAGCCTGACAGCGGGCCTAAGGTGCAGCCGACCTCAGGGAGGAAACGCCACGAATGCAGCATGCAAAACAGTATCAACTTCGGGCTGTCCTCTTTTTGAAATCATTTATATAGCGAGAAAGCACATCACAATTCTTACTGCTTCCACTTATGGCCTGATGCTAACGTGTTCTATTGTATTAAAATTTTACAGCTGCCTTTGTGGCTACTAGCTTAACGCATTGTTTTGATTGCATTTGTAGAATAACAGCAAAGCACTAATTGGGAGCCATTCTAACTTCAAGGTTCGAGTAAGTTTTAGGAAAATTTTTGGCGTTTCCCATGCTAATAAAACGCGCTATTGCGTCATATTAGAGTCTTGGCCACTCTACAATCGGTGCACGAATGAACACAGTGTTCGCGTATTCAGTGGGCGATCAGAAATTGATACTGACACACAAATACTGAGAGTGCAATAGAGTATGCTCTTAGACAAAAAGAGAGCTTAACTTCGGTAAATACAAAGAACACTAGTTTCACATTTTCGTGCGATACTCCCTCCCGTAACTAACTAGTTGTTTACTCATCCATAGCCCGCTGGGCCGTAAAAATGCAAAACGCGTTTGAACAGGGCCACCGATTAGAGAAATACATGGTTCTGTATGCTGGATGGAGCTAAAAAACTGGTAATGCTTTCCTGAAAAAAAAATTCAAAATTGCAACTGCCAATACCCAACCAGGTAAAGGGGCTCGACATAGCTGTTTGTTACCCATCCCATATTTCGACAAACTATGGCAAACATACCCGCTCGATCTTTTCCATTTAACGGTGCAACGCGTATAATGTGACATTTTATGGCTCTTACGTATACCTTTTATAGCAACTCTCTCGTGTGGCCCTTGACGTCATACAAAATGGATGTGTTTCGTAGGCTGCGTCCGAATTCTCTCTTCGATAGAAAACACACCTTGAATAATTTTGAGAAGTCCATTTTAAGAAGTGCATCACATAAGACGCGACATGAATATATGAACAACACCGAAAATTTATTTAGTTCTCGTTACAATGATTGAAAAATGGCAGGTTTTCATTTCTGACACATGGCATAACAGAGTTTGCGAGAAATTTCAATTCACCCTTGCGTAACTATTGAGAATAACTCCTTTTGTTTCTTTCGGTGTGTCGCATGCCCTGTGTATTCTATCTCCTTGACAGAATTATATTATTGTCTTTGCCGTTTTATATTACACTCATATAGTTCAGCGAGTTTATGTAGCAAGGTTTCCGGTGCCTCATAACTGTTTTCCGGGTAGTCGCTTAATCTGGCTTCTGAGAACAAGTTTTGTTTGTAATTGAGGCATTATCAACCGAAATCACGAAACGTTGCTGTACACTGATAATGGTATCTCCGTCTTCCGGAGTAGCAGAATTTTCGCTGAAAAAACAAAAACAAAGTGTTGTCTGCACTGAAATTTACTGTAATATTTTCGGAAAAGTGCTGTGTTAAGCAGTTGAAGTTATTTTTTCTGTTTCTTAAGCGTACAACGTAGCTGTGCATAACAAGAGTCGCTTTTATTTTGGTGTGTATTCTATGCATTATTAAGCTCAGTATTACAAACTACCATGAATGCGTTTCTCTAAGAAATGATGTATAGGGTTAGCTAATACAAAACAAAGAAGTAGAGCCTTGCCGCAATCAACTGTTATGGATATTAAGTTTACGGTGAATCTGTCCGTGATGTCCAGTTGTCAAAATATTGTCAATAATCTTAAAGGAAAAATGGCCAACGTGGCAAAATTTCCGGATTGCCCCAAAAATATCCGCGGCAAATCTTGAAAGGTACTAAGGACATGTATTTCTTAGCCAGGAAAAGCTACGGACTTCTTCTTAATCAGCACTTTCCCATACAAGAATGTTATCAATCATGAAGGCTCAATAAGCTGCAGTACTTCAGCATGCAAAAGTTCTACCAGACCACTGAAACTGACAAATGATGCCAAGAGTGCTCCAGAAACGTCACCGTCACTAATGATCAGCGCATATCGCCTATTCTAAACGCGCTTAACAATCCTCCTTCACGGAAGTAAAATATTTAGGCCTTTTCGTGTGTAACACAGGTATAAAGGCTTATTGTTTCACCCATTTTTAGCCTTTTATATCATATTTTTTTGTGCCTCTTTTATGACAGAATACAGGCGCCATCTTTTTGTGTGCGCACGGAGGGTGGACGCAAAAATATTGATAGGAGTGCCCAATACGACGGGACTCAGAATACCGTCCGCAAAACAAATCGGCGGTTTGGTTTGTGACGTATGTCATCCTTGATGCAGCTAATATTACGAGTGGATAATATGTATGTACGTAAGTACGGAATAAAGTGCAACGAAATGACAAGTGTAGCAACTTTTGCCGTCTTACTAGTCCGAATCAATCGCAGGGCCTCAATTTGTCAAATCTGCCCGAATGGCAAACAGTGAAAAAAACTGCTGCCGTGGAAAGGCACGAGGGAAATATGCTCAAGCAAAACGAAGGGTGATTTCGAAGCAATAACATAAAATCATAGGAAGGGACGAAACGATGCTGTATAAGAGAAAAACACCACTTGGTGCGGCACAGACAGCAGATGCAGTTCTAGACTGCAACGTAATCAGTAAAACATACAAAGACTAACTAAGCCCAAAACTAAAAAAGCACACCGAGAGATCAGTGAAAGCTCAGCACAGCCAGGGTCATTTATCAACCGCAACAGAGGCGCCATCTATCACGCACGAAAGCGCTCGGCATGCCCCAAAAGGCAGATACCAGGAAAGCTCAAGAAAAGAAAAAATATGCCCGCTAGGTGGCTGAATGATGCGGTTCAAAAGCACAACCATGGCTAGAGAGCAAGAGGGGTAAAAACGCAACGGAGGTATACAGGGAGGAATTTCGTATTAACCCACTGTTCACGGGCCATACGTTCCTTTCTCAAACTATGATTACTTGCCTTAGAGGCAGATAATAAATGTAGGAAAAAAGAATGCAGTGGCTGAGTCTTGCAATAACTAAAGCTTAGGAAAACAGTATGGGGTAAAATACATATACCGAATGAAGAAAGCTTGCTAGATGTGAGAAGCAATCATGAAGAAAAACAAATAAACACGGTAATTGAGGAACGGTAAACCCATACTCCCGCCTCCAAAGTAAATGGAGCGAGATTGGTGATGCATACAAAAAGCCAACTACTGCTTTCAGCAGCAGTGTAACCTCGTATTATAATATTTATAACGACAATAAACGCCAAAGAATACGCTTGGAAGCAACCACGGGATTAAAAGGGAAGGCAACCAGCCGTCAGCCCGGAATATCACGTAAAAGAAAAGCCAGAAAACTCTGCTCAGCGGGCTCCATCATAAATAAAGAACAAAATTTGAAAGCCACTAAAACAAAAAGGTGCAAAGGCTAAATCAAGCACAAAGATGAAGCAGCAGCAGAGGTCCGCTTCAGCCGGCACAAAAAGTGCATCATCCCCGTCCTCATAACCGAAGGTACATACGTGCTCTATCATTTGCGGCCATTTCTTTCCGTGCGAAGGGATCCCGGAGAGACAGAGCGATTTTCCTTTTGATGTCATTTCGTGAGTCGATCTCTCTCCACATCGTTGTGTTCGCTCGCAATATGTGGCTTCTCGTTATTTATACTTTCCCCATTGCCTCACTCCTTCCACATTTGTGCATTTATTTTTGCTATATCTGACCACTTTTTCGCATTGTCTTCTTGTAGTGCCGTATTTTACTTAACAACTGTACTTGGCCATTGGAACCTTAAATACCACGTTTTGCGGACGAAGACACTTCGAAATTTTTTCAGCACTTCGTGCGCCCTCTCATCCCACTATAGCGCAACCACAGGCAAGTTGCTCTGAGTTGCTTATAATTTCTTGCTTAATTATACACTTTTTCAATTTTATTTCAAAAGACTGAATTTGCGTGTTCCTTGGGGAGAAAGGATATGCCCAAAACCCTTCAATGTTTGAGCCTCACTATGGTAGCTACTCACAGCTCACTTCATGACTTCTCTTTGCAGACGGAACTGGCAAAAGACTTGACCAGTTAAACAAGTTGAAAAAAGTTCATTTCAGAAACAAACACATTTCTTTCTTTTTCCTGGCATGTTACCATCATATAATAAACAAATAAAACGGTACGTATGCCTATTCCACCCCTCATCATGTTCGACAAGTTAGAGCGCTCGGAAGAGGGCGTGGATAGATCTCCAGCCTAGACGCGCCATCGTAACTGCCGTCCATAATTTAAGGCATGAGCAGCGACTCGAGCACGCTGCAATGAATTCGACACATTCCGATAAAGCTACCCGGGCGTCAAACGACCAGCGATTCTCCGCGTTCCACTTCACCCCTTCTCCTTCCCTGGGCACCACGCTTTCGTTCACTCCTAGTCTGTTTTATCCCACTCCGCACAGAACACTCAGATCTGTGCACCAACCACCTCCCGTGCCTTGAAAACAAAGGCATCGTAGAGCGGTGCCTGGAAGGAGATATTGTTTCACAAGATATATAATTGCTTTGCGGCACAATCTATCCGGTGCTCTGGTATGTATACCGGCCAAAGAACCATTCGTCGCGTGATCTAATAAGCGAATGGGACCTGGAAGACAATTTGCCTGCATGACGCCGGCTATTCCAGCGGCCCTGAAAACCTGGAACGTGATTTTTTTTCTTGGAAGTTGAGAATTGTTTTTTTTAAGCAAGGAAATGGCGCAGTAACCGTCTGGCATATCCATGGAAACCCGAACCGCGCCGTTAGGGAAGGGTGGAACGTGAAAGCGAAAGAAGAAAGAGAGAAAGAGGTGTCGTAGTGGACGTCTCCGGAATAATTTCGACCATCTGGGGATCTTTAACGTGCACTGACATCGCACAGCACACGGGAGTCTTCTGTGCTTCGCCTCCATCGAAACGCGGCCGCCGCGGCCGGTTTCCAGCCCTGGTACTCCGGCTCAGTAGACGGGTGCTCGAGGCACTGAGACACCGAGGTGGATACATTAAAACAAATATAGCACACTTCACACCAAATCACCAGGACATTTCACCCACTTGTACACCTCCCGAAAAATGCTGAACCCGATAATAGTTACATAAATAGCATAATTGTTGTGCCTGTCCTCAACGTGCACCGTATCACGGCCCAAGATAGGAGCGCTGACAACGCTCCAAACAGCCCTCCACTATTCCTCCATAGTGCACATCCAATTGATGCACTCGGGACGTAATCCAAGGCCCTGACAAAACGCAACGACCGGCCTCACAGGTTGCCGCTCGCTGCAGCATCTCGTTTCCCAGCAATGGCAACAGGTGATGCGCCGTTACAGGCGTGCCTGGTGTGACTGGAACTCTTCCCAGCGTAGCCCATTTCTTCACTTCAAACCCCAGGGCATGAAAGGTGTACCGTTGCCGCTTCCTGATGTTCGAAGCACCGCGAAAACGTTGATGTTGCCCGTCCTGTCTGCTTTTTTGGCGTCAACTTACGAAACCGATTTCCGGAGATTACGCAACCACTTCGCTGATATAGAGGGCGTTCCACCTAATATTTTTTTTTAAATAGGCTTTCTCAGTTAGAAGAGCGCTTTTGTCGACATAACATTGTCAGTAGTGGAGTACACCAGAATACAGCTAAGATGTGCTAACTAGCGGGCTGGTTAACTGATAATGAATAGCCAACTTTTTAACTAATACGGTTAGGCTTCCTTATTACTGATAGACGTGTAGCCCACCATAGCAAATATCGATATCACTTTCTAGAATTTCCGAAACGCAGTTAGCCTCGGCGCTGTGCCCGGGCAAATTTTTGATACATCGCGCCAAAATACATGCGCTTTCGCGAAGCTTGCAGGCAAAGAAATCTGTCTAGTGCACGTAACTAGTCGAAATAACAAAAATTAGTTGGGCCACAACGCTGAGGCTAAGCACGTTTTCGAAATTTTACAAGCTGATGTTGGCATTACTTACGGTGGGCTATACGCCACTGTATAGTTAGGGAGCCTAACAGATACAGTTAAAACTTAACTAATCAATTTTAATTAAGCAGGCTGCTAGTTAACAGGTGTTAGCCGTATTCTGACGTGCTACACCACTGACAGTACTTGCTGAAGAAAGGACTCTTCTAACTCAAAACCCATCTTTGCAAATTGTGCCAAATCTTAAGTGAAACATCCTGTATTGTTCTATGCACAAGTTACATTTCAATGCGCCTAAGTGTCCCTGCGCATGAAATGTCAAAACGTTCCCATAGCTTGCGTTAAATCAGAATTAATATTTGTGAGAACAATTGCAAGAATGAGCTTCAATATTCTTTTAAACCGCTTACATTTCAGGTAACCTGTTATCACTATTTTACTCTTCGTGTGGTTGCTAAGCAGTCCCCTCAGTGTAAGATCCCGTGTATACTAGGCCGACCTCTTCATGAAAACGTTTCAGCATCCGCGGGAGGGAAACCAGTCCAATGAAAAAGGCTAAAAGACCCCCTCCCCCTCATAAAACAACTGCTAAAATAATTTCAAAATTTTCCACCGTGTGCCCCGCCAACGCATTTCCTTAGTGAGAAAGTAAAAAAAAACGTTTTGCCTAATGTTCGCGAGATCAGATATACTAATTTACACACCAATTACACTGTTAGCTATATCGGGGCAACAAACTTACCTCCCCAAAACATTTTTGGCATTTTTGGCAACAAATTTGGCTCCCCAAAACAAATGAGGCTGCTTCAGCGTCTTAGCATGTATGCCAACAGTTTGTTTTTCTTAGTTTTTACTTCTTTTAGGCCCTGCATATCTTTGCGAGCGCTGCCAGTACACAAAAAATGCGATGATCTTTTGGTTTCGGTTTATTTGTGTTTTACTGTTTATGAGCTTTTAGTAAATAATGCTTTTTTCACTAGCCATATATGTTTGGGTAATGTGTGGCTCTTCTTGTAATGTGCGGTTTTTCTTCTCCCACACAGCACCGAAGCAATATTGTCGAGAGGGGCCCCTTCACTCCTCGTAATCCCCCTTCAGTGCCATGGTCCGAAGGGATACACGAACACAAACTGCCACGAAGGAAACGAAGTTGATGACAGCAAGCACGCCAAGAGGCCAAAGGAAAGATCCGTCTGAGCTGAAACCCCTAATTTATCTCTCGCTCCTGTGTTTCTTTCTCTCTCTCTCAACAGAGATGTATCCGAAGGTTCTACTTATATCCTTACTTCCCTACCTTCCCACCATTCTTCAATAAGAGCCACCGTTTTCTAGAGCCTTTATCGCTTTTTTTCCCTGTCTTTTCACCCTTGCGTCCCCAAATTACCCTCTCTTGTTCCTGAGCAAAGACGGAAATGAAGAAAAATAGGGAAGAGAAATTAACAGACCTAACAACGGCACATTTTCCTCCTGAAGAATTCTTTTTATGCTTGTCTCATCATTATGAAAAAAAATGAAAAATATGCACCCATCAGACGCAAGGCAGATAACCTGACAGTTGCGCGAGGCAGGTTTTTTGTTTTTATTTTTGCGCTTCCCTCGCTTTGCTTTTGCTCCCGGCGAAACGTAGTTTCCTCCCCAGAGCACTGCTACGAGTAGACGAGTGTTAATATATTTGTCAGGAGGGCTTGCACTTCTTTCTTCACTTCACTCGGCCCACGTCGACACTTCGGCGTTTATATTTCCCCCCTAACGGAGCCTACTTTTTCATGAACAGCGCTGACATGTACATACAATGCAGATGCCACACGTGCACGACAGCGTCTAGTTCAGAGAGGTTGTTTTCACTTCAATGATTTGGCATCTCTGCAAATCTTCATAAATTCTGCGTTCGCTTCTTTTAATAGTCTTGAAACTATCAGCTCTGTTCTATTTCATCAATTCTTGTTCGTCATGATACGCGGATGTAAATTATCCCTGCGTCATTCCCAAAAAACACGAAATGTCTGAACCGGTGTCGTGCGTGTCAGGGTAAGAAAACGCTGCATGGCGCTGGTTTTGCGAACAGGGAAAATGGTGACACGTAAAGTTAAACAAATAAAAAATCCAGAACAATGCATAGAGAGCAGGTTACAGGAGAATCGAAAACTTGCGAATTGCATTGGTGCTGGGAGGAATAAAACAAAGCATTAAACATCTCACCAGAATATCTAGAACCCTTAGAAGTGCGCACATGCCCGGAAAACTTTGAACATTGTCGTTTTCTATTCGAAGAGCGACTGACAGGTGACTGGCAATTTTAGTCCGCTGTATGGCTTCTGGTGGCTGCGGACTCGGTAATTTTTTCTGCACAAGGAACTTGCGTGGCTTGTTTTAGTCCGGTTGAACACATAGGACGCAGACACACTCAGTGGTCGTTCCTGGCATCGACTGTTCTTGATGCATTCGTTGAGAGCACATTCTTCTGCTTTGTGGCAAAACACTGACCGCTGAAACTCTGAGTTGTACCAGGAATTTTTGCGACTAAGCTGCACTCTGAGCTTTTTTAACATTTGCCGCATGGCGCCATCTGCGTGCAGCACAGCTCTTTAAATAGAGTCAAGCCAAGCATTTTTGCGGTAGCTGTTGTACTTGAGCGTAAATATGGCTTGCTTGCTTTAGCCGTTGCAAACGATGACACTGCCTTACCATCTATAGGCGAACGGCAAAGTTGATGCTCAGAAGCATTCTTCAGAAACTTCCCAGTTGAAGTCATATATGGCAGTTTGTAATCCGCTGATATCGGAAATCTTATTGGGACATACCTTTGTGGTAAATAACCCGCAAGTTTTGTGATAGTACACTCGTTCACTTAGGCGATCTTATGCAGAGGGTCATCAGCCACTGCGCAGACTTGACAAAGTGTCTCCCGGCCTGCTCGCCACAGCGACTGTTGTTTTACGCCACACTTGACTCTGCTCATTGTATAGTTATTCAGCAGCGGTCAGATTGCGAAGTGCCACTTCAAAACCCGCGAGTCAATACAGAAAGTCGGCTCTGTATACACAAGGCGGCTGAATGCGACGCGACGAAAAGGGCTGAGGGCAGTCTTCTCAGGCTTCCGGATCTCTCCGGCCTGCTCACGTAAGCCGCCGAGGAGAGCCTGGTAAAGTCGTCTCGAAGGAGAAGTGACTGTGGCCGAGAGATAGAAGCGTGTTTGCCCAGCTCTTGGCCGGATTAGTTCTTTGCCGGCACAGACGGCCTGACTGCCTCCGCATTCCGTCTTTCTGGCACCCAGACTGCGCTCGTGCAGAAATGGCACTCTGGACGTTTGAGCGTAATAATGTGAGGCGGCAACCGATATATATGCCGCGAAATGTAAGGTATCGCAAAAAAAGTTGGCTCCAAAATAGGCTAAATTATGGGTGGTATTCCGGCACCTGCAGACATTGCAGCAAGAATAAAAGTCTCAGCAGACATCATGCACCCGGTCACCAGTGGAGAGTGGAGTGGAGGGACAATTTAAGGATCACTGCTTAAACAAGGTTTCAAGTTTGAGTTTGTCGAATATATTTTCTTGTCTAAGTACTGTGGTTTAAATAGTTCTATGGAATGATTTGACTGACCTTGGCTATCACGTCAACAAAAGCCATCGCAGTATCACTCAAATTACGGCAACTGAACAAACTGTGAGGTTAGCGGCAGTGGATTTGCTACGAATATTATCAGTGGGCTATCATGAGGCGGTATCATAATAGCTGAAGCCAGGGCAAGTAGGAACACGGAATGGATGGGCATAGGAGGGATGCGGCTGGTTTCTATCCACTTGAAATTTTGCAACTTCATAGTAGCCAGCCCCTGAATTCATGTTTTTGGGAGAAGACGATCCGCTTGTCTCAACGTCTTAATAATAATAATAATTTGTTTTGGGGAAAGGAAATGGCGCATTATCTGTCTTATATCGTTGGACACCTGAACCGCGCCGTAAGGGAAGGGATATAGGAAGGAGTGAAAGAAGAAAGGAAGAAAGAGGTGCCGAAGTGGAGGGCTCCGGAATAATTTCGATGACCAGGGGATCTTTAACGTGCACCGACATCGCACAGCACACGGGCGCCTTAGCGTTTTGCCTCCATAAAAACGCAGCCGCCGCGGTCGACCGGGTTCGAACTCGGGAACTCCGGATCAGTAGCCGAGCGCGCTAACCACTGAGCCACAGCTTTTTTTTTCTTTATTGACCACTGAGCCACAGCGGCGGGTTGTCCGAATGTCTTCAAACGTTTTTTACACAAGTTAGCGAACACAAGCTTTCGTCAATGAGGAGATAGAGGAATTTGGTTCACCCAACCGCCAAGAGCTTAATATATGAATAAATATTTACGTCATAACTTTGCTACTTTGCCAAACGGATTAAATAAGCACAATTTTATATTACTTGCAATTCGCTAAAGACACTTCTTTAATTATGCCGGAAGAACTTCTGTACTGCAGAATTTCTTAAGTGTGTGGCACATGCATTCTTCTCTTTTCTTGTGGCTTTGTTTGCACTCTGCATTAGTAGTCATTATTTGGTAAGTGTTGCTGAAACAGCATGTGATTTATCTTCATTTCTACTACTTCTTCATGGCATGGATCAGTAACATTATAATTTTTATTTCAATACATTTTAAGGTAGTGATTAGAGTATTTAGTTAAGAACATGTACAACTGCGTAGGTAAAAGAGCAAAAGTTCTCGTTTGAATCTGTGATATTCTGCAGTGCTGTGTAACGAGCATTTGCTTTCGGCACTGTCAATATCTATAGAAGTCCAGAACGTTTGCGAATCATCTGCCGTTGCCTTTAGGCCCGGATCCTCCTTTGTAAGAAAGAAAAGAAACTTCAGATTCTTAGAATTTGAGCCAGGGGTCTTGTGAGGCCTTGTCGATAATATTTTCTCGTATTCTTTTTGGGCATTCTCCATTTTCTTCGCTCATTTTGCAGGTCAGAGAGGCTTAATACCCGAAAGGCACAATTCAAAGGGGAATTACTTCCAATTTGGGAGCTGTTTTAAGGCTGTGACATAATTTCCCATGAAAAATAAACAGTACTGCAATTCTTTATGAAAAGACATAGTAGATTTTTTTTAAATGAACAATGCACAACTAGACTCAGGATAGCTACACCAAAAACGGTTGACGAACTAGCCCACGTGCCCACGAGAGTCGCCAGCCGTGTATAAATGGCATAACAGTGATTTAATTAGCACTGTCCTGTATAGTGCAATTTATTGCTGCCTTTACGACAAATAAAGACACGGTTTCATTATTAGAATCAAAACCTAAGAAGACCGAATGAAACATACGGAGAAGTTCTCGAAAGACAAGGCGACAAGAAAAGGTATGGGAGAAGGAGCGAAACGAACTGTGAGCTTGTACTCAAACGAAGAGTTCACGCAACCATTTGCTCCAAGAGATTACTTAGGAAGATTTGAATTTTAACAAATACATTGGTTGAAGACTGTTCAGCGCGTAACGCGATAAAAAATAACCTCTCGGCACTGAAATTTTGGAAAGAGAGGAAGCCTTGACATGCGACAGAAAAAAAACACTTTTGTAATCTGCGATGTTGACATCATAAAACGGCGTTATAACAAAAACAAAATGTCTACAAAACTTGGTGCGCACAAGAAATTTTTCAATTTGGTTTTCCAGTGCAAATTAACATGTAAGTACCGTAAACGTTCAAGGCAGCGTTATCTTCGTGTTTGTGAGACATGTACCAATAGATTCCTCCAAATTGATCCACTGTGTGAAGAGAGATTTAACCATGCACATATACGATTCTAATTTATTATATCACGCAGTACAGTGAAGGCAGCGTATAATCATTCAGAAAGCTTTAAAATGCAAAAAAAATGAACAGCATTCACTATAAAGCACGTTCTTTCAAACAAGTGTCATAAACAAATCATTTATTTGCTGGTGACACTGCTTTGCAAGGTAACTCAGAGGCCGAATTGGAAAGCCTAATCGAGGTACTGGACTGGCAGAGCAGAACGTTGGTCTGAAATTGAACATCGTAAATTCTACAGCAACAAGGAATGGTCCCGGAAGCGAACAATAGTTTACGATTGGTGGTGGAAGATTCGTAGGTGTAAGAAAATTATATCTACCTACGACAGGTTTTGACCGCAGAAACTGAACACGATATTAAAACAGCTAAGAGAACATGAACGGGGGTGTGCATTTCCCAGGCACTCTATCATGTCTTTAACAGCAGTCTATAGCTGTACACTTCAAAACGAAAGTATATAACAGAAATATTTTACCGGTGCTATTCCAGAGGGGAGTGCGTGGAAGCTAACGCGTAGAGTTGAGTTTCTGATGAAGAGAGCGCATCGAGCTATAGAGAGGAAAACCACAGATGCAATGATAAGAGGGAGAAGGAATGTTGGATATCTCAGAAAAAAAAGCTTCTTAAAGATAACTTATGCGAAATCAGGTAAAATAAATGGGAATGTTACGCTTTGTGCTACGAACGCAAGATAAACGATGGCCGCTTAAGGCAGCGCAGTGGATTGTAAGGAAGAGCGGCAGTAGCACATGAGGTATGGGGCTAAGCTGGATGGATGAGATTAGTAAGATTGATGGGATAAAGTGGCTGTAGCTGGCATATGACCGGTCTAGTTGGAGAGTTATGGCGGAGGTTATACTTTTTCACTGGATGGAACTATAGTTGGTGATGATGGTGGTTCGTTCTCTGGCTTTTGCAGTCGCAGACCGGCACCATTTCGATCTCTGTGCTGTATTTACCGTAGAATCTATCTAGATGTCGGCGGGATCGCATGTGTTAGCAATGCAATGCCTGACATTCCCTTTTCTCAGTTGAAAAATGCTCCTAGACTCAAGCCGATATTAAAATAAATAACACTTCTTTTCCTTCAGCTCATTATTGTAGTATGTACTACTATAGGATAAATATTTCATTGTCTTACTTTTTTGAATAGAAAGAGCATAACAATCGAATCAATCATTTTTGTTCAGGCAGCCCATTTAGTTCACTTTTATGCAGCATTTATTTCGACTGTGAGCATCTGCTTGACAAAGAGAGAGAGAGAGAGAGAGATTTTTTTTTTTCCCAAACGGCCAAGGCCTCCCAAAAATTCGCCATTAGGCTCACTGCTATGCCCCTCCACACGGCAATATTTAAAAAAGGCGAAAAGGCATAAAATGTCACCGTGCGAACCTTGGCGCTCGGCATTAGATTTCAATCGGATGGCCTTTTTTCGGTCGTTAGTTAATAAAAAAGCAAATTACACATAAAAGGAAGATAAACCTTAGCTTTCACTTTGCAAGGACGCTTTTTTTCCGAGCGCTTCTTCCTTTCTTCCTTTTCTCTTTCACTTCCTCCTTTAACCCTTCCCTTACGGCGCGGTTCAGGTGTCCAAAAATATACGAGACAGATACTGCGCCATTTCCTTTGCCCAAAAACCAATTATTATTATTTTCCGAACGCAGTGTCCCGTGCTCTAAACGGGCAACGACTCATCCCTAGGCACCTAACGTTGTGCTCTCCTTGTCAGTTACACACTCTAAAGAAAAGGGCGTAAAGAGGGAGTGAAACGTAGTGCGCTGGAGGGCAGCTCACTGCCTCTTTACTCCCATTTATGCGTATTCGTGTTGAGATCGCCGAAACTATACATGGCGCTTAAGCGTAAGAAAAGTCCACTCAAACTGAAGTGCTTAAGCTAAAAAACGCGCGACATGTTCTTCATGGTTGTATTTTGAAAATTCGCCGGAAGCAGACTGGTTCCAGTTTCGGAGAGCAGCGTTTTGCTTTGAATATCACCGTGCTGCAGCTTATAAATAGAATTACTCCTACTGCGTCTGTCGCGAGGGCTCTACTCTGCTTCGAGAAGCCTTGGTGGATGTCAGAGGCACACCCAACAATTATGGACTAAACCATTTTTGAGCACGAAACCTGTTATCAACGCAGTTTTTTCATATAGTGTAGGATTTACCTATAACAATCATTTCACCCTCATATCACCTGACGACACTTCAATTTCTTTTTTATAAGCATTTTTGCTACCGACAAAGCGCTTTACATTGTTTTTTTTTCAAGACAGTCTGCTATTTGATGCGATCGCTGGAAACACTTTAAAACAACGATTTTCCTACCTATTACAAGAATGGACCATTAACTTCAATATTTCTGCAAAAATATCTTACAATTCCCCAATTTTCAAAGTTTTTGTCCAATAATGGTGGACATGGGGGGTAAAAGGCAATAATAAGGGGACCATCGATGAAACTTTGCTAGGCTAGGATATTAATCTCTCGCGCTCAAGCACCGCAAACAGATGCATGAGTGCACAACGACGAAGATTCACGCCCGAAAAAAAAAAACGCCCTGTGGAAGCCGCTGAGATATTTATGGGAAGAGACAGGGACGAGGTTACTGGTTCCGCGGCGCCTGTCATCACAGATCGACAGCAATAGACATGAGACAGATGCTCTGCAAAACCCTTCAAGACGTCCTTACTGTTTCTTCAATTCGCTGCCTGTACAACATGAAAGTCCCACAGGCATGCGGCATATATCGGTGTATCGCCGTACAACACCATATCTAGAAGCAAGATTTGCTTCGTGGAGATAATGAGGGAGATGTCCGTGATAGAGAAGAGGGCGATAACAGTGTGTGTGAAGTAGGGAGATTAACCGAAATCTCCATTTTTTTTTTCAGGCAGCTCTAATATATCTAGCATAGCATGCTCGCTTACCATAAACCGGGGCCTCATAGCCCTAATCTAGAGAAAGAAGCCAGGAATGTGAAGGAGTAAGGGGAGGAGGAAGGCAAGACATGCTTAAAATGCGCGTGCTTCAACACATGTTTCGCGTGTTTCAACGGTGGTGCCACGAAAGCGCCGGGTATGAGTGTAGAGGTGGGGAGAAATTGCGGGGCTGTGAAATCGGAAGGCGGCTTGAGGTAAGGTGCTGCGTGAAGAAAAAAAAACATTCGACGGGGCAAACGCTGTACCTCGGGCGCGTTTCTCGCCAATGCTAATGTATTCGGGAACCGTAGCGCATAATTAGGCCCCAGCTCTCTACCGCGCCTCTGGCGGAGGACAGAGCACGAGCGGTGAGTTAGCGGCGCGGTTCTTTGCTGCGTCGGCAGTTTAGCCCCGGTACGAAGCGAGTGGCTTCTCTCAGAGTTTTATCGCATATTGCCTTATTTATTTCCACTTATTTACAAGGCCCAAGTTGGAGCTTTACAGCACTGTTTTGCTAACGGTTGCAGCGCTCCGGCGAATTCATTCAATTACTAGATGGTGCGGAAGCTCCGGCATTGCCACAGAGTTAATTATCGAACCGTAAAGAAAATCTAGTGCCGCCAAGGACACCAGTATTTTTCAAAGGTACGTCGTCTAGGCGCATTTTCCTCCTCTTGTATTTGGTGCATTATGATTGCCTGCGCGCCTGAGGATGACCTGTGCCTCCCTGCACTTCTCATGACATCAATTTGCACAAATACAATGAGAACGACGCATTATGTCCGCCTTCTGATGTCAGTAAATTGCGACGTCCATAAATTACAGAGCAACAGTAATGCTCAACAGTGCCATAAATCTCAGTGCATGATAGGTTCGATTTTAGAGTATTTGTCTAAAATATCTGCCATAAAGCTTTTAGGCGGGTGATACTTTCTAGCTGCTAAAGTAGACCTTGTCATCGAAGCAAATAGAAGCATAGGATTCGTTACACAGCTGGAGCTAGAATTACGGTAAGATTATTTAGAAAAGCGCTAAGATATTCATCGACACTGATTACAGAAGTACTGCTGGAGCAGGATTGTGAGTGCGGGTTTCACTAAATGAACCATGCAATTTCTCTTGTCAACATGTTAGCTAGCGGCTGGAGGCTTCTATTTTAGCAATTGTTCATTTTGTAATTTGAAGCTGAGTTCGAGCAACTTTCTAGTGGTTCGTTTGATAGTGTCGAGGGTGAGTAGGTGACCGCAATATATTGTTTATGCCCCGGCATAATTATACTTCTGATGCCAAATATTATTCGGAAATATCAGCTCGAATCATATTTAACGCCGTCACATATCCTCGTATTGTATCCTCCACCACCGTGCAGGTCTTTCAGTTACGCAAGTGGACTATCTCTGCTGCCATCGACAAATACCTGTTTCGATTTCAAAAGCTCCGGCAGTGCTAGGCAGATTTTCACAACCAGAGGGGCAACGCAAACCACAAAGAGAGCTGATAGGATTGAGAGAAATGAGCTAAGCTATTATGTTTCAATTATCCAATTTTCCGTCCAAATACGATATTTGGGGCCGCAGTGTTCAAGCTTCCCAGAATATGCACCGGTAAATTATGTACTGTTTCTTAATGAGTCCACGGTGTTATTTTCCATTGAAAAAGTAGTGTTACATAGAGTCTTCAATTATATATAGTTCGCAAACAAAAATATAGCCCGCAATAAAAAGTGCAGACTAAGCGAGCACAAAACGAAGCTAAAGCAAGGCGACCGTTAGTCCTTGTTACGACACAAGTTACAGGGAGTGGCAATGTTTAGCGCCCTATAACTGCAGGGTTGGGAATGAAGCTTGACAGTCCGTCAATAAATACGACTTAATAAATAGGTCAATAAATAGGTCAATAAATAGGTTTAGGCAGAGCCATTAACATGGAGGCCATGAAGCGTAGCCTCTATTATCTTTTTCGAAATCACAATGACTCAGGAAAAAAACGAAGCACCGGCCCTGCACCTACACATTCTTCGCTGTCGCATCTTCCTTGAAGAACATTGAATCAGTTCAGTGAATAAATCATCAAGTTTTTGGATTATACTTAAAAAATAATGGAAACCAGAAAAAAGTAGGTTACCAACAAGCCCAGTAATCTAGGTTTGCTGTTCAAGATTTATTTGGTCGTTTTTCGAGATTCTTTTGTGTTGAACACACCCTGCGAAAAAGACAAACAAACGCGAGAGTCAATTTTTTTCTTTTTTCTCGGCTGTTACTTTTGCCGCCTATGCGAACATGTGCAGAGCGAGCGGAAATAAAGGCAACCGTGAAATATACCCTGTGCCAGCGTTTCGTCGGCCATATGCCCAACGCCTAATGGCGGACGTGCTGGGCATTTGCTATTTCGTCTGTTCCTCTTTTTTTCCACCCTTTTATCACTGTTTTCATATACCTTGTATTTATAATCGTTCATGTCCGCTTCCTCATTTTTTTTCTTCCCTGCCAATCTTGCTACGGCCAACAGCTACCACCCACAAAAAAAAAGAAAAAAGTGAGCAGGGGCAACGCCGTACGCGGATCACCCATTAAGCCGCAGTCTTCCCCACTGTCCCGAATAGTATTCCCCAGCACGGGAACCATGACCGCTCGCTACGCGGTCCTTTTCAGAATCGAGCTGGCGCCGCGGGAGTCGTGACGACGTCACGTTCACGACGTGGCCAAACTGCCTTTCAGCGATGGCGAATAGTGACACTCGGTGTACGCGTTTCCCTTGCCCTTCATAACCTGCCCCATTTTTTTCTCCCTTTTCGGTGCTACATTCTTCGCAGGTCCAACTACACGAATGAGGCGTGTTCGCTGCTCGTCGTGATTGCAGAGGTTTCAGCCCCGATCGGGTGTACGCGTCGCTCGCTGCTTCGCGCTGACTACGGTGGCTGAGAGACGGCTGAGCGCGACGATATGTCTCTTTTGCGTCTCGGAGGCATTCGTGGGCTATGCATGATCGACGGGTGAAGCACGACAGCCGCACTTTCCTAGCGTTGCATTGTGTCAGCGTGATGGATGACGCCCTGGGCCCTATTACTGTCTTTGCTTTAACGCGAGGCAATGTTTTTTGTTCCTCAGCTGTACGGGTTTGCTTAAGCTGTGGCTTCCAGCGTTTTCTTCCCGGTGCACTGAAAGCGAAAAACAGAGCATACAATTGCTCCTCCAACTTTGACCTATATTCTCTGCTGCTCGTGTTGCGAATAAAAAGATAGGGTTAACTTCATCGGGGCTATATTAGAATCATTAATATTAAGATCAGAAAAAGTTTTTCATGACTCCTTGAAAAGAGAGCATAAATGAAGAAAGCTGCGGCGGAAATTTGTACAAGTTTTTTTTTATCTCGCTTTTTCATCAACTAGTCCAACTGTGATCTTTAATTTAACGAGATTTGATTTTTTTTCTAGGTCACCCAGTTTTCTGGTAATTTTCAAACAGTAGTTTACTGTTCTCAATGCGATAATTTAAGGAAAGGCGGCAGAATAATCAATAAGGCGGAATACCGAAATAAGAATAATGCAGAATACCGAGACGGGAGTAGATAAAGAAGAAAGCATAAGTTAAGGCAATACGCTTCGTTGTCCTAAAAGGAAACATCAGAATAGTGAACCACCATGGGTCGTTGCAGCTGTATGTCGAGCGGTGACCTACTTTATTGCGAAACATTTTGTGTCATCATCGTCATCAGCGGGACTATGCCCATTGCAGAGCAAAGGCCTCTCCCATGCCTCTCCAATTAACCCTGTCTTTTGCCTGCTCTGGCCATTGTATCCTCGCAAAATCTCATCCACCGACTGGACTTCCTGCCGCTTCCTGCTACGCTTGCATTTACATGGAATCCGCTCCGTTACCCTTAAGGACCAGCGGTTATCTTGCCTTCGCATTACGTGCCATGCCTAAGCCCATTTTTTCGTCTCGACTCTGAATAGGATGTCATTAGACCGCGTTTGTTCCCTGACCCCCTCCGCCCTTTTCCAAACTCTTAACGTTACACTTATTATCTTTTTTACTTAGCTCGCTGCGTTTGGTTATTGGCAAACATAGATGGTAGAATTCCCTTTATAAAAATTTTTAAGCTTTACAACAAATTCCTGACATCCCTTCCATGTACATCACAGCTTAGAAATGAGTAAGGTATACATATTTTGTCTCGTTTCCTCTCCTGGGCGTAAATTGTTATCCGTGAAAATGTATAACGTTACTGGTAAAAATTAGAAATATTATTCCTTTATTGCTCCTGTATTTACAGTAATAGCTTACCCTCCAATAGGATTTTTCGGCAAAGAGGACAGCAAAGGATAATGACTTTTCGAGCTATTTGAGCCTATTAGAGGTAAGTCTTGGAAAACCTACTTTCATTCAGTCTATATTTGAAAACAGTTAATTTAACAGACACCTTGTGAACAGGCGTATGCACATATTTAATAATTCATTGAAACATTTTACAAGCATCCCAAACATTCTTGTTAACAGCGAAGAACCCGAATTCAAATTCTTCACATGCAAATCGTCTCACTGCAAGAATCAAGGAGAGTCTGTGCAGAAACTGGTAACGACCGATACAGGTAGGGCCGATGATACACAGTTGGGATTGCAAACAAAAGTTACAAATATATTGCTAATGAGCTAAGTGCTTACGGAGTCTACAATAAACTGTCCACAAGAAAACTCATGCACTTTGTTTTCAACACCAACTCAAGCATCCCCAAGCACCTCGCATGGAGTGTTCAACACACCGAGAAACGGAGCTTGACGTTAAAGATCCCCAGGTGGTCGAAATTATTCCGGAGCCCTCCACTACGGCACCTCTTTTTTCCTTTCTTCTTTCACTCCTTCCTTCATCCCTTCCCTTACGGCGAGGTTCAGGTGTTCAACGATATATGAGACAGATACTGTATCATTTTCTTTCCCCAAAAACCAATTATTATTATTAATATTATTAAAACACTTCCGACGGGGTTCCATTCATGTACGTTTGCGTATTAGGCAGCAATAATAATGTAGGTTCTAACAGTGTATTGTAGAAATAAAAGCACTTTTAAAGCTGTTAGAGAATACCACATCTTCCCAACAACCACTTAATAAACAATAAAAGATACTAAAGCATAAAGCGGAGAGCTGCTCCACAAAACGTACGTTAATAATCAACCGCCTTAGCCCCAAGTGAGAGTGAAGCGGTTTTCTTAATGCAAGCGCCCTGAGAAAGTTAAGATGCACGGGTAAAGGATCTCGTGACACTGAGAGCAATTAAAAATGAAGGAAACCAACGCCCTCTACACGTCACTCGGTGACCTTTCAGCAGCGCGAGCTGTAAATCGTTTTGTGGGACGCGAGTTCATCTCTGGGCGAAAAGCGCAGCGTTTAAATATTGAGAGATCTCTCGCTGTGGAGGAGACGAGATCATCTGAAATTTATCAGCTCATTTCTTACCCGGCTCCAAATCTTGCTCCATATTTGATCCAGCAGTAGGAATATTTGTTAGAGAGCACATGACTACTCTTTATGGAATATATTTAGCAATGCTTCACTCTTTACTGTATTCAGTGAAATTAATCATTTCATCAGTACACAATACACCGGTAATATTAATATTCATTCAATAACCGGAATTGAAAGAACCAATACTCACGACTGAAATGCACTACTCCCAGAGCATAGTGCGACATTTTATTTGCGAAGAAATAGTCGCGATTAAAAAAGGTCTTAGCGGGATATCGTGTTCTACGAAGCGTATCCAAGACGACCGATTAATAAATTAAGTGGACTAAAGGTTCACGAAGAACAAACGAAGGCTTGCCGGCATCTATAGATAATTGAGTTTGAAAACCGCAGAAGGCAATTTAATCAAAAAACTAAGATTCGATAAACCTATAAAATGCAAAATAAAATTCAGGTATAACCACCATCGCCAAATTTCGCAAATAAACTATATGGTGCGGCTGAAAAATTTCTTGGGCATGGATCTCAAATATTAAGATATATACACCGCTAGTGGATTGTGAACGGCGGTCATGGAGTTGCTTTCAATGAAAGCGCCTTGAGTTTCAAGCGAATAGCAGGAAATAGTTTTAATCAAAGGGCTCCCAGTTATGCATTAGCAAACCCAGACAGAGCGATAGCATCAATCTGCTCGGTGAACAAAAATTGAATCGTGTTTTCCAGAATGTTGCTTAAAAGTTTAAAGGCAAAACATTGAACATATTTTGTTGTCTGGTACTTGCTGCGACCCTAAATATACTCTCATAGTCGTACAGACGTGCACAACTACAAGTTTCAGCCGTTGCTTCTATATAATTTTTTTATTAGGGCATTCGCTGGGGGTGTATTTGTTTTAGCTAACGTCTAATGTAGTACCCCATGAGAAAAAAGAGCCACTGCCATCCATTAAGACATTTTACCGGTTTATTCAGTTCAGTGGAATCATGCACACGCAAACTATTTCAATGATTTGAAGTATTTCCCAAAAATTGGCATTTGGGGTAAAAATATGTTTGTTTTTTACCATAGTATTACCGGTGTTAGCGGACACCATAAAACAGGTGAGTCATTTTACGGCGCAAGTTAGTTGAGTAAGTTTTAATAATAATCTTCCTAACTAATAAATTTAGGTGCCTAGCTGCAATCAAAGATTTGTAGCCGGCTGTTAGTAATAGACATGTCAGTTTTTAGGATTTAGAAAACGCGATTGCCAATGGCGCTGTGGCTCGACAAATTGTTGCTTTTTTTACTGGTTACGTGCACTGGAAAGGTTGCTTTGCCTTCATGCTTTTCTAAAGCGCATGTGTTCTGGCACAACGCAGAAACATTTTGTCGCGCCACAACGCCGAGGATAATCGCGTTTTGGAAATTCTATAAACTGATATGGCTATTAATAGCGAGCGGCTATAAATCTCTAATTGCAACCAGTTGCCTAGCTGTGATAGCTAAAAAGTTAATTATAAAAAAATACCTAACTAGCATACAACTTAAGACAATTCACCGGCTTCGGGTGTGTACCAACACTGGTAATACTATGCCGCAAATACTATATTTTGACCGAAAATCTCTATTTTTGCAAATTACCTAAATGTCTTCTCTGAAACACCTGGTATATGAAAAGCACCAAGCAGTGTTTGGCGCTAGGAAAAAGGAATTTGCTTTACTGAAAGCGGTCAGAGAGATAATTATTTTTTCTGGCCAGACTACGTAAGTTTGCCTGCGCACGATTTCTAGACCTCTTCGGTCTTTCATTTTGGGCACGCATCACTCAATGCCATCGGGTCACAGTGACTGTAGAACGCATCCTCAAACTGAAGAGTAGTTGAGGAGGTAGCTGCATGTTATCTTGCATACGCTGTGGTTGTTTTCGATCGGGTTTTTATTAAAATTTTGATATCTTGCCCTGCATAGTGCTTATTTAAACTTCAAGGTACTGTGTAACGAAGACTGAGCTATACAGCGAGACAACAAAATTTGGCAATGCATAAAGGCACTGGCGACGTAGTGCCCGTCGTAGATGTCCATAAAGCTCATAAAATGCTGCGAAAATTTGTAATCGGAAAGTTTACGGGCATTATAGAAAATATATTATTTCATAATTAATTATATATTCATTTATGTTACTACACAGTGCTTGTAATTGTTTGTACCTATCACCACCTATTACCCGACATATTGCCCCCAAGTAAGCGAGGCTCTTGACGATGATTTCTAGGAGTTTTCACACACACCGACTCACCGCTGTCTTTAAAGTTATCTTCATGAAGGGTTGACGCTGCCTTCGCCGGCGTCTGTTAAACTTCAGCACTAAATAAAACGGTTCCTGCATAAAATTGGCGCTGGATGTGTCCATAGATAAAAATTCATGACATCTCGTTATAATTTTTATATATACTCCGCCCAGTTTCGATTATATCTACTAGGCATAAGATGCCAACAAAAAATTTCCACAGGCAGCTCTTAAGCCCACGCAAATCGCCAGCACACAGGTGGATCAGGAAACAACTAATTGTCAAGCAATGCCGCATTTTCTCACAGCAGTATAAAACTGCTCGTTGCTTTTGAAGGGATCCATGCCCTAGAAAAAAAAGCGATCTCGTAATAGATAACACACCGTATCTCAATGCCTTACCTCCATCGGAATCACGCACCCAACATATGTTGCACCTGGCGAGGCTACACCAGACGGAAAACCAAAAACCGCGTAGTCGACCAAGGCAAGTAGGGGTCACCGGGCAGGCATTTAGGGAAGGCAGTAAGAATATGTTTTCGTCATAGTTTCTGAGCAGCGGACCCTGGAGATGCATACGAAAAAACACAGTAAGCCAAGTCGCACGAAGAATAACTTCGGCTTCAAGGCATCCGATAGGAGGCCCAGTTTGGAGGCAAAAACACAATGAACGGAGGCACTGGCTAAGGTCAAAAGAAATAACAGCTTAAGCAAAAGAATGGCACCGGGATAATGCTAAAGAACGCTGTCTTGCTTGAACTCACTTTTTATTTCTGCCACCGAAGGACGGACAAGAAGCTATGTGGAAGAGAAGTGGTTAGGTGGGGAAGGAAAAAAGGGATAGGCCGCACAAACAAAGTGGTCGTTCCTTCTTGACGTATCAGCGACGGGCCAGCTGCCGTTATTCTTTGACGTAGGACGGCTCCAACGTGCGTTCCTGCTGCTTTGGTTTTATTAATAACGTCCTTTGGATTTATTATTGCGGTGTTGTTCGCTGAGAATGTCGCGGCGTGGTTTTGTTTTCTGTCTCGTGAAAGGCGAGGTCAGATGATATCGGTCGAAAAGAGTACGAATAGGAGATTAAAACTAGGAGAAATATTGGTTCCTCTTTTTCGACCTGATCAGCTTTCTTCGATTGGGGTTGTGCCCAGTGCTTGCCATTTTTGCTTGTGTTTGTACCTAAGCTCAGAGATATAATTTCGGGTAAGAAGTCTGGAAGAAGTTGTTTGCACGTTCACATATACCTTGTAAGCCGTGGTCATAATTGCTACAAAACTGTTTTATCGTAAGTTATAGCGGTTTTCGAGTTTAAAATGTTTCCTTCATCTCTTTGCTATTCATGTAAGACTCGTGTTAGAATAATTCCGAAGCTTACGTGGCAAGAAGAGAACTGTTCGTGCAAGTTTATGAAAGATGTTGTGTTCGTCTTTGAAACTGCGCACATGAAACTAAGCAGAAAAACAATCAGTTGCTGTAAGACGAACGGCCGCAATACGGTTTTCCTAATGTGTGCTTCGTTTATTTCATTTTTCGTCAACGAATAGGTACGGGCTGCAATATTTTGAGTTTACGGTAAATCATGAAATAAAATTAAGTGTATGTTTTGAGTATAACTGAGTGCGTAGACTAAACGTGTACGAAGGTTATGAATTCGAACAGGTCTTTGATGCCAAGATAGAGCATGACAAACAGAGAGCGAAATAAATTAAAGCGTTTCAACTGCTTTCAATTCCTGCTCATTACATGGATTTCGCAAAGTTTTTCTTAGGCAAAGAATTTTTTTCTAGTATTTAAAAAAATCAACATACCTTCTCTACACACCTTCTCAAAACAAAGCATCTGTGCACAAGAGCAGAACTCTTGCAAATCATTATTTTTGAAAAGTACGCCTTTCGGTTTCATGTATTTAGAACGATTTTTGAGGCCATTATTAGAATGTATTGAACGTATGAGTGCATTTATAAGCCGGCTTCATTCTTCATATCCGTTACTTCTCTTTTCAATAAAGTCAATAATCTATTAAAAGCCACGCTGCTTACTTAAGCTTATAAACGCCGGACTATTAAGCATTATTTCGACGACGCAAAGCTGCTCTTGCAGCGATGCGCTTTGTGGGGATGCTCATGGAGACCGAGCCGCTGGGACAGACCTTGAAGCGATGCGTCAAACGTAGCCAGCACCAATAGAAAGTCTAACTTCATCGCTTTCGGAAGCAGCGTACACTACACTTTTGACATAGCATTTTCAATCTTAAATAACCGCTAAAAAATACGTACCCACATTTACACTGCCTAAGCATGGTTTTCTCAATGTTCTGTTTTTAGAAAATTGGCGTTACCCATATAAAAAATCCTAAATTCTTCCGAAAGAACCTTTAGGATCCGTGCAGAGCGAATTTTTTTTCTTGCTATCTGAAGACAGCCTTGTAGCTAGCTTCCCGTGATGTCTTCGTAAATTACGGAGAACCACTCTGGTTTAATAACGTTTTTCCTCACAATGTGAGCTGCAATGCATTCAGCTCTTCAGGAGGCGTTGGTGGCAGCAAATCATTTCTTGATTAATGGATTTTCCACATTAGCTACAACAGGCATGTCTCACGACAACCCACGCGTGGCTCCGTTCCTTCATCACACGACCACCCTCTGCACGTGCTCTTCAGATGGAGTTCGCGCAAGAGACAAAGGCAGGGGGTGGGGGGTGGGGGGGGGGGCGGGAGGTGACAACACCAGGCATGTACTCCCCTTCTCCTTTCGTTTCGTGCAATCTCTGCCGTCAGTGGGTGGGACTCCTGGTCTTGAAAGCACTCCTAACGCCCCTCAGACTCCGAACGTAGTCGCGAAGTGAGAGCGCGTTAACATGCAGCGGGTCCAACAAATAAATCGTGCGCTTGAGACACTCTCTACGAACACGCTGTCCGATAACACCCGCCGATCTAGCCAACACATTTGATACACAAAATGGGACAGCAGTTAAGCCAGCCGGCTTAATGTAGGGTACGCTAGGATAGTGTCGCGTCTTTCAACTCTGCTACTTGCGAACGCCATTGTTTCAAGGAAGGTACATTTGCATAAAACGGTCATTTAAACACACATAATGTTTAGTTCTTGATATTTCTTTCACTAAATCACCAACTATTTTTATTACTTCTGTTTTTCTATTATTTTAATTTTCTCATGCGAAAAGGTCCACAAACATACCGCTTTGACAAGGCCAAAATAGTATGTCGTTTACCAGAGATAACTCATTGTATCCCGGGCGCGACGGTTGAATTTCGATGGAGGAGAAATTCTAGAAGCCCGTGTGCCATATCAGCGCACGTTAAAGAATCCCAGGTGGTCGAAATTTCCGGAACCCTTCACTACGGTGTTCCTGATAGCCTAAGTCGCCTTGGGACGTTGTACCGCCATAAAAACATATAACTATTACGTATTTGAATAAGCCTACAAAAAATACTCAAAAGTCTTGAAAAATGCTACAAAGCCTACAAAAATACTCGTTTTCCACAATTGCCTTGCGGTGTGCGAAAACCAAAATTTCAAATAAAGGTGATTTTGAACAAAAATAAAAACTTGTTAACTCTGTTTCAATTTTAGAACATTGGCAAGAAAAAGTTCTCGACAAAAACTGTGGTAAAATTTCGCGTGTTTTTATTTCGACACTTTCTGAGAGAACGAAATTTTTTTAATATTTAACAGACAGCCAAATACATTAATAGCAGCCGTCCTCATTGCTTAGAATCAAACAAAAAAATTTATACCTTCATGCGTCATGAACAAGTCTACTCTAGTCGCATTTCATTATAACACATACATTACGCGTTCATTTTCGTACCTTCAGGCGGTTGCTGAAATTTAGTCACTCTGCATATGGTATATTTTTTATTCATCTTGAGCATTAGAGGAAAGCCTGTGACGCCAGCTTTCGGCAATGGCCTAGTCGCAACATGAATACGAAAAAGCCATTCACGGAACAAAGGTCACACTACGTGAGAGAACCGTGAGTAGAACTTACTTTTATTTCTCAATAGAGGATGGGGT
Source organism: Amblyomma americanum (assembly GCF_052857255.1). Lineage (NCBI taxonomy): Eukaryota > Metazoa > Arthropoda > Arachnida > Ixodida > Ixodidae > Amblyomma > Amblyomma americanum. Next base: position 62,209,846 of record NC_135507.1, on the reverse strand, counting down.
GAGAAGTAAAGCTCTCTTTCAAACTTAAAGGGCTGGGCAAGCTTCGATAGTTCAGTAAACTGATGATGTATCATCCCAGGTTCATTTTGAGTCCCAGCTTACCTCTTGTCCACTTATTTGCTGACAGAGAGAGAGGGTTTATTGACGGGAAAGGCAGGAAGGCTGGCCTGAAAAATAAATATCTGGCCTGCTACTCTGCAGCCAGGGGTGCCACAGTTGCTATGCCAATAGGCTACTAAGAACTCACGACACGAGACCGGATTCCGGTGGTGGCGGCTGCATTTTCAAGAACGCGAAATTCCACAATGGTGTGGGTTGTGCAACGTCCCGGCACGTTAAAGAAGACCCAGCGGCCGAAATTAATTACAAGCCCTGCACCGCAACCTTCCCTAGAGGTGATTTTGAGCTTCGAAGCTTTCAAACCTATCACATAGCACCACACGTGATTCCTTGAAGCCCAGGAGCCAGTGTCTTCCCGTAATCGCCAGATTGACATAAACAACTTGAATATAGGACAGAATATGAAAATTCATGTTTAAACGCGCATCAGTAAGCAAGCTTGGGACGCTCGTTTCCTTTTGGCGGGCCGTCGTTTTAACTTTCGATCTTAAATCTCTATCTTGCTATTCTGGGCTTCAGTACGGCTTCGAAGCATTTTCTTTAATAAAGCGCAAAATGAGTAGGCGACATCAGTAACGGTCATACTTATGGGAAGGCGTGCTCATGAAAGCCGTGGTATTTTTCGCCTTCGAAGTGTTGCACAGCCAACGGGGAACGTAGTAATATTTGTTTCGTGAAAAAAAAAAACAAACAGCGCAAACAGAAAGAGGTGTTACGGCAAGTTTCAAAGTAGCACAAGCAAAAGATACTTACGGTAGGGGAACGAATTAAGTAGGCTTTAAAGGCAGCAAAATGCTTGCGGGACGTAATTGTGCTGAAAATACACTATTTTAGTTCTGCTTCGCGACCCAGAATGATAAGTTTCCTGACTTGGTGCAATTCTGTTTTAGTGGGCCAGCTTGAACATTGAGACCTGGATGTAGCGTAGCGATGTGTCCTGTTTGTCTTCCAACGTCCGTGTCATGACTGAAGCACGTAAAATAACTGGAACACGCACCTCCCGTGCTTTAAGGCGTTTAAAGGCGCACCAAAGAGGAATCTAAAGTCGTCTTTTTCAGCGGGAACTCTTTCTACACGATCCGGCCATTCTTAGAAACTTCGAGCCCAAGCAGCACAAGTAATTGGCCCAACATTGGAACTGTATTGGCAAAGTTAGCCCTACAAAGGACCAGGATGGGACCATCCTGTTGCAATATTGGGCCGATGACCTGTGCTGGTTGGGAGTTGTTATTTTTTGCGGCCGATTGCCCAAATTAAATTGTATTAAACGTCCTGGCTCCCGCCTTTTTTTGAACTCAACGAGGTAGGTAGGCGGAGTCAACGAACGCGCCAGCCAGTCCCCGTGGCGGCTTCGCCTTAACTTTTATTTTGTTTTGAAGGTTTCTGTGAATAAACATTTTCAGTCAAAGACAATATAGCCGCAAATTAGGCCCACCGAAATAAAAACACACGTGGCCTCCTTGATTTACGTATCACTCTGCCGATGGCAGAGTGGAAAGCCGCAATGGGACTGGTTGACGCGTTGGTTCACTCCTCCTACCTACCGCGTTGAGTTCAAAAAAAGGGCGGGAGCCGGGGCGTTTAATCCGGTATAATTAGGGCAATCGCCCGTCCAGGACAATAATTTCGAAGTTTCTAAGAATTCCCGGAACGTGTACATAGAGTTCCCGCGATAAAAATACGAGTTCAGATTCCTCTTTAGCGCACCTTTAAGATGGCTGGATTACGTTGCTGCGCCTCTGCGAAAGAAACGAACCGGCGTCCCGTAAGGTTATGCTGGCGATAGTAAATACAATGTCAATTTTTATACCAGAGGCTACGGTGAAGAATGTGCATGAGGCCCTAGGTGCATGTTACGCGCTTTTAGACACGCTTCCTGTATGAGTGATCCGTCTGTAGGGTAGCTACATGTACTGTAAGATGGAAGCATTCCCAAACTATTAGCATCTGGTGTGGATTTTGAAAAAAATATCTTTTTCCTCTTTTGTCAGAACCTAACCTAACATAATATAACCCAACCTAACTTACCCTAACCTATCCTAGCCGAAATGACATGCAACACAGTTCTCCCCGCTAGGAGCAGTACGCCGAAAAGAGGAACCTTCATGAAGACCTCCTCCAGTAAATGAGATATGCGGAGAAAAAAAGCTGAGAAGCATGACAAAATGCAAATGGCACTACGGTGCATGTACTGCAACATACCGAACATAATCAGAAATATTTTTATGATGTCTTCACTTCGATAGCACCATACAAATCATAAAAAACAGTGTTCTCCTTAACCTGTCCTAAGGCATACTAAATTTTAAAAAAAACTCACTCGAGCGAATTCCGTGGAATCCCTGAATTAAAAGAAGGACACGACTTCTTGCAAACACACAGTGGTAGACTAACTCAAATACATCCGCTCCTGGAAGCTGTCAGCGGAACTAAAATTTTGGAAAGTTGGCACCAGCAGACCACCCTGACTATCACCGGTTGTCAGCACCGGAAAACTAACTATACTTCGGAGAGACACATTTCGCGTCCATAGGACGATTCATTGAAGTGACTACTTAAAAACAAAGACGACTTTTTCTATGGCAGAGGAGAAAGTCCAAGCATACTCTTGCTTTCATATCTACGTGGCCACACCCCACGCGAGAGCACTGGTTTTGTTTTCATCATCATCAGCCCTACTACACCCACTGCAGGGCAAAGGCCTCTCCCATGTCTCTCCAATTAACCCTATCCTTTGCCAGCTGCATCCACCCTTTGCCTGCAAACTTCTTAATCTCATCCGCCCATCTAACCTTCTGCCGCCCCCTGCTACGCTTACTTTCTCTTGGAACCCACTCCGTTACCCTTAAAGACCAGCGGTTATCTTGCCTTCGCATTACATGCCCTGCCCAAGCCCATTTCTTTCTCTTGATTTCGACTAGGATGTCATTAACCCGTGTTTGTTCCATCACCCACTCTGCCCGCTTCCGATCTCTTAACGTTACACCTATCATTTTTCTTTCCATGGCTCGCTGAGTTGTCCTTAACTTAAGCTGAACTCTTTTCGTTAGCCTCCACGTTTCTGCCCCATAGGTGAGTACCGGTAAGATTATGCTGTTGTACACTTTCCTCTTGAGGGAAATTGGTAAACTGCCACTCATGATCTGCGAGAATTTGCCATATGCGCTCCACCCCATCCTTATCCTTCTAGTTATCTCCCTCTCATGATCCGGATCAGCTGTCACTGCCTGCCCTAAGTAGACGTATTCCGGCACAATTTCTAGGCTCTCGCTGCCAATTGTGAACTGTTGTTCCCTTGCTAGGCTGTTGAACATTACCTTGGTTTTCTGCATGTTAATTTTTAGACCCATCGATCTGCTCTGCCTGTCTAACTCGTTGATCATGATTTGCAGTTCACCTCCTGAGTGACTCAGCAAGGCAATGTCATCAGCAAATCTCAGATTATTTAGGTATTCTCCATTTATTCTTATTCCCAACTGTTCCCAATTCAGGCCTCGAAATACCTCCTGCAAACATGCGGTGAACAGCATTGGCGAGATCGTGTCTCCTTGCCTGACGCCCTTCCTTATTGGAATTTTATTGCTGACTTTATGGAGGACTATAGTAGCTGTGCAGTTGCTATATATATTTTCCAGTATTTTGACATAAGGCTCTTCTACCCCCTGATTACGCAATGCCTGTATGACTGCTGAGGTTTCCACTGAGTCGAATGCTTTCTCGTAATCAATGAAAGCTATATATAGAGGTTGGTTATATTCTGCGCATTTCTCTATCACCTGATTGATGGTGTGAATATGATCTATTGTAGAATATCCTTTACGAAAGCCTGCCTGATCATTTGGTTGATTAAAGTCTAACGTTGCCCTGACTCTATTAGCGATTACCTTAGTAAATACTTTGTAGGCAACGGATAGTAAGCTGATCGGCCTGTAATTTTTCAAGTCCTTGGCGTCTCCCTTCTTATGAATTAAGATAATGTTTGCATTCTTCCAAGCTTCTGGTACAGTCGAGGTCATAAGGCATTGCGTATACAGGGTGGCTAGTTTTTCTAGCACGATGTCTCCTCCATCCTTCAACAGATCGGCTGTTACCTGATCCTCTCCAGCTGCTTTTCTCCTTTTCATTGCTTCTAAGGCTTTCTTTACTTCATCTTTCGTTACTGGCGGGATGACGCATTGCTGTGCACTGCTGTCTTTCTCATTAGCGTTCTGATTACATTGGCTACTGTACAGGTCTGTGTAGAACTCTTCGGCTACGTTAACTATCTTATCCATATTGCTAATGACATTGCCCTGCTTGTCTCTTAATGCATACATCTGGTTTTTACCTATGCCTAGTTTCCTCTTCACTGTTTTTAGGCTACCTCCGTTCTTTAGAGCATGCTCGATTCTCTCCATATTAAACTTCCTTATGTCGGCTACCTTGCGCTTATTTATTAACTTAGATAGCTCCGTTAGTTCTATTCTGTCGGTAGTGTTAGATGCCTTCATGTTTTGGCGCTTCTTAATCAGATCTTTCGTCCCCTGAGATAGCTTCCCGGTATCTTTTCGAACTGTCCTACCGCCTACTTCTACTGCGCACTCCGTAATTATTGATGTCAGGTTATCGTGCATTGAATGAACATCAAGATCATCTTCCTCAGTTAAAGCCGAGTATCTGTTTTTCAGCGCTATCCTAAACTCCTGTGCTTTCCCTCTTACGGCTAACTCGTTAATGGTCTTCTTCTTCGCTAGCTTCTTCCGTTCCCTCTTCAAGTCTAGGCTAATTCTAGACCTTACCATTCTATGGTCGCTGCAACGCACCCTTCCGAGGACGGCCACATCCTGAACGATGCCAGGTTTAGCGCATAGTATGAAGTCTATTTCATTTTTAATCTCACCATTGGGGCTCTTCCAGGTCCACTTCCTGTTTTCTCGTTTGCGGAAGAAGGTATTCATGATCCGTAAATTATTTCTATCCGCGAATTCGACTAATAGCTCTCCCCTGCTATTTCTAGAGCCTATCCCATAGTCACCTACCGCGTGGTCGTCAGCCTGCTTCTTGCCCACCTTCGCATTGAGGTCGCCCATCAGTACAGTGTATTGCGATTTTACTCTATTCATTGCTGATTCTACGTCCTCATAGAAGCTTTCAACGGTCTGGTCATCATGGCTGGATGTGGGTGCGTAGGCCTGCACCACTTTCAGCTTGTACCTCCTATTCAGCCTAATTACTATAGCTGCTACCCTCTCGTTAATACTGTAGAGCTCCTCTACGTTGCCAGCTATATCCTTATTAATGAGAAAACCCACACCTAGTTCTCGTCTACCCTCTAACCCGCGATAGCACAGTATGTGTCCGTCCTTTAGTACTGTATACGCCTCACCTGTCCTCCTAACTTCGCTAAGCCCTATCACATCCCATTTAATTCCCGCTAGTTCCTCAAACAGCACTGCTAGGCTAGCCTCACTAGCTAAAGTTCTAGCGTTAAACGTTGCCAGGTTCAGATTCCAATGGCGGCCTGTCCGGAGCCAGAGATTCTTAGCACCCTCCGCTGCGTCACAGGTCTGACCGCCGCCGTGGTCAGTTGCTCTGCAGCCGCTTGGGACTGAGGGCCGAGGGTTAATTGGTTCGATCATAGAAGGTTGTGGCCAAGTACTACACCAGGGTGGCCAAATCCTGCTCTGGTGAGAGAGTGCGTTGTCGGTTCTGGTCACCGAGATAAGGCCGCACTCCAGGCCTGGTTATGCAATTCCATCGACACGCGGATTTTTTTTTTTTAACCCGGTGGAGAATTGCGCGGCACCAGGATTTGAACCCCGGTCCTCTTGCACGCGAGGCGGATGTTCTACCTCTACGCCATCGCTGCATCTATCTGGTTTTGTTTTATAGGGGTTCAACGTCCCAGAGCGACTCAGGCTATGAGGGACGCCGTAGGGAAGGGCTCCGGAAATTTCGACCACCTGGGCTTTTTTAACGTGCACTGACATCGCACAGTACCCAGGCCTCTAATAAAGCCTCCATCGAAATGCGACAGCCGCAGCCAGGATCGAACCCGCGTCCTGCTGGTCAGCAGCCGAGCGTCTTAACCACTGAGCCACAGCGGCGGCACAGAAGCGTACTGGTACATCGGCTTTGCTGCGGACATGCTATGGCCCCAAAATGTTAGGTCATGACCATCATCAGCCTTACTACACCCACTGCTGGGCAAAGGCCTCTCCCATGTTTCACCAAAGAACCCTATCCTTTGGCAGCTGCACCCAGCCTATCCCTGCAAACCTCCTAACCTCACCCGCTAACTTAACTTAATGCCACCCCTGCTACGCTTACCTTCTCTTGGAATCCACTCCGTTACCCTTAAACACAAGCGGTTGTCTTGCCTTCGCATTACATGCTCTGCCCAAGCCCATTTTTTCCTCTTCATTTCCACTAGGATGTCATTAACAGGCGTTTGTTCTCTCACCCACTCTGCCCGCTTCCGGTCTCTTAACGTTACACCTAACATTTTTCTTCCATGGCTCGCTGCGTTGTCCTTAAGTTAAGCTTAACTCTTTTCGTTAGCCTCCACTTTTCTGCCCCGCTGCCCTGCAGGTGAGTTCCGATAAGATACAGCTGCTGCATACTTTTCTTTTGAGGGATATTGATAAACTGCTATTCATTATCTCTAAGAATGTCAGGCCATGGGTAGCCAACATACAGCCTGCCGCTTACGTGGAGCTATGAACACTGGGCGATATTTGTAAGAGTGGATAGATGTATTAAAGAACATGGTAGCAGTTGCAAGGCCACTTATAATGAATGATCAGACTGATTATAACGCAGTGACGCATCATTGCGGGAGTGTTTTATCACTTTGTTTTTGTTGTTAGCAAAAACATGCAGGGCCGTTCTACAAACATTGTTTTGCATAAGTGTAAAGCAAGCAGAATTCTTTTTGCGTCTCAATTTTTCTATGAAATACAAAGGACTGTCACAAACGCGACAACTACCTAAACATAAGATTCAGAGCATGTTACGTCATGATTGTTTCATTTCCAAAACACACTTAACTCCAACTTAGAGCAGCCGCTACGGTAGCTCAGTGGTTATGGCGGTCGGCTGCTGACCCGAAAGACGTGGGTTCGATGCCGGCCGCGGCAGACGAATTTCGATGGAGGCGAAATTCTAGGGGCCCGTGTGCTGTACCATGTCGGTGGACGTTAAATAACCCCAGGTTGTCGAAATTTTCGGAGCCCTTCACTACGGCGCCTCTCATACCCTAAGTCGCTTTGAGACGTCAAACCCCATAAACTAAACCAAACAAACTTAAAGCAACGATAGCAAGCATTTGCCTAGGTATTAGGCACTAGGTACTGGTGCAAAAAAACAGCGCGAACAAACGGGGACTAGACGAAGAATACACAGGAACAACTTGTTCCTGTGTATTCTTCGTCTAGTCCCCGTTTGTTCGCGCTGTTTTTTTGCATTATGTATCACCAACTCGCCCGCTTATCTATCCTGTTGACTAGGTACTGGGTTGGCGTTCTAAGGGCTCGTTTATTGCTGTGGACAGTGTGGCCGTTGAAGAAATTCTTGAGACGCGAACTGGCGTATTTTTCTAGAGGAACCACCATTTACAGAAGGGCACCGTTAAGATCTTTCCTAGTGTTTCTTGCAGACGTTGTCTTCTACTGTGGGGTTATGGAGACGTTGGGCAAAATATGAGAGAACAGAGTGCCCGAGGCAATCCAGATTCCACTTTTACCGCACGGAAAGCTCATCCACGATGAAAACAAACAAAAACAAAAAAGAAACAAAAAAGAACAAAACACTCAGTCCTTCAAATGAAGTGCCCCTCTTGGAAAAAAACAATGAATTGTCTCCTATCAAAGGCGAAAAATTCATCCCTCTTTAGATATCTCTTTGCCAACAACAGACTCCCTCTGTACCCAGAAGAGGCCAAAGGTTTTGATGTCAGCACTTTAAAGTGCGGGGTGAGAAAATGAACACAAATTAGTGTAAAATTGTAGATGCATAGTGCGCGAAAAAAAAACGGCCGTGGGGCCAAAATGATGCAGTGAAGAAAAAAAAATTTCGTCACCATCGCTGGCGTGAACAGACGTAGACTCGTAAGTCCGCAGCCAAGAAGCGTAGTTCCTCGTTGCCTGCTTTCGCCTTCATATCAACGCCTCACGCTGCACCATTCCTCCTTCTCCCTTTTTTGTTTCCCCTTCGCTTTCTTCCCATTCTGATTGGTTATTCGAGGCACGAGCAAATGCACTGCGCTGCTCTGAAAGGCATTCTTTGCCCCCATTGCTCCTGGAAAGCTCAACGGCCGAGCCAACCTTCTCCCATCTCCGATTTTCCCAAGCTCACTGAGTTCAACGCTATGGTCAGAGAAAGAAATCAGCGTGCGGGAAGAAGGGGAAGTGAAATAGGGAAGAAACTGAGGACAGGAAAGAAGGAAGGTTAAGTCCTCTCAACGCCGTAGTCTTCTATGGGTCCGTGGCATGCTTCTTTCATTGCTCGCCAGGGCCGTTTCGTTCACTTGCTCCTCAGCACACACGCGCAATCTGAAGCATTTAGGGTTCGCGAGCCATTACGCTAATGGATCGAAGGGAGATGGAGGAAGGAAGGAATAAACGGGCCGGAATAGGGAGAGAACTTTGCTGCAAGGGAAAAGGGGGAAAGATGTTAGGGAAAAGCGAATGCATAAAGGGAAAGGGGAGTGAAAGGACAGCTGAGATGCAGCCGCTGGCTGGTGCCACTGGCACGACTCCGTGATCCGTGTAAACTTAGCGGACGTGGAGATCATATAAAGAGGGGCGCGGGACAGAAGGGGAGAGCATGGCGTCCGCGTACTTCGTTCCCCGATGTCTTCCGATGTCGTGTACGAGCCATGCCGCTGGAGGGAGCCAACAGACCCCCGACGTCTTTAACCATGGTCTGCTCTCACTGCACTCTGCCTTCGCGGACAGGCCTCTATTTGTCGTCCACACTAAACGCTTTGCACCGGCTGTTCTCGGTCTCTCTTCGGCACTGCCGTTGGTCGGCCTATTGTTTTTGTGCTAGTGTCAGTGCCTGCTGGCAAGGTAGGGGAGTCGCTTTCCCGAGCGTTTTTATGGCAGCGGATGCTCTAGTCGCGCTCGTGCGGCGTGGTGCTTTTCGTGGTGTTTTTGTCGTCGCGTACGGCGAATTCGCGGAAGGGTTGTTGACCGCACGCACGCGGCCGCATGCCCACGTACGCTTCCAGTGAAAGCTATTGAAGAAAATATGATAGCCTGTACAATTTGTTGGTCCTTGTGAAAAAAAAAACATCTCCTATACATTCCGCCTTTATTCCTGCGAGGTGAAATGTGCATCCCCGACCGAGTTTACTCTTGATGACTTCACCTGTTCTCATTCCCATCTAACAGCATAAACATAACCGCATAAACACAAGCAGCCTATTGCCAAAAGCAATGTTCGCGGTCCGCATGCAACATTTGCTCCAGCAGGTAATGGCATGGGCAGAACACGTTAGTGTCCAGTTACGCTGTCGGCTATATACTACCCATTAGAAAAAATTTTGCACCAGCAGAATGCATTGAACTTGGAAAGCGCCATTCTATTTCAGTCAATACATTTAGAGACCACTTGTCGCATTTCAGTAGTGGCTATGAGCACGAGACCATGGCCCCTACAATTTCGCTTTTTAATAATTTCATGAACCAGTGAGTAGAGAGGAAGCGCTTCAAGTCTTCCCCGCAATGCAACGCACAGCTGTCCCGAGAGTTTGCTTTCATGCTGTTGTGGTCGCTTCACATGGCGCATGCCCGCAAGGGTGAATTCTCTCCTTTTATCAAAACATGGGACTTCTTTGTCCTAATCTAGATTATCCAACTTCTCTCGGGGTGAATGCCGGCTCATGACGACTGTTCTCTGTGTCTTGCTGCTATTTCTCCAGTCGGCTACCTCCTCCACTTTTCTTCACGTCTTTTTGGTCATTCAAGTGTGTTTTTTTTCCTTTCGGTGTCCATCTGTACAAAAATTCTTCATAGATCACCTTAAACCTTCATCACGTGACCAAATCCCTTGGAGCACGTAACGAAAAACACTCCAACACAAACTATTTTATATGAGCGAGTAACATGTAGAGAAAGAGGCATTACACAGATTGGAAATGCAGCTTACTACTGTTAAAGTTCTACCTAGTGGTAGGTTACATTGGCAAAGTTCAGTGCAAATAGAGGTTGTTTTTTTCTTTTGTGGCTGCAGCCAAGAGTCATTTTCCAGGTTCCGCGGTATTGGCGCAAAACGGAGTGCGATGAAGAAGGAGAGCAGGAAACCGCATCAGCATCCACCCAAGTACTGCGCCATGCATCCGTGGCGCTCTCTGCGCGCACTTCGCAAACAAGGGCTTAGCCGTTAACGCGCGATATTCATAAAACAAAAAAGGCTGCTTTCTGTCCCTGCACAGCGTAATAGTAAAGGTGATGTTCGGATTTAGGAAGAATACAACATCGGAAAGTGCATTTCTTTTGCGTGAAAGAAATTGTTCACTGCATCGAAAAACAAAACCGCTGTTTGGGCTGTTTCATGACTTAAGGAATTCTTTTTATTCTGTTCAGCATGAAATCTTTTTAAGAAGGTTCTCGTTTCATGTAACCCGAGGCTGTTAATACACACTCGCGGTGATTAAGGAGCCAGCCCTCGCCGAAACCTTGGAAAGCGTGAGGGAATGCGTTCTTTTTTATTTTTACTGCTGATCATTGAAAAAATAATAGGGCAATCACTAGATGGTTGAAAATTTATTAGCATTATTTCCATGAGTAAACCACGAGCAAAATCTAATTGTTTGTGGGTTTAGGACGTTTGGCGGTTTGTGAGAAGTGAAATAAATAAATAACTATAAATTAAACAAATACGTGAGACTCATTCGAATCCGCGGCGGCGCGAACAGATCAGCTTCGCTGGCCACTGTACGAGAGCGCTATGCTATCGCCGCGCCCGATCACGCCTCGTGTTAAACAGCGACAGTCTCACGCTGTGTATTGCGCATCGTCTTGTTCAACTAACACTACTATCAAACTGATATTCGCGCTTTGAGCTACGTGTCAGTAGTGAGAAAGAGGTGTGCGCTCCATGCGTTTGCGTGACCAACGCTGTGGCAGAAACGAGGCACTTTAGAGCAACACGCGTTGACGTTGAGAGCATCGTAGCATAAACGGCGCAGTGGAGCAGAGGCCGCCGCCGTACATTGGGTAAATTCGAACTGACGATGAAAAAGTTGACGACGCGCATAACTGGCTCCATGGGTTAGTGGACACCTCAATCACGCTTTCAGGTACGTGGCGGTGGTGTCCACCTGCAAAAAACTTCTTACAATATTTTTTGCTTAGTAGAGATAGAGATAAACCGCCAGCCATTTCTTTTCTTTTTCTTTCCAGTCAATTATTTTCAGCAATAATATGAATACGCAACTAATGTGCCGTTATCTAACATAAGAAAGTTAAAAAATACAATCCCTATAATATCCTTGGATTTGATGACAACTGGTTTCCTTTATATGCTTATCGTAACGAGCCTCTCAGTTCAACACCCCGGTGTGGTCAACACCACAGAGAGCTATTTCAGCAGCGTTTGCTTTGACCTAAAATGGTTGAGGGTGACCGATGGAAGAAATGATAGCACAAAAAACGACGTCATACACGTACCACCTATATTTCTTGCCCTGTCCCGTTCGTTTTCCTATAAAATAAGCCGCCTTTAAACCTAATTTACCTTTGCTGGGAAGATTTCATTATATTAGATGGAACCAGATCAGACCAAGAAGCTAATGACTGCGGAGATCCGCAAGGACCTATTTATAAAGGAATACAATTTTTGTTATATAATAAATGGTATTTTCACCATCCAAGTATACCCTTAAATTGCATTATAGGCATGTGATGCTCATATGTACTTTCAGGATACAATGAAAGCTCCTTGTTTATGCAAGGAATTGAATGAACTCATCATTTAGTCATCTGGTTAACTCCTTGACGCTGGAGCAAACATAAAGAAATCAAAGATACTTATTCTCAAGAATAAACAAAGCCAAAGAGAATAACAATAGATGGTTTTTGGGGAAAGGAAATGGCGCAGTATCTGTCTCATATATCGTTGGACACCTGAACCGCGCCGTAAGGGAAGGGAGAAAGGAGAAAGTGAAAGAAGAAAGAGGCGCTGTAGTGGAGGGCTCCGGAATAATTTCGACCACCTGGAGATATTTAACGTGCACTGACATCGCACAGCACACGGGCGCCTTAGCGTTTCGCCTGCACCGAAACGCAGCCGCCGCCAAACGGAACGGTGGTGGTGGTGGTAGTAGTTTTATTAAATATAATAGTAAAAAGGAAGGAAAAGATTTTTGCTAGCCCCGGCATCTGCATCGATACTGAAGCACCTGAGCTGGGGCAGCGGAAATAAAGGATAGCAGGCAGAATGGAGAAATGAAATGAAAGAGGTGAGGGGACAGGAAGAGAGGATATGGGGAGAAGTAATATGTACAAACTATTTACACAATAAGAAATGCGTCCAGGTTGGGCGCGTGATTAGTTCATTTTAGAGGAATTAAATCACACACGCGCACAGCACTGTGTAGGTTACAACTGGAGTGGGGCGTCCAGTTATTAATCGTTCAAGGTAGAACTCGCGGAGCGTTCGGTCACTGCGTGTAACTACCTGACGGAGAACAGACGGGACGTCAAGCCCGTGTGTTCGAGGAATGCACAGAGGCTCACCAAAGTTCGCTCACGAGTGCGCGCACTGCCCTGCGGCCACAATAGCGTCTTGATGGAGTCGGGTAGTATGCCCTGCGCCCTATATGCCGCGAGCATATCGCGACGAGCATCGGCGAACAAAAAGTTCAATTTTTGGAAGGAATCATTAATTCATTATCCAGTGCTCTGGCACTCCCTCTCTGGAAGATTTGTTTCAAGGAGAAAATCTGGGATCATATGTTGTCTCCGAATTGCACTTTCTCGCACTGTTGGTATACCGAGAGTAAATAGGTTGAAATAGTAATTAAGACCCTCCGTAAAATGACATATCTGCTATGCTCTCATCCATTTAGTGCTAGTATACAGCTTCGAGATACGGTCAGGCACACTCAAGGAGCCCCTAAAAATTTTATGCCACACCGCCACGATGCTTCGACGTTTGAAGCTGATAAAGGCGCGTCTAGTGAATCCACAGTTCGTAAAAACGTGTCTTCGAGATATGTACTGAGGCCTACGTGAGTAATTATGAGCATGGTAATTACGAATGTCGCAATCAAGAGAGTAACAAATTTCCTCGTTTCCGGAAAATTTCCTCCTTGCTTGGCGTGCTGTCGTAGCGCTATCATGCGGCCCCCCCTGAAAACATCCTCGCAATGTACAGCACTGGCCCTGCAAATGGCGTAGGTGCACGGCAGACAGCACACAGCCGTTGTATTTCCGCACATAAGGATACTCCATTGCACCTCATTGTTTTTCTCGAATGGTCATTTTCGTGCAGACACGCTCTTATGACAGGTACGGTACGCACCACACACGAGACAAGAAATTATTTCTCATTAAAAATCTGGCCAAGTGCAAGGACGCGGCTAAGAAGAATAACGCCTTCGACGCTACCTCATGTATACTGGGGCTGCCATCTCTGCTCGCCGGTCATATATTGTAGTTTTCTTTGTGACATCGGTTTGAAACCGGAAGGAGGATGTCATAAGGGGATCGAACCGGAATTTTTTCGGATCCGCGGTCTGTGTTCGGGTTCAGTTCCAGGTTCGGCTCCGGAGGAAAGTTCCAGTTTGAACCTGTTAGGACCGGACTGAACCAATTCAAACATGTTCAGGGCGAAAAAATCTGTACGGAGATTTATATATTAATTTATTTAAAAATTCTTAACGTAGATGGGTTTCAATAAACATTGTTATCCTATTTACGTTTCTGTATGACATCGCTGTATAAATTAACAATACAAACATTTCTCAGCGCGAGGTGTCTTCAGTTTACATATTTTAATTTACTGTCTTCGGGAAAATAATATATGAATTTACGACAAGAGCAGCTAAACCAATGACATGAAAATTAGTGTACAACAGCAATAAATACGATAGAATCTATATGAGGAGGTACTATCGAGGACAAAAGTGGTATATTTCACGCAGCTGCAAGCTGAGCAACGAAAAACTGCATCGTAACACCATCTACAGGCGGCATCTAGAATGGCGGGAGCCAAAGGGAGCCTTTTATTATCTGCAGGTATGTCGCTTGGCTCGTTTCAATATTTCGTGTTTTAGACGGCGTTACGGTACATAAGGTGAAAATAGGGTCGGTTCTGCATCTAGAAAACCTTTCGTCTTCAGCAGTTCCGCAGACCCTATCGCTCGAGTAATAGGTCTACCCTGAAGCTCATGTCAGTCGAGAATTTCTCCTACGAATAGTACTTACGTGGGCACCGCCAGGACCGCAGCATGCGCCCTCTCTCTTACCCCCCACTGTGAGCAGAAGAAGATGTCCTGTAGCGGTAAGTCTGTGCAGACAATACATCCTTCCGTCAGCCCAAAACTGACTAGCCATTCATGCTCCCCCCCCCCCCCTCCTCTGGCACACTTCCAGCACTCATCACTAGAGCGTACCAAACATATTTTACTTAACTTGCCTCTTCGACATCACCTTTGAAACTCCCGTTATATAACTCGACCACCTATAAATCAGTATCTTCAAAAACATAATCGCGGCTTCTCGCAGCCCCGCCGTGGTGGCTCAGTGGTTAGGGCGCTCGACTATTGATCCGGAGTTCCCGGGTTCGAAAGCGACCGCAGCGGCTGCGTTTTTATGGAGGAAAAACGCTAAGGCGCCCGTGTGCTGTGCGATGTCAGTGCACGTTAAAGATCCCCAGGTGGTCGAAATTATTCCGGAGCCCTCCACTACGGCACCTATTCTTCTTTTCTTCTTTCACTCCCTCCTATATCCCTTCCCTTACGGCGCGGTTCAGGTGTCCAAAGATATATGAGACAGATACTGCGCCATTTCCTTTCCCCAAAAACCAATTATTATTATTATTATTCTCGCAAGTACTGAACTGAATTGGCTGATGGGGAAAGGAAATGGAGCAGCATCTGTCTCAAATCTCGGCGGACAACTGAACCGCGCCGTAAGGGAATGGATAAAGGAGGGAGTGAAAGAAGAAAGGGAGAGGTGCCGTAGTGGAGGGCTCCGGAATAATTTCGACCACTTGGGGATCATTAACGTGCACTCACTTTGCAAACCACACGGGCGCCTTTTGCGTTTCGCCTCGATATAAACGCGGCCGCCACGGTCGGGTTCGAACCCGGGTACTCCGGATCAGTAGCCGAGCGCCATAACCACTGAGCCACCGCGGCGGGAGACAGCGCCACAAAATACGTCCTGATGATTTCGCGGCGACTAATATCTCTTGCGTTTTTGTTTTTATGTTTGTACCGTCTGCGAGAACCAAGAACAGTAAAAACAACGACCACACTTACGGGAACCTCGCTCTAGTGAAAGCTGCGGTTAGCTGCAGAGGGGCGTCGGCTATCACAGCCAAGTGTTGCAAACTTGTTTCTAAATGGTGCTTCACTTGATGGGCCGGAGTGACAATGTTGATGACGATGGGAAGCCGTGGAAGCATCGAACATGGCACGTCATTCCCCTGAGTGGAACGACCGCACTTCGAAAGAGGTACTCAAAGGCGAAAGCACCATTGTCCCTAAATTTCAGGCAACTCAATTTTTCCCAAAAGCATTTGGGCACTACTGTTGGCGGTGTTGTGTGGCGCACTTCCCGGTTTGTCTCATTCTTGAGCCATGTTTGGCCGCATATCCAGAATCGCGAGGGCAGAAGTATTTTTGGCTAGTTAGCCGAAACGCTAATATGGCGGTGTTTAGCTTCATTGCGTAAGCAGGGAGGTGCTTTCGTACAAACGACTCATCCCATGCAAAGCAAAATGAATGTATGCGTTGCGCAGTGTTGTTTTCAGCTCACCGTCTTTTGCTTTTAAAGCCAAGTACGGTGCATTTGTTCCTTGTGAACAGAAGTTTCCCGCACCATTTACTTGTTGTTTTGGTTCTTGTGTCGGACACCTGTACATAAGCCGAACGAGGCCACTTGAGTTTGGGAAAGGAGAGGGTTTGTCCGAAACGTCGGCTCAAAAAAATCTCTCTACCTAAATGGTGGTGGTGGTAGTGGTTTTTATTAAAATAACAGCAAAAAGGAAGGAAACGATTTTTGCTAGCCCCGGCATCTGCCAACGATACTGAAGCACCTGAGCTGGGGCAGCGGAACTAAAAGATAGCAGGCAGAATGGAGAAATTAAGTTAAAGAGGTGATACCTACCTAAATTCAGCGTTTCGCAATTTCGCACGCACACGCTGTTCCGAGGAAGGCACTTAGAACCAGTAGTTATATACTTATAAACAAAACTGTCAAACGCTAAAGGTCTTCTTCCGAGTGCAACATGACTATTCCAGAGGAGCAGTTATAGGGGCTGGAAAAAGGCTGCTACATTGTCCGTGAGTTGGCCACACCCACACCACGAAAAAAATTGTACCTGCGCTCTTGGCGCATGATCAATCATAGTCCAGAAGTATGTCCAGTGGCCGTACTGCGAGTATAGCAGAAAACGCCAGAACACACATTGCATTCGAGTCGAGTGTTCAATAAATTCATTGTACGTAGCGCTTTGTACATAGCAGAAAACGCCAGAACACACATTGCATTCGAGTCGAGTGTTCAATAAATTCATTGTACGTAGCGCTTTGTACATTGGTCCAAAGACGCTTTCTTGATTTAATAAATGCTTGCTTTGATCGAAGGAGGAACATGAGTGAGACGGATACCAATGCGAGCTCGATAGCCCGGTCTAGTTTTCTGGGAAGAGCTATAACTATTCGGAAGGCGGATAACGGTCCACGAGCCTATTTTAAGACTGAACCTTGTCGATAATCTGGGGTAGTCACTGCTAACTGTATGTAGCCATATAAATATATTGTTTTTATTATATATATATATATATATATATATATATATATATATATATATATATATATATATATATATATATATATATATATATATATGAGAGACCGATGAAAACTATCGGACCTCCGATAGAAACGTCGAGTAAAATAAGAATGTTTCCTTAAACGAAGCGTATACTCGCTGTGTGCGTGTGCGCGTGCATGCTTGTGTGTGCGTGTGCGTGCGCGCGCGCGCGCGTTTGTGCGTGCGTGCGTGCGTCTGAGAAAGTCTCGAGAAATTGAAAAACATGACGGCATTTACTAGTCGGCACGATGATCGAAGAATATCACACAAATAAGTTAAAATCAAGATTATCCTGAAAAAAAAAAACGAACAAAGGAGCACGCTTTAGCTTGTTTGATTTAGTCAATGGGAATCTGTATATGTTGACAACTTTTGATATTGATCCTGGCTTTCTTTTATTCGACCTCTTCCTGCATTCAGGCATGTTTGTTTTACTCAAAAGAAAGAACGCGCCAACGCAGGGTAGCAAATAGTGCTTCGCTGTCCTCATTCATTATGGCGATCACGCTTCTGGTCAGTGCCTCGGAAAAAATAAAGGCCAGTTGTCCCGCAGCAGAATGCCCTTGGCCATACTTCCCGTCGAACAAAGATCAAAAAGATAAAAAGGACTCAGAGAAGGCAGTGTGAAACTTTTGCCGACTTACCCTTCCTCGTCTTCCTTTTCTTTCTTCTTTCCCTAACCTCGCCTGCAAAGAAGCATCACGCCCACGCGTAAATTGCTGCCCCTTGGTCCATTAGGCTTATAACGACCTCTGAGCCAGGCGCTGCGTTCTTGTTTTAAAACTTACTGTGCCAACCCCGGTCGCACCCGCTTTTATATTTTTTCTCCTTCAGCTCGTTTTCTTTTTCATGGTCTTCATTCTTGTGTGGCCTTCGTAGCGGTGCGCAGCTCTTAGGAAGTTCAAGCTTTCGCCCCAAACTACGCCTCCTTTACTCCGTCTTTCTTTCAGAGATTATGGAGCATGTTTCACCTGCTGACCTGGGTACATTTCCGTCGTTAATCTATCGTTTTGAACTGCACTATGCTAGGTAAAGCCGATTTCGCCATGCGTTGCCGGTTGACCTTCAAGTGAGCCAGAGGTCAAGTGTGGCTAGAGGCCTTATCATACATGGTCCACCATGGTGTATCACTTTACCTTTGAACTTTAGATTCACCGGCAGGGTGCGGTAGAATAAGCCGCAGATTTCATTGGGTGACCAACCTCTGGCGATCAACCGCGCTGCCTATCCAGTATGCGGAATGCATTAAACGTTACTGACGCCAAACTGTGTCTAGTTGTCCGATACACCAAGCTCTCGTTCTCTGACCAGGTTCAGCAGTAGTTACACCGCAGATAATTTTTTTCTTTCTGCCCTTGTGAAGGCTTGAGTTCCCCGCGCTCAAATTTTGTTATTCTTGAATTTTTGGCCCTTAGAAAATGTTCCGACGGCTCCCGCCCTGACGTCGACTGAATCGAACAATTTCGAGTTTCAAGCGTTAATGTACCGGTCTGGAAGGAGCTTCCTCGCATTTGGCTAGCATCGCGGGATGCGCAAGCTCTTTTTGAAATGAAGCTGGTCTTTACGAGCTTCAAATTGTTGCATGCTGAGGCTTCCAAACTTTCATGCCGCCCTCTATGTGTCATACTTGTCGGCGTGCCACCAACAAGCGGGGCAGAATATGGACCGTTTGAGGTGGATCGAGCGAGGGCGACTGTTAAAAACAGAACTCGTGCCTCTGCGCGAATTTCAACGTTGGTATGGGAAATTAAGGAGGAAAAAAAACCAAGTGCACGTAACACCCGCTGTGGTGGCTCAGTGGTTATGGCGCTCGGCTGCTGACCCGAAAGACGCGGGTTCGATCTCGGCTGTGGCGGTTGAATTTCGATGGAGGTGAATATCTAGAGGTCCGTGTACTGTGCGATGTCAGTGCACACGTTAAAGAACCCCAAGCGGTTGAATTTTCCGCAGACCTTCATTACGGCGTCCCTCATAGCCCGAGTCGCTTTGGGTCGTTAAACCATATAAACAGAACAAAACAAGTGCGCTTCGTTCATCAACTAGCCTTTTTCAGTGGTGCTCGGCAAAGTCGAGAATGGAAGGAGATGAAGGTCTTTTTTAGAATCAGCACGCTAGCACCAAGAAACAAAGGCTGTCTGGTTACGTTTACACCTCCCTATTTCGCCGAGACATCATTTACGCAATCGCCTCGCATTAACTGCAGCGTAGTGCCTATAAATGCGGCAGAAGTGCTAGCCCAAGCCGTCGTGGATACAAGGGCTCGTTCACAAATCAAAGGAGACCAGAATATACTGGTGCAAGCGAAGGCGCGCAAAGTGCAAGCCAACTAACCGCATTCAGGTGCAAGTGCTTGCAAACCATGGCGAGGTGCGCCCATCATTACCTTTTCTTTTTCACGCCTACAACACGGCGTTCCAGATCACCGCAGCGCTGTGCTCTGCCAGCAGTATGCACCCCGGCACGCCTACCCTTCTCGCATAAAAGCCCAGTTCAAGTAGGCAGGCACTTAGTAACTTTTTCGGCGGCAAGGTTGCCTGGCAAGGTGAAATTTTTCTCTTGCCTGCAGGCATGCGGTGGCCCTTAAACCTCCCACTCCTCCCGCTAAACATCCTTGCTTCATTTCCCAAGCAATAACTTCTTCGAGCACCGCCGTGTGTCGCAGGCCGGCAGCTACTGCGCAGTTTTTCGCGGTATGTTTACTATATCCTTTGAGGAACGCCAGCTCGGGTCGTTTAACAAGCTCTCTTTTCTAATTCACGCCGCATTAAGCGACCCTTCCAACCCAGAGGCTGCTAGAAGCCTGCCCCGGAATAATCAATGTTCTGTCCGCGCTGGTCGGACATATTTCGCGCCGTGACTGCACGTTAATCACGCTCAAGTTGCTTATTTTCATCCTTGTGTCCTTACTTTACCATGTTTTTAACGTCGTTGAGTTATTCGTTTTTGGAGCGGAAGGAAGCGTCGGCTTAAGCATGGCTAACTCCACCGAATGAAATATTTTCCAAGAGTACCACTTGTCTGTTGTTTTGCAAGAGCCACGCATTCTTGTGTCGGAGCTTCCAACTCAAGAGCGGAGATTTATGAGTTCATTATTTTTCTGCGCAACGTTAACGCAGCCTTTCTGGTGGACTCTAACATGTCGCTGCTTTCTCACGTGTTCTGGAATTTGCGTTCAAGAATTTGTTTCGGCACCTAGGACACCCTCGAGTGCGAAGTCATCTGTGAATTAATATATTAAAGCTGTCGGCTATATTAGATTCTCCTCAGGCACCCAGGATATTTATTGCCTGTCTTCTACAGCGTTAAACAAACACACCACTTCTGCCCTGTAAGTGCCATTACAAGTAAGGAATCAGTCACTGGGCTCCCATGTAGTCGCCTTGCCTTGACATGGAGGACAACACAAGGCCGCGGTGAGCAGCCTTGGATGCTGGTCACTTTCTCCAAATCCGCTTCCTGCTCACAATGGCTAAATAACTTCAGGTTTCTGATTCATCACATTTGAATTGAAGGCATAAAATTAAATTACTGAAGCATAGCGCAGCGAGCTATGAAATGCAAATAATAGGTGAATTGTTAGGAGAGATGATGAGGGCAGAATAATTCAGGAAACAAATGCGACTTAGTGGCGCCAAAGTCGAAACAGAGATGAGGAAATGGGAGTGGCCAGGGCGTATAAGGCAAGGACAACTGATGTTCAGCTAGAGCAAAATCAATGGTTGTAGGAGAAGGCAAGCTTAGCAGGAGGCGACATAATCTGAGAACGTGGCTGTTATTATGAATTTTGTGTTGAAGGAGGTCACGTAGCATACAGAGTAGAGGGTTGTTTGGAGGGATACCGGAGAGGTCTTTATGATGCATTTGACATAGTTCTGCTCATGATGATCATGATATCTGCACATACAAAAAATTGAAACAGGAGAGGAAAAGGAAAAGCAGAGAGGTTAACCACAGGAATTTATTGGCCTGCTGCAATGGACCAGTGGAAACAGAAATTTGAATACGAAAGGAAAAGACAAAGTCGAATTGATATAAACTGAGAGATATGAAAATAACCTTAATCAAGGACGTATATGCACAGATTATACGGCACATGGATAGGTAGGGTCCCTAAACGTCGATTGAATATTCTCAACAGCTTTACCCACAAATTGACAGGTTGAAGATATTACCCTCGAATTCATTTGAGAGGAACGTGTCGTAGAATTTGCGAACTGCAAATAGTGTCTCGATCTGTGACTTGAGTGTATCCAACAATTGGTGAAGAAAGGAAAGTTTTAAAGGGGCGAACCTCTGATTCTGTCCTGTGATGCTCTCGCACTGAAAGTTTAATAAAAGCTATGAGAATCGTTCCAATGGACGCCGCCTTCTAACAAGGTTTCAGGGTTTGATTCTATTGCGGTATGACCACCAAAAAATATCCCAAGTTCAGAACTATGTCAAGCTGAAGCATTGACGAAAGATCATAGTGTTGCAATTTTCTTACTTCTCTAAAAGTTTTGTAGAAAACAGTGGAAACGCACACTTTTCAAGTGTTCACTTGAAAGTCACTTTTCTATGCAAAAAAATTTGGTCTTGTCAGCTCTACTGCGCTGTCAATTTCGCTAAAACGGCTTTTTCGACTGCCCATCAGGGCAAGCGCAGTAAATATCGTCCACTTTGGCGAGTGCCCGAACGACCAGTTGTCTGCAAATGAAGCAATAAGTTTCAAGCTTGCAAGGACGTTAAGCAAGCTGAGATTGCAAAACCCTGTCCATTAAGGGAACTACTCTCAAGCGAGTGTTGGTACACTGGTTTCGCCTTGTAACAGCAGCAAAAAGATATACTTAAATTGATGTCCCAGGGTCAAATATCTGCAGGGCCAATCAAGACAATCCGTGCTTTTGTTGCCCTGTTCGTACGGCTTCGATAATGAGTGTGCTATAGTATTTTTTTCTCTCATTTGTCTTACCATCTGTATAACAGGTTGGTTTCGTCTGTTCCTTCTTGGATTGAAAACTTCCAATTTTTATCTTCAAAAGCCTACCCTAACATTCGTTTCTTCTTCGGTCTATTTACGACTAGCAAACACTTCTTAACCAAGAGGCTGAAAGCGATGTATACTTGCGCCACCATGAAAAGTTTACTTCTGGAGACTCCCTCTTTAAGCCTGTTTATTGCGCTATTTATCATGCATTTTGAGTGTTTCTTCCAAGGGGTGAAGTCCTGTCCGGTCTGCTTGAGGTTATGTAGAAAAAATGGCTGCGGCTTTGCTCAGCTAACCCCGGTTATGCAAGCGAAAGCTAGCACTGCGATAACTCGCTTCCAGCGGCTCGCAAGTCTCCGGCGCAGCTGCTGCCCAATTCTCGTCCCTGTCTTCGATCGGCAACTTTCGCTCGCCGTCAAGCCAGGCGAAACTCCCACTGTTCATCGGTTCCGGCTGGCCGTTTAGCGCGTTTACGCTGCTATCGTTTGCTACATCCCTCGCACTGTCGGCTGTGTCGACCGGATGACCTGACTCGATCCGACGTCTGCGAGTACCCACTCCCTCATTATAAAAATAGTCTAAAGACAGTCTATAGATTTCTTATAGACTCTATTCCCTTTCTATAGACATTTCTTTTTTGTCTGTTTATAGTCCATAGACTGTCTATAGACAAAAGTCCACTAAATGTTTGTGGCCACATCCCTAAAGATGGCCTATAGACTGTCGATATCATTTGCATTGCCTACATACTATTCTCTAGACTGCACAAAAAATTTTGTAACGGCCGAGAACGTCGGTTCCGGCTGACTTGATTCGACCAAAGCGAGACACTAGGCGGCGGAGAGCGCAGCTGCAGCTGCTGCGAGTCACGTGGTTACTTCGCAGCCAAATCGGCGCCGCCTCGCTAGTAAAGCTTTCGCTTTAAAAAGAAGAGTTCGGTAAAGGAATGTTAAGTCTAATGAAGGAACAGAGCTCCAAGCCTACTTTTAAGAAATTTGAGAGAATAAGCGAAAGATTGCGCGTTGCTTAAATACTTTTTACTGCCCCCCTCGAAATTTGTGGTGCCTGGGAAGAACTACGAACAATGACATTAAGCAGGAATTTCGTTGAACTCCGCATTGCAGTGTGGGTAACATTACGCTTATAAATGGGAGCGACTTCGCTTGGACCACGGTGTCTGTCGCAAAAATTGCAGGCTTCATCCTAGCTTTGGAAATGCCAAAATCGGGAAATTTCATTTGCACAAAACAGCTACAAGAATTAAGGAGAGGCAAAGCGCACTCTCTCATAGTTTTTCTAAAATTACAAAAACTTGAACCCAACTCTTCTAGGTTCCGACATCCTCGGAAGTGGCGCAATGCTATTAATGCGAAAGCATTATATGCCTATATCCCGAGTTTCCTCTCAACAAAACTTTCTCTGCACGATTGCGTCGTTCTGGGACGATGAATGTGCAAAAGTTTTATTGTTTTAGATTGTGCGCGATGAGATCTTGCTGTTGGAAAAGTTTGGCTGAAGAATTATGATTACTTAGTTAATTACACTTCGACGACACAATAGCTACGGACGTCGACTTAGAACCTGATGCGAAATCAGCCACGGATACATCGACATAGCACCTGGATGTGAAAAGTAATATAAATGAGGTAAAAAGTATTTAAAAACAAAAAGTGATAAATAATTAAAATAAAGAATAAAAATAAAATAATAAAAATAAAAACGAGGAATAAGGAAATACATCACGCTCTGGCGTCGTGGTAATAACCCACGTTCTAGAAAATTTTATGCTTTTGCATTTATTCACATAAGCAGATGTAAGTGCCCTGGTATTTTTTTTAATAGGCGCCCACCATGTAAGAAGCGGCATCACTACAACGGCCAGGCGCGGTATTCGACAAACCCACAGGTGACACGAAATAAACCTCTCTGAGTTCTTCTAAGATTCATGAGAAATTACGACAGACAAGCGTAAAAAAGCAGATGAAGAGGCATGATGACATATAATACAACGATCGCTTTCCCAGTGATTGCTTGGAATCCAACGGCTGGTAGACGAGTCTATAGTGGTGTCTTGGAAATTCACAGCCTCGCCTACTGAGAGAAAGTGTTGATTGAATTTACTGGAAAGTGAAGCATTTTTGTAGCTTTATAGCCGTCAACAAGAATCTCGGGTGGTACGGTTGCAGTTTTTCTGGTCAGTAAGTTGTTGAATATTTTCCATATATGTGCAGGGTTGCCTGTGTTAGAAAATTCTTTTCCGCAGTAGCCGCGCTTGGCTTTCTTGTGATCCCAGCTAAGTTTGTTTCCAACTTTTTAAGCTTGTGCAAAACATTTATGTCCTCAATTAAATAAAAACAAGCAAAAGTTATATCTTGTCTAGTATCCTTATAATAGTCGCTTGTTCATCCCAATTTCTTTCTCTTTTTAGATATAACGTAGCTAGCAAGCGCAACCGCAGTGCTGTATATCTCTTGCTCTTTTCTGATGCAAATCATCATCATCATCAGTCATACTACCACCCACTGCAGGGCAAAGGCCTCTCCAATGTCTCTGCAATTAACCCTATCCTTTGCCATCTGCATCCACCCTTTGCCTGCAAACTTCTTAATCTCATCCGCCGACCTAGCCTTCTGCCGCCCCCTGCTACGCTTACTTTCTCTTGGAATCCACTCCGTTACACTTAAGGACCAGTGGTTATCTTGCCTTCGCATTACATGCCCTGCCCAAGCCCATTTCTTTCTCTTGATTTCGACTAGGATGTCATTAACCCGCGTTTGTTCCCCCTCACCCACTCTGCCCACTTCCGGTATCTTAACGTTACACCTATCATTTTTCTTTTCATGGCTCGCTGCGTTGTCCTTAACTTAATCTGAACTCTTTTCGTTAGCCTCCACGTTTCTGCCCCGTAGGTGAGTACCGGTAAGATAAAGCTGTTGTACACTTTTCTCTTGAGGGAAATTGGTAAACTGCCACTCATGATCTGAGAGAACCTGCCATATGCGCTCCACCCCATTTTTATTCTTCTAGTTATCTCCCTCTCATGATCTGGATCAGCTGTCACTACCTGCCCCAAGTGGACGTATTCCTTCACAACATCCAGGCTCTCGCTGCCAATTGTGAACTGTTGTTCCCTTGCTAGAGTGTTGAACATTACCTTGGTTTTCTGCATGTTAATTTTTAGACCCATCGTTCTACTCTGCCTGTCTAACTCATTGATCATGATTTGCAGTTCACCTCCTGAGTGACTCAGCAAGGCAATGTCATCAGCGAATCGCAGATTATTTAGGTATTCTCCATTTATTCTTATTCCCAACTGTTCCAAATTCAGGCCTCGGAATACCTCCTGCAAACAGGCGGTGAATAGCATTGGCGAGATCGTGTCTCCTTGCCTGACGCCCTTCCTTATTGGAATTTTATTGCTGACTTTATGGAGGACTATAGTAGCTGTGCAGTTGCTATATATATCTTCCAGTATTTTGACATACGGTTCTTCTACCACCTGATTACGCAATGCCTGTATGACTGCTGAGGTTTCCACTGAGTCGAATGCTTTCTCGTAATGAATGAAAGCTATATATAGAGGTTGGTTATATTCTGCGCATTTCTCTATCACCTGATTGAGAGTGTGAATATGATCTATTGTGGAATATCCTTTACGAGAGCCCGCCTGATCATTTGGTTGATTAAAGTCTAAGGTTCCCCTGACTCTATTAGCGATTACCTTAGTAAATACTTTGTAGGCCACGGATAATAAGCTGATCGGCCTGTAATTTTTCAAGTCCTTGGCATCTCCCTTCTTATGAATTAAGATAATATTTGCATTCTTCCATGCTTCTGGTACAGTCGAGGTCCTAAGGCATTGCGTATACAGAATGGCGAGTTTTTCTAGCACGATGTCCCCTCCATGCTTCAACACATCTGCTGTTACCTGATCCTCCCCAGATGCTCTTCCCCTTTTCATTGCTACAAAGGCTTTCTTTACTTCATCTTTCGTTACTGGCGGGATGACGCATTGCTGTGCACTGCTGTCTTTCTCATTAACGCTTTGATTACATTGGCTACTGTACAGGTCTGTGTAGAACTCTTCGGCTACGCTAACTATCTTATCCATATTGCTAATGACATTGCCCTGCTTGTCTCTTAACGCATACATCTGGTTTTTACCTATGCCTAGTTTCCTCTTCACTGCTTTTAGGCTTCCTCCGTTCTTTAGAGCATGCTCGACTCTCTCCATAATAAACTTCCTTATGTCGGCTACCTTGCGCTTACTTATTAAATTTGATAGCTCTGTTAGTTTACTCTGTCGGAAGGGTTAGACGTCCTCATGCTTTGGCGCTTCTTAATCAGATCTTTCGTCACCTGAGATAGCTTTCCGCTATCCTGTCGAACTGTCCTACCGCCTACTTCTACTGCGCACACCGTAATTATTGATGTCAGATTATCGTTCATTGTATGAACATCAAGGTCGTATTCCTCAGTTAAAGCCGAATATCTGTTTTGCAGCGCTATCCAAAAACTTCTGTACTTTCCCTCTTACGGCTAACTCGTTAATGGTCTTCCTCTTCACTGGCTTCTTCCGTTCCCTCTTAGCTAATTCGAGACAAATATTATAGGATTAATTTGGGTCGTTTTAGTCAAACTCCACGGACCAGTCAGCCTCAACTGTAAGAATATGAAATGCATTTATTGTTTCATTATTAAATCTTCTATACATGAGAAAGTCGTTTGCCTCAGCAGTTTTCTTAGGGAAGGGTAAAAAGAAAAATTGAACAGAATGATCACTGGCATCAGAAGCAATACATCAGATCGCACTTCTTTATATGGAAATATACCGTAATAGAGTTACATGTTGGGCTCTTATATCTCTGACAAAGTATTCATATTTTTAGTGCAAACACGATAGAACATATAAACAAAGAAAGAAAGACAAATGAGCCCGTGTTTGACTTTAATTCTTTCTCTAGCCTGTAATGTTCGCGCTAAAAATATCAATAATTTGTATATGAAAAGCCTGTGAAACACATATAAATGGCTGTTTCAGTGCTGGAAATTACTCGAGTGGACAGTTTAATAACATTTTTACATCTGTAACTAAGCATTAATTCACTGAAGTCACTAGCAGCAATACAGTCACTTCATATATCAATATAAAAATCTCCTAGCGCAATACTGAACTTGCCCACTCAGGAAGATATTTGAATTGCGTGAGGGCGACTGATACAACAACATCACTGTAATTCTACATCAACAAACGACCACAATTTCATAATTGTAGTGGACCAGACAAAATTTCTCAAAGAAAGGATGAGGCACACCACGGCGATAATAAATGATACATTTACATTTCTTATTATTTCTACGCAGACAAACAAACATCATATTATTCATTTATGTGAACAATATCTAACTATTTACATACCGAGTTTCGATAAAGTTTAAGATTTCAAATTTGTACTCAATAAAATTTATTTAGAAAGTGACATCATCAGCGCTTGTTCCCTAAGCACTGTGAGTAAAAGCGAAACAGTGAAAAGTATTTGTATTTTCATTTAACTGGTTTTAAGATAGTTCTAAAGCTTTCAACACTAGAATACATAGCATTGAAGGATGTACTATCCCTGTGCATTTCCATTCTGCTCAAGAACTGCCGATTGACTTTTAAAAGGTGGCCTAAGCAACACCCGCATTAATCTGTGCGGTGTTAGCCGGTAAGAAAGGTGCACGTATCTTTGATTGATCAGCTTTTCTGGCGATGCGCAATGCCACACTGTGACTGCGCCGCTACGCTGTCACGTTGTTGGTCACGTGGTGCGGGTCACGTGGTGCGGAGCACCTGCCGGTGCCGTGGCTGATCACATGGTTGGTCACGTGACCAAGTTCCACTCGGCCAGCTGTAGCTATCGCGTCACACTAGGTTTAACCAAACCTAAACCGCCGCCAACTTTTTGTCGCGCGAATCGATAACCGTTCTCGAGAGCGCGTGTGCGCGCCAGCCAGAGAAGGCGTTCAGGGCCGTGAAGGCGTCATACAAGCGGACTTCCGGTTTTGTTTTCGTCAGGTGATCATGCAAACTTACTGCTGAGCTGATTTTCCGGTCCCGTTTTACTTTTTCTTTCTAATGTGCCTTAGCTTTCCGCGATACACACCTAATTAAGGCGGCATGCCCACTTTCAGCCTTTGTTGGAAAGCGATGCATGCCGTCCAATTATTCCTCCTTTAGGGGAGGTCCCGGGTTCGCACCCGACCGCGGCGGCTGCGTTTTTATGGAGGAAAAACGCTAAGGCGCCCGTGTGCTGTGCGATGTCAGTGCACATTAATGATCCCCAGGTGGTCGAAATTATTCCGGAGCCCTCCACTACGGCACCTCTTCCTTTCTGCTTTCACGCCCTCCTTTATCCCTTCCCTTACGGCGCGGTTCAGGTGTCCAACGATATATGAGACAGATACTGCGCCATTTCCTTTCCCCCAAAACCAATTAATATTATTAATTATTATTATTAGGGGAGAAACACCCATGATTGCTGCAGACTCATTCTTCTTGGCTAACGGATCCTCATTTTCTTAGAACTCATGACCGTGATCTAAGTTTTTCTTCTACCGTACTGCTCTAAGTTACTGAGTTGTTCTTTCAGGGTTGAAACTTTTTCAGGGGCAGCCTTTTCCACAAGTTCAATACGAGTGCTTTAAAAATATCTTCGTCTTGTTCAACCAGTTTGTCTAGCTCTTTATCATATCTATCTGACTTAAGCTGCACAGAAGTTTGAAGACCGAGTACGATTTTCTTAGTTTAGAAGGAAATCAATCTTTCCTGCCAAAGGCATTATGATTCGCAGTCTTTCATGCACAACTTAACCTCTGTGGCTAAATCCAGCTGGCGCGCTAAAGTCATTCGAGTGGTCACGTGGCCACTATTATCTTTACCATGTTTACATGTCAGTCAGACACTTCCAATTACTTAGGCTACGCTCAATTCATTTTGGTTTCATGTGCCTTCGCCGTTAACCCTAAATAGTTACCGATTCGCTAGCTGCGGCTACATTCCGAACAGATCACAAACGAACTATTTTTATAGAAACGCGTACTAACAAACTAAGCAGGTCTCAGAACCCATCTCTATTTCAGTCACTCTAACCCACCCCTAATTCAGAAATAGCGGACATGCCAAACAAACAGAAAGAGCAACAACCTGCAAATAGAAGACTGCCTTTTTAGGTCCCTGGATTACTATCAGCGTCAAATGAAATGCTAACAGCGGAGCGCGTAAACAAAGGTCCATTTTACGCCGTCTCCCTGTCGTCATCAGAGGTAGGCGCACTCTTCCCGCCTGCGAGTTTTGCTTCTGCTTTCTGTACCGTTCTCTTCCTCTCTTTGCCACGGGAGCGCCACATTCGTACGTTTACACCGATGTTATGTTCGCTCAGGGTTGTTTCGCCAGCGGCAGCGGCTGTGGTTCGCGTGGATGAAGCGAGAGTTCTTCAGCTCCCTAGCCAGCAGCGCTTTCATTTTGCTTCCAGCATCGACGTGTGGTCAGCGTCTCGTTGCGCTGTAAACGAATAAAGGTTTACCGGTTGCGTGAATTACGAAGACAACGAAGGGCTCTATATCGCGCCGCAATACTCAGTATGATGGCCACTGCTATAAAGAAATCTTACCTCGAATATGACAAGGTCTACGAGCACATATGGTAGGAAAGGCACACCTGGTGACGTCGGCTCTCCAGATTCGCTGACACCGGTCACAATGAGTTGAAAATGTCGGCTCGTTAGAGAACATCTAGCAGCGCCAGTTCTCCGTAGCCCATGATGTATGGTCATGACGCACAGGCCTTGCTTTTCTATTTCCTTCGGAGACCGTTGGCTTCTGCGACGGCACACGGATTCGCAAAACAGCCTCGTGTATATGACGTCTACTGGTTAACATGGTGGAACACAACTGAAAAGTCTCCTGTACCTCACGAGCCGTGATGTTGCGTGTGTTTGCTGCAGCCGCCACAATACGCAGGCCTTGAACCTTGCCGGTAACATACTGTCTGTCCCCACGGGGAAAGGTTCCGAGCCTTCCCTCACCGCTGGCTGCCTGGAAAGTTCTGGAAATTGAAGATAGTGGACGACCTGTTTCCTTTGCAATCACGCGTTGCTGCACGCAGTGACGGTAAAGAGAAACGATTCGAGCCTTCTTTGCGGGCCGTACGCTGACGCGTGAATGCTTTATTCCAGTGTACCAGAAACAAGTGATTCAGCAACCGTCAGGTGAGACAACGACCGCAACCCGATCAGTCTTTTCCACTGTTCGCATCGCAACCAGACGCTGATAAAAGGACGATGGTGGAAGCGAAATCAAAGGGCTGCAGGCCAGGGAGCAAAGAGCACTCGCTTCAGCCCCGGAGGTCACAGCCGGTGTCGGCCTCGAAACCACGCTAAGCAAGCTGAGAATGGGCGGCGAGAGGGAATGTGGCGTTCCAGTGGCAAAGCGAAAAATGAACGTCAAACAAAACAGAAGCAAACGTATTGCAGACTGGAAGAGCGCGAATATCTCTGATTGCGACAGGCAGACGAAGTAAACGACCTTTTACCACGCGCTCCGCTGTTCGAATTTCATTCGATGCCGTAGTACGTGCGTCGGATTGCCGCCGCTTCGAAGTGCAGCTGTCGGGCAGGCAGTAGTGGTGCTGGCGAAGAAGATTCGGCGAGTATATAACGTCGTATGCAGCAGCCACTTATTGGCAGCCAAGTCAGAGGGCGCAGCGTTACTTGTCATAATTCGGTAGTTTTCCACGGCTAGCGGTCGCTTCAGTTGCCGCGTCGAAAACGACGAGGTGAGCTCGTCCGCCACGCGCCACAGCAATTGAAAGGTGGTGAAGATACAAAATATTATTTTTTAGGTCTTTGAATTACGTGCGTCCGGTTGCTGCCACAGCGAATTGCAACTCCGCATAGCCTGCTGGCCTTCTTCAGCCTGAAAGATGAGCCTCTGGATTCCTTTTATCTAGTTGAATTAAACCTCCTCGCAGCTTTTCCGACGTCTCATTCCGGCAACCATTGTATCGCTGCCGCAACTGACCATGCGACCTGGTACGCCACAACGTGAACGTTGCCAATACTAGCCCGAACCATCACATTGCCAAGAAGTTGCTCTATGGATGTTGCCGATTTTTTGCTAAAGAATGTCATCCCACAACGAGGCGCACCACACCGATTGCTGACGGAGTGCGGTCGCTACTTTTCGTTATGTAGTTCACAACATCCACCAGTCCTATTCTGCCCAGCTTGAGCTCACAACAGCTTACCCCTAAACGAACGGGATTACTGAGCGCCTCAACAGGACCCTGACTGACATGCAGTCCACGCCTCACCAGACGACCATGATTAGATGATTGTCTTGCACTGTAGAATCTTTCCCTATAGTACGTAATGGCATGACACCACCACCTATTCGACTTTCTTTCCACTGTTAGGTAGAATGCTGCACTGGTAACGCATATACTGCTACCGCCTTCTACGACCTCAGCCGCTAAGTACACGCGTGACGCTGTCGCCCAATCTACTCTGGCCCACAGAATCAGCCTCGACCGGGTCGCCGCCTCACACACCTACTACAAGATAGTTAACGACCAACAGAATCCGTCAGTACACTACCCTCCCGAATCACCTGTTCTTTTTGATCTCCTCATCTTGTTGGGCTATCGACAAACTTCTTCGTATTTGAGGCAACAACTTCTTCGTCACTGCAATGGCCCTTACCGTGTGCTCCGTCAAGTGACCGACGTAACTTATGAAATCCCCCCCCCCCCTCTTCACATGTCCGACATGGCGCACACGCGCTAAGACCAACATCGTTCTTGGGATTCGCCTCAACCTGTGCCACATACTTTTTACGGTCTGCACTTAGCACCAGGACCATGCTTCCGCCACAGAGAGTAAGGTCAAGGCTGTAGGCGCGTACAAAGACGAGGACGAAGTGCTGTGCGTGTGCGTGGGAGACAACGCGGACGAAGTGCGTCTTCTGGCGCTGGGACGCTGGACCCTTTGCTGTTCGGCTATTCCGCTGTCTCCCCATGCACATACTTCCATTTTACTTTTCTAAATAAATTTCTTCTGATGAAATTATAAAGAAGACCCAGAAAGCGGGGTAAAGTGCCTCACCGTTTAATCTGAGACGTACTATTTAAGACTATGAAATAGGAACACATTAAGAAACAAGCCACCCAAAAGAGGGACAGCCAGTAAAAGTCATCAATAGTAGCTGCTGTTCGATAAAGTGGACGCTACACGTGTTCGCTACAATATTCCCCTGCACTGTCCGCACTTTCAGGCCGTTGATGGAAGGAAGTCTGGCGAGCACCTCACTAGGACGGACACTGGCGAAACCATGCCAGAAGTGAAGCATTGCTGCGCGAATGTAGTAACGAAATGAAAAGTACTCATGCTCGCTTCCTCGTCCGCAAGAAATGCAGCTACGCAGCTGAGCACGGCCAAGCCTCTTCTTCCAAATAATATTTCGCAAGGGTTACAAACTGTTGCAATATTAATGGTTTGGTTCGGTTTATGGGGTTTAACGTCCCAAAGCAACTCAAGCTTTGAGGGGCGCAATAGTGAAGGGCTCCGGAAATTTCGATCACCTGGGTTTTTAAGCTGCACTGACATCGCACAGTACACGGGCCTGTAGCATTTCGCCTCCATCGAAATGCGACCGCCGCGGCCGGGATAAAACCGGCGTCTTTCGGGTGACCAACCAAGAACCATAATCATTGAGCCGTCGCGTCGGCTACGTTGCAAAATTAATGTATCTCAAGTAAATTCTGAATTTTGGCTCTTAGCGCAGAAAAAAAAATATCAGCCGCAAAAAGGTCAGTTCTCATTGACGGCACTCTCGCTTCAAGGGATTACAAGCTGATAAAATATAGGTCATTTTGTGGTAATAGAAATAATGAAACGTTTCTTACGCACTTCCGGAATATAATTTCAGCAGGAACTGTACTACATGTGTGTCTTTTTGTGCGACAATAAACGCATTCAAGATGTTATATATTGTTTTATTTTCTGGCGTCTTTCATCTCCGCGAACAGGCGTACGCTCGAAAACACCGCACCACAGAACCTGCCGCCGTGGGACTTGCTATTCACGGCAGAGCAGGCAGCATTTCAGATATGAAATACTTTTATCTCGCGTTCTTGGCCCGCCGCGGGTGAGACTGGCGCCGTAACGGAGAGAGAGCACGAATGCACGCTGGTGAAATGTTTGGGGGAAGCGCCCAAGGTGGAGTAAATTTGTAATAAATGAGTAATTACTCACTAGAATCCGCCCACGCGCACTCATAGGCCTACAGAGGGATACATAGGGATAAAGCTTTCTCAGAAACTTCGCAGTTAAATAAAAATTTGTCCTGGTCTGGGGTTCGAACCCGGGACGAACGCTTCATAAGGCAGTCGCTCTATCAACTGAGCCAACCGGGACGGCAAACGCATGGTAGGACGAGAGTGAATTGATGAATATATTGAAGTGGGAACAGTGTTGGTCAAATGCTTAGGGAAAGCGCCCAATTTAGAGTCTTCCCCCATGGAGGCTTTCCTTTGTAGCCGTATGGCTGCGTTTGGGTGGATGCCAATGAGTAACTGCACCCTTATAACGAATGCAGACTGAATACAGAACAGGGAGGCGAGCCTAAACAAATTTTGGCGAAACTTTCTTGCGATCCACTCGCGCCTACGTACTACGCCGTAGTCACACACGCGTCAGCAGCAGTGTTTTCCTAGTCCCGTGCTGGGCGAAGCCCGCGCATAGCAAGCAGGAGGCTACAATCTGTTGTGCAGTCCGAGCGGCGCTCGAGCACTCCACGTGACGTGCGAGCCTTGCGAAAGCATCCCCGGGTAGCGTGATCCGCACGGCAGCGGCAAACTGAAATCGCAAATTGGTCTTTGATGAAAAGAAAATGTGCAGTAATTGTCTCACGTGTCCAGGCGGGCACTTGAACTGCGCTGCAATGGAATGGGGGAAGCTGGGAGGAAAAGAAGGAAGAGAAAAAGAAGTGTCGTAGTGGAGGGCTCCGGAATAATTCCGACCCCCTGAGGATCTTCAACGTGCACCGACATTGCACAGCACACGGGCGTAATTTAATTTAATTTAACTGGTTTTTGGTGAAACAAACTGGTGCAGTATCTGTCTCATATATCGGCGGACACCTGAACCGCGCCGTTAGGGAAGGAATAAAGGAGGGAGTGAAAGAAAAAAGGAAGAAAGAGGTGCCGTAGTGGAGAGCTCTGGAATAATTTCGACCACCTTGGAACTTTAACGTGCAAAGACATCGCAAAGCACACAGGCGCCTTAGCGTTTTTCCTCCATAAAAACGCAGCCGCCGCGGTCGGGTTCGAACCCGAGAACTCCGGAGGAGTAGCCGAGCGCACTAACCACTGAGCTGCCGCGGCGGGTGCACACGGGCGCAACAAATTGGTTTTGGGGAAAAAGAAAGGGCGCATTATCAGTCTCACATCTCGTCTGACACCTTAACCGCGCCGTAAGGGAAGGGATAAAGGAGGGATTGAAAGAAAAAGGGAAGAAAGAGCTGCAATAGCGGAGGGTTATTGAATAACTCCGACCACCTGAGGATATTTAAGGCGCACTGACATCGCACGGTACACGAGCGCCTTTTGGGTTTCGCCTCCAACGAAACGTGGCCGTTGCGGTCGTGTTCGAACCCGTGTACTCTGGGTGTAGCTTCCACCGCACCCGCGGTTTACAACAGGTTCAACGCCACGTCGAAGCATGGCGCCATGGTTCCGCATGAGACGTTGCACTCTCCCGCCTCAGCGACGCTGTACATGAACGGATATGTCTCGTCGGAACGCAAAAGGCCCCGTGTGCTTTGCGATCTCCGCGCACGTTTAAGATTCCCATTTGGTAGAAATTATTCCGCAGCCCGTCACTACTGCACCTCGATCTCTTTCTTCATTCCCTGCAACCTTCATCTCTTCCCCGACTGCGCGGCTCGCAAGTCGACCGAAGACTGGTACACTTACCGCGCCTATTACCAAATTTATTTAGCTTGCCTAGAAACAAGGTTCTCTTTCTGAAATTTGCTATGCCGGGAGATACTGGAAAGGATTGCGTTCCTGCGTAAACTCTCCACCAGAATAGAGGATGCTTTTTAAACTTTTTCTTCTGGTATACGTACAACGAAACCATCGTACCAATTTATATACCGCAATCCAGCGTTGTGGATAGGGTTAATGCAACATCTTGTTTGAGTCGGAAATTTCAGCTTCGATTAACGATCAAGCAAGTGATACTTATTGATACTTTTTGATACTTTAAATAAATGGACCTGCAGTGAAATACAAGAGAGAGAACAGTGCGTCGTAAGTTGAAATAAATGGCTCTAGCATATATTCCATGCTATATATTGTTCCCAGTTCTAGTTTAAATTATGACAGCTCTCTTGTATGGATTATAATTGCAGCTCATGTATTCCATTTGATTATCTTTTAGAGATGAGATGACTATTGGAAAGTTTTTTTCCAAGTAAACATTTCTGGACTTTATTGGTGGTGCTTAAGGTCACCTAACCTTTTGTGTTTTATGAGAGGTTAGAATGAATGGTAATCAAACACTGGCGCAAAAATTCCTAGTTTGCTCGTTCTTTCTAAACCCGCCGGTATGCGCCTTTATCACCTTAATCCTAATCAGAGATAACACATTAATCTCTAGTAGAATGGTTCGCTCACGCGCAGCTAGACAACCTTGTTCGAAATGTTCCTCCGCGATTCCCATGACTCATCTCGAAAGTTCATTTACAGCATTATAGCAGCTATTGTTATTATTTACAAAATCCTGCCGGCCTCAGTCTCAGGCCTTTGATAGGAGTCGGCAGTGCGATAAACACTAACAAAATGAAGAGCATAGAAAGCATTACAAGAATTCAATTTAAGAGCAGGAATGCAAATACCACTAGAAATGTTCCGCTCAAAACAGGCGCAGAACTTTCCTGTCTAACAATCAATCAAACATTTTTTTTATGCGCACAAGTTGTGCAGTGCACTCCAGCAATGTGCAAGCCAGAAGAAAAAAAAAGATTCAACGGAAGGGATGAAACCAAACAGTGACAGTGCGAACGGAAAGGAAAACGCGACATAGATAACAAGGCGCAGAAAAAGCATTCCAGTCGGACTAATACGCTGAAATACACCGCGCATGCTCGATGACTCGATCAGCAAATTAAATCTATGGAGAATAACGACAACAATAAACGAAGCACTCTAGCCCTTGCGTATAATATCAGAAAGGCCACATAGTCCCGTTTAAAGGCAGTTGCGCATGCTCCAGAATGACTGGACAGTCGGGTGAGCGCATTCCACTCACTTACGCACCGTGGAACAAAACAAGTCTATTAATACATCGGTTCTGAAAGAAAATTATTAATTTTTTTTAGTTCCTTGGACCGTGTTGGGGGCCTGGAAACTAAATTAATATGCATGTCCTTATCTGTCCCCAGCATATCATGACAGAGTAAGTACATTTATTTCAGTCTGTCTCCATACCGTGTCCGAGAGAGTCTGATTGCGTGCTTTTATTGAAATGTCGAAGCTAGTTATGAATTTGACGCCGACTCCTCGTTAGATGTTTTCATTCATAACGACCACTTCTTAAATCCCCTATTTCCCCTGTACTTTTGCGGTAATGTTCTTAACCTTATGTACAAATGAACTATTTTTGCGCTCCTATCGATTCCTACAAGTGTATCAATTTTACCATGAAATGTGTGTCGCTGCGTCCTAATGCAGAAATAAAAGTATTTATGTTTTACCATTACATGCGCGTCGCTGCTTTCTGTGAGCAATGACTGAAGACTGCAATTGTGCAGTCTTCCCACATGTAATACGATCGGGGAGATGAGCAAAGAATAAAAGTTGCCGGATTAATAATACTTATGCATGTATCTTTAG
Source organism: Amblyomma americanum (assembly GCF_052857255.1). Taxonomy (NCBI): domain Eukaryota; kingdom Metazoa; phylum Arthropoda; class Arachnida; order Ixodida; family Ixodidae; genus Amblyomma; species Amblyomma americanum. The sequence goes on along the minus strand of NC_135507.1, from coordinate 62,172,795 downwards.
AAACTTTGCGTCCTTAATATTACTCAAGAGCCGATTCACGATTCCTTTCGTAAGAAGCCACTTTCATAAATGCTGGCAGAGTTTCCACCACCAATGTTTGGAATAAAAGTACGCCTTTCATTCACTTTTGGGCTCCAAGCTTCAACATTAGTAACTCCTAGCTTTCTGAGAAATGCAAAAGCGAGTATATTCGGCTCCAAAGTATCATTCGCACCGACGTCGGTTGCATTGCCGACAAGGCCTAGTTGTGCCGTGGTGTTAAATGATATTCTAAGCATTTAGGATTACATAAAATTGAGTAATAATAATATTATTCGCTACGCTCGGTCTTCAAGAAACAGCTTGTTGGCTTATGTTGCTTTTTCTAATGTGTCTAAACTGCTTAAACAATACACGAGACTGCTGAAAAATGCAGCGATGGCAAAACTAAACGCAAAAAAATTGGCAGTTGTTTAGTAGAACCACGTGATCATCCACGGCGCCGCGCCGCCGGCAGCTCCTCTGCACCACGTGACCAACCACGGAACAGCGTGGCGGCGCAGCCACAGGGTGGCGCGCAGCCACGCTGAAGGCTCGAAATGCTATAAAAAATCATTCATGCTTATAATTGCGAAATGTGCCAAGTAAGCGGAGCAGGCAGCTTTGTTATCAGACATAAAACAGGCAGCATATGACCTGGACACCCGACCGGCTTAGATTGCTGCGTACAACGCTCAGCTTATTCCTCAAGTCACGCCCAGTGAAACATTCGTATCAGCTCATCTGGCATGCATCATTGCCTAGGAGCTCGCTGAATGCGACGCCGGGGGTCGAGCGTGCTCAGGTGGGCAAGCTGGCGACGGTTCTTTCGGACACATTGTTCAGACGAAAGAAAGCTTTTTATGATGGTTTTCATTTTCGCTTTTCATATAAAGAAGATGCTTTCAGAGCTGCAAAAAAAAGGGCGTCGTGTCTGATGCAGCGCAAAAGCTTGTCAAGTGACATCAGGAGATGTGACAGGCAAACCGATCAGGGCGATCTTAGAAAACTGGGAGCGTATCTATCTTGCTAAGCTTCTTTTTTTATTATCCTGAACATTAATAAGCTCCCTCTTGCACATTCGAGGTGTGGCCAATGGCACCATCAACAATTCCCTCCTTCCTGACCTGTTAACCTGTTTTGCTCTTCCTTGATATTTTCATGGTATTTAATCTTTATTTATTGTTGGTAATATTTAGCGTATTTGTTGTTCTTTTTTGCAGTTTTATATAAATTTTGTCTGACCTCGGACTGTCAAGAGGCATTATTGGTCACAGTGGCATTTTTATTATTCTAATATTAGTACCGCGATGTGAAAAGCTACTTTTATTTGGTTACTTCCTTTTCTTTATTTATTTATTTATTTATTTATTTATTGTACCCTCACGGCCAAAGGAATTAAAGAGGGGAGAGGGTAATTAGGATCAGCAACAATGAAATAGAATACAGTGAAAATAGATGTTACAAAATAAATTTCCTCCAGAATAAAACAAATAACATCCAGAAAACGTAAATAGTATGGAAACAATGTATACACTACAGTGGAAGCAGATATAACACACAATCAACTTTCTTCAGAATAAACATTATTAGCTACAGCGTCATGAAAGATTTTTTTATCAGCAATGGCTGCAATATTGGGGGGAAGACGGTTCTATTCCACAGATGTGCGGCTGAGGGACAAGCTGGAGCGCGCTCAGGTAATACTAGACTATATTACATCAAGTAGTTTTTTGACACAGAACATTGGCAGAGCCTATTAGCCCACTAACCCAATTGTCTCGTATGTCTCTATTGTCTTAATGACCCCGTGATCGTATATGGCAAATTATCTCTGCAAAATTATTCCTCCTTTGAGTCAATCTTTTAAATTTATTTGTCATAGAATAATCGTGAACCTCTACAAAAGAAAACATTTTTAGGCGCATGACTCTGTTACCTTAGACTGTCTTTCCAAATAGATGGGAACCATTCAGATCGCTATTTTAGCACATGGCTATGCACAAGTTCTAAAAATAGTACAGAACAGATTCTGCTCAGAAATTGTGTTTTAAGCAGCACACTGGCTACATCAGATTTTACATCATTGTATGCGTGGAATCTGCTTGCTGCCTACTTTCATTTCTGGTGTCGAATCTTGCATTTAGCCCTGACACTCAGTAAGCTGACTGTGCAGAAGGTCCTGAACGCTGATTTCGTTTTGCTTTCTTTTGAGTACTCCCAGCAAGCTAATAGTTGTTCCTGTTCCCTCATTTTCACTTGAAAGCAAGTTTTCCAATGTTTGTTACTACCGCATCATCGCGGTTGCACGCAGTTTCGCTCTGCAGTGCGGCTGGAAGCACTGGCTTTATATTTTTACGATCTTTGTCAACACACAGTGAACAAGAGAGGGCCCTGAGCATGCTTGGCAACGTTCTGTCAAGGGGACTTGCCCCAGGCGAAGACAAATCCTCTTGCCGAAACATTGGCAAGCACCCTGAGGCTTCCACCTCCCTTGTTCACATTGCATTCTCAAGAAACCTGTGAGCCGCCGCGGCGGCTTAGTGGTTATGGCGCTCGGCTGCTGGCCCGAAAGACGCGGGTTCGATCCCGACAGCGGCGGTCGGATTTCGATGGAGGCGAAATTCTAGAGGCCCGTGTACTGTGCGATGTCAGTGCACGTTAAAGAACCCCAGGTTGTCGAAATTCCCGGAGCCCTTCACTACGGCGTCTCTCACAACCTGAGTCGCTTTCGGACGTTAAACCCCATAAACCATAACCAAACCGATCTACCTGCCCTCTTTTACCATTGATATATACTGCCTTGTAAGAAGTGAAAGTAATATTTTCAGGTATTGATATCATTCGCTCTGATATTAAACTCATGTTTGTTATATTAAGACAAAAGTTGCCTTAGAGAATGGATAGACATTGATTTGATAGTGCACCTTGATTTTGACCGAGGTAGGCCAGCAAGGGCCGATTAGGTATCCCTCTTGCGGCTTTTTTTCACGCTTCAAAGCGCTAGAATGAAGATAACATTGGGTTTCGCCAATGGTGCGTTTCTGTTGTACTTGAACTCCCAACTGTGGAATAGTAGACACGGTGAAAATTTCCTTAACCATACCCTAAACTCTCTTTAGAGGGTCATGGCAAGGAGAGAATACAAAAGATTAAAACAACCCAATAACGTATTCTAAAACTTCAAGCACGAGACATTGTAATGAGAAAGTTATAATTATGAGACATCATTGCAGCGTACAGAAACACTCGGACAAACAGAGGAGACACCACGGTTTGCGGTCTTCAACTGAGGTTTATTCCACAAAACAGGCTTTTTATGTGCAAAAGGGTACTAGTTATTCCTGGGGCTGAAAAGTATTTCCGCGGCCTGATAACAATTTGTCAAGGCGGCAAAAATCATAAGAAAGACCAATTCAAAAAACATAGGAATAAGGGTATCTATCGTGCCACTCACATTCAAAACACCGGCGTGCCACCGCATTGCCTACCTGGCTGACCCAGCAAACACATTTGCATTAGGATAATGTATTTCTTTTTATCCGGAACGCAACAGAAGGGCTGCTGATGCAGTTCTCTCTTTCAGGAGAGATACAAAATTCTTTAAAAAATTTCCCGGCTCTTGTCAGTGCTGAACTTGCGCAGCACACGTGTTCCTTTCAAAAATGCCTTGCATGCTGGCTTGTGCGAGCAGTGGCGAATATGGTCAGCTAAATGACCTCCACCACTTAATGAATCAGCTGTCCTGCGATGCTCAAGCAAGCGCTCATTGATGCAGCGACCCGTCTTTTGTGCGATGCATCAATGAACGCTTGCTTGACCAATGCAGGACAGCTGATTCATTAAGTGGCGGATGTCATTAGCTGACTACATTCGCCGTTGCTCGCACAAGCCAGCAGGCAAGGCGTTTTTGAAAGAAACACGTGTTCTGCGGGAGTTTAGCACTCAAATGAGCCGGGAAAATTTTGAAGCATTCTGTATCTGCTGAAACAGAGAACTAGGTCAGCAGCCCTTCTGTACCGCTCCGGAAAAAAAGAAATAGATTATTTCAAGGAAAATGTGTTTGGTGGGTCGGCCAGGCAGGTGATGTGGTGGTGCGCCGATGATTTAAATGTGAGTGGCACGATACCCTTAAGCCCATGTTTTCGAATTGGTTTCTGATTTAGTTTATGCCGCCTTGAATAATTGTTACCTGGTCGCGGAAATACTTTCCAGCCCCAGGTGTCACCAGTATTCATTTACACAAAGAAGGGCTGTTTTGTGGAGTTTACGCGCTTTGTCCGTGTGTTCCTGCACGCTGGAATGATATGTCTCATAATTATAGCCAGAACCAAGTAGCCCAGATCTCTACGCTTAGCCATAATGAGAAAGATTTCAAAATATATTAATGCAAGCACAAAACTCAAATACCGTTGCGGTGTAGATAATGACAGTAAAAGCAAAAAATACATACAAAATACAATACGGTAATGGAGGAACAGCAGGTGACCTCTGATTAAAATATTCCTGAACACTTCTTTCAACGTCTGCCCTACTGGTATTATCTAAAGTATGAAAAGGAATTTCATCCCACAGCTGCATCTCATCGGGAGAAAAGCGGCTAAGAAAGACGTCAGTGCGTTCGAATAGCTTATTGCTACATTAATGATGAATCGTTAGCTTACGTTTAGCCGCAGGATGCAAGAATTTGTTAATATTTATTTCCTGTTACCGTTAATGCTTTTTCCTGTAGCTGTTAATATTTAACACCACCACGGCGTTATGGCCCGAAATTCCATCCGCAATGTACCAATCGAAACCCTGTTGATAATTATTCTACTCTGCGAAAACTAAGTGAAGCAACGATAAAACTCTTGTAATTCCATCGGCTATTTTATTTAGGACTGAAGAAAAAGGAGATCAAAGAGATGATTCATAGTTCGGTACATATGCACGATTCCCGACCGGATAAACAAAACAGCGCTCAGTGGATGCCTAGAACGCTGAAGACACCCATCAAAACTTAATTAGGCAGAGTGAGTGCTTGTGAGTTGAAATATTACTCAAGAATGTGAAAAATTTTGAAAGATGAAAGAGGTGCACGATAACGGTTACCGGCTACGATGGACTCTTCATTGAGAAAAAAATTTGCGCCAGTTGGATTCAACTTCTGCGGGGACCCCTCAAGCAGTAAACTTTATTTGAGATTGAAGGAGATGAGGGATGCATCTGCGATTGCGTTGTCGTCTATCCGCTCCTACCGCCACGTAGCCCAGAGAAGTGAATTAAGAATCCCGACGTCATCATGAAGCCACGTTTTCGTGATGCCCACAAGATGAGAGAAATGCGGACGAGTATAGAAAAAGAGGTCAGAAATTTTGTTAACCCTTCTAGCATTGCTTTTAACAAGTATTACCTATTAATACTTATTTCTGAAGTCAACGGGACGAACACGCGGCAGATTGCTGGTTCCTACGTTTAGATGAATACCTAAGGTCCTTGTCAAGAATATCAGTATAAACGTTCCAAATGTAACGAACTTTGCCACTGAGAATGTAATTGAAGCACAGCTTCACTTTACCCGAGAGGCCGGACCTTCATATAAAATAATCAGCAATCACTCGTCAGGAGTACGTCTGCTAAGTGGGCCTGGAACTGCCGCCGCAGAAGTCCAGCAACAGTCAGTGGCCAAGAAAATTGAAGTAATTGCAAGCTACAAGATTCACTCCTATGATTCCTAAATAAACATTGCGAGATGTGGAAGAGTTGTCTGTGCTTGGGCTAGACATACATAAGTCGGGCGAAGGAACACAGTCGCTCCATGAGAGAAGTTAAGCAGCAGCGGCTATGTTGCACCTCATGAAACGCATCCCATAAATGAATGGCAGGTAGTTCAAACCGGTATAATATACCAGTGCCGAGTGCCACCGATTGACAACATAACAGAGCGTGGCAATAGAAACTCTAAATAGGAACGCAATGCAGACTTTCGCGGCATCTCGAGAGAGTGTACCTACACCCTTTGCAGTTATGTGCAATGAGGTGACAGCACAGTCACTTAAAATGACAGACCCTCCCTTCGTGGTCAGAAATGACCCTTACTACAAAAAGATGATAAACCTCCATTGTAAACCAAAGCCGAAAACTCGAATGGTGGTTTATTAATAACCAGGAACGTGTTTAGTGGAACGTGTATAATGAACGTGAAATCCAAGAACGTGCACAACTTATACAGACGCATCTCTCATAGGAAGAACAGCCGTATATATTCTGAGTTAAAAGCACATCGGTAATACGGCTAGAACCACCCCCGACCCACTTGCGATGCAGTTCTCGCAATTTGTGACGCATTAGAGTGTATAAATAACATAACCTCTATAAGAGTTTTCCTCAGCGGGTATTAAAAAATTCAAAAGAGTTTCAGGCATTAAGGATCACTCATGGCATACATGCTCTCAATAGGAAAAAAACGAAATGCATACAGATCCACTGTAGTCAAGAGGATGCTCAGAATATTGACCATAGGAAAGCAGACGTCCTTGCACAGCAAGCGCAAAATTCCAATGCCTCACTTTTTCTTTCCGCTCGACTCTTCCCACCTTGTCATCATCTGCAAAGAGATGTGCACGTGCCCTTCTTTCTTCTTGCACTTTCCCCTTCTCTCTTAGTTTAGATCGTTGAAGGAGGCATTCCTTAGAAGATTAAGCGCTGGGGCGGCCCTCACCCTGGCGGTGACGAACTGGTGGGGACGTCAAGAAGATGCGGTGCCGAGGACATGTTCTAAATGTTCCACGCCGGCTTCTGAAAGAGTTCTTTGCCACTTTTTCTGGGCGTGCCAGAAACACAGGACTCCAGAAGAAGGCGATTGCTGGCAGTTGGACTTACGGCTAGAAGGAAGGAACATCAGTCTCTGTCTGTGGCTAAAGGACGATGCCTAAAAGCCTGAGCCCACTCCTATTTCCGGAAAAGAATAGCCGCCCCGACCTACTCTAGCTTATCGACAGCCGCGTCCAATTCTGAATGGCGAGTCGTCTATATAAAAAAAATAATCGGCCCTCTTGCACCTGCCAACGGCAAAAACTGGCAGGAATTTTTTTATCCTCACTAAATTGCTTTACCATTGCTTTTCTTGACAATTCCATGACACTGAAGCACACGCCAGGCTTGTTATCGCTTCGTTTACGGTTGCATCTTATTTCAGTCGATGTTTAGATATATATTTCTGCAGATTATGACGACGCCACAAGGTCACGTGACCTAGGTGGAAGGTGGGACACCTGCTGTTCCGTTCACATCACTGCAGTCAACCCCACACTTTCTGCAGAGTGCGAGCCGTCGCTGACATGCATGCAGAGAACTACTGTAATCAACATGTGTCCTGTGACTATTGCGCCTCATCCATGCCATTCAAACTCCCACAACGCACCGAATATACTTCACATACATCTTTAATAACACAGGAGTATCATGGATAACCAAACAGATCCATGATAAACTACGCAAAACCAAGGCCATACAGTGCCAGCGCGTGTGATGCACATTTACCCTAACGACATAAATCGGCTGTTATTTTTCATGTTTTGTGCTTCATTTTGAATTGAGAACTCTAGTCATAATTCAGGCGCATCCAGCATTAGGCTGAAAAATATTCTGCGTTAAAATGCATACATTCGCAAATTATAGCACGAATACGACGCGCAAAACTTTTGATTCAGACTACCCGGCACAGTACCGGAAATTTGTGCGGTGTGATTCAGCAATTTCACTTTACTCGTTAGGCTTTTATTTTTTCTACATTTGGTACTTGTCGAACGCGTCTCTCAAGTATAGAGACATTAGGTTAACGAAAAAGAAGCATTTCTTCATCGCGAATGTCCTTTTTCCTAACGGGAGCCGCGCACAATCAGCCAATTTTTTCTCCAAATATCTCCTTCACTCTTCAGCTTACTGGAAAGAAAGGAGAATGTTCAAAACAAACATGAAGACTTTGTTAAAAAAGCGAAGAAAGAACGCGATTATGAACCTTCTCTTTCGTTTTCACTGATAAAGTATTTAACGAAAGACAATGCGATCTTCTAGCAAAGCCAACCACAAATGAGCGTCAGTAGGACGACAGGAGCTCAGAAAGCAGATTTCAGCAGCAAAGCGCCGAGTTGGCGAAGACGAGAAGGAACCATCGCAGACGTGACGGAGACACGTCAGCAGCTGCTGCCAGTTTTGTCTCGGGCCACGTTCGTCCTCGACACAACTGTCTTGCGAGAGCATGAGCGTTCTGGTCATCAGCAAACAGGACATCAGTTAAGGGGAAGTGGACGGAGGAGGAAATGACGCCGCGTAAATGGCACACTGTACACAAAAGTGATATAAATTACTGTAAGCGCTAAACTCATAACGCAAACCGCAGGCAGTTTCAGGAACTTCAGAAGAGGCGTACAATTTAGTTTGCGAAGTTTTGTGGCAGTCGAGTTGGTCGCACGGCAGCCGCGTCAGCCATCAACAGACGCTGCCACTACTCAACCAACTGACGTATGTAATGGTCAGCTCACGCTGAGTCGGCATTCTGGGTACTTTGTGCTCCTCTTCACAGGTTGTTCTTTTCATAAAATGGCAGCAGCGGGGGTGGCGGAAGCATTTCTTCCTGACAGGTACGCTTGCTATAATTGCAGGTTAGACACACTTTTGCATTGTGTTCAAGCCACGCTAATTGCGCTGCCCTGGTTGCTGCCCTTTTGTTTCCTGTTTTGTCTGTTCTATTTCTCAGCATGTCGGAATTTACTCGGTTGCGTGACGAACTGCGAAAAGAAATGAACGAATTCATAGGAAAGCTTGAGCGTGAGATGAGAAAGGAAATAAGAAAATTTAAAACTAGTTTAGAATTTTGCAATAATGATCTTGTATAGCTAACGAAAGAAAAAACCCAACTCCTAAATGACAACGAAGCTCTTAAAGAAGCTAATGAGATTCTGCTCAAAGAATGTAAAATGTTAAAAAAGAAAACCTCGGAGCATGAACAATGCATGGCTGCTTCAGAGCAGTACTCTGGAAAATGCAATCTTGAGATAAAGGGCATAACAAAAGAGACCGATGAATATCTTTCCAAGACCTTGAATCAAATCGGCGTGTTGATAAACGAACCGATAACCGAATCAGACATTGAAGTGTTCCATCCCATCCCGGGAAAAGATTGAAATATAACTAACATCATTGTGCAGTTTAGGAACCGTTCCGAGCGCGACACAGTGCCACAAAAAACAAAGAAAATCAGAATTACAATGGAGGATTTCGGGTACTCAACCAAAACACCAATATACATAAATGAACACATCTGCCCTGCTCTCAAGGCCCTGTTGAGTAAGGCACAGAAAAAATCCGCAGGCTGGAGCTTTGTGTGGGCAGTTGGCGCAAAAATCCTGGCAAGGAAAGACGAATCGTCATCTACAGTGCGCATTCGAGATGAGCAGGATCTTTCAAAAATTGACACCAGGTGCTTCTTCCTTTTGTTTTTAGCATGGCAGTTTTACCCCGTGATGTAAACGCTGTAAAACGCTCTTACGCCGACGTATGTCTAACCTGCTTTCATCTAAACTTTCGGTCTGCAAGATATAAAGAAGACGAACTAGCCGTCTTTCTTGATAAATTCAGTATTGAATTCGATGCCATATTTTTGGCTGAAACATGGTACACACGCAACACTGAAGTTTACAACCGAGACTGCTATCAAACTTTCTTCCTAAATCGGACATCTAAACACGGTGGGTGGAGTTGCAATACTAATGAAACATGCTCCAAACTGTGATATTATACCCGAATTTTCTTTCAAAGTGATCATGTAGAATGTTTAACAATAGTGTCGCAAGGAAATGTGTTTTCAGTCATGTACAGACCACCGGATTCTTCTGTTGATGTTTTTATCAGTCATTTAGATCACTTGCTGAATTATGTCAATCAAAAAATCTTAACCTCATTCCCGGTGGAGATCTCAATATTAATTTTTTGAAGCCATCTCCTGCTCAAATGACGTTTGTATCAACGGTAGAGTCCAGTGGCCATCTTATTTTAACCCAAACTGCAACCCCCCTCACGATGCAAGCTGCTACACTTCTTGATATTTTTGCTAATCAACATAAATAGTAATTATGTGTTATCCGGGGTTTTATGCTGTGATATTAGTGACCACTACCCGATTTATGTACTTGTATGAGGCATCAAAAAGCAAGCAACTGATTTACCCACTGTGAAAAAAACACAGTGCATCACACCCGTGACCCTTGAAGCGTTTCGTTCAAGTATTATAAACGAAAGTTGGAATGATGTATTTTCTTCCGATGCAGTCGATGATGCATATGAGCTATTCATTTCTCGTTTTAAGTCATTAAATCAAGAACATTTTAAAGATAAGGTGATCAATAAGACAAGAAGAAATCGTAAAACCTTGGATCAACTGCGAATCTCTAAAGATGATTAAAAATAAATCCAAGTTGTTCAAGAAATTTATGAAAATAAAGTCGCTGGCTGATCGACAAAGATTCAAAGAGTATCGAAATAAATTAACTACTCATTTAAGAAATGAAAAAAGAAAATATCTGCATAACGAGTTTATGCGCGAAAATTGCGATGGAAGCGCTCAAGTCTGGATGAAAATAAACAAACTACTTGATTTAAAATCAAGTTCTGCGGGTGTTACTAGTCTTACTCTTGAAGGTCATAAAGTAGAAGGAATCGAGCTTGCAGAAAAGTTCAATCAGTTTTTTAAGGATACTGTTTCACAAAACACCTTCCCCCCCCCCCCCCCCACGGAAGCTGTAAATCCCAATATAAAAGCCAATGATCACAATGTCTTTCTAGAACGTACCAATTAAAAAGAAGTTTGCTGTATTTTTGCCACTTTAAATAATAGCAGAGCTTTTGATATAAATAACATTCAAGTTGCGCCGATAAAATACGTAATTGACTGCATAGCTTCTATTCTCACCAATATTTACAATCTCGCCCTATCCACTGGTTTATTTCCAAAGTTAATGCAAGTATCAAAAGTTATCATTGTCTACAAAAAGGAGATAAAAGCGATATGTCTAATTATCGACCAATCTCAATATTACCGGCCTTTTCAAAAGGATTAAAAAGAATAATATACAAAAGAATAATTAATTTTTGCTTAAATTTCAATCTTTTCCCCCCTTCTCAGCATGGCTTTATCCAAGGGAAATCAACCGAAAAGGCGTTATTAACGCAAAAACACATCATACTGGATGCTATTGAAAATCGAGAAATCTGTATCGGAATTTTTTTAACTTTTCAAAGGCTTTCGACTGCCTCAATCATGGTGTTTTACTGTAGAAACTGGAATTATACGGCATACGCGGAACGCCCCTAAACCTTATAAAGTCTTACCTTCAACATCGTTATCAGAAAGTCCAGATAGGGTCCCATCTGTCATCATCTCAAGCAATTTGTACTGGTGTGCCGCAAGGCAGCATTCTAGGGCCTGTCCTGTTCATATTATATATAAATTATATAGTTACAATAGATGATAAACCAAAATGTGTCATTTACGCAGATGATACGAGCTTATTTTCTCAAGGCATCCCATTTCAGCTTCTTCTCCCAGTTATAAATGACGCAATGAATCGATTAAAAAAATGTAGTACTTTTAAATACTGAAAAAACTAAAGCCGTACTTTTTCATGCAAGGCAATCAGCAATTATTCAGAACTTCGACATAAAGCTTGGGAGCACCAACGTAGAATTCAAAGGCACGATTAAAACACTAGGAATATTTTTCCACAATCACGTGAACTGGAACGCCCAAGTTGATTCCGTCGTCGCTCATCTGTAACGGTGTGTTGGTATTCTCGCTAAATTCCGATACTTCCTTCCTGTCTCAGTCAAGTTAGATATATAATGCCATTTTTTTGTCTCATTTAAACTACTGTTTTTTGGTGTGGGGCACTACAACAGAAACAAATATGCATAAAATACACATGCTGCAAGAGAAAGCTGTCCGTTACATTGCCAATGTTGATTACCACGCCCCTACCGATCACTTATTTTCACACTACCGGATTATGCCAGTTCATAGCTAATACTAATATTGCTTAGCAACCAGATACAAAAAATCTCTACAATATGATAATCGAGGGTTTCTAGACATCATTTGCCTCACTCAAACTGCACCGGCTTATACCCTGCGCAATACCGAAAAATGGTTTCTTCCTTTTTGCCGCACCAACTATGGGAATCCATTGTTACGCTACAATATGCCACAATTATGAAACCAGTTAAAGTCGATGAATGTCGATAGTTCAAAAAGCAGCTTGCGTGAAATTAGAGTCATCTTTACGTAAGCAATAAAACGCTGTTTCAATATATATATATATATATATATATATATATATATATATATATATATATATATATATATATATATATATATATATATATATATATATATATATATATATATATATATTGTGTAAAAAATATTTTGTATGTATATCTGTGTCTGTGTAAAACGTATTGTCCGTAGTGTTGGCCGATCTTCTGATGTTTGCAATCTCTTACATAGTACTCACATTTCCTGCTGTATGCCATGTAAAGGGGGGGTCCTGGGGTCCCTCAAGTGATCTGCGATCACTTTTTACCCGGACCTACCCACATCTATGATGTAAATAGAATAAACTTGAAACTTGGAACTTGAAATAACCCAAACTTACTACGGGGCTTTGATCAAGAGTCGGCTGGTAGCATCCTCATGCTCAAAATTAAAAAAATAGGAACTGACAAAAGTAACCAACAAATTGGTGTGTGGAAAGTTCATATAAAATTCAATCCCGAAAGAGGGGTCAGCATTTTTTCCACTTGTAGACTGCTTCGTTTTCGTTTCAGACAGGCAACTGTGCTTTCATTCAAAGGTTTACGAACGAAACCGATGTATTGTCTGACACATTATTCGATTACTTTCGTTCTCAATTCTAACACAACGAAATGGTTTGCACGTCTTAGTGACAAATTTTAAAAAATAACACCGTCCGCTATTTTGCAGGGCATCCCGCAATTATTCCGTTCTAAACCACCACTGATATTAGAAGAAAAAATTTAGTAATTTTTAAAGATAAGCCTCTGATATAAAATGGCGATTCCTTCATGATTATGCTGCCAGCATTGATGGATGTCATAAAATCTGTGAGAACAGCTGACGGTTATTGTAACTAACCAAAATGTACTAATTATTCGCTTATTCTTAGTAGCCACGCCTGCGGCTTCCAATACAAAACTGTAGGGTGCTGTCAAGGCACTAAGCATCAATTATTAGTCGCGGAAAAATGTAACGGCTCTTGGCGCTACGATTCTAGAGATTTTGGTCATCTAGACGCCTTTAAATGGGCGCACAGCGGCTGCGTAGCCGACACAATGGCGTCCGTAGAGTGACGTAGCTCGGAGTGAACGTATCACACCCATTTCGCTCTTTCCCTCTGCAGAGCCCAAATTCGTTGGCCCACTGCGCCAAGGGCAGTTATTTTTCTGCACATCTAATAATTGATATTTGATGCCCTGACGGCCGCCCACAATTCTGTAATTGCAACCTGGAGTCTAGATGCTAAAGTTTATTAGTTAGTTCGCCGATTCTAGTTCATTGCTGTAGTAATTATTTATCTAATGCGTATTGTAGCGTCGATCTCTCTGATCGCGAAGAAACAATCATTTTATAGAAAAAGCCATTTTCTTTTACTTCTTCCGAGGAAACCCTTCTAGGCGGCACTGGGTTAAAGAATGTGAATATATTTACGCATAGTATTCTACACCGCTCTTCTATACCTTGCAGCTGTACTTCCAATTCACGCAGCTCAGATGCTCTTAGAGTTCATAAGAAAAAAAACAAAAATTGCATAGCTCGTGGATACCTGAAGCGCGTTGTTTTCTATCACACAGTGGCGAACTTTTGAGTAAGGTCGCGTCTTTGAAGAGAACCCTGGAAGTTGGACCTAGCGTTCTGGACCATTGTTGGATGCCATTGTTCAGCACCTGTATCGAGTAGACAACTGGCAAATATTTTTATATTTCCGACTTGTTTTTTATATGATGTTTATAAACATGGTATTAGAATCCGTCTAATAAACAACATATAAAATTTGATTTTGCATTATCTGTTGTCTTACATTTGTGATTACGTTTTGTAAACAGTTATAAAGGTGGTCCACGTGGTTTAAAAAATTTGAAGCCTCGCATTACAAATACTTTCTATATAAGAACACACACGTGCAACCTCCGTGGTTCGTTATTGAAATATATAATTATAATGTTTACTCCATTGACAACACGCCAGATAAGGCCGTTGAACTCTACACTGATGTGTTTTCAATAACATGTAAAAAATAACGAACTTTTGTGAATCTTGTGCTAGATGGTATATGAGCATTATTTCTCCATATCTGTTTCCATGCCATTGCACATGTGTATATCTTTCTTTTTTTTTTGTTCACACATTCATTCAAATCACTTGCCAAAAAGAGCTCTAGAAGGCAGTTACTTCCGTTTAATTTTCACGAGGAATATGTTGCGGTCCAAACACATCGATCTAATTTCAAACGAAGCGCTCCAAACTTCGGATGCTTGCTCCGCACTTTAGATGTTGTTCCAATAGATTCCAAGTTAATTAACACCAGATCCCTGATCTCCTCTATCCTAGTATGCGGATGGATCATTTGGAGTCACCATAAACTTATGTACGTAAAGAAGTTGTAATAACGTCCAAAAAATGCAGGCAATATTTTATTTCACTAGCGTCATAGCGATATTTTGTCTTCCTATCAGTCAGAGCTTGGGGCGATACTAGTTTCCGCGCGTCGTGGCATTTAGTTTTTAAGTTCCTCACACACGTTAACTCTCCGCGACTTCAGTCATATCGACGTTATTTAAAATTTTCTTAACCATTGTAATTAAGGAGATGCCACAAACAAGACATTTCCCTGTGCTGTCTTGGTACTGACATGCTCAATTGCAGTTTTTTTTCCCGCAAACTATAGCAACCAGGTTCTTTTTTCCGGGACTTCCCCATGCTTTGCCTCTAAAAGATTTTTTTAGATTTTCCGAATTGTAATTGACAGGTTTTTACTTTGCGTTTTTAGTGCATTCCTAGTATCAGGCATACTGTTGCTTGTTACCATTTATTTGTGGATATTTATCTCTTCCTGCTGCAGTCTCCTGCAAGGCGATATTATGTGACATTAATTAAATGAATAAATAACCGTATGTACGCTAGCTGACAATTTGTGTCTAACACAGCGTATTTACAATGCGCCGAATATTTTGGCTTCACAACAGCCCGCAGAATATCAGTATTTTACTTACCGGCGCGTAATTTCTATTTCTGTGGTTTTTGTGGTTCAGTATACGGATGCCCGCTTTTAAGTAAAATATCTCATTACTTTGGGTGAGTGCAAAAAAAAAAAGAAGTATCAACGGAAAAGCGGAGTGTCAGGTACGGAAGATATTTATGAGGCGTCTGTATCTTTGTGGCGGCGTGTAATTCCGGCTTTTATGCATTTTTTGTAGTACAGTTGGTAAAGAGTTTCAGGGCCGAAGACGCTGCCGGACTGAGTTAGGCTTACAAATCATTTCCTTGTCTGTTCCTACAGTGCTCCGTAAAACCTACCTATTGCCGCACAAAGCTGGGGATAGGGTTTCTCGGAAATCACAAAGGCGTGCTGCTGTGTCACAACATCCTCACTGTCCGAGGTGAACAATTCTGCCCGCGTGCTGTAGAAAGGGCAGAGGTAGCTGGTTGTTGCAGGAGTTGCGCCTTAACTCCCGTCTCTTGTTTCCTGTCAGACGAGCTCCGAGTTGCCTCTTCCAATCTGCTGCACACGGTGCGGCGGCTTCAGGATGGAACGCATTCCTCTTGACAGCGTAACCTCGTACCAATGCATCCTAGATAAAACGTATCTATTTACACGCCTTGGAAATTTTTTTGCTTTATTGTTGATATCAACATCGCCCCAGTAGCTTCTGGTAGACACAGGGACACCAATTTTCCAACTTTCTTCATAGTGTCCAGTGGGAATAGAAGACACAGAGGGAAGATAGCAGGCGTAGCGTAGAAGATCAATGACGAGAAAGGAACGGGAAAAGCTATCATTTCAAGGAATTCGGGGAAGCGCACAGACAGTTCCCCTTAGCCAAGCGGAATATCGCATTCTA
Source organism: Amblyomma americanum (assembly GCF_052857255.1). Lineage (NCBI taxonomy): Eukaryota > Metazoa > Arthropoda > Arachnida > Ixodida > Ixodidae > Amblyomma > Amblyomma americanum. Next base: position 62,156,601 of record NC_135507.1, on the reverse strand, counting down.
TTCTGCAGCCACAAGGTCATTCTCTTTCTGACGTCACGAACCATGTCATACGTTATATTTCAGCGTTCAAAGCCATGCGCCACGTGCTGGTAGCCAAGGGAACTAGAAGCGCCACTCCCGAATTGCTGCTTATGTTTCGCTATATATAAATGCACCAGTCATCAAGTTTGCGCCACTCGAGTTCGAGTGTCCAGGCACAGTTGGAACGAGTACTGTGCGCTGTCTACCACTCCATATTTGCACAAATAGAAAATAGACACTGTATATGCAAAGCCCTGCGTACGTAGCATCTTGTCACAACGGAATCATTCGTGCGACGCACTGCACAAGCCGCCGAGGTGGGGCGCGCGACTGCATTTCGTCCACGGATAGCACAAGCGGACCGTTCTGATCACTGCTGGCGCCACCTGTCGAGAAGTAAGACGTACGTGAAACCCATCTGCTCGATGCATGCACAGAGACGCACCATGGTTTTGTCACGTGTATGCTCTTTGCAGCGTGGTCACATGAGCGTGTAGTATTGTCCGGGATTTAATCAGCGCCCTGTAGGCCACGATCACCTCGCGATGCTGACAGGCGAAAGCGGCACGGTGCGCGAGCAGGTGCTCAAGCGCCTCAACTGCCCCACAGTGACTTCAAGCGTAGCTTGTCTTAAGGCCGTAAGTGGCCGCTTCTTGCCATTGTATTGTATTCTAAAGGGCATCAACCGATAAATCATTCGCCATACGGTACACTCGAGAAACGCTTTGTCATCCACTCTCTATTCTATTTTTATTAAAGGTTGATTACACTGAACATAATTGAACATGCGTTCGCTTTCTGCTGAAAATGCTAATAGCAGAATGTTTGCAAAAAAAAAGGTGTTCTATACATCCAGTGCGCTGCTGGAGAGGCGCGACTGAAAGCATCCCATGGTGCCATCACTACGCATGTGATTCTCCGATCGTGCAAGTCCCCGCTGGCTATTTGTGCGGCAACAGAGACCGAAAAGGAAATTATCTGTTTGAATTCTGGCATGGGTTCTTCTTTAGAATTACGCGGGCCTATCTGTTCAGCCTACGCGCGAAATGCGTACCGCGTACGAATGTCACAACGCCAAGCTGTGAGGCGGAACTGATCACGCGTACATCGTCTTTTTTGTTGTTTGAAATTAATGTCTTCCCCCATGTGTTGCGTCTGTAAAAAATTCGACAGGTCCGATTTACTTTCTTGGTGTGCGTATGATGCCTGCCTCTTATGCCCGATGAAACAAACGGCTGCTATAGCTCTCATGAAAAGTGATACGAATGCAGGCTTGTGGTGAGAATGCTTAAAGAAAATCAACGATGATTATCGGCGTCTGCGCAACATTAGTGTAGGTAGTGGCACGCTGTAGAAATCAACTGGCGCATACTTTATTGCTGTCAGCATAATCGATGTATGAGGCATCATTCGTCGCATTCGATTGATTCCCCGCGCAGTGTTCCTTGGCGTATCGATTAGTCTGTGGCCACAATGTAGTGTACAGTGCGTCTAATAGGACAGTGACATCATAGACCACAAGATCTCAATGGAAGCGGAAGTGAGTTGGACCAATTTTTGTGCGGTTTTTAGCGGATCTGTTTCTACCCCTCAAGTTCTATATCTAAGAGCTCGAGGAACTCTGGAAGAGGCACCACTCGGTATCCTTTTTGCGAGATATCTCCATGCGCCTACTAAATATCACAAAGCTTAGTCTTAGCACTAAGGGAAGGTATCACTCTACTAAGTTACCATTGTATACTTCTTGAACCTGCCTGCAAAACGGGTTAGCTTTTTACTGTGTTATTCAAAGTTGTGCGTATAAATTAGCGCAGCTTCAATTAAAGTCATCTTCAGAATTTTTTAATAGGCAGCTGACTGAGTAAACATCTGTGGGACGCACCGTGTATCTTCATGGCAGGAAAACGAGGTCGCAGCAAGCCCATATCCGTTGTCATGTACAATTAAACTACGCATAAAATGAACCTGTACCAACAGCTCAAGAATCTTGGGCGCAAGCCCTCAGTGGACAGCCTTGGTATTAATAAGAATAAACCCTGCCTGAAAAGCTTTCTACTTCAAGCAGCAGAGAAAACTCCTTCGTTACGCCCAGCTGCTGTCCTTGTTCAGGCCATTCAGTGCGCATTGCAGCTGCCCTACTCTCCCTTGATTATTTAATGAAAAAAAAACTTGAGGTGACACTAAAGCTCCGTGTTATAGTGCGACGTGATAGCGTTGATTTTTTTATTCCCATATATGCGGAATTGGCCACTGTCAACTTTACATTCAAAGATCGCTACGAGGGTATATATCAATCCTGGCAAACCGATTCTTCTTCGGTTCATGATGATGATGATGATGTCCTCAGGCTTGAAGGCACATACGCACGGCGGGCGATTGGCCAGGGTGCAAATTGCTAACTTCCCTGCCTTTCCTCTTCTTCCTCCTCCTCCTCCTCCTGGCACATTGGTGCAGCTGTTAAGATATGCGCCACTGCCCTGCGATGTCAGGTGCTGCCACCTGTCAGGTGCTGACCCAGGTTGCTCTTCCTGAGTCAGCACTCAGGAAGAGCACTCAGCAGTCAGCAGTCAGACTCAGGTTGCTCTTCCTGAGAAACCTGTCGCGACTATTAATTATTTAACTGCCCCTTTCGCGCTGGTGCATTTGCTGGCAACCCGTTGGAGAGGATGTGAGTACGCCACAAGGTTGCGTGTCCTATGTGAGTTACCTACCCTCTAGGTTGGTGCTCTTGGAATTTTCTCGTATATTTTTCTATCATGGCAAAAGACGCCAATAGCGACGCCGGCTTTTTAGTAAAGCGGATTCCTTAACACTATCGTGTTTTTCTCTCTATATGAACGACGTTGTAAATGATCTTCGCGTAAAAATTTAATTATATACAGACGACTGTGTTTTACATTCGAAAATAGAAGAATCTTTCCTTTAACTTTCGCTAAATGATCCATTTCAGAAAGTTGTTGGCTGGTATGAACACTCACAGATGTCGACGAATTTTAGAAAAGTGATTTAATATGCATAACTTGCAAAAGAATTAGGCTTATTTCAATTCATCGGCTAACATTACATTTATACTTAAAGTAACGGAATACAAGTAGATTGGGGTCTGCATAACTAACCTCCAACGGAATGAACACATTGACAAAGTAACCGCTAATACCTGCTGTAAAAAGTTTTTTTTTCTCAGGAGAGACTTGAAACAGTCCACATGCCCCGTTCTTCCGCTACCGTATAACACAATTATGCGACCATTACTATATTATGCAGCCGTTATTTGAGATACCTTTACGCAAACTAGCATCAAAAAGCTTGAACGGGCACAGAAAAATGGGATTCGGTTTATAGTACCATCTCCCGCACCTCAGTAAAAAATTTTAAAACGGGCCAGAGTGCCTGCAATAACACAGCATTATCGAGTTTTTCGACTGAAATTCATGTATCAATTTGTAAATGAACACTACAATGTTCGCCTCTCTGCTATAATTACATTTTATTCTGGAGATCTCACAAGGCAGAGGCATCAACTAACAATGGCAACATTCCCCGTAAAAAAGAACCAATTTCTTAGAACATTGATACAGGACTCTATGGCAGCAAGCAAGACACGTGTGGGATCGTGAGTTTACTCCACAGTTTCGACGTAGTAAAATTCTGGGAAAAAATAATCCAGACCTCATGCGCTAAATAAGTGAGGCGGACATCATACATGAAATTCCTTCAACCAGCGTAAGCATATTACCACTCTCGTTAATGAAGAAAGAAAAACTAGCTGGAGAAATAACGATGACCGAAGTGACAAAATTAACGACATACATGGCTCTCGTATTTTCGAAGACGCTTCCAGTATTTATCGCGGGTAAAGCAATAAATTCCACAGTTATTAGTCAGCGCTGTGTCTGTGTTTCCTTGTTTGTGTCTTGTTACCCTGGGCGCTATTTTGCAAAGGTCCGTAACTGAACCGCATAACTAAGTTAAAACAGAAGTCGTTAACCCTTCTTTGTCTTCATTTGCTGCTAATCTTAGGTACTTTTATTGAAGCTGAAATATCTTTTATCCCACTGTCATGCCGCTCTTTATTGAATGACGATGTTTTCTGTGTTGCCATTTAAAGCAGTGTACTTTGTTTTCACTTTGCTGTGCGGCCTGCTTTTATCTTCGGGTATGTTTTTCATTGACTCCAAAATAACGCCTTTTCCCAGACTGCGTAACCACAGCGCCATCTTAATGGTATCAAAATCTGATGAACTATCTCCCGACTGTGTGAGTTTTCCCTCAAAGAATTCTATGCACTGCCGCGGAACCAAACTTTTCCTTGTATGCAGCGTTTAATAACGACCCGATTATGCAGTTCTGGGTGGCGAGTTGGAGAGAAACATAACGACCCTGGCTAGCGGCACCTAACGTGCACAGGTAGGACAACATGAAACAACCTTCAGCAAGGTATTCTTTCTTTTGTAGCTCAAACAGAATGACATTAAATTAAGTTCATCAGTTCAGTGCAAAGGCAAAGCTTAGTTTTGCTTTCCAACTCCCCTATTGCATTTTTTTCTTCATTGCACTCTTTTTTTTTACTGCAACAGTGGGCCTGCTGCATTGAGTTCTTGCAAAGTCTATTGCAATTTTTTCTTCATTGCATTCGAGTTATTGCGAAGTGTATTGAAAGTTTTCATTCATTGTATTCATGTTCTTGCAGTCTATTGTAATTTTTTCTTCATTACATTCGAGCTCTTGCAAAGTCTGTGCAAAGATAAGCAAAGCCCCATCATCTCGAGAAAAGGTTACACACGGAAAAACTAAATATTACGAGGATTGCTTGCGCGCTGTTTCACGCTGACGTCTGCTTGATAGAGACTCCTTCTACAGGGGTGAAATGCTCTTCTATACTACATCGTCCGCACAGAAAGCTGGAATGCTAATTCAGCATTCGTGGCTAATGCAGTTGCAGTAAAACGAATATGCGACGGCAACTTTGGAAAGCAAACACGTGCCATTACAACTGCAAAATTTGCTTGTCCTGCATCTTCATTCTCAGTACACTCGTGCCCAGTTAATACGACCCCCATTAATATGGTCGACTTGAATTATGGACAGCCTTTCTGGGGAGTTAATTATTGCAGCATATTTACGGCTAGTTGAAATGGAAACCCACTGTCCGGACAATGGACAGAGTGAAAATGCACGGAGCTCATTGGGACCCATGTATTTTTGTCCCCTTAATATAGACAGTGATGAGAACCAAATTCCGAGTGCCTCTACCAGATGTTAGGCCCCTTATAATTTGAGCGCAGAACACCAGCGAATGGCAGGCCAATATTCAAATGCCGTAGGTGATGCCTTTCTGTGCGTGCACGGTTTTTTGCATTATAGTGGTAAGGTGCCAGGTCGACGCGCCTTACCGTTTGCCACATTGTAAGACTGTTTGCGAAAAAGAATCTCTCTGCTACGTTGAAACACACATCCAGCAGTTGTCAGCCGAGTGATTACAGTTATTGAGATGTGCAAAGTCGCGGTAGGAGATACTTTATCACGTGAACAGGCACTATCATTCGTCTCATGAACCACCAAGCATTTCAAACGTGCTTCAACCTAAGCCGTTGCGTTTACAAAATAATGGCGACCAGAATAATGCACCTGAGCTGCTAATATTGCCCAATTTTCACTTCACTGCCAGGCACTGCGCTTAGAAGAAGTCTTTAATCATAAAACGATTGTTCAAAATATTTGCTCTTGTTTTTATTCATAATTCATTTATTACGGACGACTCGCTTTACAGACACCTTTGGTCGGGAACCAAAGTGTCCACATTAACGAGGCACAACTGTATCTGCATTGGCGTCGTGTGTTATTGTCCTTTTGCGCGTGTGCCGTACTTGGACACATTTTGGCAATTTATAGTTCCCGAGTGCATGATTTGGAACGCAACTTTTCTAGCTTAAAGTAACAAGGCGATTTTAAAATTATGCTGCCAATCACAGCTTCTTTTAGGAAAGGTTTTCTTCTCGCACTTGACATCAGTCTTGCACATTATGGCATTGAAAAAATTGGTGCTACATGAATACGGCAATGTATAACAATCTCCTTCAAAAATTGTTGATCCATAGACAAAGTCACAGCCACAAAATACAGAAGAATGCAGGAAGCCCCGACTGCATCCCAGGAACACAAATCGATACCACGGTGTTAATGCTGACATATTGCCGAGTAAAGCCAGCAATACTGCCGCCCAAATAGTCCTAATAATAACGCATGAGCGCCAGAAACAATGTAAGCTCGCCGGCCTAGAGCCAGATAAAATGTTAAGGAGCGTTGGAAAGGACCAGCCGTGCTTCGTACGACAAGGACATACCGAATGCGTATAACAAACAACCATTTCATTTCCAGGTCCTTTCAATGCTTGTCCATTTTATTGTTCTGGTTTCTTTCTGAGCATTCAATCGATAACTACGCGAAGAGTGTTTGCGCCGATACCGTGACACATATTCGCAGGAGATATATTTACGAACCTGCTGCCGTCTGAAACCATCAAAGCAAAAGCGCTGTCAGCAGCGCAACTCACAACTAAAGTATTCAGGTAAACAAACTTATAATTGTTTTTTGGGGGGGAAAGGAAATGGCGCAGTATCTGTCTCATATATCTTTGGGCACCTGAACCGCGCCGTAAGGGAAGAGATAAAGGAGGGAGTGAAAGAAGAAAGGAAGAGAGAGGTGCCGTAGTCGAGGCCGCCGGAATAATTTCGACCATCTGGGGAACTTTAACGTGCACTGACATCGCCAGCACACGGGCGCCTTAGCGTTTTTCCTCCATAAAAACGCAGCCGCCGCGGTCGGGTAGGTAAACAAACTGCGATCAAGTTTCGATCAAATTTTCATCTCGTGTTCCTGCCGACTTATAGTTCTTATAGTTCACATTACTGCCTACTCGAGGCGCTTCTCTTGTCAAAAACAATGTGTTACTAATGCCTGCAGCTTAATATCGATTTTGTTCAGCCTGCCACAAGTGAAAAAATGGCGCCATGAATCACAGGCTACTGTGCTCTTCCGTTGTTATTGTCATCGTCAATAATAAAAAAACAGTTATTTTATAGTTACGCTTGCGTGTATAAATAAGAGCGCATCAAAGCTTGAAATGGGGCGAACGACGTTCTGATGCCGTCGTTTCGAAAATGCATGATAGTTTCTTTAATTTGATCAGACAGAAAAAGATGCAGGTTTAACATACGACGTCACACAGCGGTTTTCATTTATTTATTGGTCGTGAGCGTTCACCCGAAACGCACACAAGCAGCATTCACTTATTTTATCATCTACTGACATCTCTCTGGCGCTGAAGATATTGCTAGCGCATTGTGAAGGGGGTGCCCATCCTGTCTGGCTACTTTTATTCTTAATGATGCTTGTAAGAAGGTATTGACACCAGGACAGATTAAAGCAGTGAACCCATCGTGAATTTTTTTTATTCTTTTTCGACAAATGTGTGAGAGGCACAATAATAGTAAAAATGTGCCCACCTTGCTGCCTTTCTTTCTATGAGACTCCCAATGGAGAGCCCTCACGATTTATGTTCCCGCCATGTTGACGTGATCCCTGCATTTATTCAGCAAAGTGAGGATTCCGCAGCCAGCCTTTCATTGCTCAAATGTTTATTGGAATCCCTCACGCTGGAGGGGAATTTCAATAAAGGAGTAATCACTCATTGAAATTTACAATAGCGCAATTCGAATACGGTGATTAGTAAAAAACAGACAGTACGGGTACCCGGTCACCAGTGCGTTGAGGGGAACAATTAAGGCTGCTCGCGCGGCTGTCCTAACGTTCCTTCCCCCGGGTTCCACTCAAACCCCCGGTTGTGCCACGGCAATCATACCAATCCCGCTAATCTCTTACGCGGATATTACAAACCATCTACGCCTCTGCAGGAGGGTACTCCCGGGACCCACTAAGAGTCTCGACAGAACCGAGGAGTGCCACCTTAGACGGCTCCAAACCGGGTCTATCTTAAATCCCGCCATACTAAAGCACCCTACATTCACGGGCAGGGTAAAATTCTGCGGGCAGTACGCTGACCTATACCATAGGATGTGGGCCGGCCAGTACAATACACATATAGCCGTTATAATCCAGCCAATTAGGAAGAGCTGGGAGGCGGTCCTGTCCAGCTCAGACCTGAAGGCCCAGTGGTCCCTGTTCCAGAGAGCACTGTGAGCAGCGGCGGCCAATGGCGTCCTGGAATAGGGATTGCCATTCAGGGCAACAACCATCACAACCTCCCATTCATATTTCAGTACAATGCAACTATATGTGTTTTCTCCTCCTCCTCCAAGCGCATCTATATGGCTAGAAAGGGAAACTGTGGAGCTTTCTCAGAAACTTCAGTCTTTCCTTAACTGCGAACTTTACAGCTGTGTAGCTTTCCTATGTAGTCATATGGCTGCGCTTGGGTGAATTAGAATGAGTAAATGCTGCCTTACTGCCAACCTTTGAATACATTCTCCCAGCTTCGTACTCTCTACGTGGCTATTGACGTTACCGAGCTTTCTTCAGAACAAAAGTCTATTCCACGGCAGTGTTTTGAAATTATGGAGTGTATTTTCTTCTTTCGTACGCGCCTGTTCTGCAACGTTTCAGGATTATTGACAACAATGAGACTTAACGTGTACCTAAGGAAGTGATATTGCGCTACCACTTTATACTTCGTGCATCGTTTAGAGCATTTTAGGTACGAAAACATTACTCTTTAATTGGTACACTGAGTGAGCGCCACATTTTGCTTAGTTCCGTGCCTCAAGGAAGCAGGTGATAAGGCAAGGCCAGTTGTCTTGAGAGTGCCAGGAAGTTTTTGAACATCATGAAAAATATCAGACTCTGAATTAATCTATCTCCAACTCTGCTCGCGTTCTTGTCTTAGTGTGTCACACCTGGTGTGTTTGCACATAATCCTTACAATAAAAAAAACCTAATCATGAAGAAAACACTTTCAGCATTCACCACTGTGCAGTCTGCTAGAATTGGATGCTGTTTCAAGCGAACGGGAAGTTGCATGAAAAATAATATTAATAGACTGAGGCGTCAGGAATTTTCAGAGATATTTTCTATTGGCAGGGTCGCAGGAATTTTTAAACCTGTCCACAGCAAGAAGGGAAGCAAGGAACAACTCACAAAGAGCAGACATTCTGAAGCCAGAGATCTGCACTACCGCCTATATTTAAATAATTTAATATCAGTACGCAGTCCAGCAGTAAAACGGCAATCATTCATTACTACATATCTTCTTACGTAGTCACTTTGTGCTTCATCTTTCCTTTTCTACAATTAGCTTCAATTCTTTCGTTTATTATTTTGGTATTTTCTGCGTTGCGAAATTGTTTTAGCTATCCTTATGTTTTTATTTTTAGTTGCTTCAAGCCTGTTTCACATAGATCCAACGGGACGAGGATCTTGATTTTCAGTTATTTTCGCTGAGTCATAACAAAACAAGCAAACAAACTAACATGAAAGTTGAGTTCAGTTTCATGAAGCCCTCTGTCATCATCGCCCAACTGCATTCTGGTTCTTCTCAAGGAGGTTACAGTTTGCATCAGCCACTTCCCGTAACTAGCCATGTGAGGAGGGAAGAAAATGCTTCGGAGCCTTATGAGATAATATGGAGATAATATGGAGCAAACTGCTCCATATTATCTCCCTAGCTTTAGTCCATCTGCAGATTGCTAGGCCCCAGAGAAGTGACATGCTGATTAGAATGAAGGGATTCATTCAATAAAATTTTTGAAGAAAGCCGTCTTCTCCCTGAATGTCTTTTTTTTTGTCATTCTTCACTGTAGCCTTCGACCACGAGATTGTGTCATTTCTCGCGTGTTCTTGTAATTAGTAATACATCAGCATCATCAACCTTACTGCGCCCACAGCAGCGCGAAGGCCTCTCACATGTCTGTTAAGTTAACCACGTCCAGTGCTAGCTGCGGCCTCCGTATTCATGAAAACTTCTGAATATCATCCGCCCACCAAATATTCTGCCACCAACTCCTACGCGTCCCTTTCCTTGGAATCCATTTCGTTATCCATCGATTGTCTTCGATGCGCATTACAAGCCCCACCCAAGCCCATTCTTGAGCCTAGATTTCGAGTAGGGTGTCGTTAACCAGCGCCTTGAGAAGATAAAAACAGTTCTGAACGCAACATTACAGTGGCAGCCAGTGTCAGCCGACATTACAGTGGCAGCCAAGCTTCCAGTGTCCTCATTTGTCCTCTTCCTGTGTGATTTTTTGTGTGTTATATCGCTTCATCAACTGCAGTAAATATTTCTGAATGGGCCGAAGCTACTGCTGCTGCTGCTGTTGCAGATAGGAAGAAACGAAAATTGGCAGTGACTTATCTCGTCTATGCCAGGATATACGTAGCGAAAGCTAAGGCATAGCATGGTTAGCGTTGGTTAATCTTGATTGCAAATCAAGGTTAGTCATTTTCTCTAGCTATTTTGTTGTCGCATTAAAAACGACACAACTGTGGTTGCGGCGCACACGTGCTCTGCTTTTCAATCCTCCGACATGTTATAAGGCTTGCGGCGAAGCTGGCGAAGCGAGCGGAGGCGAGAGCTACGACGAGGAACGCGCAGTGACATCCCAAACGCGGCGGCGGCGTGCCGCGTGGTGTGCTCTCATGCCAGATGGCGCGCCGAGCGCGCAAAGCATAGTAACCGTCTCACATATCTCGGTGGATACCCGAACTGCGCCGTAAAGAAATGGTTGAAAGAGGGAGACAAAGAAGAGAAAACTGGAACTTGAAAGTTCAATTTTGACGAAAGGCGTGGCGCTGCGCAGTGGCGGAACACCTGTGGTTCGGTGCTACTAGTGGCGCATTCGCAGTTGTGACTAGAGAGCGAGAGAAAGAGAAAAAAAAATTATGTGGATTAGCTCAGCTAATCACGGATATACAAAGCAAAAGATATCGGTTTTCACTGTTTTCATTGGCGTTGGCATTGACAATGTTCTAGACGGCGATGGCTTTGAGCAAAGGAAGAGCGCATAACTGGCTCCCTGGTTGTGCGGAAGCCTCATTCGTGCTTTTGATACACGTGGTGGTGGTGAAAGAGAAATGTGGCACGAATGCATTAGCGCTGACAGCGTTGTGGCTGACCTGCGGCACTGCAGCAATAGGTAGGCCGCAGCGTTCATTTAGGGATCATCTCTCGCAATCGGCCGTTAACTGCATGCCAGCTCACAGGGTGGCAGGAGGGCGCGCTGCCTATACAGCGTGCGGAACGCAATCAAAGCAGCCTTTTGCAGTTGGACACCAACGCCACATACTTGAAAGTGAGATTGAGTTCTCCACTGAGGCAAAACGCTAAGGCGCCCGTGTGCTGTGCGATGTCAGTGCACGTTAAATATCCCCAGGTGGTCGAAATTATTCCAGATGCCTCCACTACGACACCTATTTCTACCTTTCTTCGTTTCCTCCCTTCTTTATCCCTTACTTTACGGCGCGGTTCAGGTGTCCGCCGATATATGAGACCGATAGTGCGCCATTTCCTTTCCCCAACATAAAGATTAATATTAGTCTCCACTGACCCACTGAGCCGGTTGCGCGCCTTTCCTTTAGTGAAAATTAACGGCCTTTGCAAAGTTGTCAACGCCGACGAACTCTATGACCCGCCGTGCTGGCTCAGTGGTTATGGCGCTCAGCTACTGATCCGGAGTTCCCGGGTTCGAACCCGACCGCGGCGGCAACGTTTCGATGGAGGCGAAACGCTAAGGAGCCTTTGTGCTTTGCGAGGTCAGTGCACGTTAAAGATCCTCAGGTGGACAAAATTACTCCACTACGGCACCCTTTTCTTCCTTTCTTCTTTCACTCCCTCCTTTATTCCTTCCCTTACGGCGCGCTTCAGGTGTCTGCCACTATGTGAGACAGATACTGCGCCATTTCTTAAAAACCAATTAACCAATTAACTCAATGAACGCCGTCGGCTGACTTGTTTGGTTCGATTTTTGAGGTAAGGAAATGGCACAGTAACCATCTCACATATCTCGGTGGACACCCGAACCGCGCCCTGAAGGAAAGAATATAGGAGGGATGGAAAGAAGAAAGAGGAAACTGAAATTTGAGAGTTTCATTTTGTGGAAGGGCGCGGCGCTGCACAGTGGCGGAACACGTGTGGCTCGATGCTTTTAGTGGCGCATGCGCAGTAGTGACTAGGAATCGAGAGAGAGAGAGAGAAAAATATCCGCTGCGAGGCGCGCAATGTGACGTCATGTGCCTCCTCGGAGTGTGGCCACGGCGAAATCGCAACTTCGCGGCCAGTAAAGCTTTCGCTCGTGCTGATAGTCGGACACTTAAACGACAGGAGAGCAAAGTTAGAAACAAGGTGTCCGCTAATATGCCCCGGGCCGATCCCGGAGGCAGAGCAATACCGGACCGACCCGTATGTGCTTCAAGCCAAGCACACCGCCATATTACAAAAATAAGTTCACTATGTCGGGTCCAAGGGCCCGCAGCAGATATTAAATTTAGGTTTTAGGAGCTGGCGTCCCTGTCCTTTATATGCGCTAGACAAGGCTTCTCAGGAATATGTGGCGCCACTGGAAAAAAGACAATGAGAGAAAAGAATAATGTTCGCGTGGTTGGTTTTATACTAACCACTATACCACAAAACCAACCGCGCGAACGCTTTTCTTTTCTTTCAATATCTTTTTTCCGGTGGCGTCAGGTGGCCTCACGTTACGGGGAGAACAATACTTTAAAAAGACGTGACGTATACGAAATTTCATCTTCTTTAACATCTAGTACTTAATACTCATGCAAAGATGCAAGCGCATTTAAGTTAGGTTTAAATAGAGCGCCAACTTTGTATGCCTGGCACTGCGCGCATGCATTCCTACAGCGGGGTAATCCACTCATGTAACAAATAATCGTCCGGACCTTCATTTGCACCCGACAAGCTCTTATTGCGTTACTGAAGCATCAGTCTCCCATTGGTAGCGATCCGGAAGGCCAAGCTGATCCGCCTCCTTGGCCTCTTCATCCACCACCAACGCAGGGTCGACACCACCCTTGCACCTCGGCTCGGTGGGGGACCAGGTGGGCAGCATGGTGCGCCGGATCTCCGACATGCGGGGCGGGTTAGTAAGCAAGGATTCACTGTGGCTTGGCCATGCTTTTTGTCGAGCAGAAAGCTCTGCTCGAACCTCTACTTGCCCTTGCGCAAGTGCAATAATGACCAACTGGAGGTCATCCACCGGAAAGTCAACAAGCGGGCTTTCGACGCCATAGTCGCCACGTATAACCAGAGACTTCTGGCCCTGAGCATGGTGAACATCTTGCCAGAGCTTCCAGGAGCCTACTGACTCAACCAATACACGCGTTTTGCACAGACAACGTCCGGTCGCCGCGTCTTGGACCGGCTACACATCAAACACGACTGCTACACTGAGGAAAGAGTGAGAGCGCCAGAACCCTGGAGACGCGCGCTCCCGGTCCGGCCCCTTCCTCGCAAAATCTCCAGAGGAGACCATAGCGCTCGTCAGCTGGTGCATGTGGAAGCGTTGGAGCGATAGTATGGTCAACAACACTACTTATATTTTGTGGACGTTGCTGGCCCACAGCACGGGGGTGGTACATGGCCGCACTCGTACACAACACAAACTCAGTTAACGGGCTCACTTTCAAGACCTGCTGTGGAACACATGTGAATGCGACTGTCATCGATCTGGCTCTCACTAATCACAAGTCGAAACAAATCATTACCGACTTGCGAGGGGCCGGTCTGAGCTTTGACCTGGTGTAGGACGGGCATAAATTGTGCTATTGTGAATTAGCGGAAGACGACAACTAGGTGCGGGATTCCTCATTAATCAGTACATAGCTGGCAGTGTAGAGGAGTTCTATAGTATTAAAGAAAGGGTGGCACCTATCGTAATTAGGATTAATGAAAGGCACAAGCTGAAGGTGGTGCAGGCCTATGCGCCTACATCTCGTCAAGATGACCAGATTATTGAAAGCTTTTACGAAGACGTGGAATCGGCAATGAACAAAGTAAATACACAGTACTCTGTACTGATGGGCGACTTCAATGCGAAAGTGGGCAAGAAGCAGGTTGGCGACCAGGCGGTAGGCGACTATGGCAGAGGTGCTAGAAATAACAGGGGAGAGCTGTGAGTAGAGTTTGCAGATAGAAATAATTTATGTATCATGAATACCTTCTTCCGCAAACGAGACAACAGGAAGTGGACCTGGGAGAGCCGTAATGGTGAGAATAAAAATGAAATTGACTTCATACTATGCGCTCAACCTGGTATCGTGCAGGATGTGGAGGCCCTCGGAAAGGTGCGTTGTAGCGACCACAAAGTGGTAAGGTGTCGAATCAGCTTAGACTTGAGGAGGGAATGAAAGAAGCTAGTGAACTGGAAGTCTATTAAGGAGTTTGAGGTAAGAGGCGAAATTGAGGAATTCCAGATATCGCTGTGGAACAGATATTCAGCTTTAACTGAAGGAGACTATCTTAATGTTGATACAATGAACGATAACCTAACAGCTACCATTACGAAGTGTGCAGTAGGATTAGGCTGTAGGATGGTTCTGCAGGATATCGGCAAGTAATCTCAGGAGACGAAATATCTGATTAAGAAACATCAAAGCATGAAGGCGTCTAACCCTACAGACAGAATAGAACTAGTAGAGATATCGAATTTAATAAATAAGTGCAAGGTAGCTGACATAAGGAAGTTTCATATGGAGAGAACCGAGAATGCTCTAAAGAACAAAAGTAGCCTAAAAGCGGTGAAGAGGAAACTAGGAAGAGGTAAAAACCAGATGTATGCATTAAGAGACATGGACGGCAATGTCCTTAGCAATATGGATAACATAGACGAAGTAGCCGAAGCAATCTACACAAATCTGTACAGTAGCCAATGTACTCAGAACGTTAATGATAAAGCCAGCAGCGCAGAGCAATGCGTCATCCCGCCAGTAACGCAAGAGAAAGTAAAGAAAGCCTTAGTAGCAATGCAATGGGTAAAAGCAGCTGGTAAGGATCAGGTAACATCAGATCTGTTTAAAGACGGAGGGAAGATTCTGCTAGAAAAACTAGCCACCCTGTTCACGTAATGCCATATTACCTCGACCGTACCAGGTGCTTGGAAGAACGCAAATATAATCTTAATTCATAAGAAAGCAAACGCCAAACACTTGAAAAATTAGAGACCAATCTCCTTACTGCCCGTTGCCTACGAGTTATATACTAAGGTAATCGCTAACAGAGCCAGGGCAACCTCAGACTTTATTAAAACGAATGATTAGGCAGGCTTTCGTAAAAAATATTCCACAACAGACCATATTCACACTATCAAATAGAGGACAGAGAAATGCGCAGAATATAACCAACCCCTATATATAGCCTTCATTGATTATGAGAAAGCATTCGACTCAGTGAAAACTTCAGCACTCATACAGGCATTGCAGAATCAGGGTGTAGATCAGCCTTTTGTGAAAGTACTGGAAGATATATATATATATATATATATATATATATATATATATTTATTTATTTATATATATATATATATATATATATATATATATATATATATATATATATATATATATATATATATATATATATAATGCTATTTGTCAAATCTTTGTAGGAGGTATTCCGAAGCCTGAAATGGGAACAGTTCGGGATAAGAGTTTATGGAGAATACCGAAATAATCTGCGATTCACTGATGACATTGCCTTGCTGTCACTGAGGAGATCAACTGCAAATCATGATCAATAACATATAGAGACAGCGCAGTACGGTGGGTCTAAAATTAACATGCAGAAAGTCAACGTCATCTTCAGCAGTCTAGCAAGGCAACAGCAGTTCACAATTGGCAACGAGATGTTGAAAGTGGTAAAGGAATACGTCTACTTAGGGCAGGTAGTGACCGCTGATCCCAGATCATGCAAGGAAAATAACTAGAAGGAAAAAGATGGGATGGAGCGCATATGGCAGGTTCTCTCAGATCATGAATGGCAGGATTCCAATATCCCTCAAGAGGAAAGTGTACAACAGCTATATCTTTGCGGTACTAACCAACGGGGAAGAAACATGGAGGCTAACGAAAAGGGTTCAGCTTAAATTCAGGACAGCACAGCGAGCCATGGAAAGGAAAATGATAGGTGTATTGTTCAGAGACCGGAAACGGGCAGAGTGGGTGAGGGAACAAACGCGTGTTAATGACATCCGAGTCGAAATTAAGAGGAAGAAATGGGCTTGAGCAGGGCATGTACTGCGAAGGCAACATAACCGCTGGTGCTTAAGGTTAACGGAGTGGATTTCAAGAGAAGGCAAGCATAGCAGGAGGCGGCAGATGGTTAGGAGGGCGGGTGAGATCAGGAAGTTTTCAGGCAAAGGACAGAGTTAATTGGAGAGACATGGGAGAGGCATTTGCCCTGCAGTGGGTGGAGTCGGGCTGATGATAATAAACAGAATGAAGTCTTTTGGTGGGTTGCCTTCGTAATGTTCAAGAAGAACAGCGCGAAAAGACAAGGACCACAGGATGATACACAAAGACAAGCGCTGACTTTCAACTGTGGTCCTTGTCTTTTCGCGCTGTTCTTCTTGAACATGGCATACCAACTCGCCCAAGCATCAGTCCTAAAATGCCTTCGTAATGTCACGGCACCATGAATATGCTCGCCGAACTTCCCCTACCTGATGAGTACAATGTTCCTCCATGCTTTTTAACGCAGCAAATTTACTTAGTGGCATAGTGTCTGATAACTTGCACATAGTTTGGGCTTCTCAGAGGAATCCTTTTCTTCCCCCAAACCCTTCCCCTTCCGAGAGGCATGTGAGACAGCCCTGCTCAACTGCTCGAGGCTGGATTCTCAAAGGACTCTAGTCCAACGGGCGGAAGTAGCGGCCTCGTGCATCGGGGTGCCGGACTAAGGACTACGTAAAGGGCGAATTTTGCCGTGCAAACTGACTGTCTTCAGTGAATAAAACGTTTTCACCACCACCACCATTAAAAGTTATAAATGGTCGAAAATTCATGCTTTTATTTTATGCGCCCACCGCAGTGGCTCAGTGGCTAGGGCGCTCGGCTGCTCATCCAGAGTACCCGGGATGAACCCGGTCGCGTTTCGATGCAGGCGAAACGATAAGGCGCCCGTGTGCTGTGCGATGTCAAGATCTCCAAGTGGGCAAAATTATTCCGGAGCCCTCCACTACAACACCTCTTTATTCCCTTCTTGTCTCAGTTCCTCGTTTATCCTCTCCCATATAGGCGCGGTTCAGGTGTCAGCCGCGATGTGCGACACATACTGCGCCATTTTTCTCCCGCGAAAACGAATTTTTTTAAAGTTAATTTATTTTTTACCCAAACGGTCAAGGAGGCAACTACTTGCGGTAGAGGAGAGGCGCAATGTCGAAGGATAGGTGTATATCGAGAAGAATACGCTAAATGGTTTTGTGGCCAAACACACTCGCATCCTTTGAAAAGAAGTACGCGCTGAAGCTTAGCCCGATAACTATCACAGGCTTCGTTACAAAGATTCTATATAAATTTCAGGGAAGCAAAGTGCGGAAGAATATAAAAATATTGGCGGGCGTTTAGCATTTCTAAGCAGGAAATATTGTGCAAAAGGGTGGTTGTTGCAGGTGGACACCACCCCATGTACCAGAAATGGCGACGGAGGTGTCCACAGACTCAGGGAGCAACATATGCGCGCCTTGAAAATTTTCATTATCGGTGCCATTTTACCCAATGAACGCTGCGGCCTATGCTTCAGTGCGGCGTGTTTGCAGTAGAGTTGTCAACGCCAAAGCGTATTGTTCTAGTGCTGCGTTTCAGCATCATGTTGTCCACGCCAACGCATGCAGCTCATATCTTTTTGTCACTACCATCAAAGAGCTGAAGTGTAAATATTAGATTGATACTAGCATTAGTTAATGAAGAAGACGATGTGCAATGCACTGCGTGAGAATTTCTCGCAGTTAAACACGAAGCGTGTTCGGCTGCGGCGATAGCAAAATCTTTTAGCCTAAGTTTGTGCCCAGAACAAACTTGAACCGGAGTGGCACTCACTCTTTGTGTTATGTTGTTCATTGCCTTTTTACTTGTTCTTTTTTGCGTAGATGCGTCGATGTATAGGTATGTTCTTCGAATTGACTCTTCGCTCCTACTTCTTTCCTTGTGTGTGCTGATTTGCCACTGTTTTTTTGATGTCTCTAGATAGCTCATGTACAAAAATCATCGCATCATTGTAGTAGGTACGATGTTGAAAAAAAATCGTCAATAACATACACCAGTGAAGCTGAGGATTCCGCGCCGCTGCTTCCTCGAATCTTTATCCCGGTAATATATATTTTATTTGTTTTTAGTTTGGCCAAGGTCACCTTCAAGCACAAGCTTCACAGAAATCGGTGAGCCAGTTTGACCTCGTGAAAAAGTAATTTCACACTAGAAACTATGCATGATACTTACGGAACCTAAAATACAGGAATTAGAGACCAAAGAAGGCTCAGTTTGAAAGCGTATATTAAGAGTTCTTGAAAGAAAAGAGTGTTGCGGTGGGGATTTACTATTCAAGAAAACGAAGAAATTGTCTTGTAGAAAGATTACAACATTGAGGTATTCAAAAGCCGTCAAGTGCGGTACTATAAAATTTGAATACGCAGTTTACTTGCTGTTTTAAGACTCCCTGCGGTCCATCCGTAGAAAATCTTCGGTCTTTACAGAAGAGCAATTTATTTGTAAAAAAAAAAGAATCAGCAGTTTTGAGCACGAGGGGCAGAACGCCTTTCAATTGTCCGAGTCCAGCCAGGCACTCCACGAAAACGAGGAATGAATGTGAGGAGGCCGAATGGCAATGAAGAATTTTGGAAAATAATAGGGTAAAGTGGCATGCGATCAGTCCGCGTAACTGAGAGACCACCCATCTAGCCACACGAGCTGGTGAACAGCGCAAGCTGGTTGACCGGAATAGGCTGAAGGGGAGTGCCAAAAGGCGATTGGAGTCAAGAGCCCTCCATAAATATTTTGCACCTTTATGATCACATAAAGTTTATCCACCTCCTCAAGGCAGGTATAGCTTGGAGGGGGCGATATGTGTATTAAGCACAAAGACCGTGCCAGTGTGACCTGGACGTTGAGAATAATCTGGCGATGAACTCTTGAGGACGAAATGTATACCTATGAAAAGTATGGACTGTGAAGGGTTCGCCTCTTGTCATTTATTTGCGCATAATGCGGAGGCTGTCATAATGACTACTTGACGAGTGAGTGAGTTATAACTTTATTGAGTGTTCAGCAAGGTTTACCGCGACAGGGCCTAGGTCTCACACGTGGGGACTTCGAGAGCGTGTCTCGTCGCCGCCTCGAGGACCTTCTGGACAGCCCAGAGTAGGTCGTTGAGGCTGGAGCTGCGCATGGCGCTGGGCCACCTCGACGATGAGGGTTTCGGGATTAACACCGGTTAGTTCTGCTTTACATTCCCAGAATTAGGGTTTAGGTGTGGCTACGTCTGGCCTGCAGACCTGGCACGTGTTGGTGTTATATATCTCGGGGTAGATATTTTCGTTTTACAGCGGGTTCGGGTACCTGTTTGTAACTGCCTTCAGGAGAATGCCTGAGCTCTGCAGAGTTTGATGCAAGGCGGAGGGAAGGTTCGGCGAGCCAGGCAGTAGTCTGGAGCGTGGGAAAGCTATCAGAAAGGTGATAGAATGGTTATGATGCTCGGTAACGAGCATTTACGGCACAGCTGGTCAGGTTTTTATGTATCTTAAGCTTTATACTTAACCGCTCTTCGCAACGCCGGTGCTGTGCTTCATCCTCGGCGGCTCGAGGAGCCGATTCTCGGTGACGTGTTTTACTTCTGCTCTTATGCCAGGTTAGAACTTCGACAACTTATTCTAACGTCAAGTGGTTGTGTGCAATTCACAGTGATGGCAGTGTTCCTTGATTTGCATGTGCAGAGAAGAGGAAGCAATATATGGTGAGAGGGGGCGCGTATGGCCGAGAGTGCTGTCATGTATCTGTTCTCGAGCATCGGGAAACTGCAAAAGCAGAACAAGTAATCTTCAAGAGCGCTGCGGTCATGTCTATCGTTATGAAAATAGAAAATGGCCTCAACAAAGCTTTGGCGTGTTATGTGAAGCTACCTGGTGTCTGGGAAATTCATATACAGCCACACATTTAGAACTGAAGTTTAAACATCATCATCCTGCTTTGAGTGACTTCATTTTCAGTTGGTTATAATGTATACGCATATTATATTGTGGAGTTCTGGAAATGCACGTGACCATGCCTTAATTCTCGTCACCTTTAGAGCAAAAGAGTGTAAAGCGAACAGCCAAGAGCACCTGAACTTTCACCCGAAACAAAGCGTGTATGTATAGTATATATGCTTGGTATCTTTGACCGATTTTGTTTTCAGTTGATTTACTCACTAAAGAGCAGTTTATTGGTTTGGAAAAATATTTCGCTTCTCCAGAGCCACACCACGCAAGGAAGAAAACAGCTTCTGTTGCATGGTCAAGAAGAAATTCTGGTTCCAGGCTGTCTTGAAATTGGCCTGTGTTGATCAGGTTTGAAGTGTGAGGTTAGATAGGTTTAGCCGGCAATAGCTGCTATTTTGTTCTTGTTTAGTCATATGGTTGCGGACTCTGGGCGATGAGCTTTGCTTTTACTGCATGAACGAAATTTTCGTTTGCTTTTCAAATTCCGCACTAGATCAGAAATTATTTCTCGTATATTGCAAATATCTCGAGCACGCGAACGTACCAAAAATGAATAAATTTTATGTTTAATCCAAAAATTTGCAATGTCCGTGAACGTTAAAAAACCCCAGTTGATAGAAATTACCGAAGCCTGTAGCTACGGCCTCCCTCACAGCCCGAGTCACTTTGGGAAACTAAACACCCTTAAACCAAACAAAAATTTTGTTATGCTGTAAACAACTAAGCGTGCTGTCCGATTCTAGGGCGTACGAATATATAATTTCATAATCCTAGCTGCAGTTAGAGGGTTCCCAAATCTGTATGTTGATTCTTATTACCATTTACTCAACGTGAATACCAACAGCACTATTTTTTTCCACAACTCTTCACAAGTTCCATAAAAACATCAGCCCTCGAAACTCAGTCCCGGCTTAACTTCAGCGCCTTTTCTGCTTATAGTCACCGTTGATGAACAAGCCCTAATTTCATTTATTCTGTCGTGGTGTTGTCATTAAATTTCTTGTCACAGGGAGCATGCATTGGAGCGTCCGTGGACTAGAAAACAGCGTACGGATTAAAAATACTAACTCAATATCAGAGCCAACCACAGTGAAGGAATGTTTTCGATCTAAGCGAGAGTAGGCTTGCCGCTACACTGTCCGACATGCAACATTGCCTTCTGTTGAAAGGCTAACTTTATTGCCGACATATGTTAAAACATTCAAATATAAAGCATTTTACTGACAGCTGCAACGGGGATAATGCCATGAAAATACAGAAGACCCAAACGATGCTGCAGGATATGAAGTAACACTACAGTTAAGCTGGCCGTCAATACGTTAAACAAGAAACGCAAAGCAGAATTAAGAACAGAGCCACAGATGCTACAAAAAAAAAGGACCGAACACTCAATAAGTGAAACGAGGCAGAAGAAAGGGCCCAGGCGGGAAATAGCAAAAGACATAGCAAGCGACAGTGAACGATCCTAAGTAAACACTAGGAGGACCGAAGCCTCGGCGGCACTAGCTCATCATGAAAGCAACTAGCAAAGCGTGCAGTCCCTGAAGAAGAAAAAGAAAGCACTCTTAAAAAAGCAAGAAAAAAAGGCACAGGCACACAGCAAGTGATTTCCGAGAGGCCCCTCTCCTCGAGTAGACCTTTGAAGAACAAGCACAGGCGCAGTCGTCTGCTGTCCTTAACAGTGAGAAATAACGCGCAGCCAACAAGCGCACGGGGAAATGCACTAAGCACCGAAGACAAAAATACAGTACAAGAATGAGGAAGATTGAAGCATCCAGAAGCCAGCGGAGGAACACTGCTGGACACGATTCGGTCGCCGGAACTGGCTCCCTACTGCTCGTCGATGGGAACGAAGTGGGAGATGCGAGAGGATGGAGATAGAGGTGGGGAATGAAGGAGCACAGAAAAAGACGGGAAATATTGCGCGCAGCCATCTTCGACCTGCGTGCGCAGAAGCAAGACAACGAGCACCATAGCGGTTGCAGCTGCTGTTGACTGCGGGGAGGATGCGAGAGCGCCCTCTATGGTTGGAGGCAAGTACTGGAAAAACAGCACAAGGTATCACGGTCGAGGGACGTCTGGGGTTGCTGGTAGGGACAATACTATGTGTAGTCGTATGCAACTCAAGAACGCAACGGATTTTCCCCTTCAAGGGACCCCCTCATGACTACATATGCAAGCCTAAATATCTGTTGGTTCTCACGGAATTAGTGCTGAAAGTAGGGTCCGGTAATCCCACAGGTGTGATTCAAAATTCTTTTGTTGATAAAATTAGGTAATGAGAAAACAAAAAAAGATCCATTTAAGCGAAAAATAGATGCTTAAGACAAGCTAATTGCGCTGTACTGGCATCTAGTAAAGCGGTCTCCTCAGTTTCCTCTCACGTTTACTTACATCCGCGAAAATAGTCGCGTCAAGAAGTTTTTCTTGAGAATTTTCCCTTCGAAGCGCTGAAGAAAGTTGTTCACACTGCAGCTGTTCGCTTGTGAATGCTAAAAAAGAACTCTTCTTAGCTTGGAATTACATCGTTACGCAGGCCTTCTATTTGTAAGCTGCATAGATGTCTTTACAAAGAAGCCCCAATTCAATCTCCACTTGCTTGTGCGGAACTTAACAACCAACGCCACATTTTCTGCAGTTGTTAATTTGCGTTTAAATCTCTTTACACCCTGATTGCAATTCTCCCTGTCGAAAACAAGCATTTAAGTATGACATTTTCAAACAAGGATTAGAACTGAGAGCGTGGGTATGCCTAATGATAAAAAATAAAAAATCGGTTTCCGGTTGCTCAATATTTTGATACGGCTTCACTTCTGCACTAGAATTAGATTACTTCAAATGCGCTTTGATTTAAATTACTTTTTGAAAAAGTTTCTAATCTAAAAAGATGTGAGCACAAGCAGGTCAGTATTTTATATTTCCCTCTTCTTCTACAGCAGCCGTACACTCCATTTTAGTAATTGGAAAAAGAATTTTTTAAACCACTTCAGGCTACGAAAATGTATTCAGTTTCTATAAGGCACTAATATTTAAAAATTTTATCTTCGTTCTTACTGCTGAAGCTAGTCTAGTGCGCGTACTACTGACAAGGGCCTTACTGCACGAAGCTTTACGAGCCTTTCTCTAAGAAATACCCAATCTCCTGGGAATTTAAATCTGCTGGCTTCGGCTTTTAACAGGAGCAAGCTCGTATTAGCTTGCAAACAGCGCAACTCTAAAAATCTACAATATGTTAAAAATCCATATTATGCTACAGGGTAGCATATTAAGAGGTCATCAGGTGCAGTTAACGTTGAAATGCTTAGAGCATAATCAGTTGCAAGATGTTGTGCAGCAGTGCGTAAGGTATTTTTTACCAGCTACATTGAGTGGATGATAGTGTATTAACACTGATGCCCCAAAAAGCGACTGATGTCGATTTTCATGCCCAAAACCTCATAATATTTCTCAGGACTGCATCGGTATCTCCCGCGGTCATTTCATGTTTAGTTTAAAAAATATATATATGAGGGTCAGTAATATTTGGTATCTATTCAATTTCCTGTATTCTTTTATAAAGCTTTCTGGTTGGTAAAAACTTCAGATCCGAAACAAGCTCAAGCAGCTGTTTGTTCATTCACACATGTAACTTCAGATTTTATTTATTTATTTATTTATTTATAGAAACATTTATTATGTTAGACATAATAGCATTTGTTATGTCAGAAAGCTTGCCGCTATCCAACGTGTTTCTCGCTTTATGTGCGCAAGAATACAATATTTATTGTCTCGGTTAATGTGACATTAGTTTCGATGTTATAAATTCGGTTTCTCTAGAGTTTACAAGAAATAACCGCATGCCATTTATTGCCAAGGTTAAGGATGTACGTTTATAGCTTTCTTTTTAGGGGCAACATTCAGTATGAAGCTCCCCGGTAAAAATTCCCCTCAACACCAAGGCTTCCTCTGCGCCAATCGACTACAGCTTATGCCCCTCCACTGCCAAATCCACGTATAACTATGTACTTGCTGTGCTTGGGACTCTCCTTTGTCAAATTTCCTGACCTGGCTCGACACTTCTGTGACATATTAACTGAGCTTCAATGCACTGCCATAATATAGTTTAAACAGAGAGTGTGGCAGAACACGCTAGAAACTAGAAATATATCTTCCTGTTTATTTGCTCATGGAAGTGCGGAAGTTTCAGTGATAAGACACAAAACATCCACACGATCCTTGTCCCTCAAACGAGAGCCCAAAAGGTCATAAAAACGAACTACACCTGGAGAAGCCAGAACGAAAAAGCACAAATGATTAAAGACGGTTTTTCTTTATCTTTGTGGTTTTGTTTCTTCTTGAGCTCGCTACCTGGTGACGACCAGTAGAGTGGAAACTCTGGATAAGAGTCGTTAATTAAAAGCGAGTTGGTGCCCGAACGATGTTACGTCCCTTTAAACACTCCAGGTGACTTCCGCCCAACGCTTTCTTCAATCTTGGGTCTGTGAAGTTTGTACCAGGCACATTGTCGTTGCTTTCCTTGCCACTGTACGTCTTTTCTCATCACGGCCGTATTTTTGTCTTCCTCGCTCTGATCCGCAGATTCAGTGAGCAAAAACGACAGCTTTACATAATGCTGGTTGCAGTGTTACGAGCACTTTGTCCTTAGCCCATCCGCTTCATTGCATCCAGACTTAGGAATTCAACTCCAAACCCACTTCATTCATGGCTCCATATTGAATGAAAAGTGGCATAGCACATATAGAGGCCTTTTTGCGCTGGGAAAAGTTAAACGCAAGTTGCACTCCTACTACTGAGCGTAAGCTGCCTCTCAGCTTAGTTTATTCTTCATAAGTGCCACGGTTAATTATAAATGGAATAAAACTAAAGCTTCTGAAAAATAGATAGAAGAGGACATGAACAGTAATAATTCAATCAAGTTAATTTTTCTTTTGCCATAGAGTAATCGTCAGCTATGTTTAAAGGCCAGGGTAAGATTGCTGTTCTTTTCCTGTTCACAACGTCATCGTTTTGCGACTGGAAAGACCACTACCTTTTATGTTTTCACAAAAAAAACACCTAAACTGAGCCGCATCAGAGTGTTGTATTATCAGCCAAGGGAGCAAGAGACATAAGAGCACTGATAGCACAGCTCTTTAGCTACGTTTTATCTCCAAAAAAAAGAACGCTAGGACTTTCCTCAGAATCAATGCCACGCCTTTCATTTATCTTGCTCCCGTCTGCCTGTTCTCCCGGCTCCCAATGCCTCCATGTCAGCTACCACTTCCCTTCTATTTCCCGTTGCCGCCGTTTCCTCATCCTACCCCAAGAAGGAAAAGAATAAAAAAATAAAACATCCCACCAAGGAAGCACAATCGATTTTCAATACTGCTAGAAATACGAACCGAAGAAGCTGCACGAAACATAGCTTGACCACTCGAAAGGAGAGCCTTTCAATACCCTGTTCTGCTTGTGCCATTCCTTCGAGGGCGATAGCGGAAACAGCGTGTGGCCCAGTCTTCAGCGAAGCGTGAGGAGCTGTCGTGCTCCTCCTATTCGACAAGCTGCGCCGGACAACGAGAGGGCGCTCTTGAATTGAAGGTTACAGCTTAGCGCAGTGAGCCGTTATTCTGCGCAATACGTTCCCATGTATTGCAGAGTGGACCCTCTTGCTACGTAGTGCTTCAAATCTGTTTCGCCTTGGGGCTTTATTCGGTCGAAGGTGTTCATCTATATACTTCTCACGACCGACACAATTTCGATCTCTGTTCGGCACTAAACTCGCAAAACAGACTCCAGCACGCAGGTTATAGTGTCTCAAACCCGTCTCCAAACCAAACCCGTCTCCAGAGATGTCTGTGAGATCCTCCAAGCTTCCAAAAAAATGTGTATTGGCCAAACTGGCAGTTGTAGTGACGACCGTCTTCATTGCCACCAGCTTACGATAAAAAAGCAAGGCCTAATTTACCTCATCAGTGCTGCGCGTCACAAGCTATGCCCGCTGTTACTGACCACGATAAAACTTTTTTGAGTCAGTCGCGACAAGACAATGTCGCAAGCGAACTTGCCGATCCATATCTTATAAGCAGAAAAGAAAACTACTGCATAAGTGAGCCTTGTAATCTTTTTAACAAATTAGGGAACAGATTTTTAGCACCCCATGATCCATGACATGTCGAGCCTGGCTTAAACGTGTATTGTTGTTTCTCAGTCAAATCTCTTGGTAGTCGGCGCATATTCCATACGTTTTGTTTTTGCCCGCTTTTTCTCTTAAAAATCAGCGATCAACTCTTCTAAAAAAGTATTATTTTGAAACAATTTTCCATTTTTTATTCAAGTTTGCCTTTCCTTCATTTGTGACGTCTCACAAACTAACAAGCTGCAGAAACCTGCATATACCAAACCTCCCGCCTGGTGGCACGTCATGAAGAAACGCGCCCGTGCGGCCACCATTGCTTTTTTACTTTTGGGATGGAGGCGGGTGGCCTGCGGCAACGTCGTTAAGGCACAGCACTGCAGAAAGGCCATTTAGAAAATGAAGATTAAGGCTGGGCTCGGGAGAGCTTTACTGTGCCTCAATTGCAAGCACGGTCCCTTTGTCCATCCACTTCGTGCAGTTCAGTGAGAATCGATTCCGCCGCTGGTCCGACGTTGGCATTTTCCCCTTCGCACTATATACGGGCTACTCCTTCACCAACACTGATTCTGCTTTAATTTCTTAGCTCCTAAAGGCCACAAACCAGACATCTTGCTCTTCTTATAGTGGATGCGCTCCAAGCGAAGGCAATGACCGTAAGCCAGATTTGTTCGAAGGCGCAAGGAACTGGAAACAGGCTGACACAATCTATGGCGACCGCCCAATGTGGTGCCTGCCGTGAGAAGGCGGGAGGGGGAGAGGGGGGGGGGGGGTTGGCGTACGCAGATTGTTCGTGCACAGCAAATAAAAGTACTCACCCCGTATCGGAGGAGAAAAGATTTGACTTGAAATCTATTTCCTGTTTGTCATTCGTGGAGCTTGAGTTCACCAGTGTATGGTAGCGTACACAGGATGCAAAGAAATGAGTAAGAGCAGACGATTGCACACAGGAACTGAACGCGTACACATAATGCTGTGAGACTTGGAAGAAATAAATTCCAAGCCTTCTAATGACATCAAAACACAAAATGCTACCTTAAGTAAAACAAACAAATTATAAAATAAAACGTGACACCTGAAATGTCTGCTTCTTTTTTTGCATTTCGACGACGTGAAGAGAAAAAAAAAGGAAACGCATGGTCTGAAGTCTCCTCCTAATATTCGACATGTTGCTGCTTTTATTTATGAAATTCGATGCTGAGAAATGTATTTGATTCTAAACGTTTTCGCCGCGGAAACCTCGTTCACTTCAATAAAAGAGAATACAAGCGCAATAGTTCCAGGAAGTATATTTTTATTCACATTAAGACCCTGAATATTAGGTCTTAGTTTTTCACTATGCCTGTGGTATTCAGAACTTAATTCCATACATAAATAGAACTCCAGGATAGTCTGGATAATTTCACTCGGTGGCTTTAGAAACAACGTAACTTTAACGCTACCATGATGTGCGAATAAACGCACCTAGGAAGTCAGAAGACACATGACACGAGTTCCGTTGTTATTAATTTCAATAGATCGTTCAGGTACCACCATTTTTTAGCCCCTGTTGATGAAAAAAATGCCTCGTGGTTCCTTTCTGTAGCCTTCTCTACAATACCAAGCATTAACAATTAAACTGGCCAGCTGCAGTGCTTCCTGGCATTTTGTATCTTTTTGATGTCGTTAAGGTTGTAGAGAAATGCTGCAACATTCATCAAGCCAAAAAAATTTCTACTGTTCTAGCCTGATATTCTGCATACCGCAGACACCTATGCCCAGCGTTTTGGAGATTATGATCTTGGATAACCTTATGCAGCACACTCTATTGCAGGTCTCTATCCGCAAGTCCTGTAGGCTTTCTTTTTCATTTCGTGCTTAGCAAAGTCAATTCTCGCAACGATACTCTTGCCAAATTCATGGTTAGATATAGCAAAAAAAGACAAGGATAAATTATTTTACACTGGTATCCAAGCACAGACCAGCACGGAGCACCCGTTTTAGTGCAAACCACTTTATGCTCTTTAAAAACTCAGTGGGAGAGGTTCAAGAGCGAACAAGAAGCTCGAACTACAATAGCAGCAAGTACAAAGTATGTTGGGGGCCTCTGAAGCGTGCTGGATGGTAAGATTAAATATTACTCACTTCCAGTTTATTTATTTGTTTTCATTGTAGCAAGCAAGTCTAGAATCTTCTTTCACGTCAAAAAGTGCATACCACTTTTCCAGAGTGCATGGTTCACAAAACCGGTTTCTCGGCTCGTGAAGAGCAGCAGAATGGGGCTTGAACATTGGAGGAACTAAACGGCGGTAGTAATTGAAAAGCTTGGAGCACGACTAGGATGCAAAAAAAGAGAAATAAAGGAGAACTACGCGATACTTTTCAAATGTACAGAAAGAATAGCTGGCTCGGCGAACAAAGTAATAACGGGTCCGCGAGGCGAGCGAACGAAGTACGGAGTAGGAGCTAGGAAGAGAATTAAAGTTCTCAAGGAAAAACTTTTTTTTCTTGAGGAACAAGGTCACACGGTGGTATTAAAAACAGGCCTCTGGCAAATGGGGACGATGGCGGTTCCGCGAATGGGGTCGGAGAAGGGTTTGTACCGGGTGGTGCCGCTTGCAAATTAGGGACATAAATCAAGCGAGCGCCTGTTGTCCCGGTTTGTGTAGGTGCCAAGGCTCGCAGCTGCTGCCACCGCCACCCCTAGTGGTGACGGGACGCACTATTAGAGGAAAACGGCAAAAATAGGCGGCAGAAGAAGGGAGAGATATGGAGGTATTGCTAGCGATACAAAAGGGTGTACAAAACTGTACTTGGAAAAAAAATGGGGAAAGCGGATGCTAGAAAGAAGTAACTGAACAGGGAGAGCGCGGGAGAGTGAAGGTCTTTGCGATGAAATGTGAACTTCTTACTCCTCTACCGGTAGCAAGTGCTCTGCGTAGTTCTGTGCACCCTGAAACTCCTGTCGCTTCTAGTCATTGGGGAGGCCTTCTTCTAAAAGGACAGGACCTCAACGTGTTTATGCATTGCTACGGTGTTTCAAAATTGGCGCTATATTGCCCTCAGCAATGCTCGGTTAGGCCTACTTTGCACGCGCAATCAATACACCTCAGTGCTGAAGCATTCAAAGTACCAAGACTGGCATTACCAGTGGACTGCTTCTTCCGGCAAGGACGCTGTCATGGTGAGGAAAACGGGAACTGGAAGAGCACTGTCTGGTATTTCAAGAGGAGAGAAAGTTGGTTAGGAAAGACGCGCGCGTTCTGATATTGCGAGAACGTTCAGCGACTAAAATGTGGAGGACAAAGAATAAGAGAGCGAGGTGCATATATTTGGGTGGCAGTAGATTGCTGGCAACGCAAGGCAAAATGTGACTGCGAATGGATGTTAAACAAGTGTGCTCGGCGATAAAGGAGAAAAAAACCGATACAAATGGACGCAGCAGCACAAATAATTCGTGGAGGCAGAGAATGAAAGTAGTATAGGCTGCGTGAAATATGCTTGCTTTCGTCGGATGTTGTGTGAACATATATCTAAAGCACGTTACAGACAAGAAGTGAAACTGGACTCCCATATGGTGTGTCAAGAATTGGAGTCTCAAAATAAAAAACCCTGGCCTTGCCATGGTGGTGGGTATAGTGCAATGGCGCTCTTCCCTCAGGCAATAAATGAAAGTTAGGGTTATTGCGCGTTTTCGCATATATACGAGTGTGTACGTAAGCCTTCGTGTGGAAGACGCACATCAAGGAACCAAGCATGGTGGGGGTGAAATGTGCATTGAAATGTTTGTAGGTCTCGGTGAAAACAAATGTACGTTGTCGCAGAGCAGAGTGAAAGAAATAAATTTGTCTCCTGGGAAAGCGGAGTGAAGAGAATCGTATCCTCTGTATTTGCTTACATAAAGCAGCGCTCTTATGGAAAGTAGCCCAAATTTCAAAACGAGCAAAAGGGCGCCGAGCGAAGTACGTACGAGAGCAAAATATGCTCGCGAGTAGAAACCGGCGTCTGGGTCCAAGCGAACTAAATATCCAGAAGTGCCAGAGCCATACTCCTCCTGCTGCACTAAAGCCGAAATGGGAACGAGCGGCGCGACTGTTCAGCCGCATAAAGGAAAAGGCTGGAAAAGTTTGAGTCAATTTATAGAATGGTGGGAGTGAACCCTTGTACCACTGCACGAAGAGGGAACACGGCAGTAGAGCACGCAAGGGATGTGGTTGCACCAGGACTCTGCTCTAAGGATGTCGGGTCCTATTCTATTCATCGTGATGTCTTTGTATAATGGAAAGGTATGTGTTTGCGAGATTATTGCGTGATAACTATTAACGCTTTGAAGAGAAACAGGTCTGAGAAATTAAGAAGCAATTGACTGCGACGTTGCTATGCGCACAATCGGTGCCCACCACAGCCAGCACAAATTTTAATTCTAGCATGCTGTTTGGAGGCTTCAGCTTTAAAGCTAAACTATAGATATTCGTTTTGTGGAGATGCCAGCCAGAAATTTATTCCTCGGTTCTTATCAGAGGAACATCGACGTCACCAAGTTCAGTAATATCTTAGTTTAAAGAGACAGATGTGTCCCTTAAGATGGGAAAAGAGAGCGCACAGGCGACAAAATTGCTTGAACGTTGAAGATATGTATAGACGTTCTAAGGAAGTTCTGCTAACTTAACCGATCACACGCTGTATTCGGCGTGCATGATTTAAATATTGCTTTCTCATGCTGAACAATTTCGAGGCCCAAGTGCTGCGGGTACAGCGAAAGCAGAGCGGCAAGTGCTGGCACAGCATTATCGTCGCTTAATTCTGATTCAGTAAATTCGACTTTCTCCGCAGCTTCAAACGCCTAAGCCAAGCTTAAGCTCTCAGAGGCGTTCACCTTGTCTGCGGCATGTTTCCTGGTGGTGCCCGGAGGTTTCGTAATCGCTGAACATATCGAAAGCTTGGAAAGCGCTTTTACTTGGTGAGCACAAATCAAAGTATCGTCATTGACAAATGTAAAAAGACTGGATGAGAACAGCTGGACAGCCCAAGTTTTCCGGCGCAGTCTTTGTCAAAAACCATACAGCCGAAGCGGTCTGCTTCTGAGCACAGCAGCGCTGATGCGCAGCTTCTCTTGCGTACTCAGTGAAGACAATCTCACTAAACCGGGAGAAACTTACATTCTCAACACACCCATGCTTAGGACTGTCAAATGCGCTTAGAAGGAAATCCCTTTCGCTGCATACAGACTTGTAGCGCCCTCCTTTGGCTGCGCCTAGAGCACGACCAAAGCGTGTCCGCGCGAGAAAGAAAATAAAGAAGGCGCGGTGCTTTGGCACGTGAAGCCACGGCTTGATGTTCTCTTATTGCCTACATCCGAGTTTGTTGCTCTTTCTTTCGCCCCTAAGGCATAAGCCTACACACTTTACATGTACATTCAAGATGAAGACATTGAAGGAGAAAAAATGTCCTGATAGCTTTCCGTATGCTTTGAAGGCAAGAACAAGGAAATGTAAGTTATCACGAATATCAAAATGAAGTTCCGTGAAGCTGAAAATCCTAAACGGAGGCAAAGGCTCGATGAAACAGACTGTCTATGTGAGTTCAGGGCCAGAAAGAGAAAAATCCTAAAAGGAAGCGCTGTATGAGAATTCAAAAGGCAGTCCCCCTCTCCCCCTTTACGAACCAGGACCAGGTTTTCTTACAAGCAATCAATATTGCAGTACGTATGAGCAAGGAGACGATATTTGAGTAACTTGCGGGATCAATCTAGAAAACGTTCAACATGTTCCGATACACTAAACTACGCATCAAGATATCGAGAAGGACAGCGAGCCTGCTTGAAGCTCTGGGATTAAGGAATAACCGAAGCCAAACTGATACATCAGAAAAAAAGCAAGGGCAGATAGGGACCGTTGGCGTAAATGCCCACTAGAATAGTTGCTCTAACTATCAAAGAAATGAAAATAATATCACGAAAAATACCAAAGAATATAAAAATGGAAATAATGAGTACTGGACTAAAAGTATTTAAAAGTACTATATCATAAAAGCACCCATTGTAATTCGCTACGCGAGGTCGCGTTTGCCACCTCCCCCATTCAAGGGAGTGCAAACAAAAAGAAAGCTGAAAGAAAGCCGCAACACTAGCAGGACGACGCTCCGGTATTGTTTGGTGTGTGTGTTCGACAGGCGCGTAGCGTCATGAGGCTGCATTTTGGGAATGGCAGAAGTGTTTATGGTTTATGCGGGTTTCACGTACGTACGTCCCAAAGCGACTCAGACCAGGGGAAGGCCGTAGTGAACGGCTCCGGAAATTTCGACCACCTGGGGTTCTTTTAAAGTGCACTGACATCGCACAGTAAACCGGCCTCTAGAATTTCACCTCCATCGAAATTTCACCGCAGCGGCCGGGGTCGAACTAGCTGAGCCACAGCGGCGCGGAGCCACAACCGCTGAGCCACCGCGGCGGCCTGGCTCCGCCGAAACAAGATGGAGGTACGAAACATTGCTACGTCTCGTCCGTTCAAATGAATACACGGAACATCAAGGTACGAGATCCATTTCTCAAATTGGAGCTGATTCTCAGCCATATGAACTGGGGAAGAAAGGCGAAGTCATAAGAAAGGCCTGCATGTCGTCTACATCTTAAGCAAAGCAGAAAAACGAGCTATTATTCAGCCATTATTATAGAGGAGCGCGTAACTTCAGAACGGACAACTAGTCTTTTATAAAGCACTGCTAACATTTAGCTGCATGAACAATTACAAGCCGTACATTCTGGCAGTTAAGTACATTCTGGCATAAACGGTTTTCCGCTCAAAAAATGTTTTGTCCAGAATTGTTGGGTATGATGATATTACTCTTTATAAAAATGGTCCATAGACAGTCGGTGGACTTCTTGTAGACTCTATTGCCTTCCTACAGATATTTCTTTTCGTCTATACACAGTCTCAACACTGTCTACAGAGAAAAGTTATTAAAGTGTATGGCCGTTGTCTATAGACTGCCTATAAGATTTATATTGCCTATTAACTGTACTCTATGGTTTTTATAGAGCGTCTATAGACTTTATAGACCGAAGTCTGTGGACAGTCTTTAGACTGTCTAAACAAACTTTTGTAAGGTACGATCGCTCCTGTGCCCAGTACGCTAGGCACCGCACGCTCCCTCTCAAGGTCTTCGCCTTCCTCTTCATTCTGGTGAGGCTGCCTCTCTACAAACGCTGCTTCTTAGAGGATCCCGCTACTTGGAGCGCACTTCTCACACACATGTATTTGGTTTAGGAAAATAATTGCATTTGAGTCCTTTCTTGGGTGGCTCAGTCATGCTCTCGTGCATAATTCTTTCCCCTCCGATCACTTGGATGGATGCGTAATTGTCATCCTAAATAATGGGGGATTATTGATGTGGAATTAATAGTGGTAATGGACCATTTAGAGCACCGAAGGGGTGGTCAAGTGGTTGAGCATCCACCTCGCATGCGGGAGGTACGGGGTTCGATCCCAAGTGCGCCGGGTACTCACCGGTTGTACGATGGGTAAAAGCTTCCCCTGCCCTGATGATCGGCTTATTTAAAGTGAAATGCTGTTGGGAAATGATCCTTTGACACCACCTTGAGTAAAATAAAACACGATGTGCCGTAGCGCTCTTGGGCCACAGATGCCCTTGCGCCATAAAAATCTATCATCATCCTCAACATTTTCAATAGAGAAATAAAACCCTTTGATGGATTTGGTGGGTGGCACGCATAAAAGCGTCGGCGAAGTGTGTGGTGTACGCTTGAATACCGCCCTGGCGGTCGCTTGGGCTTAAATGTTGCCAACGGTACCAGTTAGACGAACTTGTGCGCTTTTCTGGTCCACTTTTCTGTTGCACGTGGAAGGCCCGTTACTGCTTATGGGCGACTTGAACACAGACGCCGCCTGTATGCACCTCATAGAATAAGTGCATCGTTTCGAACTGTAGTGGGCGGTCAGATGCAACGAAGCGGGCAACATCGCGAATTACGAGTGCTGACCAATTGTTCTAGATTTTCGCTGTTGCCCTTGGCACTGAGTTCATCAGTACTCGCTTCAGAAACCAGAAGGCATCGGTTCTTTGTTGAGGGAAGAAATAAAAAGAATGGTTTGACCGCTTAACTTATGTATTGCTTGTATTTTTACTACAAGCTACAATAGACAATTGTAGAGGTTGTATTTACAGTAAGCAGAATACCTTATTTAGACATACTTAGCCACTTGACGCAGTAAAAGAGCTTTAGCTGATTCCCTAATGTGGTAAGCCGCTAAGCATAGAACTACTTTAATTTTTAACCAGAGATGGCGCTCACTGTTTCCAGCTTTCTGGCCGCTTAAGAGCTCCAAAGGCGTCCTGCGCTGAGGAGAGTCGTCGCAGGAAGAAGGAGGAGGAGGAAAGGCAGGAACAATAACCAGAAGAATAGCCGGTTTGTTACCCTGCCCGGGGGGAAAGGAGTGAGGAAAGAAAAAGATGAAGAAGAAAAGACAGTTGCCGGAAATTAAACTCACTGTGCAATGTCACAGCGCTCAGTTAAGTCACAGCCTGTTGTGCTGGCCAGAAGTCCTCAAAAACGGAGTAGTGCCTCGGACGCCTTCACCGCCGACGATCGCCGCGGCCAGTGGCCGAGAATCTTTGTTTCCGTCAGTGGGCGCAGGTCTAGACGCTCCAGTGCACGGCAGAGAGACTGTCTTTCGGCGCTGTAGGTAGGGCATTCCCAAAGAATGTGGGCTATAGTCTCATCACACCCTCAGATGGCACATTAAGGGCTGTCAGCCATACCTATTAAGAAGGAGTATTGCTTGGCGAAAGCTACACCGGCCACAGGTGACACAACAAAGATGCTTCACGTCGTGGTAGGCCGGATGGAAGCCGAAGCTTCAGATCTGGGTCCAAGGTTTTTAAGCGTGAATGCGAGAATTGGTCTGAATTCCACGCGGCAAGCGTGATGTCCCGCGACAGGGGTCTAAGCCTACCCGCTACATCGGCTCTCGAGATGGGGATGGACACACAATCGCACTCATGGTGAGCAGTTCGCGCGGCCTCTTCCGCGCGGTGGTTGCCCGCGATGCTGCTGTGTCCTGGCAGCCATTGGTAAACAATATCGTGCCCTTTGTTGATGGCTGTGTGGTGGAGCTACCTCTCGGATATCCGCGACAAGCCGTCACAAATACGCACTAAAAGTGGTGCTCGCCGGACACGTCCAGCCGCTCTACGCTCTCGACGTAAGCTCGCAACCGCTAGAATACTACAGCAAATGGCGGGCAGAGTTCTGCGCTTGCGCTTTGCCAGTCGCAGGCGCTGCTCCTCATCGAAGCAGCTGAAGGTTTCGAGGCTGAATTAGCTCCTTTTACGGCGCTACGAACCTAGCATGCCCGACCCCGACCGGCATTTTCCCGTGCGCCGAGAAAGTTGGAGTGTAAACGCGCGTTCGCTAAAATTCATTGGAAACAACATTTATACAAATGCAGCCTTGCATTTTTTCGCTCTCATGGCTTCGTGGTAACAGTTCCTTTGGGTGACCGTAGACAACAGCATTAGCCATATGCGCTAACACTATGCTATTACGATTTGGTTCATAATTGTGAGAGCGTACCATAGAGAAACACACGCCAAGAGCGGACACTGAAACCGTTTCGTGGCCGAGCAAAAAATGGTCTGACCACCCACCAGGCGGCATATATTTGCTTCCACTCTACTTAAAAGGTCGATAGCTTATCACACGTCCACCGGGTTGCATCCAAGCGTTCCATTTCTATATAGAAGTTGGTGCTGCGCCTGTCATGTGCCGCCGGTTACGCCCACCTCACCGCGCCTTTCAACGCGTCGCCTCGTTTTCCCGGTAAGTTGTTTCCTTTTGCCTGCAGGATTAGTTTTGATATTTCTTGAGCTATGCACATTGTAGCAAGTCGTTTGTTACGCTGTGTGAACGTATTTTGCACGTGTAGCGTATAAGATGAGCCGTGAGCCATCCGTTGTCTTTTCCTGAAGAGCATGTGCATTACTTCGAAAGCGTAATTTTCCAAAAGTCACTCGCAACGCGTTCGGTTTAAAACGCACAATTTATCGACGGCTTGCCCGTATCGCAACACAAACCTTTTATATGGCGAGGGTCGAACAGTGTAATGCATATCTGAACTCGACCACGTGAAAATGCCTTTGTCACACGGGAAGCTTGCACTTGTGATCGTGATCGCTGAGATCCTAATCTGGCCTCAATATGCCCCGATCGCGTATGAACCACGTTTAGGAATAGTTGACTGCCATCGGAGCATAGGAACCAACCTGTACAATTGCGTTTGAACCGCAATCATAAGTAGTTGACTGCTATAGAAGCAATGGAATCGAGCTGCCCGACTGCGTTCGAAACCTACTGAGTGCTTTTTAGGTGTCATAGAGTGCTAGGAAACGAACAGCAAAAGAGAGAAGCCTAAAATATAAACAAAAACGGTTTTTCTAGACTGCATTACAAAAATGCTAATACGTTTTATCCAGGCATAATTTCCCACAGGACTTGTCGGGCCAGTTGGTTGATCATAATGCAAAACAGACGAACTGCGCAACAAGAACACGGACGAAAGGGAGGCAGACACACACTAACGCAGACTTACAACTTTACTAAAGGAAGGAATACAAGGCAAATATATATAGCGATCCCAACGCACTTCAAATCTGATCAATATGGCACGTGACAATCTGCCCAGGCGATAAACAGACCACACAAGAACCAACGCTTACAAGATAATCTTATACCGGGCCGGCCCTTTCTATGAAAACAAAAAGCAAAAGAACGCTTAGCGACAGTGCACTCTTGAGAATTACGCGTTCTCCAAAGTAAGAAAATTCAAAACAAAACCACACCACTGTAGCCATCTGATACCACTGAAGCTCGAACCGCTTACAAGCGCAGGTGCTGACACCAAAACCAAGAGACGAAGCACACCCCCTTTTGAAAGCAAACAAAACGGGAAACAAGAACAACCACATCGGTTATCGTCAAAATAAAAAAAACAGTGAAAAAAGGCACCAGGTCAAAAGGGTAAAAACACCATGAATCAGCTCAAGAAGCTACGTCACAAAAACAGTGAAAATAGGCACCGAGTCATTTAAAAAAACAAAAAGATGAAAGACGGGACAACAGTTTAAGACAACAACGGTTTTAAAAAAGGGGGAGGGGTGAATGAAATCCGAAGCGTAGGAAAACATCTCAAACCATGACAGAACCGAAACAAAACTGAGATCGCTAATCAAATGAACAACGAAAGCATCAAACGCAATCAGGAGGCACTGCTCAATCACCAGGGCACAAACAGGCCACTAGGCTACACATGCCCCCGCAAAAACGAAAATTCTTTGGATGATAAGGAAATGGAAGCCTTGCTAACACAGTTGTCCGTGGTGCCGATGTAAAAAGTTTCGACGACGAGACGCTCCCATTTGTCATTCAATCTGGCCAGAAATTCCGTCTTTTCGAACCATGGTACACAGTCCCGTTGCTTCATTTTTGTGCAGTCCGCACAATGCTTAGCCAAAAACCCTCCATCGTTGTTTGCCACGCTCAACCGGTGCTCCCTTGCTCTTTCATTAAAGCATCTGCCGGTTTGGCCTATGTAGACTTTTCCGCAACTAAGGGGAATGCGGTAAACAACGCCGGAAACGCAATCTTTGAACTTCCTTAGATGTTTGATTTTGCAAGGGGTCTTAGTGTTCTTCATCATCACGCACACCTTGGACAGTCTGCATGGAGCCGAGAAGACAACGTTGACGCCTCCTTTTCTCGCCACTTTCTTGATGTTGTGCGAGAATTTGTGGATGTATGGAATGACATGGGCCTTCTTTTGCTCGGCGTCTACTTTGTCCTTGCGTTCTCTCTTAATTTTTTGAAGCACATTTTCACACCCACTCGAAATGACGTGCGGAGGGTATCCAGCTGCTTGCAAACGCTGAAGCTGGTACTGGAAGCTCTCTTGGACTTTGTGGTCACAGGACTTTTTTAGGGCCGACTCAACACATAGGGAAATGATGCCTCGCTTGACCAACTTCGAATGGGCACTAGTGTAGGGAAGCAAAGCCTTTTTTGACCTGGGTTTGAAGGACCAGCACACACGCTGTTTGTCAAAGTGCAGATCTAAATCCAGGAACTGAAGATGACCATCAAGCGGTAGCTCACTGGTAAACCGGAGCCCGAAAGATTCAGATGAAAATGCCGAGAGGATCTTTGAGGCCAAATCCTGAAGATTGCCGTCCCCCGGTGGGGTCAGGAAGATTAGGTAGTCATCGACGTACCTGCACACGCGGGTGACAGCCATCCCTCGCAGCTTTTCTTGAAGACGTCGGTCAAAGGATGACAGAAAAATGTCGCTTAAGGCTGGAGCTATGCTCGAACCTATACAAATGCCTGCTTTTTGAATATGATAACTCTCATTGAAGTGGATGACGGAAGACTTTAGATAGAAATCTATAACTTCCAAGAAGTTGCCAGTGTTGAGGCCAACTGAGTTCCGGAACTTCGTCTCTCCGTGAAGCTCCACGCATTCTCTGATGGCAGCGAACAGTCCTTCGTGCGGAATGGAATAATACATGTCCTCGATGTCGACGGAAAAAGCCGTCGTGGAATCCAAAGAATTTTCGTTTTTGCGGGGGCATGTGTAGCCTAGTGGCCTGTTTGTGCCCTGGTGATTGAGCAGTGCCTCCTGATTGCGTTTGATGCTTTCGTTGTTCATTTGATTAGCGATCTCAGTTTTGTTTCGGTTCTGTCATGGTTTGAGATGTTTTCCTACGCTTCGGATTTCATTCACCCCTCCCCCTTTTTTAAAACCGTTGTTGTCTTAAACTGTTGTCCCGTCTTTCATCTTTTTGTTTTTTTAAATGACTCGGTGCCTATTTTCACTGTTTTTGTGACGTAGCTTCTTGAGCTGATTCATGGTGTTTTTTACCCTTTTGACCTGGTGCCTTTTTTCACTGTTTTTTTTATTTTGACGATAACCGATGTGGTTGTTCTTGTTTCCCGTTTTGTTTGCTTTCAAAAGGGGGTGTGCTTCGTCTCTTGGTTTTGGTGTCAGCACCTGCGCTTGTAAGCGGTTCGAGCTTCAGTGGTATCAGATGGCTACAGTGGTGTGGTTTTGTTTTGAATTTTCTTACTTTGGAGAACGCGTAATTCTCAAGAGTGCACTGTCGCTAAGCGTTCCTTTGCTTTTTGTTTTCATAGAAAGGGCCGGCCCGGTATAAGATTATCTTGTAAGCGTTGGTTCTTGTGTGGTCTGTTTATCGCCTGGGCAGATTGTCACGTGCCATATTGATCAGATTTGAAGTGCGTTGGGATCGCTATATATATTTGCCTTGTATTCCTTCCTTTACTAAAGTTGTAAGTCTGCGTTAGTGTGTGTCTGCCTCCCTTTCGTCCGTGTTCTTGTTGCGCAGTTCGTCTGTTTTGCATAATTTCCCATATCTGTGTCATTACCGCTGACATGTAGTGTTTCATAGAATTTCAGGTGAATGGCATTGAAAGGTACGTTATATAGCCATAATACCAATTTGAAATATTTTTTTCTGGAAAAAGTAATATACAAGGACATTTTTCTGCCAACTTGGCAAATTTTGTTGGGTGTTTCGGACCTACTTAGTGATATCTGTTGCGCTAGGACTGTTCTTACTCCCGATCCTTGGACTACTATACAAGCGATCATTCTACATCGTGATTGAAAGTCGGATCCCGGTTGAGGGTTCGATCACAATCGAAAGTGCCCACGTGAAGGGGTATAAGAAAATCGTTGCGGATACTGCGATCTACGCAATCATTACGACAGGGTGCGATCACAGTAAAATGAAAGTTTATCACTGGTCCGTACTGCATACATGTACAGTCTGATTGAAAACCATACAGACAACCATTGACAACAGTCGCTGCTTTATAGACAAAAAATCCCTTCACGTCAGCTCACTTCCGCAAGGGATTGAAGCTAGTTAGTATTTTTCATCAACGATATGCTAACTTGCTTGCCTGCAAACACAGTAAAGATAACTGTCATTAGCGAGTTTATTTTTTCTCTCTTTTTTTGCTGCGATATATTCCTCTTTTGCCGTTTGATGACTGCAACAATAATTACAGTACGTACACAAGCGCAAACTAATATGCCACGGAGTGAAATAAATTACGGGAGCTACTGCTGCATTTCATGTTGTGGGAACAACGGGCGAAGACAAAGGAAGCCCGGGAAGAAGTTCTTCCGCATTCCTCGTGACAGCAGGTGATTGACGCCTTTTCTGTGTACTTTAAAGGAAATATAAAACAGTGCTGCAAATCTCATGATAGAACCGGCTACTATTCGCATGGTTTTTTTTTAGTCAGCCAGTGAAGCGAATAATTACAGGTCATACTGCGCCATAATTGTCTCAGGTCGAATGCTTGGGTCGAGTATGCCAAGATGGGCGACCTGTTATAAAAGTCGCCGACCCAGCTGCGGGGACCATTTCACGGCAGATAGACCCCGGATTACTTCGCTGAAAAAGACAGCTATTCCTACTGTTACGCCTACAGGGTACTGGGATTGTCAGCTCGCTCAAAGTGGATTTTTTTTTGCGTGGTGTCTACACCTTCACCAAAAAATCGAATAATCGCATTTTACGAAGAGTGCAAGCTTAACATTGTGTTACTATGATGAATTGAATGTGTTGTGCTTGTATTTCTGAACAGCCTGAGAACCTATTGCTCCAAGCTGCTGATGTGCAGGAATCGAGCGCGCTATACGTGTCTTTTTAACCCCTTACTTCTGTCTAGCTGTTGACAACTGCTGTTGTGTTGTTCGCACGGGTCATGTTTTAGGTGACAAACCCGCAGAGCGTATGAAAAACGTTTTTTTGTTCGTGACATGGTGCCACCGGCTTTACCATAACTTCTTTCTGGTTGCTCTTTTTATTATGACGTATATTATAAAATGTGTGTGATACAGAATT
This sequence comes from Amblyomma americanum, assembly GCF_052857255.1. NCBI lineage: Eukaryota > Metazoa > Arthropoda > Arachnida > Ixodida > Ixodidae > Amblyomma > Amblyomma americanum. The sequence continues at coordinate 62,115,330 of NC_135507.1, read as the reverse complement.
TTTTTTCTCTACAGTTCAAATTGTAAAAAAGAAAAATAAACTGCGTGTTAAACCACTCCATTCTATGTCTTTGAAAGAGGCAGCTCAATGGCGGCACAAAATTAAAGAACAGCTCTGATTGCAATATTACATCCTGCATCATCTAATTCAGCTTGCGTAGGTTCATCGAGAAACTTGGTGGCATTTCCAGTAAAAGTCTGCGATCCTCTGCGATCCGCGAGCTTATTACGTCCATATGTAAGGCATGCTTAGAAAAGAAATATTAAAGCCCTTGTGCTCTACTTAGACGATGTAGTTGAATATTTTAATAGCCAAATGTAAATCAGAATCGAAAGCATTGCTATCGAAACCGAAACTGAAACAGCTGAAGCACGGTCCTAAAATCTCGGAGGATGAAACTAGCGGTCTGACCACCCGCTCAGGGCGCTGGCGGCAGTGTAGTAGCTCCGCCGCAGGCCCCTACGGGACTGTCCGCTCTTTACGTAAGTATGTTTCTCTATGAGCATACATGGAAGCAAGAAAAACTACGCTGGAGGTTTCAGCCATCGACCTCACGGCAGCGTAGCGGCCACGTGAACGTCCATGTCATGTCTTCAGCGTTTGCAAGGGACCCGTATCCTCTTTGTTGGAAAGTGATTTTCCCGACTTCCGGATAGCTTTTGACGGTCCTTGTTACACTTAGATCTTATAAATGAGGCTATTTCTTTATGAACCATGAGGGAACAGCGCCAGCTGGCTCGAGAAACTTGGCAGGCGTTGTTTACCGCAGACCTACCAAACTCTTTACTTTTCCTGTCAGTATTCACCAAAAGACCACCCTTTCTGTCCCTGTCCTGTCCAGGAATAAGCAGTGGCGGCGTAGAGTATCTGAGATTCACAAGCGACGGTAATTACCGGAGAGTGTTCCCGTGGCCATTTCATTTCCGTGCTGTCGTTTTCACCAGGGTCTGGTAGGCAGGGATAAAGAAAGCCATGAAAATCCCAGAACAAGGAATTGTCGTACGGAGAGTACGCATTCGAGCCGGAAGAGTTTGTGTCACGCTCCCGCATCTACTTATGCCCAACATCCTTGGCTGTCTAGACATTGATTTCCCGGAGGTCTGCCCTTTTGTTCACTTGTCTGGTCGCTCGGCTACTACTCCCTTTTTGATGAGCGTCACCAAAGAACGCTTGCTTCATTGTTCTCACACTGGTGTTCGCACCGTTTTTCTCCGGAGCGACAGCTATTCCTCTGTGATTGGTCTTGCTTTTAGCCACCATAAAAGCCGCAAGGCGGGGGAGGGGCTTAGGGGACTTGAGTGTTAGTGTTGGCAGTGTATACGAGAAACAAAGAAAATCAATGGATTTGCACTGGCTGCCACAGTGGTGCATTTTCTCATTTATTTATTTATGTCATTCATTTGTAATATACTACAGTGCTTCAGGCGGGCCCCACTATGAGGGGCAAGAATAACAAAATATTATTCAGTACAAATATTGCAGTAACCTGATCGGTCAAGCGTTTAATAACAGAAATCACGTTAAATGACTGGTAAATGGCACAAATCAAATACATCAAACGTAACACAATGAAAAAGAAAAAGAATTACATAACTTCAAAAACATAGAAAGACAACTGAGAGCACCAACACAACAGTAGACTTATATCAGGTTGTCAGAATTCAATGAAGCCAATCGCATCGATGCTACCTGTTAGGTGACGTGGCAGTCAGTTCCGTACTTCTCTGGCACACAGGAAAAACGATTATCTAAAAGTGTTTATTCTTGAACTGGTTTCAAGCGGTTTTTTCAGCTAAAGAGAGTGGCTAATTGACAACCTGTTGTTTTGCAAGCTTCGGCCGTCACCAGCAAACTATCACGGCTGCACCTCTCATGACATGGTGCTTGCGTCGTCGAGTCAGCTTCTAATGTACACGCTAAGACAAGATTACGGCGTGCACTGCGAACGTCTTTCAAAGTATCAAGTGACTGGGAAGCGGGAATACAATCGCGGTAAAAACGGATGCCCACAGGGATTGAGTGGCATGCGGTAGCATTGGAGTAGCCTCGAACCACTATCCCGTGATTCCCATACAGCGCGCCTTGCAGTGCAGTATTCTTGAGCAGTGGGTGCTCGGAATGACTGCGACATCGGCGGCAGCAAGGATGGCGACGATCTCGCCACCGCTGCATTGGCTTCCTCCAAGCGACGTTCCGTCTTCAGCTCGCGAGCGCAGTCGGTTCCATTTGTCCCGGGAAAAGACGGATGCCCCACGCTCTGTGCGGGCTACTTCGGACGATGTGTGGCCGTACGCCTAACCCCGTCCGCTTCTGCAGCGTGCCGCGGGCGCGATTGTTCAGCGACCGGACGCTACCTCCGCGCGGCTTTGTATATGCAGTGTATTTTCATGTTTTGTAAATATCAGATTTCGATGGAGGCGATACACTAAGGCGCCCGTGTGCTGTGCGATGTCAGTGCACGTTAAAGATCCCCAAGCGGTCGAAATTATTCCGCAGCCCTCCACTACGGCACCTCTTCTTTTACTCCCTCCTTTATCCCCTCCCCTACGGCGCGGTTCAGGTGTCCAACAATATGAGACAGATACTACGCCATTTTCTTTCCCCAAAAACCAATTATTATTATTAATTTTCTTTGAACTGCGCCGCTTTCCCTCTCCTCTTCCTCTCGTGGGAGAGCTGATGCTCCCATTAGTAACACGTTAAAAGGCGCTTTTTTTTGCCCCGCAGCAAACGAAAATCAAATTTTTTAGGGAAGGAAATTATGCTGTAACTTTCTCACAAATCTCGGTGGACACCCGAACCATGCCGTAAGGGAAGAGATAAAGGAGGGAGTGAAAGAAGATAGAAAGAGGTGCCGTAGTAAAGGGCTTCTGAATAATTTCGACCCCCCGGGGATCTTCAACGAGCATTGACATCGCACAGCACACGGGCGCCTTATGCGTTTCGCCTCCATCGAAGCGTGGCCGCTGCGGTCGGGTTCGAACTATGGTACTCCGGCTCAGTAGATGATAAATGAATAATGAGTTTATTTCTCGTCTTTTACAAAGATAGGAGCAGCCGCGAAAAAGCTGTTTCGGACAGCAGCTTGACGGTTCGACTGCCCCTCACTGACGGCATTCGGCATCTCAAGATAAATCAACTGATTGAGTTATTTACGTCAATAATTGAACATTGAATGCAATTTAAATCAAAGCGCAGAGAAAGCCAAGATACGTCATGTAAAAAAACGTTGAAGAAGACACGGATAAACTGTTCATCGAAACATTTGATGGATTTGGTGTACAGGAACAACTGTAAAATCTTTTCCACTATTGCGTGAATGTTGATTAAGAAGAACAAGTTGCCTGTACACTGATTTACTCGAAAACTTTATCTCCAAATATGCACAGAGAGCGAGTGGCGCGATCCCTAAGGGGCCATTTCTTACAAACGCTAGATGGGGTGCTCATTATTATTTATTTATTTAACAAATACTGCAGACCCTAGGTAAGCCCTAGCCGGAGGGGCGAAAAAAAATACCGCATTGTGAATGTCAATTCATCGCGCGAAACATGAGTAAGCGAAATACACTCAGACATGTTATACTCTTACAAGAAAACATACCTAAATATGAAACACGCCTATGAGGTAGACGACAACAATTTGTCAGTGGAATTAATGAACATCAGGACATGAGAAGGCAGCTTGTTCTATTCCTTAATAGTGCGTGGATAAAAATAATATTTAAAGGCATTAATTTTAGTTAGATATGGAGTTAAAGAATGTGCATAATGTCTTGTGGGACGGGTTGTAAGGGATGCAAAGTTCAGTTTGGTACTGATGGCGAGTTTGTTGTTTTTAAGCAGAAATATAAATTTTATTATGAATGTTTCTACGTATTTGGAGTTGTCAGATGACAATTTATTTCATTAAAATGGAAGGAGAGTCAAATGTCTGATATTGAGAAAAAATGAAGCGCACGGCTTTCTGCTGTAGAGCCTCCAATGCCTCAATATTCTTTCTGGTATAAGGGTCCCAGAGTGTGCAAACGTACTCTAGTTTGGGTCTTATGAGACTGAAGTAGGCTAACTGCTTTATCCGGGAAGGAACGTTTCTTAAGTTTGTGGCGAAGAAGTACAAGTTTTCTGTAGGAGGATGAGCATGTATTGACAAATGAGTGTTGCAACTTATATTACTAGTTATGGTAAAACAGAGGTATTCATATTCCTTAACTTCTAGAAGGGGATGCGATGGAAGGGTGTATGAAAATGAGTTTACAATTTTTTTGTTCGTGATTTTCATAAAAACTGTTTTTGCTGCATTAAGCTGCATATCCCAATTACTGCACCATGTGTCAATTTTCTGGAGGTTAGAGTTAAGGATGATTTGGTTTTTAGGGCTGCTGATTTCGTTGAACAAAATGCAATCATTAGGAAAGAGCCTAATTTTGACCGTTTCAGATATAACAGTAATGATATCATTTATATATATTAGGAATAACAACGGGCCTATCACACTACCCTAAATGGTAGTAACTGGTAAAGCATTTAAATGATAACCGTCAATGCTAACAACCTGCACATGGTTGGTGAGATATGACGAAATCCACGTGATAACAAATTTAGGAACACCAAATAGTTAAAGTTTATATATTAGTTTAGCATGTGACACATCATCAAAAGCTTTATGAAAATCTAAAAAAAAGGCATCGACGTGCCCTGAGTGTTTGAGGACTGTTGCAAAGCTGTGAATAACCGACGTTTGTTGGGTTACAGTGCATAAGCCTTTCCGAAAAACATGTTAAACAGAAGAAAGTACACCATTGTCATGTAGAAATTTTATTTGCCTAGCTAAATTATGTTCTCCCAATTTACAACATATGGAAGTGAGTGAAATATGATGATAGTTAGCAACAAGTGCCATGTCACCCTTTTTAGGCACCGGCACAACACAACCTGTCCTACAGTCGGAAGGCAGTCTTCCTGTTGCAAACGACGTGAAATGATTGGAAAAGGATGATATGCTTGCAAAATAGATCTCTGACCCCACCTTGAGTAGAAGAAACAAACTTGTGCAATGACGCTCTTTGGACACAGATGCCCTGGCACCATAAAAATTCATAATCATCATGCAAACGAGGTGCGAAATATTATTGAAAGAAATTTAGGAATAACTTCTTCATAACGACGGAAAAATATGCTGGGGATTTTAACCGTACCAGAAGTGGATTTAGTTTTAAGATTTAACAAGAGTGAAGTTGATCCGGGCAGTAGTAGAAGGTCTGGATCAAGAAAACGAAGTACATCTCTACGAAACCCATCTGAATTTAGATTTGAGAATACACTATGGAATTGCAGATTAAGGTGTTCAGCAATGGCAGTTTTGTCAACAAGGATTGCACCCTCATGCATAATTTGGTTAATGGGCATCTTCGTTTCTGCTAAATAAATCCAAAAACTTTTGTGGGGAGTCATGAATAAAATGCGGTAGTGTGTGGTCAAAGTAGTACTGTTTTGCTTTCTCAATTTTTTCAGTAAGGTTCGATCTGAGAGTCAGAATTATGGATTGAGTGGACCCTCTTCGTTTCAACCGTTCAATTTTCTTTGTAAGATGTAGTATGTTTCGACTGATCCAAGGACTTGTCTGGCGTGTTTTCTTCACTTTCGTGGGGACCAAATTTTCTATGCGGTGGAAGCAAAAATTTTTAAACGTTTTCTATAATTCATCAACGTCAGAACTATAAAAAGAAGCCAAGGCAGTACTCAAAGTATACCAGAACATTTTCGTCGTTTGCGTGTGGAAGATGCTTGCAAGCAACTATTTTAGCAATTGGCTTTTGTACACCATGCACAGGAAATAAAACGTAGACCATACTGTGATCAGGTAAGCCACATTCTACCGACACTGAAAAATTTTGAATTAAACGACTTAAGAATGCAAGATCAAGTACAGAAGCAGAATCACCTTGCACATGTGTTGGTTCTCTAACAACTTATTGCAGGTCATGACAAAGCATTATGTCACATACCTTATCAGCATGTGCACCAAAGTCTGAAAAAAGAGGTGGGTAATCCCAGTCGATTCCTTGCTGATTAAAGTCTCCCGCCAATATGATTCTGTCACCCTTGAGTTTGGACATATGATGAGCAAGGTCATTTAGGAATAGTACTGGTGAATCTGGAGGTCGAGAAGCTGCAAAAACTAGGTAGGACTGACACCACCGCAGATTGCTTTTAAGGAAATACTTTCATCGCCAACAATTTCGTGTAGGTTGACAGCGCAACAGCCACGCTTTACAAAAACTGCTCCCCGACCTCCGCCCCCCCCCCCCCCCCCCACCACCCACCCCCCGAGGAGGCCTGTCACAACGAAATACTTGATAGCCGGGAGTTAAAACGTCTGTGTCATCAGTGGCATCTCGTAGCCAGGTTTCCGTAATTACAGCTATAAGTCGATCATATTCAAGTAATATAGCCCCAAGTTTTTTGTTTTGTTTAGAACACTACGTGCATTGATGTTTATTAGTCGGAGTTTTTTCTCACTGGGAGCCGTAAGTCAAGGTGTTTGTGAGCCGCTCTGATGGTCTAGCCTGCCAGCCTCCAGCTTGGAAGCCTGACCTGGCAGCTTCATTCGTGCATTCTTGGTACCATGCCCCCATGCATGCAGTATTCCATCCATCAGCAGCTTATCGTTCAATAGAATTGCTTTTTTGCCTTCCTTTTTCTCTCGTTTGCCACTTTCCCACAAGAGCTTGCGTTTTCCGAGTGCGTTGCAGGAGTAATCACTTTACAGGGATCTGCATTGGGCAACGCGAGAGACAGCAGTTCCAAAACGAGTGGGAATGGTTTTTGGGCTCTGTCAGGTGACTGCTAATAAATATTCTGGCATCAGAAGGTCACGCAACGTGTCGCGCCATGGTCGCATAGGGGCAACACTGCTGCAGTGTTATTACAGCTGATTGCCCCAGTCTGGTGGCGAGTGAACAGCGCTGCTGGTTCTCTAAATGATTATAACACTGATGGCATCATACCTGCCTGGAACTGAAACTGACAAAACATAAATAGCTGCAGTGGACTATGAGTTATCAGGCATATGCGTAGCAAACTAGCTGTGCTGTACCTGATGGTGCGGGATACGGCCTCCGACACCTGTACCTCTATCCGGTGTTTGCGGATGCTTGACGGTGGCAACCGCCAACGGCTTAAGTGTAAGAGAGAACTTTCACATAGCGCCGTAAAACGAGTCAGGGGCGCTGGTATGCGAACGCCTTTATTCCAGTCCAGTGGTCGTCCTGCTTTCCGCAGTAGAAAAGCCATTGCAGCGATGAATCGTCGCCGCCGATAACAGCGAGCACTTCGAGAGCGGTGCATCTCCAGGAAGCACGATAAAAAGACTGACAGAGAAAAGTAAAGGAAGTGAGGGAAAAAGAAAGGGGAGCATGATCGAAGAACGCACGAAGGGAGGATGAAACCAAAGCGGAGAAAAAAAGAGCACGGCAGAGAGCGAGTCTCGCTGTGAACCCCGGCGTTCTGAGGAAACTCGCTTGCCGAGCGGTTTTCCGCCGCGGAAAATAGTTCCAACAAAGAGATTCCTGCCGAAATAGAAATAGGAATGAATCAACCCGGCAAACTTGCTCTTTGTCCAAAGTCTCTAGATTACCTCGGATATCGAAGGTTGTCTTCAGAGAAAGCGGCGTCCATGAAGACAGGAGTCGCACCGAGCGCGGAACGCTCCACATCAGGCGGGCCTCTGCGCGGTCCCTATTTTATTCCGCTTCTCGGCGCCCAAGCGGCAGCATTCAGTTTGCGCGGTCGACGGATAATAGGATGGGTTGCGCTTTGCGGTAGGCGCGCCATCGGTGCACCGGTTTTTTTGCTCCTTCTGTGCTCCTGTGTTTTCAATCCGGCTTTCTCTGCTTCTCCTTCTATCCTTAAATCTACCGGCTATTTTTGTTTATCGACATCTCTGTTTTTCCGCCTTGTGACACCAGCTCCATTCAGCACTAAACTTCTCCAACTACCATCGGTACCCGAAGAGTCATCTCCTGGATTCGAAGAAGTGACAAACATAAAGCGGCGTTGTGAGTTGCCCCGCAAAATTGTTTATTCTTCGCGCCTTCCTCTGTAAGTACGAAACTATAGGATGGACTAATACAAAATATAGTGTAGTTGCCGCCTGTGTGAGGTAAAATACCCATCCATCGCCTTCCATGTGGCTACTCCAGTGTGCTTTTCAGCGCCGCATGTTTCATAGAAATCGTCCGCTTCGACTGCACCCCACAGGGAATATTTTGTAAAACGCTTATCCTTTTCTGCTTTTATCTGGTGTGCGGCAGTTAAAGAAGGAACAGAGCTCTCCTTGTCACTGATGTGAGCGAGGGAGGAAACTCGACGCTAGGATAATTTCTTCTGCGAGCTACTACGCCGAGTATTGTGCTCCTGTTTTTCTTCTCAGAACAACATTGTCGTTGGTGGAAGAACAAACAGCAGAAATGCTCATTCTTTCCTTGATCGTCGCGGAGCAGATGGAAACAAAACAAAAGGCTTCGTGATCATCTGTCCGTAATTTTCTGATATAAAATGCGAATACGTCCTTCTTTTCACGCGGCTGCCCTCATCCAAACCACCACTGGTGTCTACCGAATTCAGATCCAAGCCGGGCTTCCTGAAGTGCCTTTGTAACCATCGACATTGGCTGCCCCAAAGTTATCACAACGACGAGGTTCGATTGCGTAAGTTGTTAGCAGAGCTCTCTTGTAACCAAGACAAGTGACTAATTTCTTCTTGCGGCTTTCTTTGCTTCGTTTCCCATTCTCTGGACCTCGAACCAACTTTAGGCTTCCTTTAAGAGTGTGACCTTCATGTTGCCGTTTAGTGCTACAGCATAACAAAGGCATATGATAACATCTTTCACTCTGTCATTCTTGCCGCCCTTCAAACTCTTGGTATCCCTCACTGGTTCCTCCTCTCCATTCACGCCTTTTTAGCAAATCGAACCTTCAGCGTGCGTGTCCACGGAAAGCCATTTGGTAATTTCACTTCCAATAGAGGAGTGCCGCAGGGCTCCGTTCTCGCCCCCACATTATTAATTGTGGCTTTAGTTCCTCTTGTTCGAGCCCTAGAGACCATCCCTTCAATCCGCGTGCTTGCATATGCCGATGATATCACCTTGCGGTGCTGTCATCCAGATGCGTCTATTCATCAGTCGGTCCTTCAACACGCGCTGGATGTATTGACATCTCGCCTCCCACCTCTGGGTCTAACACTCTCTCCTACTAAATCATGTATCATTCGAATTGGAAATAAAGCCGCCTTACGGAAAGCTCCCCCTTTAAATTTTACGGTACATAATTCTCTGATTCCTCAGGTAGAAACTGTTCGTATTCTTGATCTTCTCCTCCATACATCTGGGACTGGCACCCCATGGCTGACAGCCACCCGTAAATCGGCTCACGCTACTCTAGGTCTGATTCGTCGCATAGCTATGCGCTCTGGTGGCGCACGTGCTCATACGGCCCGCCATCTTGTGCGCTCTATCCTTCAGCCACGGATAGTATATCAGGCTCAATTTCAACGTCTCACCCGCAGACAGTGGGAATCCCTTGAAGCTATCCATCGTGAGGCTATGCGCGTCATAACATATTTGCCTCGTTTAACACCCATACCTGTGCTACAAGAGTTCGCCCAACTTAATACACTCAGTGAAATCATCGACCAACGGGTGGCAAATAGAGCTCAAAAACAGTCTCTCAAACTTCATCGTTTAAATACACTTCCACCGTAGTCCTATTGCCAGCTCACTGACAATCGCCCCACTGTTTCCCCGTCGGTATCAGCAGCGTATCTGCCTGAAGGGTGCAAATTATACACGGATGCATCTTATTCTGCAGAGAGGGGAGTTACTGCTGTGTATAGTCCATCTCATCCGCATCTCAACTCTCGCGCGACGTATACTGCCGATACGTGCACACCCCTGGCATTGGAATTTCAAGCCATTTACAATGCCATTGCTTCCCTTCCGCTCGTTCCAACATTTAATACAGTTCACATTTACACCGACTCCCGCGCCGCCCTTAAACAGCTGAGGGCTGTTCGACGAACGTTCCAGATTTCACAATCTATTCATGTGCTCTGCGAAAAGTATCCATGTCCTGTGCGCATAGACTGGATTCGCGGCCATGCCCAGGATCCACATAACATTCAAGCGGATGCTATGACTCATCTTCATACATTAGACGATCCGCCACCTTCCCCTCTTCCCCCAGATCCGTTCCTGTCCCACGTTTCCGATTCCGAAGTTCTGCGCCAGCGAACACGCGCTCTAATTCCTCTGTGTTCGCACCCTCTCCCCCGTAGTCTTACTCGGCAGGAGGAGGTATCCGTGCGCCGGATTCGGGCAGGGGCGGCTCTGACACCATCTGTCCGTCAACGGTGGTGTGATGACCCCCATAATGCGCAGGTTCACACGGGACGGAGAGGCAAAGAGACACCGTATGGCTCAGTTTAAACAAACAGATATGTTCAATAATTATACATGATTAAGATTCAGAGGCTGGGGCGTCCGAGCTTACGTGCCGACGACTTCATGGGGACGATGGAGGGGCACCGGAGTTGAGCTCGAGCGTTTGCTGGCAGAAGCTGCACGCCGTCGGGCTTCGGCGCTGAAGGCCCTCTTGGCGAACGATGTCGTCCTGAGCATCCTTCTTCCGTACTGCTTGTCGATTTTTATATCCTCTTCTCCCCACACTCCCTAGGGTGAAGACCCCGTGACGCCGGTGGGGAAGGAGGGGGGCTAGGGCTTTCACTTGGGCGCACAAACATACCACCGCACTTATGGTCTCGCCCCCCTCACGTGTTGAGTCCTAGGGAAAGAAGGTTGTCTTCGAGGTAGCGCATAGCGTCGGCTGTGGTAAGGCGCGCTCTGGCCCGCTGACAGTTCCCGCAGGTCACCGGCCTCCGTTCTCCATCAAATGACACTCGCTCCTCAAGGTAAGGCGCGCTCTGGCCCGTTGACAGTTCCCGCGGGTCACCGGCCTCCGTTCTCCATCAAATGACACTCGCTCCTCAAGGTAAGGCGCACTCTGGCCCGCTGACAGTTCCCGCGGGTCACCGGCCTCCGTTCTCCATCAAATTACACTCGCCCCTCAAGGCCGGAACGCGAGGTCACTAAAAGGCCGGGAAAGTGGTCCCTTGTCCTGGGATGTGCTCGGGAGGGTTGATTGATGATGCCCACCGTCTTGCCACGGGGCCAGGCCCGCCGAAACGAGGCCCCCTGGAACGGCCACGGTAATTGGGGAGGATAAAGCCCGTTTCCCCGCGCGGCGGCGGCGGCGGGTCCGGTTGGGTCCGGTTGGGCTTAAACCCCTTCGTTCTGGTCGTCACTCTCAAAGAGCATGGCTGGGTAATTGATGATGCCGCTGTCATCTGGGTCTCCGTCTACGCCGCGCCGTCGAACGCGGAACCTCGTAGCACACACAAGGAACGTCACACTCGCTCACCCTCCAGAAGAATGTTCTCCGAACATTTGAGTCCATGCAGCTCCCCTTGTCTTTCTGAAACGCCTCGCACAGTGCGTCCGACAAAACACTTTTCGCTGCACTCAACACCACTGCACAACACCATATGCCTCCGCTGTCATAACTGGCGTCTCCAGGGGCAGCACTGATCTTCTTTTACAGATAAACATGAAACTCAGCACCCAAGCCTCTCCTTTCTAGTCCAAACTGGACGAAATAAATTTACCACAGTTACAAAGGAGCTCCCACTTCTAGCACGATCACGGCACAGACAAAAATATAGATAACGAAAGGAAGTAGGGCAGGTTCTGCATGCGCTGCGCACGCTCTCCTGTGAAGGTGTTACATAATGACAGAAAGGCTTAACTACCAACTCCGATAACTTAACACATAAGCACATAGCAATGTTATGAGCTGCGGCATTACACAATTCTAACCAGTTCACAACTCCGCTCTGTTAACGCCATTAGTCCGACAGCTTTCCGATTTCGCAGCGGATATCGGCCTTCATGAGTCATACTAAGTAAGTCTGTGACCCTTTGTCTGCTTTGGGACTCGCGAGGGCTCGTGGCAGGGGACTCTCCTGGCGTTATCTGCGCGGCAACCTCGCGCGCTTCTTCTTCTAGCAATGCATGAAGTAAATCCGGTGGCATTCCGGCCGTCACCTCTGGCGCCTGCCGAACAAATGCAGGAGAGGGCGTTTCTTGCGAACTATCTGCGCGCTCCGCTTCACTTCTGTCCCCATCAAAATGCGCGCTTTCCCTTTCCTCATTTCGTGAATACTGAACCGGTGCCGACTTGAGGCGATTTGCGTGTATCCTTATCAAGCGCCGGTTCACGTCTCGGACACTGAATTTTACCGGAGAAAGCTTCTCGACAACCTCGCACGGTCCTCTCCACTTCGTCTGAAACTTACGAGCTAGCCCAATCTGCCCTTGGCAGTTTTCAATGTACACGCTGTCCCCCACATCAAACGGCGCGTCTCTAGCACTGCGATCGTGCACCTCCTTCCTGCGCTTCGCCGCTTTCTTTAAGGCCTCCTTTGCGATGTCCCTCGCCACTTGCAAGCGCGATTCTAGCTCAACCTTATAGTCGTCCAGTGAAGCGTATGGGACACGACGGGGGCCCTCTGGCACTTCACTAGGCTGGTCCGGGTCTCGGCCGTAGAGAAGAAAGAATGGCGATTCGCCCGTGCTCTCGTGTGCTGCGGAATTGTAGGCAAACATTGCATACGGGAGCCACAAGTCCCAGTCCCGCTGGTCGCGCGAAACAAAATGCGACAGAAACCCGGCCACGGTTTGGTTCAGTCGCTCCACCACGCCGTTGCCAGCCGGATGGTACGGTGTTGTCTGCTTCTTAGCGATCTTAAGCAGCTCGCAAACTCTCCTCATTAGCTGCGACACGAAGTTCGTTCCCCGATCTGTCAAGAGTTGCCTCGGGGGTCAATGTCGGAGCACGATCTGTTTGACAAATGCTCTTGCAACCGTGTCTGCCTTCTGATCTGGGAGTGCTACCGCTTCCGTGTATTTTGAAAGGTGATCGACAAATACTAAAATGTACTTGTTTCCGGAAGTGGTCGTGGGCAATGGGCCCATTATGTCCATACCTGTCCGCTCGAAGGGAGCCGAAACCTCAGGGAACGGCTGAATTGGAGCTGGTCTTCAGTCCCTTGGGTGTTTTTCTTTCGAGACAGGAATGACACTTCGCACAGTAGTCTCTAGCATCCTGTCGCATGCCACTCCAAAAGTACAAACGCTCCACACGCCTGCGTGTCTTCGCTACGCCAAAATGACCGGCGCATGGCGCATCGTGAAACGCGCGAAGAACCCTTTCTGTCCACGACCGAGGTATGACGACTCGTTCCCAAGCGGTTTTCTCTGGTCTCCCTTTCCTGGTTGGCCTCGTGCGCCGACACAGGGTGCCGTCTTTGCCAATGAAATAACCTAGCTGTTCGGGGTGAGACGGTGCGCCCTCTAAGCTTTCGATTATTCGCTTCAGGTCAAGATCTTTGCACTGCTCTGTGCGTAATTCGGCGGGGTCGACTACGGGGACAAACTCATCTATAGGTGCCACGGCAGCTGTGCGGCTGAGTGCATCAGCATTCAGATGTGTCTTTCTGACTTGTGCTCAACTTGAAAGCAGTATTCCTGCAGGTGTAGATTCCATCTAGCGAGTCGCGAGCTAGGGTCCCTGACACTCATCACCCATTTCAGAGGATGACAGTCTGTGACTAGCTTGAATTTGCGGCCGTAAAGGTAGCATCTGAAGTGATTTACTGCCCAGACAACGGCGAGGCACTCCCTTTCCGTAGCTCCGTACTTTTGCTCTGTGGGGCTCAGCTGTCGGCTAGCAAAAGCAACGGGATGTTCTTTGCCCTCGATAACCTGAGATAGCACGGCACCAACTGCGAACTTTGACGCATCTGTGGCCATAACGAAATGCAAATTAAAATCCGGGTGGCGCAACAGCGGTGCACTCATTAGCTTCCTTTTCAGGGCCCCAAAAGCATCCTCCGCGTTTTCGTCCCAGCGAAAGGCGACATTTTTGGCTGTTAAGGCGGTGAGCGGCTTAGCGAGCTTGGCGAACTCCTCTATGTGCCGTCGGTAGTAACCGATCAAGCCGAGAAACTGCCGGACCTGGCGGACGCTAGTCGGGGATGGAAAATCCAAGACACACCTTAGTTTCTCAGGGTCCGGTCGCACGCCGTCAGCTGAAACAACGTGCCCGAGGTATTTCACCTCGTTTTTGAGGAATTGGCACTTAGAGGGCTTCAGCTTGAGACCCGCTCCTCTTAGTTGCACTAAAACCTGCTCAATATCGCGCAAATGGTTCTCAAAACTGTCACTGTATATGATTATGTCATCCATATACACGAAGCGCAGCCTCCCCAGAAGACCTGCCAGGATAACATCAGCGGTTCTCTGCCAGACAGCAGCAGGGCTGTTGGCCAGACCCATCGGCATTCTTTTCCATTCAGAGTGCCCTGAGGGCGTGTTGAATGCCGTTTTCTCGGCATCTGCCGGATCCATTGCTATCTGCCAGAATCCCGCCGCCATGTCCACTACCGTGAAGTACCTGGCAGAGCCCAGCTGAGAAAGCGTCTCCTGTATATTGGGGATGGGGTATGGATCGATGCGAGTTACGGCATTTAGTTTGCGGTAGTCCACTACCAATCGATACGAGCCATCTGGCTTTTCCACCAATAGTGCTGGTGCTCCCCAGGGTGACTTTGAGTGTTCGACAATGCCGCGATCAATCAGGTCCTGCACCTGCCGCTCCATCTCCTCACGTTGGGAGTAAGGAATCCTGTACGCACGCTGGTAAACGGGCGATGAAGTGCCGGTTTCTATCCTGTGCTTTATAACGCCACAGCAGCCCAAATCCAGGTTGGACGCGGCGAATACCTCCGAGTAGTCGTTCAGCAAACCAGCCAGAGCCTCCCTCTCCCTGGATTTTACGTGAGAAAGATCGAACGACACCTTTGGAGCAGCCGAAGGACTAGCATGCTCTACAGTTGCGAGCACCGTATCGGTGGGCTCACGTTTCTCTATCGCAGAGGTGAAGAAAGCCAATGTTTTGTTCTTGGGAAGGCTCAGTGGCTGCTGGCTACAGTTAACCACCCGTAGGGGCACTCTGTGGGCGTCATTAACTGTCACGAGGCACGCGGCTGCCTTCAGGCCATTGCTGAGAGAGTCGACCGGCTCAAGCACTCCCATGGCGCCGCTCTCTACATCTGAAGGCACAAACGCGTACAAAATGTGCTGCGACCAAGGAAGGACGACCGCCTCATCGACCAGCCTGACGGCAACCCGCGAATATACCTTCTCCAATGATCCCACTGTTTGACGGGCGTCAATATCGGTAATGCGAATCTCAGCCCCTCTCCTGTTCAAAAACGGAACTTTTGAGCCGCCCGCATTAACCTCTTCCTCAGAGAATGAGACTACCACCTTCCCTTTTCTCAAAAAATCCTGCCCTAATATACCTGACACTCCGTTTGGCAGAGACACCGTGTCCGGGCATACGTAGCAGGGGTGCTCCAATGCAATTCCGCCGAGAGAGAAGTGCAACCGGTAGAGTCCACTTATGCCAAGAGGATCCCCCGTTATGCCTAAAAATTTGGTTGCCATACCACCAGACGCTTCCAACACCTCGCGGTCCCCCTTCCTTCGAAGCGTGTTAAAACTGCTCTCCTTAAGCAATGTCACCTTTGACCCCGTATCTATCAACAATTCCATGCAACAACCATTTAACTTGCAACGCACAACAGGGCATGCCTCGTCGGCCACACAAACTACCACCACCTCATCATCCACTGCTCCCTTCCCACGCTCCTCAGGCTGGGGAGGACCACCTAGTTTTTTGTCTCGGTATCTGGAGCCCCGCTGTAGGCTTGCTTAGGGCGTGTCTCGCCTGCTTCTCTTTGTGGCTCCCCACGGCGCACGTTCTGGCAGAACCTGGCGATGTGTCCGCGACCCTGGCAAGCGAAGCATACGATTTCTTCAAAATCTCGCATACCGCGCCTGTAGCTTTGTGGCGGTCTCCGGTTTCCTGCGAATGGGCGCTGTTGAGCGCGCGCTTCAACCTGGCGTTCTACCTGCTGAGATAGCAGCTGTTCTAAGCGATCTAACCGCTCTGTCAAGAGAGCAACCTCAGGATTGACCACCGCTCTCTCTATGACGCGTACTCTCGCTGCGGCTGTCGTTAACGCCTCATTTCGTTCCTCATCCAATGCGGCCTCCACGGCTTGGTCGAAATTGCTCGGCTTGCGCGAGAGCACGAACCGGCGCACGGGGTCTTGCAGACCAGCCACGAACAAAGCGGTCATTTCCTCTTTAAGTATATCCTCCGCGTATTTCTTCTTTAGCTGGTCTCCTTCCTCCTCCCTGCTTAACGTATCGCGCGCTACGCGCTGAAGCCGCGACGCAAACGTTCGCACGTCCTCCCCTACCATCTGTCCGGCGTCACGGAACCTCTGTACCCGCACGTGACGTGGTTCAGTGTCCAAATGCTCAAACGCGAGCTTCTTAAATTCCGCAAATGATTTTGTGGATTTTACTTTTTCGTCTCGCCATGCAAAATCATGAGCAGCTCCTGCCATCATACACCTTGCCATTCCCAGCATTTGAGCATCGGACCATCCCCCCATTTTCCCAATCTCTTCTAGCATGGAAAAGAAATCGCGGATTGTAACCCCTGTCTTATCTCCTGTAAACGTCGGAATGACGCTTCCTAATGCCAGCATGCTTGCTCCGAGCGACGGCTGTGGAGTGGGAGCTCCCTCAGATAAAGACATTTTTTTTTTTCAAGCCCTCCGGTGCCTCAAGCCTCTCAAATGGGGGTAAAAGTCCCACAATCAGTCCCGTGATTCCCTTTTGATTACAATTTTGAAGTCATGAATGTCGCAGCATTCAGAGGACATTTGCTTTTGAGACCCCACCTCTGACACCAGTGTGATGACCCCCATAATGCGCAGGTCCACACGGGACGGAGAGGCAAACAGACACCGTATGGCTCAGTTTAAACAAACAGGTATGTTCAATAATTATACATGATTAAGATTCAGAGGCTGGGGCGTCCGAGCTTACGTGCCGACGACTTCATGGGGACGATGGAGGGGCACCGGAGTTGAGCTCGAGCGGTTGCTGGCAGAAGCTGCACGCCGTCGGGCTTCGGCGCTGAAGGCCCTCTTGGCGAACGATGTCGTCCTGAGCGTCCTTCTTCCGTACTGCTTGTCGATTTTTATATCCTCTTCTCCCCACACTCCCTAGGGTGAAGACCCCGTGACGCCGGAGAGGAAGGAGGGGGGCTAGGGCTTTCACTTGGGCGCACAAACATACCACCGCACTTATGGTCTCGCCCCCCTCACGTGTTGAGTCCGAGGGAAAGAAGGTTGTCTTCGAGGTAGCGCATAGCGTCGGCTGTGGTAAGGCGCGCTCTGGCCCGCTGACAGTTCCCGCGGGTCATTAGCCTCCGTTCTCCATCAAATGACACTCGCCCCTCAAGGTAACTACATTCATTATTACAGCGCAAAGACGGCACAGAACAAGAAGGGGACACAACAGCGCTGTTGTGTCCCCTTCTTGTTCTGTGCCGTCTTTGCGCTGTAATAATGAATGTAGGTAACCAACTCGCCCAAAATGTTGTATTATGCCTCAAGGTAAGGCGCGCTCTGGCCCGCTGACAGTTCCCGCGGGTCACCGGCCTCCGTTCTCCATCAAATGACACTCGCTCCTCAAGGTAAGGCGCGCTCTGGCCCGCTGACAGTTCCCGCGGGTCACCGGCCTCCGTTCTCGATCAAATGACACTCGCCCCTCAAGGCCGGAACGGGAGGTCACTAAAAGGCCGGGAAAGTGGTCCCTTGTCCTGGGATGTGCTCGGGAGGGTTGATTGATGATGCCCACCGTCTTGCCACGGGGCCAGGCCCGCCGAAACGAGGCCCCCTGGAACGGCCACGGTAATTGGGGAGGATAATGCCCGTTTCCCCGCGGCGGCGGCGGGTCCGGTTGGGTCCGGTTGGGCTTAAACCCCTTCGTTCTGGTCGTCACTCTCAAAGAGCATGGCTGGGTAATTGATGATGCCGCTGTCATCTGGGTCTCCGCCTACGCCGCGCCGTCGAACGCGGAACCTCGTAGCACACACAAGGAACGTAACAGTGGCTTGCCAAAGATCTGCCACTACCTGACAGGTGCCCTCACTGTGGCGCTGCACCGGACATATGTGATGTGCGGCACTTGTTGTGGACGTGCCCAGCGACGGCTGCTATCAGAAAACGGCTCCTCGGGGAGGTGGGCTTGCGGTGGAACCGCGAAAGTGACTTCGTGAAGTGGACAATGGACAACCGTTTCATTCACAACCTCTGCGACTACCTCAGCGCAACGGTTCTTCACTCCTTCTTTTAACTTTCAATCCCGTGCATTCTTTCCCCCCCTTCTCTTTTTCAACTTTTGCCTCATGGCACACTTCTCGAATAAAAAAAAGAAAGCTACATCGTCACGTCTTTGTGTATGCAGATGGCATGGAGAAAATATTCGAGGGCACCTCGACATCCGACACAAAGAAATATGGTTCGTGCCCAACCGGAGAACATCCCATGATGAACAATCTTTTTCTTATACATTACCTTCGTGGTTAAGCTTATTATAGCGACAAAATTTTGATCCCTCCAGAAACCGAAACTCTCGCATTAAACGTTTTTGTCAACTGATTTACTTGCAAGGCTAGACCATGCCTTTTTATTATCCTATTTTATTCACCACTGTTGCCTATGTATGTTGATTATTTGTATTACCTTTTTTTGTCTGATTGCTTGCCGCCTTGTTTCACTCTGTATTACCCGTTGCTTTGAGAGGCTTTTTTTATTTCTTGTGTATGACTGTCCGTCATCTTACTGTCATGCCAACTTGCAAGGGGTCCGGACCTTGTCAAGCTGTCCGTGCTTTCAGTCTAGTACTCCTCCTTTTCAAAAGGAAATAAAATGATTGATTGATTGATTGACATATCTCCATCAACTCTTAATATCGGCGTCGGGTAATGACTGTCTTGCCTGGTGTCCCATGAGGCATTACTCAAACGTCACAAGTGTCCCAAGGATCTGCAATATTGTCCATAATTCCTTCGTGGATTTTTGCTCGTGCGCATCTTACAAATCGTCTTTTGCACAATTTGTACGCTATATCTAACGCCTTCTCATTTTCAAACGAGCTTGGCCTTAGCGTGAAGACGAACACCGGAGCGTGTACTTTGCGACGAACCTTACTCGACTCTAGCGCTTTCGTATGATTTTGAATTCCCCAGTTTCTCTTCTCTCTCCGAATCCATCTTCTTATGTAAGTCTTTTCTCCACATCGCTCCTTTTTTTGGAGAGTATATAGTTGCGACGTTGGCACCACATTCCCATATCATTTCTCTTTCTCGAAAACTTTCTTTGTTATCTTTTATTTTCTCAATTTATCGCTTCCTTCACCATGCTCATTTTGTCGGAGAGTTGGACGAATCGAACAATGAAGCACAGCTTCGTGGCCATGTACTTGTTGAGTAAAAGTTGATTCCTTTTGATGCTTAATGTTATGGAACTCCTTGCCGTTTCTTGATTAGATTTACTGTCGTCAGTTTACAGTATCTGGTGCGTGGTTCAGGTTTACAAGTGTGCCGTGCTGCGATTGCGCGGGAGATCTCCCACAGAAAGTCTTCACAAGAGCACTTCGTCTCCGCACTCGTAATGTTTCATATTTGCCTCAGGCTGCTACTGAACAACATTGTGACTTAGTTTTATTTTACGCAAACAGAGAGGTGCACCTAGAAGTGCTGTTAGCTCCTGGCACAAAAATATATCAATAAAGCGTTTGATTCCAATTTGGCTGCTTTTTATTCTTGTTTTCATATTCCTTTTGCCGTATTGCAGCAGAATTGTGAAGTGGTCAAAGCTCATCATTTCAATATCCTCGTGACGTTTTGAGAGCTGTATAAATTTTGAGCACGCCTGTTCAGCTTTTCGCTGTTTTATTTTCTATCGACCGACTTATTATTTGAAAAACTTTTCGCACCTTGTTGAACGCATTAGGATGGCTTTGGGGAGAGCAGAAGTAAACAGTGAAATCTCACCTGTCATTATGTGGTACTTTTCAGATGCCTTGGATTCTACACTAAATAAACTAACTAAGCTGCCTGGATAATAGGGGCCTCAAGATGAAGGTATACTTCGGAAGGGCTTTTTGCATGATTATGTACGGAAAACATATGTCATGTACGTATTTGGTCTTAAAAGCCGTAATCATGTCAGCGCATGTCACTCACTTGCCATATTTTAATCCTGTAGTCCAGGATCCAGACATGTCCGGGAGTGCATAAAAACATATAACACTATAGGCTAGCTTACGAGACAAATCGTCACATTACGTACCTAACCATGTGTCACTCAAATGTATCCAAACATCTAATGAATATAGATACATTATGGGTCCAACTTGTTTATCTACCGCCACCATGCCGTACATCCGGCATATAATATAACCAATAACAAATATGACTGATATTGTATAGGCTCCAGGTAATCAATAAAATTTATTCCTAGGCTGTGTCCAAATCTGCGAATTGAAACAGTTCATCAATTTTCATCGATTTGCGCCTTTTTTGAGATTAGACAAGGGACACTTAAGAAGAAGTGACGAACACGCCGTCTTGCCGGTGAATAGGAAGGGGTGCGCCACAATGCAGAGGGTACAGTGGTCCCGACAGGAAACAGTGATGTGACGGAGACCTTCACTGTATGAGTCGGCGGCGCCTTGCATGTCTGCCCGTGAAGATAAGCCGACTTGTAATACTACAGTAGAATCTCGTTACAACGAACTTCACGGGACCGCCGAATTTCAATCGTTATTTTGAAATATCGTAGTACTGAAAAACCATTATTTTCATGTCAGTAATGCATCACAAGAACTAAAATTAGGTACCTTTGCAGCAGATTTATGTGTTGGTAAGTAAATAATAAACGATAACGCTGGGCACAGTTTAACTACAATTTATTGCTTGAAAAAGTCTTATCTTCTTCTGGCGAGTAGACGACAAAGGCTGCAGGACGAACGTCTCCACCTCCTCGACCTTCCTGTGCACGTCATCGGGGACATCTTTGCAGCGCCCGAGGAATGATCGGGTCTTCTCTAGAAAGACTAGGACATCCGAGCTGGAAACAATCTCTTCCTCTTCGTGCGCTGATCCAGTGTTGGCATCGTCTTGCTCACGCACTTGATTCACGATGTCTTCGGTGGTGAGCTCCGCGGATGTAGCCGCCGCGCTGTCGCTATCCACATAATTCGAAAGTCGCTGTCCACGGTAGTTGCCCAGCCGCAGACGTTTTCTTGAGGGAGCCAGCTGCGACACTCGATGTAGTTTTACGATCTTGTCCCGATCTTGGAACATCGTTGCTATTGTTGACGGTGTAATGCCAAGCTCCCTGCACAAGTCCGCTTGCTTTTTTCCAGCAGCTGCGACAAAATGTCCGCTTTTTCTTTAAGCGAAAACTGGCGTCGCTTCTTTTTAACGCGGGGGCCAGGAGAACTCATTGTCAGCAAAGCTAATGCACAACACAATCACAGCGCCGATAACTTCGCAGATCCTAACGTTCGCTGTCGACGTGGTGACACTGCGCTGAATAGGCTTAAGACTGTTGCGCAGTATGTATGTGACCACACGCTGGGTGGATGATAATGGCCTTACCCTTTGTATCGGGCGGCAGCTCGCGCCGCCTCGCGTGATGGCGATACCGCTGGGGCTGTATCCGTTGCAACGAGTTCCCCAGCGCATAGCTGATGCTTCGGATGATGATGACAGGCGTCAGCTTCAGGGATTTGGTACGGAACTTCGTAATAACGAAGCGTTTTGCGACGAATGCGAGATTAAATTACATACGTTATTCTGAAATATTCGGTAATTTGAAATTCGTAGTACTGAAAGTTTTTTACATTGAAAGTATAGGCATTTTGGCGGGGATTTTAAAAAAATTCGTAAATCTGAAAATTTCGTTAATCTGATGTTCGTAGTAACGAGATTTTACTGTAGCACGCGTCCTTTCACGGGACTAAGTACTGGCGGGGTTCCGTGTTGTTTTTCAAAGAAGAAGGCACGGGCAGCACTTTGAATCTGGGCACGACCGCACGGTATGCCCCGGTCGCTGTTGACAAAGAGACAAAAGGCATCCTTTAGCTTAACTGGCGGTTCGACTGCATGTCGCCAGTACCCAGGCACAACAGTACCCTCTTAGCCAGATGTTTTGTCCTCAAGATGAGCTGCTCTTAATGCAGCCGGGCTGAGAACGTGCAAGATTAAGCTGCTTCGTTTCTGTCTTCTTGCGATGTTTTCACATGAAAGTGACTTTTTGGTCACAAGCTCTGGATTTCCGGCTTAGAAATTCCTCTGCGAGGCGAGGCATTCAGATAACAGACGTCAAGCGACATCCAACAAGAAAAATTGTTTTTTTTTTCTGAGAACCACTCATTCGTCTAAGACAATGTCACAGACAGAACGTTAACTGTACTGCAAGCACACCAGTAAAAGCTTATACAAAAATGTTTTCCTGAACGAACACGAGATGCGTACCAGTTGCGCAATTCATAGGCGGACCACTTCAAGCTTTTAAAAGGCATAGAACTTTAAGCTATATATAAATAAATATAAATAAATTGGCGGGAATGTTTCAGGGAGTCTCTAGGTGTCACCCGGGGAGATCAGATCCAGCCCACATCTTCAACGAGGGCCGAGAATTTTGCTTCTGTTTCTAACTTACATGCTGACGGACCATTACTGCATTTTTTTCTATACGGCTGTAGGATAACAGCACTTACCAACTGTAAATTTAACGAGCAGTATCAGTGGACGCGAACACATAATGTATTTAGCAAACCGTATCCATAAAGATAGCTGCCACAGAATTTGCACGACTAGCCACAGAAAAAGTGAGGCTGCAAAAGATTCAAACAAGCGTATCAAAGAACACCAAACATAACCGTTTTAAAGGGAAACCGCTGTTGCAGCATTGATCGTTGCGTTCAGTCTCCGCTGGGGCAAAGACAGCTGAAAGCACATTAGGAGAACAGCGGAATCTTACTATTTAAATGCATCACGTTTGCTCTGAGTTGCCTCGTGTTCACTCTTTCGTCCATGTCTGTTTATATGCGCTAGTAAAATATGTTTGCAGTCATACACAGTCATTTTCCTGCAAGAAAAATCCTGATCTCTGTGCCTATGAGTCGTAAAGGCACTGGTGATTAAAATAAACAGGCGACAATCTGAAAAATCTGTCTTCGGTCCAAGAATGTTAGTCATATAAAGCGGGTTCGCGTTCTGAACGTTCTTAGATAGAGCACTTGACACGCACAAGCCGACCCCTCGTAATCCCTTTTATACAACGCAGAAAAATGTTTGAGGGCTTTTGGAGATCAATAACAATTATATTTGATAATGCGCTGAGGCAGCATAATTGACAACATGATACTGGTTGCGAAAGTAGGCTTCTAAAATATTTTTAAATGTTGGCAGTTTTGGACCTTAAGGTTCACTTGTTTTGTTCTTAAGAAACTAAGTGCGTTCACTAATGTCATCCGCGGCTGGCGAACGAACTAGGGGGGGGGGGGGGGGGGTTCTTGAAAACGAGGCTTCTTTCAAAATTAAAACGACCGCAAAGTGATAAGTTTTTGCAGATAGATTGATGAGCCCATTATATTCTACTTTTACCATTTTTTTTTAATGTTTCGGTAAACGATAACTAGTGATGTTTCTGGCTGGAGCGAAATCTTTGGATGATTCTCCTTGACAGAAATCGATGACCAGTCGGAACGAATTTGGAACGAAAAGCAAGTATACACCGTTTGAGTAATTAATTCTCTGCTCCATCAAGACTATCACCAGAAGTGTGTATTTCAAGGTACCGTTTATGTTGAATTGGTGCTCTACGTATTTCGTTTCTCCTTTCTCATAGTCTTAAAACACAAAGCTCCTCATTTATTGGCGATTTTCATTTGTATGTGCTTGTGTGCCCTATCCATCGTTCCTTTCAATGATATTGTGAGGACTCGGTAGAACCCTGAGTAGAGCGTGCAGGTAAAACAGTTTACTGGTCAACCAGCAAGAGTCCCCGCGCCTTTCAGCTTCTTCCTCTTCCAGCCTCGCGCTCTTAGACCAATTGGTCATTTTTGGCGGCTTCTTGCAGGCGGCATTCGCCCCCCTCCTCAGGAAACATCTTCTCGATGGTCACAAAAGGAAGTAGGAGGTCAAGATTGGTCCTAGTAGTACGGCTTCATACGTACAACACGAACGACGTCGACTTGTTGCTGGCATCGCATGGATGTGGATAATCCGTCTGGCGCCACCTCATAGGTTACGTCGGTTAAACGTCTCACCACAACATAGGGCCCGAAGTATCGCCGTAATAGTATTTCGGAGAGTCTACGGCGGCGAATAGGCATCCAGACCCACACTTTGTTGCCAGGTACATACATTACATATCTGTGGCGAAGATTGTAGCGTCGTGCATCGTAGTCCTGCTGAGTTCTGATGCGCACACGCGCGAGTTGGCGAGCTTCCGCTGCGCGCTGTGCGAATTCCTCGGCATCCTCATCGACATCGTCGCCGTCGGCATTCGGGAGCAACCTGGCATCCAGCATAGTTGTCATTGGTCGCCCTTGAAGAAGGCTGAAAGGCGGCATGCGAGTGGCGTCTTTTGTCATATTGTAGGCGAACGTGACGTAGGGGAGAATTTTGTCCAAATTCTTGTGGTCCACATCGAAGTACATACAGAGCATGTCTGCGATTGTCTTACTGAGGCGTTCTGTCAATCTATTGGTTTGAGGGCGATAGGCTGTCGTTTTACGATGACTGGTATTGATGAGGCGGAGAACGATTTGAAAAAGCTCGGCCGTAAAGGCAGTTCCTCGGTCAGTTATAATGAGTGCCGGAGCGCCATGCCTGAAGACAATGTTCTCAACTAAGAACCGAGATGCTTCGGCGGCGGTACTCCTGGGCAGAGCCTTCTTCTCCGCGTAGCGAGTTATACAATAGGTGGCGACAATTATCCATTTATTCCCTGCAGTAGACGTTGGAAATGGTCCTAGGAGGTCCATGCCAATTTGCTTTAAAGGTGCCTTTGGCACCTGAAGAGGGCGAAGTAGGCCGGCTGGTTTTTGAGGGGGTGATTTACAACGTTGGCAGTCTACGCACGTCCGTACATAGTGCTTCGCTGTCGCCGGTAGTTTCGGCCAGTAGTATCCGCGCTGTACTCTAGCCAATGAGCGGGTGTAGCCTAGGTGGCCGGCGGTTGGCTAGTCGTGGCACGCTTGCAAGCCTTTCGAGCGAAGAGCTGTTAGGACGACGAGTAGATGAGTGTTCTCCCCCGAACGGAAGCTCTTCTTGCAAATTACGTCGTTGCGAAGAAAGTATGGAGAGAGGCTGCGTGCGAAAATCTTAGGCAGATCCATAGTTCGCTTCTCCAAGAAATCGAAAAGAGACAGCAATTCCTGGTCCTCTCTCTGCTGTTGGGAAAGAGTTGTGTCACCTATGACTCCTCAAAAATGCAGTGTCTTCATCTGTCACGGTGGGTGGTCGGTCCGGTGCTCGCGAAAGGCAGTCAGCATTCGCATGCTTCTTTCCGGATTTGTAAATAATCTTCATGTCGAACTCTTGTAGCCAAAGGCTCCAAAGCGCGTGTCTCCCTGAAGGGTCCTTTAGGTTCGCCAGCCAACAGAGAGAGTGATGGTCGCTAACGACTTGAAAAGGGTGGGCGGACAAGTAAGGGCGGAATTTCATAACCGCCCATACCACTGCAAGGCATTCTTTTTCTGTTGCCGAGTAGTTCGCTTCTGCTTTATACAGAGTCCTGCTGGCATAAGCAATCACTGTCTCGACACCATCCTGGCGCTGCACCAATACAGCACCTGAACCCACATTGCTCGCATCGGTATGAAGCAGGGTAGGGGCGTCGTCATCAAAGTTCGTCAGGACAGATGGCGTCTGTAGACGTCTCCGGAATTCGTTAAAAGCGTTCTGGTCTCTTTCACTCCAGCGAAAGACGGCGTTGCCGTGTGTCAGTGAAGTTAATGTCCAGGCAATTCGTGAGAAGCTAGCAATCAATCTACGGTATCAGGCGCAAAGCACTAGGAAGCGCCGCAATGTCTTTTTGTCCTTAGGTGTTGGGAACTTGGCGACTGCGGCGAGCTTTTCGGGATTAGGCGGTACATCTTCTTGGCTAACGACGTGTCCTAAGAATTGCAGCTCCTCGTAACCGAAGTGGCACTTCTCGGGTTTTAGTGTGAGGCCCGAAGATCGTATGGCCTGAAATACAGCTAGCAATAGGCGTAGATGCTCCTCGAAGGTGGCCGAAAACACTATCACGTCGTCAAGATACACCAGGCATGTTTGCCACTTGAGTCCCGAGAGCACAGTGTCCATCAGCCTCTGAAATCTTGCTGGTGCTGAGCATAAACCGAATGAAAGAAACTTAAACTCATACAATCCTTCGGGAGTGACGAATGCTCTCTTCTCCCGATTTTTATCATCTAGTTCGATTTGCCAATATCCACTTTTCAAATCCATTGAAGAGAAGTAACGCGCATTTTGTAGCCGATCAAGGGAATCATCGATGCGAGGGAGAGGGCACATGTTTTTTTTTTGGTCACTTGATTGAGCTTGCGGTAGTCAATGCAAAGTTGTAAGCTGATGTCCTTTTTTTAACAAGTACCACGGAGGAAGCCCAGGGAGTCTGTGACGGCTGGATAACGTCATCTATAAGCATTTCGGCCACCTGGCGTTGAGTGGCTTCGCGTTCTTTCGGAGGCACATGGTAAGGATTTTGCCGAATCGGGAAAATCGCGTCATCTGTGATAATTCGATGTTTGGTCAAAGGCGTTTGGCCGAGCCGCGATTCTGAAGCAAAACAATCTCGAAAGTTATCTGCGAGATCCAAAAGGCGTTGCCGTTTTTAACATGACAAACTTGGGCTCACAGCGACGATGGTTGCAAGCGCCTTGCTCACTGATACTTACTTTTGCAGCACAACATTATTTCGCACTTGCGAGGTTGTCGAAAATGGTCACAGTTGTGTTTTTCGGAATTTGCTGACGGTCGTCACTGAAGTTTGTCAGCAGCACTTTGGTGCGCCCATTGGACAAATTGACTAGCCCTCGAGCGATAGAAGCACCTCGGCTGAGTATCAGGGTGGCTGGCAGTTAGTCGTCGTCATCACCGGTAAGCGCCACGTCCCACTTCTCTTCAACAAGAGAGCATGATCGCGGAAGTAATGTCATCGTCTCATTGGTGACGTGTAAGGACAACAGTGGTACTTCCGCATAACCCAGGTCTTCATGATTTTTAGTGAAGGCAATGGCGTTGTCCCGAAAGCTGATTACAGCCCCCTGCAGGCGCAGGAAGTCCATGCCCAAGATGAGGGCTTTGCTACAGTCAGAGAGAATAACGAAGCTGCCAACGTACACTGAGTTTCCTATTCCTATCTGGACAGTACACTTCCCAGGCGGTGCCAGTAGCTGACCCCCAGCACTTCTTCTTACTGGCCTAGTCCATTCGGTTTTTACTTTGCGCACCGTGTCAGCAAGTTTTTGGCTAATAATTGAAAATGCTGCCCCGGCATCCACCACAGCGTGTAACTCTAGCCGATAAATGAAAACGGCGAGGTCAGCGCTAACAACGTTGTCTGTTTGCTCGTCTCTTTCAGCATTTTCGGCGGAAGTGCGGTAAAGTAGGCGCTCTCAGTTTCGTCGTAGGGGCTGCTCATCTGGTGCGGTATTTTCGGCGGTAATTTAGGCGGTATTTTCGGTGGTAGTGCGGCAGTGTCAATGTGAACAGCGGCGTCAGAGCCACGAGTTGCGGTCGGTAGTTGCGGCGGTAGTGAGGGCTTTGAAACTTTTCGACCGATTGCAACCTCCCCTCGCGAGGTTGCGGCTGTTAATTTTTGCGGCGAGGGCTCGGGGTCCGCCGTCCGCTATAGTCAGCACCCCTACGACGCGTCGGCGAAGAATAACACTGTGGAGATGGGAAGCGGCGGCGGAAGCCCGGTGAGTCGTCTTCCCTGCTGAGCGGCGGATTCTCGATTTGGGCACGGCCAGCGTCGAAATCGCGGCGAGCAGAAACAGGTGGAAAGGCCTGCCCCTCTTGGCGGTAGCGGCAGTACCGATACACACGGCCAGGTTGTCCGCCGAAGAAGCAGAGTGGTCGGCTGTCACAAGAGCTCCACAGGTCCGTTCGTCGCGGTTGAGACCGGCCGGGAGGTGCCCACTGAGCCTCCTGAAAGAATCGCGTCTGCGGACGGCTCGGTGAGCTCGGTGCGGCGTGGTCTGGCGGCGGGCGACGGAGGACTTCCGCATAGCTCGCGGGTTGCGGCTGGTAGTAAGGTGCAGTGATGACGGCCGTGTTGCTGTCGCGTTGTGGCACGTGGTATGGCTCGCAAGTGACTGCCGCATTGTCGATTGGGTGAGACTCGTGGTATGGTGCAGGCGGTGACAGGGCGTACCGGAGCTTTTCTCTAACAACTGCTGCGACAGCCTCTTGTGACTGAACGCTCGTAGAAGTACTTCGCTGCAGCTCCTCAAGGACAACTTCTCGAACGGGATCTCGAAGAGTGGTCCTATCGGTTGCACTGAGCGCCGCCGCAGTCGTCCGAACACTGTTGAAGGGTCAGTCGTACTGGCGGCACGGTTCTTGGAGGCCTCGCCCTATAGCTGTAGCGTCCTTGACGAACTCACTGACGGTTTGAGGTGGGTTGCGTACCAAGCCGGCAAACGCCTGCCCCTTGCACCACGCACGAGATGCCGTAGCTTCCGTTGCTCGCTCATGTCGGGATCGGCAAGGGGAAAAAGGCGAGTCATGTCTTCCGCAACATAGCTACGCTTTCATTCGGCTTCTGGACGCGCACTTCAAGCAGGCGTAGAACATTCTCTCTTCGATCAGTACTGGCAAAAGTGTCTACCAGCTGCCAACGGAAGTCATTCATATCGTCAAGGTGGCCTCGTGGTTTCCAAACCAAGTTCTAGCACTATCCTGACGGGAAAAATGAACGTTGCAAAGCTTCTGGTCTGAGCTCCACTGGTTGAACTTGGCCACTCGTTCAAACTGGTCGAGCCAGTCTTCCACATCTTAAAACGCGTTCCCACGGAAGCACTCTGGCACCTTGGGGTTGTGAAGAGTCACCGGCGTAGGGGTGAAAGGTGCCATGGCTTGGGAGACCTGGCGGACGTTGACGTTTGTAGAGAGGGCAAGGCTTAGATGGCGGCGGCTAGCGCGATGGAAAGCCATGTCGATGTCGGGGACCCGCTGTGGACTGCCGGAAGGAGTGCGGTGCATGCCCAGCATGCTCCATAAGTGTCACGACTTGGTAGAACACTGAGAAGAGCTTACAAATAAAACAGTTGACTGGTCCATCGTCCCTTTCAATGATATGCTAGAGGGTCGAGGAAAGTCAGTATTTGGAATAGATTGTTTTTCAATCCTTGCGCCTAAAAACATCTGCAAAAAGAATCTTCACCAAATCAGCCCGCAACTCGATACATTGCAGGTTGTAAGTTGCGCATAATCTGCGCTTTATAGATGGTTTCATCGCTTTGACATTGCCACTGCCTGCGTCTATGAAAACAATTTAGATTATTTTAGGGTGTGCTTTTCTACGACATACCGCCGGCAGTTATCGCCTTGTTGGGCTGCAGCTACTTTTATAACTAAGGCTAGCTGGCAGCAAGCATCAACGGCACAGCGATAGCTCTGTTGAATGTGAACGGATCCACAGCTTTTAACTCAACTCTGTGACCACGAAACTCTATAAAAAAATTCTGCAGAGTAAAGTATGGTTGCTAAGTACATAATGCAGCGACATTTGTTAAGCTTCATATTGTGCTGGCCAAGTGGCGCTGGTGGTTCGTCGAAAACCCAAGTACAGCCATAGCCGCCCGCAAACCCTCTCGCTTACGCTGTTCGCGATCATACACAGCTTTCATCAACGGGTGATGCCCGGTCTAGGGCATCACCCGGAAGCGCGCACTGCAGGGTATTGCCTGTGGAAAGTGGAGCATGGCGACGGTGCAGGACATATTCGCGATTTTTAAATTAGCTGCATCAATACAGCTAGTGCGCGTTCTGACGGCATGCACGCGCCATGGTGTCACGACGTCACGAAAGACAGGCCAGTTGCGGCACTATCAGTTCCAGCTGCTCCTCGGCTCTTACGGCACGCGTTGTTTTCTTACGTTTCTCCACGCTGGCGCCTTCAGAACGCTCGCTACTGCGCAGCCATACGGCAAGATACGCCACAGGCGGTTACACTAATATGGCTACCCTTCTGGACGGTTATCATGGAAACCACCCGTGTTGCCACCCTCGCTTAGTCTCCTTTGCAGAAGGCCTGCCTGCAATAGCTCTCGCTGTAAGAAAATATTTGGAATTTCCTGAGAAGAACAATTCACTCTTCTAGAAATAAAGAGAAAGCCATTTGGAGAGAGTTGTGAGTGAATGACGTCGTTAAAGCCATGTTCTTACATTAGAATAAATTTCTTTCTGACACGCAGGCTTCAACCTAATCAATGAATTTCTAAGGATGGGCACACGCTGCATGACGTTCCGTAAAAAACATTCTCATGTCATTGACTAACTGCCGAAGCCTACCAAGAATAGAATAGAATTTTATAGTAGGCTATCTAGTGTTCTGCACGTTTGGCGTATCCGCAAGCTATGCGATTTTCTGTTTATTATGAACTCTACAGAGTATCTGAGCTGCGTGAACTTGAAGTATAGCTGCAGGAATATACAAAAGAGGAGTTTTTTACTAATGGAAAATGTGCTCGCATTCCTTAACAGATTGCGTCTTGTAAAGATTTCCGCGGAAGTAATTTTCAAAAACCGGTTTTTAGAAAAAATGATCGTTTTTTGCCGATAGAAGCGATCGCACTGACTGGCGCTAGCTTACACATGAGATAAATTTATTAATACCGTGATGAACTAAAATCTGCTAATTAACTACTTAACTGTAGCTTTCAAGGCTCTAGGTTGCGATTAAACCATGCAGGGCGGTGGTCAGCGCATCCTGAAATAATAATAGATGCGAAACATATAAATGTGTTGGGCGCAGTGGGCTCGCCGCCCTTGCAACTATCTTATACACAATCTACGATTGTCCATAGACTTCTGCTTGTAATGTATATGCACTTTCTATAGACAACCCTAGAGAACAGTCTATAGGCAATACAAATCCCACAGACAGTCTATAGGCAGTCTAGAGATTTACGGTCGCACACTTTTACTAGAGTTTTGTCTATACAGCTATAGAATATGAATATACAAAAGGTAATGTCTATCACAAGGCAATAGAGCCCATAAGAAGTCTATAGACTCTTTATAGACCATTTCTATACGGCAGCCACGCCCACCTCCCTCCAGAGGAAAAGAGCGAAAGGAGTATGATGGGTCCGCTCAGAGCTACGTCACCATATGGACGCCATTAGATCGGCCGCGTAACCGCCGCGCGCCTGTTCAATGCGTCTAGACATCCAAATTCTCTAGCATCGTAGCGCCAAGGGCCGTGACATTTTTCCGACACTAACAAATGTAGCAATGTAGCTTCTTTGCCTGCTGGGCTACTACAGTTCGATATTGCAAGCCGAGGGCCAGGCTGCTAAAGTTACGCAATTGTTTAGCAGGTTTTGTTAATTTCGATAACTCTCTGCTGTTCTCACAAAATTTATGACGCCTGCTAATGCTGTCAGCATGATCACGTATTAATCGTGAGTTTATCTGGAAAGTCTGTTTTGAAAAGTACCTCACTTCTTCCTTGTATCCTAAGCGGAGGTCTGGGATGTAATGATTGCCCGATGTCTTAAAAACGGCGCAATGTGTAAATTTTTTGAGACACGCATCTGTGAAAACGATTTCAGTGTTGTGATTCAGAACCAAAGGTATAAAAAGAGATTTCAGGGTCTACATCGGCTTAGTTCTTGAACCGTTAAATGAAAACCAACTTAGTTTCTGGCATAAAACGATAGCGAAGCACTGCGCAGGCAAAAAATGTTGACCTCTCCTTCGCGGCTGAATTATAGAATACTTCCGGTAATATCATTTGCTTTTACTGTACTGAGCCAATCTCCTGCATTCACTTTTTGAGCGTGAGGATGCAACTAACCAACTCCTGGTCAATGCCTCAGAGTAAGTTTGTTTTTGTAGCGAGAGCTACATTACGCTACCCAGTCGAGCATTTCGCCGTGAGCCTGGGAGGCCGCTATTGCGCATGCTTGAAACCAGAGAGGAGCAGCAGGTGTGCGGTGCTTGACGTCAGAGTTCGCCACCGCCGCTGCACGAGGTGCCGCGCCGGCGCGACTAAGTCCTCCGGCTCCGCGCGTGAATGCGCATGCGCGGCAACCGGGAAATAGCAGCGGGTGTGCGGCGCATGTAGTCAGAGCTCGGCCGCCGCCGCGACTGCATGTGGGGTCCTGTGGATAAACTGCGTATGTGGGGCTGTGTGTATAAACGCTGAGGTGACACGACTCAGTGTATCACAATTGCTTCGTATGGGTGACGAAAAGGAGACTCCAGCCGCTACTATGTGGTGGTATCGTCTGGAGAAGTTCAATTTTTCGGACCCAGAAGTCGTTGCCTGGCACTTGGCCGCTCTGCAGAGAAAGAATGAACATCCGAAGGCTGAACGAACGGCGGAGACACCTGAGCAAAGAGAAGAACGCCTTGCCAAGCGAAGACGCCAAGA
Source organism: Amblyomma americanum (assembly GCF_052857255.1). Lineage (NCBI taxonomy): Eukaryota > Metazoa > Arthropoda > Arachnida > Ixodida > Ixodidae > Amblyomma > Amblyomma americanum. The sequence goes on along the minus strand of NC_135507.1, from coordinate 62,082,595 downwards.
GGTGGAGTGTAACAAGCGGCGCATAGCAGCTCGCATGGTTCCTTCGCAAGAAAATCAAGATGAAACAATGGCAGCAACATCATCACCAACAACAACTAAAGACGAAGATGCAAAGGCTCGTGGTATAACTGACCATGCGATTAGACCAGGGGGGAACTGCAACTCTCGTTACTTATATCCCGACATAGCTGAGCTAAGCCACTGCCATTTTTTTTTTGCTATTTGAAGGGTACAGCAACAACCTTTGAAGTAGAGAACATAGTGGTGAAGGTGCTCACTGAGCGTGGGCTGACCACTGCCGACGTGATTTGTTTGATACGCGGCACAGTTTGTTGATGGCTGACGTGGCTGCCATTGACCAAGACTGCTGCCACAAAACATGGCGGCCGCAATTCTACGCCTCCCCTAAAATTCACGAAAAGGCCTGCAGCAGCAACTGTTTGCGGTGCGCGTTGTGAGTCCAGCGCTGACGGTAATTTCTATCACTACTCTGGTTATTGTGACATTTAAGTGGCTTCATTTCCTCACCCCTCTTATTCCCTCTTCCTTAGGTCCGCTTTGCGGCCGACCAGAACGCTCATGCGCTCGCAAGGCAGTTGTGTCGAGACCGAACGTGACCCGCGACAAAACTGCTGGAAGCTGCTGATGCGTCTCCGTCACGTCCGCGATGGCCGCTTCTTGTTTACGTCAACTCAGCACTTTTATGCTGAAATCAGCTTAGATCGCTCCTTTCTTTCTACTGACGCTCATTTGTGGTTGGCTTTCGGAGGACTCGTTTCATTTCGTTTAATGCTTCAAGAAGGCAGGCGAAACCGAAGTTGGAGAGGTGTGTTATTTCTTCGCTATCTTCACAGAATGTTCCGATTGTGTTTGAACATTTTCTTTTCTGCCAGTGAGCTGAAGAGAGAAAGATATTCGGCGAGAAAAGCCGCCGCCGTGGCTGAGTGGATATGGCGCTCGGCTGCTGGCCCGAAAGACGCGGGTTTGATCCCGGTCACTGCGGTCGAATTGCGATGGTGGCGAAATTCAAGACGCCCGTGTACTGTGCGATGTCAGTGCACGTTAAAGAACCCCAGGTGGTCGAAATTCCCGGAGTCCTTCACTACGGTGTCTCTTTGGGACGTTAAACCCCCATAAACCATATTCGGCGAGAAAAGCGGCCGATTGCGCATGCCTCCCACTAAAAAAAAAGATATTCGCTTTGGAGAAATCTTTTTTTTCGTATAAAACCTAACAGAAATCGAGTTATACTCTGATATTTGTAATATCACAATACAACTCGTAACACCGAAGTATTAGTGCGCTTTTTTGCTTTCTGTACCATTTGCTGCAGCTCAAGGGTGTCTAAATTTTGTACTTGCATTACTCTAGCTTGAAAACTTCGTCGTTATTACGTCACTTGTTTGAAGGTTTAGTACGTATTAGTGGTCTGTTTGAATCGTTTGTAATCCCTCATTCACACGAACCTCAGAACAGGGCTAACGTTATGATTAAGTAACTTTTCGCTTAGTTCAGTATTCCGATCAAGTTGAAGGTCACTGATCACTTCAAGGTGACAGTTTGACCTTTCTGAACCCGTACAAATTCTTTGTTCACTGAAGGTGGTCAAAGCTTGGTCGTCATTTAAGCACGCAATTCGTATTGTAATCTCAGTAAGTAGATTGCCGGAAGATTCACATTTCTGCTCTGTTTAGGGTTAGTGGTTACCTGGATGAATAATTATTCTAGTGGCAGCATCGATTACACGTTGTTTTTTTTTGCTATGACGGTGTTCTCATTGTCGGTGTCGTGATGATGTGTTAAAGCGTGTTCTGCAACAAAGTTCGATGCCTGATTGCCATTCGCCACGTCAAGTTTTTGCCCTTGCCGGCGTGTTATCAACTTGCCGATTTCGCTGATGCAGACATCTTTACAGTAAACGCTTGAAATTCTCTATATCACTCCGGGATACATTTCGGCCGAAAGATACTTCACGTTTATAAATTTGCTTCGAAGATTTCTTGAGGGGATATGTGGAACACATAGATTGTGCTTTGAATTTACGCGCCTTATGGCTCTGCTCAATCTGAGAACGTACGGAATACGCTGCTCGTGTTTTGAATGTGTACATTTATCTGCTTGCGGAACTCGTGCACGCCTCTCGGCCTGTGCCTGAAAACCCTCCGGATAGCCGTTCGCGTCAGGCTTACGGCGGACCGTTCTTAGCTCGTTATGCGCATCATGCTTAACAGTGAATACACCCTTAGAGAAACAGATGGTTAGAATTAAAATTAAAAGGCAAAAAATAGAACTATCAGAGAGTATATTAAATTTGAAAATAAAAAAACTGGGCCAACCAAGATATGCACGCTTTCAATTTGCTAAGATCGCCCTGGTGGCCCAGCAGCTAGCGCTTCTGAAATCAATCGACAATTTTGTGCGCGACTTTTTTTAACTCTGAATGCATCTCCGCCGTATAAAATGCGAAAATAAGCATATTTCAAGCTTTCTTTTTTTTCAAAGGTGCGACCAAACGCACCGTCTCCAGCTCGCCCACTTCAGCATGCTCGACCCCCGGCGTCGCATTCAGCTAGCAGCTGATGAATGCTAGCCAAACAGATATGAAAATTTCAGTGGGCATAAATTGCGGATTGAGCTGAGCATTGCAACGTGCCACCTTAAGCCGGTCGAGTATCCCGCTTGTATGCTGCATCTGTTACGTCTGGTATCAAATCTCTCTTCTTAGATTACTTGACTTGTTTCTCGATGATAAGATTTCACTTTCAATTTGTTTTTGCAATCCCTGCTTTCTCGGTCTGTCTGGTGCATTGTTCAGGCAGTTGAAACGCAATGCAAAAAACCACATAAGACGACAAGCCTTTTTGGTACAGCATTAGTGGGCCATGTCTTCAATGCAACCAACACCGGTGCCATTTTTGCATCGCAGCCCAGTACATTCGCTTCCGCATATCGCGGATGGAAGCAGTGGAAAATGCTACAGCTGGGTGTCCAACAGTGAATGCCAAAGCTTGTCTTTATTTTAACCATTGGTGCTCAGAACAATTGCAGTATGTGTGAAGGTTACAACTGAATAAAGAAACCAATCATGAATCGACTGTCTTATAGTAGAGTCAAGGGTGCAAAAAATCGAAAAAATAAATGAACATTTTTAAAGCACCGACTTTTATTCTTCGCACATATTTCTCAACAAATTATATACAGGCAAGTTGCGCAATTTTATGGACGGGATCCTCTGCTATAGAAGAACGCATCGACGCACATCTGACTGAAAAATTGATATTATTTTAGGAAAAGATTGGGAGCGAGAAAGTTTCTTGTTCTGGACGCCAAAGAACAGCGCAAAAATGGGGTCTTAAGCAATCGCAACTGCGAATAAAAGCATCTTAGGAGAGATAACCGCCGAATTCATTACTTGCTTCGTCAAGTCGATTAAAAAAAACACTGATTCAGTCGCTGCCAGAGTTCAATCACTCCGACTGCGACGTTGTCATTGAACAATGCGGGCATTGTTCTTAGTCCACTTCACGTTTAGCGAACAAAAACGTTGCACCAGCCTCGGTATCTGGGCTTCTGGAGTCCGATGAATGTCGACATGGCACACTGAATGCAGGGCTTGCGGACAAGCATCAGAAAGTGGCTCGGCTCGGCGACATTCTGGGTCAATATTTCACTTCTCCCTCTTGTCTTCATCCATCTAATGCAAATGTTTCCAACCAGCTCCAGCCCCTAGAAGTGCACGTGCTACCCTTCCAGTGAGGGTAGAGTGCGCTGCAGTGATTCAGCACCGTTCAGCACTACTCTCTGCGATGCTCGAGACTGCGACAAGAGGCACAGAGAGTGCAAGCTCCCCAGATTTGACAGCCCCGTCCACAGGCTGCTGGCGCATAGGGGCAGCTCCTTGTGCTCGATGGTTAACGTACTGAGATTGGGGTAGGCACACGGCCGCCCAGCTAGCCCTGTGACCTCGTCGAAGCTCATAGTTCCGTGACACAGCACGCCGGCAGGAAGTACAAGGAATACAAGCCGGTCACCTTGTAGAAGGTTGTGGGATGCCATTCGGTAGAAGGACGAATCCCAACATAAAACGTAATAACTGTTTGTTAGCGGACGAGCATACGCACGCTACGCTCGTCTCGGTAGCGGATGGAAGACAGCCGCTCTTCCCAGCCGGGCAGCCTGTTTTTGTAGTCGCCGCTGGTGACGCGTTCCTCGGGTAACGCAGCGGTCGCGCTGTGCTTTGTCGGTAACGCAGTCCGACGCGCGGCTGTGTTACGCTGGGCCGGATGATAACAAAGCAGAGGCTGTTCGGAAATGTGCGCAGAGTGCGCCGCCACATCAACGCCCAGCGGAGTGGAGAGTCCTCAGGGCTTGTAAAATTCAGATATGTAAAGAGTCGTGCAGGCCATCCGGGGTCTAAAGACCCGGCTCAGGCAGGCGACTCTGGCTGTGGCGCTGCGGCCGAGGTTTGGGGATGCAGCGAGGGACGTGGAGTGGCAGGTGAAGAAGATGGGTTAGCCTGCGAAGTGTTCTTAGTGTCGGTGGTTCAGGTGCAGCAGCTGATGGCCGGCGCCTGAGGGGTGGGGCAGCAGAGGGATTGAGGTGTGTTGCGCGCAGCGAGATTAGCGCAGAAGATGCCGGGCCGAGCTGCCCGGTATCGAGATTGGGGCTACAGGCGCCGTGAGGCTCCAGGCAGGGTTTTGGCTGTGGGGGACGGCATGGGCCTGCTGGAACACGCTCACAGCCAGCTTTGAAGCGATTGACGTGAACTTGACGGGCGGCCGCATGAGTGGCGCCCTTGCCACTGGCGTCGAGCCGTGCACGCAGGAGACGCCGGCGAGGTAGCGGCAATTGGAGGCGCCTGGAGTGGCGCAGCTGTCAGGAGGGTCTGGGCTGTCGGGAGAGCCGGGGCCGCCGGGAGGGCACCGGGAACCGGCAGAGCCGAGGTCACCGAGAAGGCCGTAGGCACCGGGAGAGACGGGGCCACCGAGAGGCCCGTGGGCATCGGGAGAACCGAGGTCGCCAGGAGGGCCGAGACCGCGAGGATGGCTCGGGGTGCTGGGTGAGCCGAGGCAGCTGGGAGGACCGAGGCTGCCAGGAGGGCAGGAGACGCCGGCAGGTCTACCGGCGCCGGGAAAGCCGGGGCTGTCGAGACGCCAAGGGGCGGCGGAAGGACAGACACCGGTTCAGCGTCGTTGTTAGGCGAAATACGGCGGGTGACTATCACCATGCTTGATGCAGCTGTCACCGGTTTGGCCTGATCTTGCTTCGTGGAATTTTGGCGCGTTGGGGACCGTTGGAGGGGAGGGGGCATTGGGCTGGGGCTTTGCCGAGAGCTCGTGAAAATCAGCCGGTCGCGGCTGTGACAGCGCTGCAGAGGACTGTTGCGGCGAGCAAGACGGAGGTACCGAAAAATGCGACAAGCAGGCGGTCAGAATTTCCTTGTAGGGAAAAGGCTGTGGCGATAGCGGCCGCGGTGGGTGAGGAGAGGGCTGAATGTGCCTATTGTGTGTCGTGGAGAGAGAGGGTCGGTCCAGAGGTGCAAGGTAGAAGTGGCGGGGAGGCAGCCAGGGGCTGCAGAGGTAGGCAGGGTTCTGACGAAGGGTGCGTGGGCGAGAGCGAAGCTGGGACAGCTGATGTTGGCGGCGACAGCGTGTCTGCAGCGTCGTAGAGTGGCATCGGGCAGTAGGAGACGCCGACGTCCGCCAGAATGGCAGCGCGCAGCTCGTCGTACGGCTGGGAACCCAAATCAGGGCTGGTGATCTGGCACAGCAGGTCGGGCGGGAGGATATCACAGAGGACTTGCTGTTTGAGCAGCTGGATGGTATTGCCGTTCAGGTACATCGCAGCCTTGAACTGAGCGAACCAACCGCCGATGCGTTGAGGCCAGGACGCCGAAAGCGGTGGGTCGTGGACTGCGTCCTGCCAGTAAGCCATCAGGAACGAAGTTGCTGGAGAAGGTGCGGCTCGACGGGTCACCAGATGTGAGAAGTCATTGGACACTGAGGGTGCGGCGATGCGTTATTGTCCATTGTCCGGGTCACCAGATGTGGGATGTCGTACCACGTCCGGGTAACCAGATGTGGGATGCCCTTCGGTAGAAGGACGAATCCCAACATAAAACATAATAACTGTTTATTAGCAACGGCAGCGGATCAGCATACACCCACAAAGAGACTTTATTTGTACACCAGACAATATTTAGACACGAATAGTACATAAGGTAATCTCGAAACCACAGGAGCAAAAAAAAAATGGCCGAACCATGCAGTCACCAATTCCGACAGAAACAGGTACCGAACAGGCCAAAAATCTATGTAAAGTAAATACCATTGCACGGCGTCTTTCCGAATCCAACATACATCTCAGTACGCGGTGGTCACAAAGAGAATATATTAGTACACCAGACAATATTCAGACCCGAATAGTACATAAGGTAATCTCGAAACAACAGGGGCAAAAAAAATGGACGAAGCAGTCACCAATTTGTACAGAAAGAAACAGGCACCGAACAGGTCAAAAATCTGTGTACAGTAAATACCATGGCACAGACTCTTTCCAAATCCAGCATACATCTCAGTACGCGGTGGTTAGGCAAAGGAGAAGGGTGGAGTGAGAGGCAAGGGCGGGGGAAAGTTACCATCTGCGTACTACACTTGTCCCCAGATATAGGCATAAATAGGTAAGGGTTTTCTGCCCGTTGCCACGAAAAACTCAGGGCACACGCAACGAATATTATCTAGTACTGCTTGGGTGGGAGCACGACTCTGTTCCCATGTACGGAAATAAACTGGGTCGACCATCGCCGCAAGAACAACGCTTCGCCGCCTACTGTCAGCTCTTCTTCTAGGAATTCCGACACAATAAGGCGCACGCTCCTCAAGAGCGGAAACATGGCGCGTTGCCTTCTTCCGCGCACTTCGGCCAAGTTACGTCGCTTCCAAAGCACGTGCATCACTACTGTGATCACGAGGCGCTCATAGATTGAGCGCCTTGGGAGTTGCGCTGGCGCGGGTGCACCCTAAACATCCCGTAGATCAGGAGCCACAAAGTACGTGCTACAACGCAGTCTTCCAAAGCGTGGCGCTTTGTCTCAACAGCGCCGCAATTGGTGCAGCGCGCATTTGGTACGCCGCCCCATCTTGGGAGACGCTCCCTCGTCGGCAGTACTTGCCAACGGCGACGCCATTCGAAGTCTTGTACTTCTTTTGGCAACGGGCTCGAAACGAAAGGCTGCCACTTTCTAGGAGATGTTTTTTTCTATCTGGTCAGCACTGAGCTCTAAAACAGCAACCGCCGCACTAACACGTGCCACTGATGTTTCGCGTATATTCGCGTCCGGAAACTGGCGGAGCGAGAAACGGAAGAAGTCAGTTGCCACTTTGTAAAAGGGCATATGTTGCTCTGCCAGAGGTCCTGCGTGTCGCTGCGTTAGGAAGAGCCGATTCCCGGTACCGAACCAATACATGACTAGTGATCGACCCCTGTACGCCCGGGGCCGCCAGCAGGTCAAGAACTGCTTTGGTGGCGAAAGCTCGCGCTGTTGCTTGCCAGGAGGGTAGGTTCAAACCTCCTCTGTCGCGTTCCGCGGACAAAACTTGTCGTGATACTGGCTTTCCGTTTCACAGTACTTGGCCTGAGAGCGAGTTAAGCTTCCCTGCCATTCGACGCGGCATCGAAGCAATACGCGCAACGAAACAAGCGTACGCAGCGGCGCAGCTACGAAAGAAGTGTGCTTTGGGATTCAAATAAAGTTCGAGGTGTGCAATCGAGTCTATGGCCCGTCGCGCTCGAGTGATGGCGGCGTCCCACGATTTTGGCGACACACCTGCTGACTTAATGACGATTCCTGCACTCGGACGCCATTGACGAACTGGACTCCCCTAGGCAACGAATCCTGAAACGTGCCAAAGCTCAGTGCATGGCTCTTCGTGGTGTTAAACTGAGGCCCTGAGAGGGCCGCATATTCGTTGAAAACTTTTAAGAATTTATGAAAACTGTCCGCATCTCGCTAGGACAGCGAGATGTTATCCGCGTAAGCGCACACCAAAACTCTTTCCTTCCCCGGAAGAGGGAAACCTCGGATAACTGGGTGGTCCTTAACTGCAAGGAGCAGGGGGTCCAGTGAGAGCACGAAGAGGGCGGGCGAGAGGAGACAACCTTGTCTAACTCCTCGCGTCACGCAAATATTACCGCTCAACGCCCCATTCAAAACCAGCTGACTAGACAGCCCGGAATATAGGGCGCCTACTATCTTAGTAAACAGCCGCTCTTCCCAGGCGGGCAGGCTTTTTTTGTAGCCGCAGCTGGTGACGCGTGTCTCGGGTGACGCAGCGGTGGCGCTGTGCTTTGTCGGTAGCGCAGTCCATCGCGTGGCCGTGTTACGCTGGGTGAAGTGATAACAAGGCAGAAGCTGCGCGGAAATGTGCGCAGAGTGTGCCGCCACATGGTCATGCTCCATAGACCAGTCTCTCCAGCTAGATGGGCTAACAAAGAATAAACAACTAGTCCCTGTGGGCTCAGCATAAAAGGCTCCTTGCTGGGGCAACACAAACAAGGCCAAGCAGGGTCACCAATAAACTTCGAGCTCACGTCCAGTTCCTGCAGTCTTGGACAAGAGAACCCTAGCGGTCCTGTCAAGAATCTACTGCCCTCCATAGCACACGGAACAACAGATAGAGCACGTAGGCCGTTTAGACGTGACAGCTCGACAATGCTAGAGAACCTGAGGTCTTTGAAAAAGTGGAAGGCGTTGAGGTTAAGTTCATTGATAGCTCTGAAAAGTGGAAGGAAATGAGGAGGTCGCCCTTGAAATCTGGTGGGTCGCAGGTCGCTGGTGGCTTATGTGAAAATTCAACAAGCTTCGGTCTAGAAAGCAACGCGAGGTGTCGGACGTGGCTCCAGCAGGCCTCCTTCGCTATTTGCTTGAGTGTACTAACTGCTTCTGCAGTATACAGCATTCACCCTCAGCAGCATATGGTTGAGCTTGTCCAAACGAACAAAATTCCAGTTTAGATTGGGCCTGCCTCCGACAGCACTTCTTTGTATTAACACCTGCACGTCGACATTCACGTTGCCGCAGGTGATGATCAGAGCGACGATTGGGTGTTGGCATTTCGGAAACGCCCTTGAATCGTGGAAACATTTTTTTGACGCTTTCGTCAGTGGTGCAGGTGAACTCTGGGAGAGTGATTGGTGCACTTGCTGCAAAAGTGCGCAGTGCAGAACGGACTGTGCGCGAATGGCAACGAGTGTGCGCGCAAGGGTGTGTTGCACCCGCGGACACTTTTGCAGGAATGGAAACAGCACGTCGAATCCTGTGTGACAGGCGCAACGGACTTCGGCGTGCATACACCAGAGACTAAGCGTTCGTGCTTCAGAGGCTCTGCGAGGGCTGGAAGGGAAGCTGACTGGTTTGTAGAGAAAGGAATTGCGGCAGAACAGAGAGAAATCCAGTTTCTCAAGTTTGCGGAGGCGTTGAACGACGAGCGGTAAAAGCTGTCCCGCATCGAGCGGGCAGCCAACGCCGAGAAGGTCTATCAATTTCTCGCACAGGGCTATGCTGGCTCAAAAGCACATCCGGGGCACAGAAGACGCCGTTGGTGAGGAATAGAAGAGGTACGTGCTAATTTAGACCACAATCCTGGGTTATTTTAAAGGCGACGACAGTGTTAGTCGCGCCAGACCTGACAATCCTCAGGGCATGGTCACTGTAGATGACGGCTGCACACTTTGGGCCGAGGGCTGCGACGCAGAGCCGTAACCTTGCTGCAATTTTTGCTCGCATGACGTCTTCATAAACCAGATATGGAGGCTCAGGCAATCAGGGTACCCGTCATAACTGCTTAGCTCTGTTGCAGAAAAAGTGCTAAAATGTATAAAGCGTGAAAAAATTGGGTCACTGGCTGAAGCGCGCAAGCAATATAAAAAGGTTGCTGTTATGCCTTACATACAATAAATTTCACACAACCTTAAGAAAATTGGAAGGGAAGCAGGAGTAGACGTTGTCTTTTCCGCCCCCAAGCGCCAATCGCAGCTCTGTCGAATTGTAAATAAAAAGAAAAAAGGAACAAAGGATGCACCACACGATACAAATTCCTCAACGGCATGCGCGGAAGGCGTCGTCTACTCAGTTCCTTTGACTTGTTGCAAGGTATACATCGGCCAAACAGGCCGATGCATCAGTGAAAGGCTAAGCGAGCACAAAAATGATTTATCAGGTACATCATTCAGGAATCTGCCAATCTAATGCCAAAACTGTCACCCAAAAAAGCCATGCCACCCAATGTTCGAAAAAGCCACTGTGTTAAAAGAGCACCGGAACAAGTTGACACGTGACATAGTGGAAGCCACCGAGATTTTCAGGCACGAGGGTGAATGTGTAAGGGCACCGTCGGTTTCACTGCCAGAAAAAGAGTTAGCCTTTCTTTGTGGACCTGTTTGACTTAATCTTTGTTTTACAAAGGAGTTACATTCGCTGCAATTTTATTTTATTGATTTTATTATTATCTTTTTCTTGCTTTTGGACTTACTTTTTGTTGAATTTCATTTCTTGATATTTTATCTTTCTCTCTTGGTTTTACTGCACCTCATCTTATACCTTTAGCCCTGTTTCTTGCTGGCGTCACCTTTCTTGCTCATCCCAGCTTTTTATCCTTTTAGTTATCTAGCGCACTTCATCTTCTGCGTTTAGCTGCGTTAATTGTTGGCTTCACAGTTTTGTTAAATTTTCGTTTGCTTGCCCGGTCACTAATGTGTTTTCATTGCGTTTAAGTTTTTTCCCACTAAGCATTTCCCATTTTTCACCACGTTTGATCTTTGTTGGTGTGCATGTTTTAGTTCAAAGTTATCGGACCCCTTCTTGCAAATTCCTTTTGCCAAACCGCACCACTATTTCATGTCTCGGGGTTTTTTTTTTCTAAATGACTTGGTAAATTTTTTGTCTCAACTTGTTCTGGTTTTTTCATGCCCTATTCTATTCTTTGGTTTTTAGCCCTTGTCATTTTACTACTACTTGTATCATTTCTTTTGGCACGAGCGCATAAAATTTTCGCCGCTTGTCGGCGCCTGTGTTTTTTTGGTTATATATACCGTGTTTCGGTGTTCATGAATAAAGTTGAAGTTCAGCGCCTGTGACGTCGTCTTCTGTCTTTTGTCCGTGTTTTTTAAGCGCTGTCAACAAAAGAACGGATAACCACCAACAAGCGCGACAACTCGTCCTATTCAAAGCTTTACAGTGCAATCCACTCTCTATGGTCTAGTCAAAACAAAGAAAGGCGCAAGTATCGTAAGCGAAAGGACTATATTGGACAGGGCCGTCTTCCACACAAGCTGGTACTTCGTTAACACGTTCTTTATATACGTAACGGTTATCTTCCGGCTGTCTGAGGAAAGACGTTTGTGTAATTGAGATTGATTCTGCGCAGTTGTCCTGCCATTGCAGTGAAAGCCGTGGTGGCCGTATACACTTCGTTGAAGCGGGCCGGTCCCGAAAGAAACGATTAAAAATCGGTCACTTGCCACGTAAGGAAATCTATACCGCACATCACCTGCAGGCTCCTTTTTTCTCAGGGACACGTCATTTGCTAACGTAGAATTTTTATAGTCCTAAAACTTGCATTCCTAAATTGGACCCACCCAGATTGAGAAGTAAAAAAAAAAGAAACGGACAGTACTTCAGGTTCGTGCTAATTATGAAAGGCAAGTGACGACATTCTTCATTCTTAAGATACTAAATTCAGATGAATGCTGGTGTGAAACTACTAGCCGTAAATGGAATGTCTTCAAGACAAATTTTCTCCTATGTATTTTCGTTTATTACAGTTTTCTTAGATATTCTACGTTGCGTGCATTTCTAGCATCCCCGATGCGTCGCAGTTTTAACAAAATTTCACCTTGCTATCTCTGTTATCTCACAGAGAACATTTATTTTATTTGTGCCCCAGGTCTTTAGTGTTTAGAACTGCTTAGTCGCATTGTGGTGTTGATGTTTGATAACGATGTTCTGTACGGTCCTTCTTACTTTTCATACGAGATTTCAACGAGTTTGTATCAAGCTTGTCCATGAGTGTGACCTTCGCAAATGAAGAAATAAAAAAAAATATAAAAATACATTCCCGCTAGTGGGGGTAAAACCCACGGTGGCGCAAACATATAAGCAGCACCAGAGCACAATGCTCTCCCTCCAGCCTATCTCGCCTCGAGTTGTTGACGTCATAAAATGGCACAGGCTAAACTGCAACACAGTCTGGCACTGAGCATTTCACATCGTCGTCATCATAAACTTCCATCTGCGGAGCAAAAATATCAGACCAGCTCGACCTCAATCAGAGCTTAACCTGAATCTAATTTTTTCGCCAGATATGAGAACAGAGCAAACCAAAACCATGAGTCAGTCACGCTGAACACGTGCTTTCGCACGTCAACTCGGTTTGTCGGCAGAATACCCTGCCATTTCTTTTGCGAACGGCAGTGTGCGCAGAAAATTCTAAAGTTCACTCAAAACAGCTGCGAAGGGCAGGGATGCGTCATCTGAAACCTTCTTCCATCGAGTGCGCAGTTTAGGACAAATCGCGCCAAGGGAGCACCTGACATTAGCTTTGAGTCTTTTGGGCATTGTTCCGTACTGCGAGTAGGATTAGTAAATCCCTAAATGCAATATGTACATAAGTACAGGATAAAAAGATAATTAAGTGGACGCAACAGTCCACCTCTACTCCATCTGCCGCTGTGGCCAGCCCTGAACATCAGACCACACACGATAGCGATAACACCCACGAACTACAACGACCCTCTGCTCCCGAGACCTGTGACACCTGCACGCAGACGGAGGTCGTGGATACCACACCAGTGGGACAGCATGTATAAACACAACAGGGTGTAATTAATAAATCACAGTGTACTGCCTTTACACACACACCTGCGCTTTTAAAAACTCGCATTAGCTTTCAGAGAGACGCCGACGCGTACCTCTCCACCACCAACACCAGCCCTAGTGAGATGTCCCCTGATCATATGCAACGTTTTTGGGCAAAAATGGTGAATACTACAATATTGTAAGGCACTGTTATGGAAATATTGAAGGTAAGGTTCATTCTTCCGTTATGTAGCAAAATCTTCCTTTTATAACGTTTCCATCGCTCGCATCGAGCAGTTAAGACTGCCGTACAAAACCAATGGGGAACGCTTTTGAGGAGAGCAAAAATGTTAATAGCGAAGGAATGCAAGCCTGCCGACGGGAGATCTGCCGATACCTTTAATGTCATAGTGAAACCATACAATATATGAAAAAAATTGATTTCATAACTAGTTCTCGTTCGAAAAAGCTTTTGTCGAGAATCGTTGCGTATGCACGCAAAATCTGTCAGGACGTTTCGCTCGAGAACGGGCGCAAAAGACTGAAAACTGGCAACACTAACATTGCCGAACTCCCAAGACGAACTACTTTGTTTTCCATAAAAGTAGCCGCGAACCAAACAAACTACGGATTGCATTTACACTAGATTTAAAAGAAAAATTTGGACCTCTAGCGCAACAATGTACACATGCGTGACATTTCGCTTTATTTAATCCGCCAGCTCTTTAAATAAGCAAGTGACGGTTCTACATTCGTGGAGCCGCGAAAAAAAAAACACCAAGCGCACTGCGAGAAGAACGTCCATTTTTTTGTGCCAACAAATTTGCCCACCACTTAAAACATTTCACTGCAAATTAAATAGATACGGTACCTCGATTAAAATCTTCACCTCGAGTACCATAGTCCATTTCAGGTACTGGTATAAAAGAATGGTGGTCGTTATTTTGTGATGACATGTGGTTTTTCCATACGTATGTTGGGTTTTCATCTAGCATGTAACGTTTACGCAACTAAGGCGTGATGCTGGTATTATACATCCAGGAGAATTATGTACTGATAGGGCGACGGCACAATTAAATACTTGATGAAACTGCGCTTTGAGGAATCAGTGTTCGCCAGCAATCGAGATTAGAATAAAGTAGCCCAAGAGCATATGTCAGAGCAGCAATCACACCGCCATAGTTTGTACCGTAGGGATCTATTCTTTCTGCAGTGGAGGGAAGGGTCGTAGATACAAATTAATCGTCGTAGGAACGAAACAATCTTCTTGTTAGTGGAAAGGTTCCCTATTTTTTCATATCTTAGCATAGTTTTCATAACTGATGGTTGGACTAATTTTCGTGCTGTAATACAAAATATTTCATACTGAACTGCATAATACATATACTCAGTATTCAAACAGAAGTAAAAGTCTAAAAATTTTTACGCCGTTAACATTTTTTACGATAATTAGCCAGCAGTTTACTGCTCTCCACTGGCCCCGATTCAACTGTCGACAAAGCTTTGAGAAATCTACCATTGTCGACAGCTGCACGGGAGGAGTTAGGTAACACAACACGAGTGAGAAACGTAAGCGCTGGGTGCTTGTAGACCCGCTAATTCGCTTAGGCCAGCTTTTTCAGCAAACTTCGCCTCCACTCGAAACTATTCCTTGTATTGAAGAGGCATTAGGTGGCTTGGCATAGTGGTCTGCGGCCACTGGTGTAGATTCCAAGCCAGCAGAGAAATGCTGTATGAAGCAAGCTGCTCTGTCAGTCAACGTCGCAGCAGCCAGCTGCAACGTGGCTTGTGGAAGCTCTGTGTAGATTTCCATTGTGGTGGTGGCTGGGACGCCAGCGCAATCCATCTGCAACGGTGGGGACTCAGATGCACGTATTTCTGCTACATATTAGTTCACCATAGAGGCGATCGGGCGGGAAATGCATTTTCCCTATTCATGCATCATTACGTTCAAGTGCTGTCTACTCGCAGCAGCCACTGTTAAAAAGTAAGCATACAAGCTTCTTACGTAGCTCGCCAATTTTCTTCGCAGCACTAGATACGCACATCTTTAGTCATTGTCGCAGGTCCTATATGAAAGGAGAACACGAAAAACGTCATTCAGTCTTCCTTTTGCTTCAACATTGTTAACGAAAACGCCATCCAGTTCTTCCTCTTGAGAACCGTCCGCGCGGCAGTCAGATAGCCGCTGCTCAATGGAAGCCAGCCAAGCTGATGTAAAACTCTCAGTGGGCATGATGTGCACAATGAGCTTACCGTTGTTAAACGCCACTTTGACACAATCGGGTGTTCTATTCGCATGCTACCTCAGCTTAGCCTAGTAATAGAGCCGTCTGTTTAGCTTACATAACACGTTTTGTAATGATAAGCATGAAGGATAGTTTTCATTTGTTTTTACAATCGCAATGTTCATGAGCTGTGCCATGGGTTGTTTAGGCAGCTGAGAAGATATGAGATAAGCCGCCTAAAGCGTCGAGCGTTTCCGTTAAGACGCAACGCAGTGATAAAAAATTATTCACCTATGTTTTAAACCCTCTATTACTTTATTATCTTCTGGTGGCACAGCACTGATGAGACTTATCTCCAGTGCACTCAACATCGGTCTGACAACTTTACTTCGAAGCCTTATCTAGATTTTCACGACAAGAAGCACGTCTAGATGCTGAAACACGGTGCCTAGCAGGAAATGCAGGAGCGCACCCTTTATATACCTTATGCAGGGGTACTCCCAGTATTTTCGAAGGTGCAGATGAGGAAAGAAAAAAATCGTGTAATGACTATTAGCAGGATCAATGACGCTCAGAAGCAAAATGTTAGATGAGCCTTTGGTTTAATTTCGCGAGTTTTGTTCTTCACACAGCTTCCCGATCAAAATTAAGCTAGAGCTAATTTCGCAGGTTAAAGGCTCTTCTATCATTGATTTATTAAAACGCTGGAAAACGTTGCCCAGGTAAAATGGATACACTATTATGAAATAAGACACACAAGAAGAGCACCCCTATCATTTCATAAAATTTAGAACAGTAATTAAAAAACATGTTAACACAAATTGGCTCCAAATTTATCACTGGCTTGGTCATTTTGATAAGAAGGCACAGGAGGCAGCCTGACAGAAATTGTAAAGGGTTTTGAGTTGTTTATAAATCGAGACCGGGTCTGTTGTCGCTCCGGTAGACGCCTTGCGAACAACTAGAAGTTGCACCAGCCGCGGTATCTGGGCTTCTGGAGTCCGATGAAGAATCGCATTCTATGCTAGACACAGGGGCTGCTATCAAGCTTCAGGAATTGGGGTTCCTCGGAAACATTGTGGCTGAACTTTTGACTGCTCGCTCTGGCCCAGATCCATGTAATGCACGTGGATGCTCGGAAGTGAACGTGCAACCCTTCCAGGAAATGTAGACTATGCTGCAGTGATGAGGTGTAGTTCTGCACAACCATCTGTGAGGCTCGGCACTGTGAAAGGACACTCAGACACTGTAACCTTCTCGGCTTCGACAGTTTTGCCCACAGTCTCCAGGAGTCTAGGACTAGCTCCGTGTGCTCGATGGTGAGCTTACGGAGGTCGGGATTGGCCACAGTAGCCCTGCTAGCTCTAATAACTGAGTGACGCTCATATTGTCCCTGGCGGAAAGGCGACGTTCTGACGCGGCACACCGGCAGGAAGCTGAAGGAATAAGATCCCGGCACCTTATACAGGGTCAGGGTCAAAAGATCTGTGGCTCTAACTAGGTGAGCAAACCAGCTCAACACAACTAGTCCCTGTGGACTGAGCAGAAATAGGTCTCTGATATGACAAGACAAGCAGGGCCAAGCAGGGTCACCAATAAGGTTCGAGCGCACTTGTTCCTCTAGTCTTGGACAAGAGAACCCTAACTGCTCCGTCGAGAATTTAATACCCCTGAGCGCACCGGAGCCACAGACAGAGAACGCAGATGAATTAGACGTGACAGCTCGGCAATGCCAGAAAAGCTGAGGTCTTTAGAAAAGTGGAAGGCGTTGAAGTTAAGCGCAGTCATAGTCCTAGTGCAGTCATAGTGCCCAGAAATATTTGTTAGCAAAACTTCATACTGCGGTCGAAAAATGTTCCAATTGCAGTATTTCTTTTGTGACGCTTCTGCATATTTTTTTTCCTGAACTAGATGGTATCAGATCCTGATAATAAGTGGGCAGAACGCCAGACTGATGTTGCAGTCGTGGAAGAAGAAATTTAAGCTTACAGGATAAAGTTCATTTTCTAGAATTTCTTCCTAGTTTTCACTGAGTGCATACACTAAGTTTAAACGCTCAACAATTGCAGCCAATGTAGTTTCGGCTCTAGAGTTTCATTTATTGCCCCGCTTCCCTACCATAACTATGCGCCGCCGCGATGGCTCAGTGGTTATGGCGTTCGGCTGCTGACCCTGAAGACGCGGGATCAATCCCGGCCACGGCGGTCAAATTTCGATGGGTGCTTATATTTTAGAGGCTCGTATAGTGTGCGATGTCAGTGCACAGCACGCCAGATTGTCGAAAAAAAACAATTCTGAGGAAAGGCGCGGCGCAGCGGCGAACACGTGTTGCTGGGTGCTGCTAGTGGCGCGTGCGCAGTGGTGAATAGGGAGTGAGAGAAAAATATCTGCGGCGAGGCGCGTTGTGACGTTTTGTGCCCCCTCGGAGCACCGCCGCAGCGAAATCACTAGTTCGCGGCCAGTAAAGCTTTCGCTTAAAAAAAGAAATTTTGCCGAGGCTCGGAATCGAACAAGGGCCTTTGCCGTTTGAGGCGGAGATGCTGCTCCTCCGCCAAGATGTTTTTTTTTTATTGCCTTCTTCGTCACGTCATTTAGAAACCAATGCACGCGAACAACACAACAGAGATGCTGAAACTACGTCACCCGCACTTGGGGTTATGTAAACACATCAAAATTCGCGCATGTATAACAAGGCTTCTATTCTCGGAAGCCACTCAGGCACTGGGCCTTGAATCATGCGGCCTTCAAATACTCTTCCAACATATTCACGAAAAAATTATCTTATCTGTCTCGCGTCATCGTCCCGCAGCGGCGGCCGCCGCACTTACCGCACTTAACACGTGTTACTTAACTTAATGTAATTTAACACGTAACTTAACATAACCTAACGTAACTCGTAACAACATTTAACACGTAACTTAAAGCAACTTAACACGCCGTCCGGAACACGCTAACCTGCAAGCTTGATCCTGCCATGCCAGGTCAGGCCCAAACCCAGATCGCAATTGTGTCGGTAATGCAAAGTATAAAAAGGAACCACTTCGACCGAATAAAGCTCCAATGCGAAACAGAGTTGAAGCACTACGTAGCAAGAGGGTCCACTCTGCAGTACACGGGAACGCCTTGCGCAGAATAACGGCTCACTGCGCCAAGCCGTACCCTTCATTTCAAAAGCGCCCTCTCGTTGTCCGGCGGAGCTTGTCGAATAGGAGGAGCACGACAGCGTGAAAGGGACATCACTGCGGATACAGAGCTCCGCGCTCTTCGCTGAAGACTGGGCCAGGCGCAGTTTCTGCCATCTCCCTCGAATAAATGACGGTACCAGAAACGGGTACGGAAAGACTCTCCTTCCCTCTGGTCAAGCTGTGTTTCGTGCAGCTTCTTCGGTTCGTATTTCTAGCAGTATTGAAAATCGATTGTGCTTCCCTGGTGGCACGTTTTATATTCTTATTCTTTTCCTTCTTGGAGTAGGATGAGAAAACGGCGGCAACGGGAAATAGAAGGGAAGTGGTAGCTGACATGGAGGCATTGGGAGACGGGAGAAAAGGCAGACGGGAGCAAGAAGAATGATCGGCGCGACACTGATTCTGAGGAAAGTTCTAGCGTTTTTTTCTTTGGAAGGAAAATGTTGCAAACGGACTGTGCTATCAGTGCTCTTATGTCTCTTGCTCCCTTGGCTAATACACCACGTTGATGCGGCTCCGTTTAGGTGTTTTGCTGTGAAGAAATAAAAGGTAGCGTTCTTTCCAGTCGCAACACGATGAAGTTGTGAACAGGAAAAGAAAAACAATCTTACCTTGGCGTCTGAACATAGCTGACCATTACTCTGCGGTAATAAAAAGTTAACTTGGATCAATTAGGATTGTCTATGTCCTCTTTCTGCTATATTTCAGACACTTTTGGTTTTATTCCACATGTCATTAAACCTGTCAGTCATCAAGAATAAACTAAGCTAAGAGGCAGCTTACGCTGAGTAGTAGGAGTGCAACTTGCGTTTAATTTTTCCTAGCTCAAAAAGGCCTCTATATGTGCTTTGTCGCTTTTCAGTCAATATGTGGCCATGAAGGAAGAGCGCTTGGATGCAATGAAGCGGATGGGCTAAGGACAAAGTGCTCGTAACACTGCAACCAGCATTATGTAAAGCAGTCGTTTTTGCTCACTGAGTCTGCGGATCAGAGCGAGGAAGAAAAAATACGGCAGTGATGAGCAAAGATGTACAGTGGCAAGGAAAATAACGGCAACGTGCCTGGTACAAACTTGAGAGACCCCGGATTGAAGAAAACATTGGGCGGGAGTCCGCTGGAGAGTTTAAAAGCACGTAACATCATTCGGGCACCAACTTTCGCTTTTAATTAACGACTCTTATCCAGAGTTTCCACTCTAGTTTGTAGTACCTGGTTGTCACCAAGTAGGGAGCTCAAGACGAAACAAAACTGCGAAGAAAAAGAAAAGCCGTCGTTAGTCATTTGTGCTTTTTCGTTCTGTCTTCTCCAGGTGTAGTTCGTTTTTATGACCTTTTTGGGCTCTGGGTTGAGGGACAAGGATCGTGTGAATGTTTTGTGTATTATCACTGAAACTTCCGCACTTCCATGAGCAAATAAACAGGAAGATATATTACTAGTTTCCAGCGTTTTCTGCCACAGTTTCTGTTTAAGGTATACTACGGCAGTGTTTTGACGCTCAGCCAATGTGTCACAGAAGCATCGAGAAAGGTCAGGAAATTTGACGAAGGAGAGTCTCATGCACCACAAGTATATAGTTATACGTGCATATCGCAGTGGAGGGGCATCAGCTGTAGTCAATTGGCGCAGAGAAAGCCTTAGTGTTGCGGGGAATTTTTACCGGGGGAGCTTCACACTGAATGTTGCCCCTTAAAAGAAATTCATTAGCGTTCATCCTTAACCTTGCCAATAAACGGCACGCGGTTATTTCTTGTACACTTTAGTGAAACAGAATGTATAACATCTAAACTAATGTCACATTAACCGAGCCAATAAATGTTGTATTATTGCGCACAAAAAGCGAATGAACATGTTCGATAGCGGCAAGCTTTCTAACAAATTCGAACTTACATTCCTAAATGAACAGCTCATTGAGCTTGTCTCGGAGCTGAATTTTTTATCTACCAGGAAGCTTTATAAAAGAATACAAGAAACTGAATAGATGCCAAGCATTGCTGACCCTGCCATTTTTCTAAATCTAGGACTGAAATGGTCGCGGGAAATACCGATATAATCCTGAGAAATATTATAATTTTCGACGTGAAAATTGACATCTGTCGCTATTTGGGGCGTCAGTGTTGATACTCTCTCGTCCATTCTATGCAGCTGGTGGAAAATGCCATAAGTACTGCTGCAAAAAATCTTGCAATTGATTATGCTCTAATCGTTTGATGGTTAACTGCACCTGACGGCTTTGTACTATGCTACCCTGGTGTGTAGATTTTTACAGTTGCGGTGTTTGCAACCTGATACGACCTTGCTCGTGTTAAAAGCGGAAGTCAGCAACTTGAAGTTCCCGGAAAGTGAGTATTTCTTACAGAAAGCCTCGTAACGCTTCGCGCAGAAAAACCTATGTGAGAAGTACGCGCCCTAGACGAGCTTCAGTGGTAGGAATGAGGTTGAAATTTAGAAATATTAGTGCCTTATCGAAACTGAATACATTTTCATGGTCTGAAGTGGTATAAGAAAATCCTTTTTTCAATTTCTAAAATCGAGTGTATGGCTGCTGTAGACGAAGAGGGAAATGTAAAATACTGACTAGCTTACGGTCGCATCTTTTTAGGTTAGAAATTTTTTTAATGAAATTTAAATCAAAGCGCACTTGAAGGAATTTAATTCTATTGCAGAAGTGAAGCCATATCAAAATATGGAGACCCCGGAAACGAATTTTGATTTTTTCTCAGGCGTACCCCCGCTCTCAGTTCTAATCCTTGTTTGAAAATGTCATAGTTAAATGCTGGTTTTCGGCAGGAGGATTTAGAATCAGGGTATCAAGACATATAAACGCAAATCAGCAACTGCAGAAAAGGTGGTGTTGCTTGTTAAGTTCCGCAGAAGCTATTGGAGATTAAAACTGGGTCTCTTTGTAAACAATAATATGCAGCCTACACATAGAAACGGGATGTGCTGCCTGCGTAACAATGTGACTTCCAAGCCAAGAAGAGTCCTCATTTAGCATTTAAAAGCATAGAGGTGCGGTGTGAACGGCTTCCTTCAGCGCTTCGAAGGGAGAAACTTCAGGAAAAAACTCTTGCCTCGACTATTTTCGCGTATTTAAGCAATCGCGAGAGTAAACAGACGAGACCGCTTTACCAGATGCCACTGCCGTGCAATTAGCTTGTCTTAAATATGTATTTTTCACTGAAACGATTTTTTTATGTTTTGTTGTTACCTAATTATATACACAAAAAAGTTTAGAATTACACCTGTGGAATTACCGGACCGTACTTTGAGCACTAATTAATTCCGTGAGAACCAACCGCTATTTATGCTGGGGCTAAGATTATGAAATTATGAATTCGTACGCAGTAGAATCGGACAGCACGCCTGGATATTTACACCATATGGAAACCCGAGAAATCAGCATTTATGCAAATTTTGGTTTGCTTTTGTTTATGGGGGTTCGTCGTCCCAAAGCAACTCCGACTATGAGGGACGCCGTAGTGAAGGGCTTCCAAAATTTCGACCAACCGGTGTTCTTTAACCAGCACCGACATCGCAAATTATCCGATTAAACACATTTGTCATTCATTTTTTGTATGGTGCCGTGCTTGGTATATTGGTATTATACGAGAAATATTTTTCTGGTATGCAAATGGAAATTTCATGCGAGCGGTAAAAGCAAAGCTCCTCTCCTTTAGCCCACAGCCATATGACAAAGAACAAAATAGCAGCTATTACCGACTAAACCTATCCAACCTCACACTTCAAATCAGATCAACAAAAGCCAAGGAGTTTATAATTCAGGACATCGTGAAACCAGAACTCCTGCTTGATCATGCTCTGGAGTTCCCGGGTTCGAACCCGACCGCGGCGGCTGCGTTTTTATGGAGGAAAAACGCTATGGCGCCCGTGTGCTGGGCGATGTCAGTGCACGTTAAAGATCCCCAGGTGGTAGAAATTATTCCGGAGCCCTCCACTACAGCACCGTCTTCTTTCCTCTTTCACTCCCTCTCTTATCCCTTCACTTACGGCGCGGTTCAGGTGTCCAACGATATATGAGACAAATACTGCGCCATTTCCTTTCCCCAAAAAACCAATTATTATTATTATTGATCACGCAACAGAAACTTGTGCGGTGCGACTCCGGATGAGCATTTTTTCCAAATCAATAAAGTGCTCTATAGAGATTAAAGCAACTAAAAACAAAATCAGTCAAAAATACCAAGCACATAAAATATACTGATAAATTCTCTTTCGGGTGAGCAGGCAGAGTGAACTTTAGTTGTTCTAGGCTGTTGGCTTTAGACTCATTCGCTCTAATTGTGACGAGAATTAAGGCATGGTCACATGCATTCGCTGAACCCCACAAAATAATATTCATAAATATTATAACCGAGCACTCCACTGAAAATGAAGACAGTCCAACCAGGATGACATTGTTTTAAGTTCACTGTCTGTTTATTAATTGGCCAGACAACAGGAAGCTTCAGATATTGCGCTGCTGCTGCTGCTGCCGCCGCTGCTGCCGCTGCCGCCGCCGCCGCCGCTGCCGCCGCCGCTGCCACTGCTGCCGCTGCCGCCGCTGCCGCTGCCGCTGCTTCTGCTGAAGAGGTGCCGAATTGGAGGTAAAACGAATATGAAAATTTCTTCTTGAGGAAACCTGCTGCAATGGCTCAGTGATTAAGGCGCTCGCCTACTGAGCCGAAGTACCCAGGTTTGATCCCGACCACGGCTGCCGAGTTTCGATGGTGACGGAACGCAAAAGGCGCCCGTGTGCTGGGTGATGTCAGGGCATGTTAAAGATCCCCAAGTGGCCAAAATAATTTTGGGCCATCCACTACGGCACCTCTTCTTCATTTCTTCTTTCACTTCCTTCTTTATCCCTTCCCTTACGGCGCGGTTCAGGTGTCCAACGATATATGAGACAGATACTGCGCCATTTCCTTTCCCCAAAAAACCAATTATTATTATTATTATTATTATTATTATTATTATTAATATTATTATTATTATTATTATTATTATTATTATTATTATTATTATTATTATTATTATTATTATTATTATTATTATTATTATTATTATTATTATTATTATTATTATTATTATTATTATCATCATCCACTACGGCACGTCTTTCGTCCTTTCTTCTATCGATTCCTTCTTAACCCTTCCCTCACGGCGCTGTTCGGGTGCCCACTGAGGTGAGACAGTTATTCCATCATTTAATTACCCCAAAACAAATTATTTTCTTGAGGAAAAGACGCAACACCCGCACTGCGCCGTAAGGGAAGGAATAAAAGATGCAGTGAAAGAAGGAAGAAACAGGAGCCGTAATGGAGGTCCCCGGGATAACTTTGACAACCTAGGGATCTTTGATGTGCACTGATATTGCACCTTGTGCGTTGCTTATCAACCGGCCACGGAACAAAACGGAACAGCTGAACGGCTTGTGCGTTTCACTTTCATAGAAACGCAGACGCCGCGGTCCCTTTCGATACCGGGTACTCTAGCCATGGCCTCCGAGATCACCTCGCTGGCTCGGTAACGAGTAATCTCGGGGGCTATGCTCCGGCTCGGCAGATTAGCGCATTTAGCACCCAGCCACCGCGGCGGGTTCAGCATTTTATGGTGGGGGTGGTAGTGGTTTTTTATAAAAATAGTCGTAAATAGGTAGGAAAAGATTTTTGCCAGCCCCGGCATCTGCCGCCGTTACTGAAGCACCTGAGCTGGGGCAGCGGAAATAAAGGATAGCAGGCAGAATGGAGAAATGAAATGAAAGAGGTGAGGGGACAGGAATAGAGGATAGGGGGAGAAGTAATATATACAAACTAGTAACACAATAATAAATGTGTCTAAGTTGTGCGCGTGAATAGTTCATGTTGGAGGAATTAAAGCACATGCGCACAGCACTGTGCTGGCAACAACTGGATTGGGGAATTTTATGAATATTGGCTTTGAGGAAAGGAAATGGCACAGTAACTGTCTCACATATCTCGGTGACAATGTTTGATTTTGTGAAAAGGAAAGTCAAAGTAACTGTCGCGGTTGACGGTGGACACCTCAACCATACAGTGAGCGAAGCGGTGCAGGCAGCGAGAAATTAAACAGTATTTCGTGGCCATATTAATCTAAAACTGCAATGTTGAGAAAAATGGTTTAAAGGTATTGCGCAGCATGTGGAGAAAAGATAAAATCTTTTTCAAAAAAATGATGTCTACGAATAAATGCAATCATAAACACAGAGACGAAACAAAGAAACTTTTTCTAAATGTTTGTGCTAGTAGTAATGATGCGAAGGCAGACATGAATTGTTTCACTTGGTCCTTATATAAGTATTTTCGCTGGACTCACGATTGAGTATCTAGTTCATCGAGTTGGTTTTCCAAGCCTCGAGACAAACATCCTAACCCCCATTTCTTTACAATGACCGCCATACCCTATTAAACGCCTCCAGACGCGAACTCCCATTTTATGGTAGGTCCCGCTACCACCAAAGCCTCACCAATCCGCCCTGCAGCCTTTTAGACTACCCCACTGCCACCCTCTCCCATATCCTAATCCACTCCAAGGTGGACCCGTCCCCGCGATGCCTGGAGCACCTCACCTTGTGGCTTTACTGGGATTACCTGGCCCGGCAGAAGGCCACCACGGACTGTAGTAGCATGAAATTTTCACTGCAGTGGTGTGCTGCGGTCCAGGGCCTTCTGTGGCCCAAGCTCCTATTATTTATAAGGGGCTGGACGTTAAGGCCAGTTCCCATTCTCTTGTGAATACTCATGAATGCGCCCAACAGATGAGCGCCTTTAGCACCCAGTGAAGCGGCGGGTTCAGGATTTTGAAGCCTGAGCTACACGGGCCGAGGTTGAGTAGCTTCGCGTAATTCCTGGAGAGCAGCGCTGCGCATGCGCGAGGATTATAGGGAAAGGAAATGCAGCAGTCTCTGCCTCACTTATCTCGGTGGACAACCGAACCGCGGCGCAAGGGAAGGGATAAAAGACAGAGTGAAAGAAAGAAGGAAGAGAGATGGTGCCGTAGTGGAGTGCTCCGGAATAATTTCGACCACCTGGGGACCTTTAACAGGCACTGACGTCGCAAAGCACACGGTCGTCTTTGCGTTTCAATGGAGGTGAAACGCAGCCGCCGCGGTTGGGTTCGAACTTTGGAACTCCGGATCAGCAGCCGAGCGCCCTAATCAATGAGCCACCGCGACGGGTAATGTGAGACAAATTATAATAAAAAGCAACAGGAGACCAAGGTGCAGGAATTAGCGTAACGTCGATCATGATACAATGAAGTCTGACGCCGCGCCGGAGCCGCTTGATAGCGATTTCATTTTGTGCGCATGCGCAGAGGTACCAGTTGAGGTATACATATAGCGGGGCATTTGCCAGTGTGGTATGCCAAGGAGAAGGAGAGCGAAATTGCTGCTCAGCTGTAAATAATTCTCAGCGGCGCAAGCCCACGCTACGCATATCCTGCCATCCTGGCATAGGCAAGCTAAGCAACGGCTTATTTTTTTATGAATATTGGCTTTGAGGAAAGGAAATGACACAGTAACTGTCTCAAATATATCGGTGTCAATGTTCGATCTTGTGAAAAGGAAAGGCACAGTAACTGTCGCAGTTCACGGTGGACACCTCAATTGCTGCGCAATTTGCTTCGTTTTCTCAAACGAACGCAAACCCGCTCGACACCGTCTTGACGACGCCGAAGTAAAGAGCGTCACCTGTTTGGAATATTAACGAAGGAAGTGAAGAAGAACGTGCCGCTGGTCTGAGAAGCGGAATGTAATACCCTTTGAAACTGACTGAAACGTAAACGCATTTTGCGTTCGGCTTTTTTTTGCGTCCCAACGAAGCAAATTTTCTTTGGAACGTATCTTGAGGGGGTGCAACTCGACAATATGTAGACGTGCTTCGTAATTTCTCTGATAGATGGCGCTAGGCGGAGACCGTTCCGCTAGGCGGCGTGCGTGCACACGCAGCCGAGTATGGTGGCAGTCCACCCCTTTTCAAGGGGTATTACATTCCGTTTCTCGACACGAGCGGCACGTTCTTCGCTTTCTTCAGCTAGTAAACCAAGCAGTTAACGGTCGTTACTACAACCTCTTTCAGATGGTGGCGGCCTTTTTTCACCACCACCGCCTATTGTTTGAATAAAGTATTTGCTACTACTAGACTCAGTGGGTGCTAGCTCGAAACAGGCGTGACAATACAGATGATTATCATTTGCTCTTTGTGTTTCGTGCTCTTGCATTTGGTTTTGCGATGCGTGCTGGCTTCCCTCTGACCACATCTACCTCGAGTGTCTTGCGATCGGGCCATGAGGGATTCCCCGGCCAACACCTGCCTGAAATCGCGATCCGCCCGCTGGTTTTATCCAATCAAAAGATGTGTAACTATAGGATTTTTTTCTCTTCCTGCTTGCGAATGCGTAGTTTTGTGACAATATCACTTAACCGTTGCTTCTCGCTTGTTCTGCATCGGACGCGGCACTGCAGGTGCCTACTAATCACGCGAACAATCTGGACACATTTCTTATTGCGTAAATAGTTTGTGAATATAACTTCTCCCCCTATCCCCTCTCCCTCTCCCCTCACCACTTTCATTTCGTTGCTCCATTCTGCCTGCTATCCTTTATTTCCGCTGCCACAGCTCAGGTGCTTCAGTATCGATGGCAGGTTCCGGCGTTAGCAAAAAAATTTTCCTTCTTTTTATTTTCATTTGAATAAAAACCACATACTACTGTTACACTAGGGATGCCGTGAGACGTCTATCGCATAGACACTCCTGAAATGTCTCTTGCGGAAATGCGCATTACTTAATCGAAAGCTTTGTCTGCCCCATAATGACAAAGCCCATGGTTGTCGTCCTCGTGGGACGAAAATGTGGAGAACCGTGGAGATCGGAAAAACTGCAGAGCGAAGCGACCGCAGCAGCTTGTGACCGAGGAAACAGCCGGAGACGTCATCGGAGTGGAGAGTGTTTGAAGAGAAGTGTAGAGAAAAAGCTCTGCAGATGGCAGCGGGAGAGAAAGATAGCGTTCAACATGCGGCGTGTGAAAAAAACCTGCATGGAGGCTCAGCGTGGTGGTGGTGATGAAAACCATATATTAACCATTGAATGGTTACAGATGGGTGATTTGGTTTGGGGCCGTATTGGGCGGCCTGATCAGCCTGATCAGCCTGCTTGTTTCCCAGTAGCTTCTTGTGACCGGGTGTACAAATAGGTTACGCGGAGTTGGATTTGCGTATCGGCAGCTAGACTGCAGTATGCACCGGGCAAGCGGGCAGTCATATTTCCGACAGGCGCCTCGCGAGTCGGTGATGATGTGCTCCGAAATTAGAATAATGAGAGCCAGAGCGATGGCAGTCTTCTTCGAGCGTGTCGCGCGGCAGGTTATGAAAGTGAGGCCGTTAACTGAGTTGGTGTTGTGCACGACTGTGGCCGTGTACTACCCCCAATGGTATGACCCGTGAACGTACACCTAATACAAGTAGCGTTGTTCACCGTACTATAGCTCCAACGCTTCCACACACACCTGGCGACCAGCGTTATGGTCTCCTCTGGACATGTTGTGAGGAAAGGGTCGGACCAGGAGTGCGTCTAAACGGTTCTGGCATTCTCAAACTATCCTCAGTGTGGCAGTCGTGTTTGATGTGTAGCTAGTTCAAGAGGCGGCGACATGCCGTTGTCTGTGCAAAACTCGTGTATTTGTTGAATAAGTGGGCGTATCGAAGTCCCGGAAAGGTGTTCACCATGCCAAGGGCCGGATGTCCCTAATTAGACGTGGCGACCGCGAGGTCGAGAGCGCGCTTAATGACTTTCCGGTGGGTGACCCCCAGTCAGTCATTTTCGCGTTTCCGCAAGTACAAATAGGGGATTGTGGAAAGGTTCATCATCATCATCATCAGCCTTACTACACCCACTGCAGGGCAAAGGCCTCTCGCATGTCTATCCAATTATCCCTATCCTTTGCCAGCCGTATCCACCCTTTGCCTGCAAACTTCTTAATCTCATCCGCCCACCTAACCTTTTGCCACCCCCTGCTCCGCTTACTTTCTCTTGGAATCCACTCCGTTACCCTTAAGGACCAGCGGTTATCTTGCCTTCGCATTACATGACCTTCCCAAGCCCATTTCATTCTCTTGATTTCGACTAGGATGTCATTAACCCGTGTTTGTTCTCTCACCCACTCTGCCCGCATCCGATCTCTTAACGTTACACCTATCATTTTTCTTTCCATGGCTCGCTGCGTTGTCCTTAACTTAAGCTGAACTCTTTTCGTTAGCCTCCACGTTTCTGCCCCGTAGGTGAGTACCGGTAAGATTATGCTGTTGTACACTTTCCTCTTGAGGGAAATTGGTAAACTGCCACTCATGATCTGCGAGAATTTGCCATATGCACTCCACCCCATTCTTATCCTTCTTGTTATCTCCCTCTCATGATCCGGATCAGCTGTCACTACCTGCCCTAAGTAGACGTATTCCGGCACAATTTCTAGGCTCTCGCTGCCAATTGTGAACTGTTGTTCCCTTGCTAGGCTGTTGAACATTACCTTGGTTTTCTGCATGTTAAATTTTAAACCCATCGATCTGCTCTGCCTGTCTAACTCGTTGATCATGAGTTGCAGTTCACCTCCTGAGTGACTCAGCAAGGCAATGTCATCAGCAAATCGCAGATTATTTAGGTATTCTCCATTTATTCTTATTCCCAACTGTTTCCAATTCAGGCCTCGAAATACCTCCTGCAAACATGCGGTAAACAGCATTGGCGAGATCGTGTCTCGTCGCCTGACGCCCTTGCTTATTGGAATTTTATTGCTGACTTTAAGGAGGACTATAGTAGCTGTGCAGTTGCTATATATATATATATATCTTCCAGTATTTTGACATAAGGCTCTTCTATCCCCTGATTACGCAATGCCTGTATGACTGCTGAGGTTTCCACTGAGTCGAATGCTTTCTCGTAATCAATGAAAGCTATATATAGAGGTTGGTTATATTCTGCGCATTTCTCTATCATCTGATTGATAGTGTAAATATGATCTATTGTAGAATATCCTTTACGAAAGCCTGCCTGATTATTTGGTTGATTAAAGTCTAACGTTGCTCTGACTCTATTAGCGATTACCCTAGTAAATACTTTGTAGGCAACGGATAGTAAGCTGATCGGCCTGCAATTGTTCAAGTCCTTGGCGTCTCCCTTCTTATGAATTAAGATAACGTTTGCATTCTTCCAAGCTTCTGGTACAGTCGAGGTCATAAGGCATTGCGTATACAGGGTGGCTAGTTTTTTCTAGCACGATGCTCCTCCATCCTTCAACAGATCTGCTGTTACCTGATCCTCCCCAGCTGCTTTTCTCCTTTTCATTGCTTCTAAGGCTTTCTTTACTTCATCTTTCGTTACTGGCGGGATGGCGCATTGCTGTGCACTGCTGTCTTTCTCATTAGCGCTCTGATTACATTGGCTACTGTACAGGTCTGTGTAGAACTCTTCGGCTACCTTAACTATCTTATACATATTGCTAATGACATTGCCCTGCTTGTCTCTTAATGCATACATCTGGTTTTTACATATGCCTAGTTTCCTCTTCACTGTTTTTAGGCTACCTCCGTTCTTTATAGCATGCTCGATTCTCTCCATATTAAACTTCCTTATGTCGGCTACTTTGCGCTTATTTATTAACTTTGATAGCTCCGTTAGTTCTATTCTATCGGTAGTGTTAGAGGCCTTCATGTTTTGGCGCTTCTTAATCAGATCTTTCGTCACCTGAGATAGCTTCAAGGTATCTTTTCGAACTGTCCTACCACCTACTTCTACTGCGCACTCCGTAATTATTGATGTCAGGTTATTGTGCATTGAATGAACATCAAGATCATCTTCCTCAGTTAAAGCCGAATATCTGTTTTGCAGCGCTATCCTAAACTCCTGTGCTTTCCCTCTTACAGCTAACTCGTTAATGGTCTTCTTCTTCGCTAGCTTCTTCCGTTTCCTCTTCAAGTCTAAGCTAATTCTAGACCTTACCATTCTATGGTCGCTGCAACGCACCCTTCCGAGGACGGCCACATCCTGAATGATGCCAGGTTTAGCGCATAGTATGAAGTCGATTTCATTTTTAATCTCACCATTGGGGCTCTTCCAGGTCCACTTCCTGTTTTCTCGTTTGCGGAAGAAGGTATTCATGATCCGTAAATTATTTCTATCCTCGAATTCGACTAATAACTCTCCCCTGCTATTTCTAGAGCCTATCCCATAGTCACCTACCGCGAGGTCGTCAGCCTGCTTCTTGCCCACCTTCGCATTGAAAGTCGCCCATCAGTACAGTGTACTGCGATTTTACTTTATTCATTGCCGATTCTACGTCCTCATAGAAGCTTTCAACGGTCTGGTCATCATGGCTGGATGTGGGTGCGTAGGCCTGCTCCACTTTCAGCTTGTACCTCCTATTCAGCCTAATTACTATAGCTGCTACCCTTTCGTTAATACTGTAGAGCTCCTCTACGT
Source organism: Amblyomma americanum (assembly GCF_052857255.1). Lineage (NCBI taxonomy): Eukaryota > Metazoa > Arthropoda > Arachnida > Ixodida > Ixodidae > Amblyomma > Amblyomma americanum. The sequence goes on along the minus strand of NC_135507.1, from coordinate 62,051,841 downwards.
TGCCAGCTATATCCTTATTAATGAGGAAACCCACACCTAGTTCTCTATCCACTACCCCGCGATAGCACAGTATGTGTCCGTCCTTTAGTACTGTATACGCCTCACCTGTCCTCCTAACTTCGCTAAGCCCTATCACATCCCATTTAATTCCCGCTAGTTCCTCAACCAACACTGCTAGGCTAGCCTCACTAGCTAAAGTTCTAGCGTTAAAGTGCGTTGTCGGTTCTGGTCACCGAGATCAGGCCGCACTCCAGGCCAGGCCATCGAAACGCGGATTTTCTTTAAACCCGGTGGAGAATTGCGCGGCACCAGGATTTGAACCCCGGTCCTCTTGCACGCGAGGCGGATGTTCTACCTCTACGCCATCGCTGCAAAGGTTTATACTCGTCAAAAAGCATGGGCAAGCGACAGTGCTTCTTTGTTTCCTAATCCGCCCCACATGTTGGAGGCTCTGCAGACCATGCGTCCCACCTGATCTCCCACCGAGCGAATTTTGGCCAGAGTGGTGTTGACCCTGCGTTGGTGGTGAATGAGGAGGCCAAGGGGGCGGATCTGCTTGGCCTTCCGTATCGGTACCGAAGGGAGACTGATGCTTCAGTGATGCAATAAGAGCTTGTCTGGTGCAAATTTGTTACAAGAGTGGATTACCCGCTTTAGGTATGCATGCTCGCAGTGCCATGCTTTCTTGCCAGGCATAAAAAATGTGTGTTGTACATAAACCGAACATTTATGCGCTCGCATCATTGCATGAGTAGTAAGCACTAGGTGGGAACAGAGCAGAAATGGCTTATATGTCACGTCTCATTAGAGTTCTCTTCTCTTCTCCGCGCAAACATTATTCTTTTCCTTCATTATCTTTTTCCGGTTGCGTCACGTGTCTCCAAGAAGCCTGGTCTAGCGCATGTAATGTACAGAGACGCCAGCCTCGGAAAAGGTGGAAACATTTAATGCGCTTGACGAAGCAATCTAACACAAAAAATCATACAAGAAGAGGGCAAATGAGGACACTGGAAGCTCGTGTCCTCGTCCGTGTCCGACTGACTGCCACAGTACTGTTGCTTCAGAAATGTTTTTACCTTGTCAGGGCACGGGTTAACGACACCCAACTCGTAATCTAGGCGCAAAAATAGGCTCGGGCGGGGCTTGTAATGTTAACCGAAGATAACCGATGGATAACGAAATGGATTCAGAGGGAAGGCAAGCATAGCAGGGGGTGGCAGAATATTAGGTTGGCGGATGAAATTAGGAAAATAGCAGGGATACGGTGGCCGCAGCTAGCACAGGACGTGGTTACGCTGATGATGATGATGATTATGATGTATTACTAATTAAAAGATCACTCGAGAAAAACCACCATCTCGTGGTCGAAGCCAACAGTGAAGAATAATGAAAAAGAGACATTCAAAAAGGAGCAGGTTTTCTTCAAATATTTGATTGAATAAATCCCTTTCATTCGAATCAGCATATCTTTTGTCTGGGGCATAGCAATCTTTACATTGACTAAGGCTTTGGAGATCAAATGGCGCAGTCGACGGCGGTGGTGCGCGCAACAGCTCAAAAGGAGAGCAGCCTGTCCTGGACACGAGCTGCGTTCTGCGGCATTCACCAGTCAATTACCCGCCGCGGTCGCTCATTGGTTATGGCACTCAGTTATTGATGCGGAGTTCCCGGGTTCGAAACCGACCGCGATGTCCGCGTTTCGACGGAGGTGAAACGCCAAGGCGCACGCGTGCTGGGCGATGCCAGCGCACGTTAAAGATCCCCAGGCGATCGAAATAATTCCGGAGCCCTCCACTAGTGCACCTCTTTCTGTCTTCTTTCACTCCGTCCTCTATCTCATTCCTTACAACGCGGTTCAGATGTCAGTCGATATGTGAGACAGATACTGTGACGTCTCCTTTCCCTAAAAAACCAAATTTTTTCCCGCAAGATGGACCCGCCACGGTGGCTCAGTGGCTAGGATCAGTCGACTGATCCGGAGTTCCCGGGTACGAACCCGATCGCGGAGGTTGTGTTTTCATGGAGGCAAAACGCTAAGGCGCCCGTGTGCTGTGGTAGTGATGGTGGAAACTTTTTTAGACACAAGGAAGTCTAGGACGCGCAGCTCCTTGGGCACCCGGACGGCCCCACTGCACTCAAACATTCATGTCCCGGAGGCTCATGACGCTGGCAGCCCGGACTGTTGCAATGGCTTGCTTGGCTGGGTCCTCGTAGCGTAGTAGGGCCTTCCAAGACTCCCAAGTGGTAAGGTGCTCCAGGCCCCGCGGGGGAGGGTCCACCGGAAAGAAGAAAACGATATGATCTAGAGTGGCTTTGGGGTGGTGGCAAAGGGCACAGGAGGGGTTTGTGTGGACTTGGTGATAGCGGGAGCGTGTATAAGGGGAGGATAAGGTGAGTTTTTGGAGCAGCCATCAAAGTGTCTGGTGATAATTGTCGAGGGAGGGATGGGATGGGGTAAGCCAACGCTCGGCTTTGCAAGCCTGCGTCAGTTCACTGAAAGCATGAATGTGTCAGTTCACTGAATGCGTCAGTACACTGAATGCGTCAGTTCACTGAATGCACGTGCTCCCGTGAGTACCCCAGATTGGAGGCCGCCGGTGCCCGGTTGAGAGAACATTAGGCTAAAGCGTTGGAATCGTCGTGTCCGGGATACCCGGAGTGGGCAGGCACCCATATTGTGACGAAGAAGACGACGAACTGTGCAGCGATGCGGGCAGGAACGCCCGCGCTAGGCCGATAGGCATTAAATCACCGCAGTGTCATCGATCATCGTGTCTCTTTTTTCGGCTGGCCGCCACGTAACATTTAGTGTAGTGGTGGGTGTCGATTCCTGTACCTCTCCATGTGGCGGGGCGGGTGTGCGGCGAGGGAGTTCAGTATGTGAAATGCAGGGATGTGAACTCCCCCGCGGGCGAAATTTAGTATCGCAGTTTTAGACTCCGATAGCCTATACCGGGTTTCCATGCGCTTGATGGCAAGGACAATAGTGGTCTCTTCAACTGCCCCGAAGTGGCAGTGGAAGAAAAGTGAAGGTTGGAAATCGGTTTCAGGGAGGGGATCGTGATGGCTGCTACCGCGTCCTCGGCTATGCATTCGGAATCCACCCACACGGCATCCGGTTCCATGCCATAGTGTTTGTGGAGCACACGTGTCCCAGCTCTGCGGCAGGGTACGTGGTAGGATGGGTGCATGTTTTTAGTGAGAGGTTTAATGAATAGTTCGCGGTGAATGTGGTGGGGGCCTGGAGCTGTGTGGGATCCGTGGTGGTATCCTGATACGGAGGGTGTGTAGGATGTGTCGGCCGGTGGTGGTTCTCGCGAGACGTATGTATTGTGTCTGTCGGGGGCCTAGATAAGCTCAGCTGTCGTGTTGTATAGGCTTAGCTGGAGGCGTTTTTCGGTTAAGGTATTTAGGGGTAGGTGTAGTGCTGTCTTAAATGCTGTTCGGATCAAGGCATCCAAGGTGGAGATTTCTGTGCCCTGGGGTTTCAGGTAGCGGAGCGTGACGAGAAAGCGGCTGAAGACGAAGGCCTGAATGAGACGACATATGTCATGCTCCTTCATGCCACGGTGGTGTCCAGAAACTTGGCTGATTAGGTGGGATCGACACCGCCGCCTGCTTGAGTTTCTGGATGGTGAAACTGTTTTTCCCGTTGTCCTGGATGTGGAGGCCAGTAGCAGGAGAGTGTGTACCTCCGGGATGTACCGGTTTTCCAGTGTCACGGTTATGGGGGCTGTGGGGCAGTTTCGGGTTGTGGGGCGGAGTATGAGGAGCTCCGACTTCTCCGGAGGACATGAGAGTCCGATACAGTGCGCATGTGTTTGGGTGAGGGTAGCTGCCGACTCCAGAGTATTTTCTATGTCTCCATCACTGCCATGGATGGTCTATTGGGTGATATCATCAGCATAGAGTGTATGCCGAAGGCTAGGAATGATTTGTAGTTTGCGGGCAAGGGGGATGAATGTGACATTGAAGAGAAAAGGGGAGAGTTCAGAACACTGGAGTGTGCCAACCCCACAAAGGGCGTATTGACGGGATGTGTGGGGAGCGAAGTGAATTTCGGCCGTGCGGGTAGTAAGGAATGCTTGAGTATAGGTGCACATACGTTCACCGATGTTCCAGGGGGATAGAGCCTCAATGATCGCTTGATGGTCTGGGCGATCAAAGGCATTGGAGAGATCCAAGGCGAGGACAGCTTTTGCGTGGCCCGGCATGAGGGGGTCAAAAATATCCTATGTGAGCTGGAGCATGGAGTCCTGTGCCGACAGGTGGGGACGGAAGCCCACCATGCTGTGCGGGTAGAGGTCTTGCTCCGTCATGTATTGAGTGAGTCGGGCGAATGCGACATGCTCCAAAAGCTTGGCCAGGCATGATGTTAGTGAAATAGGACGAAGATTTGCAGATCTAAGGGGTTTGTGGGGCTTGGGTATGAATAAGATTTTGGCGTGACGCCAGGATTGCGAAAAAGTACCCTCCTGCCAGCATATGTTCAAGTGCCCCATGAGCTGGGCGATCGATTGATCGTCCAAATTTCGGAGCATGCTATTGGAGATACAGTCAACTCCTAGAGTGGAGTTAGAGTGGAGAGTCAAGATGGCCGCTCTGACATATGTTTCCGTAATCTCCGCATCGAGATTGGCATTCGGAGTGCCGGCATAGGGGGCAGGGGGTTCAATGTACCGGGAGTTGTGTGTTCCTAAGCATGTCGATGAGTGCGTCGGGAGAAAGGTCGGTCCTTTGTATAAGGCGTGTGACGTGGTGTTGTGTGGCTGTTTTGGATTGAGTGGGGTCAATTAAGTGACGAAGGAGTTGCCAACTGCGCTTGGAGGGCAGATTGCAGCCATACTACGGCAAAATTGTCCCCAGTTGGATCCGCAGAGCTCCTCAGAGTGGTCATTAATTTTTGTTTGCAGTGCGGCTAGCCGCTTTTTAAGGGCCCGATTGAGCTTTTGCCTTTTCCATTGCTCAATGATGCTATGGTGCGCCTCCAATAGGTGGGTCAGTCAAGTGTCGAGGGTGGGCGTATCTGTGTGGTGTCAAAGGTTCGAGTGCGTGCGGAGACATTGTTCATGAGTAAGGCTACCCACTGGCCGATGTCTGTAGTCGGAGCGTCCGGAAGGGCCGCCCGTGTGGCGCAGACCGCATCGCAGTTGGCGAGTTTGTGTGTTACTTGAAGCGTCGTTCTTTGCTTCTACGGTTCCGTAACAGCGAGGACGTGATGAACGCTCCCTAGTGTGTGATGTGTTGTGTTCCACGTAATACCCGCAATGTTGCGGATCAGTGTCAAGGTCCGGGCTGGTTTCCGCGCTGACACAGTCGCCAATTCTCGTGGAGCGTTAAAATTGTGTATTCTGAAGCGGGGCTCTTGTACCAAGGACTAGAGTCGCCTTCCTCGTCCCGTGGTGGTGCCGTAGCCCTAGTCAGTATGCTGACTGTTGAAGTCACCTTTGGTAATCAATGAATGCTTGCCTGCAACACGATGGAGATTGCGCAGTAGTGTTTTTGTTGAAGCCATCGGATGAGACGATGGGTGGTATATATTTGCAATAAAAAACAGATAATGTAGAGTGTGCAGCTGGTATGATTTCTGTGATCACGCAGGGCGTCTCGGAGGTGGTCTGATGCGTTTAGTGTGCAATGGAGCGATGTATGAGTATGAAAGCCCTGGGTGTATTCGCTGCGTCCGAGTGAGCAGATGTGTAGTTGGGAAGTGTTGCCGGGGCATGTGTGTCCTGAAGTTGGAGGGTGTCGGGCGTGGAAAGTGTGGGAAGGAATTGGAGGGGTGCGTGATTGGCCCGGAAGCGCCAGCAGTTCCACTGAAGAATTGATAAGGAATTAGGTGGTCGCCCCCCGTACTGTAGCTTGGGTGGGTGAGGGTAGGTGGGTTGTGCAGGGGTTCGGTGGGGTAAGTGGGCGGCATTGATGGGGAGATTGGATAGGTGTAGCGAGGGAAGGGTCTGCTCTATTTTTTGGTGGCGGGTGTCGTACCGTGCAAGGTTCATCAAAATGGTGTGCACCATGCGCGTAAATGCCGCTTCAATTTGTTGCTCGAAGCGTCGGGACAGGATGTCGATGAGTTGATTGAATTTTGCCTCCAAACGCGCGTACATTTCGGCAAGTTTAGCGTCCATGCAGGCCTCCAGGGATTGAAGGTCGGTCTCGGTGATGAGTGGCTGCTCTGTGGTGCGTTTTTCTTGAGTGGAGTTGACGTGGGGTTTTGGGGGCCTGATTGTTCCATGTTTTCAGTGTTTGTTTGAGGTAGAAGCGTGGGTTGCGTGGGAGGGGCTTTTGGGGAAGCGGTAGAGGGGTGGAGGTGGGGGTCTTGATGAGAGAGGTAAGACGACTCACCTCCTCTCGCACGACCTGGAGCTCCCGGTCACGGGGGTCCACCTGTGTGGGCGAGGGGGTTGAGGGCTTGCTGGTAGCTTTGAGTCTGTTGCCTGCTACTTTGTCCGTGGAGGCTGTTGTGGAGGGTGTTGGTCCTGTGGAAAGTTGTAGAGGCTATTGTTCCTGGCGGCGACGACACGATGAGCGAGACCTGCTGGAGCGACGGACGCTGGTGCAGCCCGCGTCCCGCTCCGGTGTGCGGGAGGTGTGCTGTTAAGGTGAAGCGGGCGATGAGCGGCGTCCCCTCGCTTTGCAACCTTTAGCATCCATCATGTGGGCGCCTCCACAGAGTATGCAGGCTGGGGTGCATGTGGGGGGTCCTGTTCGGGGTGCGGGATACCGCATCTTCAACAGTTGTGCGTACGCTGAAGTGTACGCGATGCCCTGGTTTTCTACAGTTTGTGCAAGCGTGCAGTTTTCCTCTATATAAAGGGAGGAGGCTGTGTAGTCTGCCTCCATAAGAGATGGTTCGGGGCACCGTACCCACCTGGAATGTGATGAGGATCGAGCGAGTCTGTCCCATGCGGCGTGCATCAATGATGGGGACGCCAGGGTTGCCCGCGATGAGGTCTTCTAGAATCTGTGTTGGGGTTTCTTCATAGCAGGCATTAGTGATTACTCCTCTTACTGCACCATCCAGGGGAAAGGGGGGAGTGATGTAGGCTGTGACGGCGTAGGCTTGGGTTCGAACGGAGATTTGTTTTTTGGCGACCAGGCATAGCGCGCCGTGTTGATGCGGGTTACTCATCGTGCAGGTGTAGGTCAGGGCGTGGATACGCAAGTTGGTTGCGTCTGGAGCTTGGAGGTCCTTGGCTGCAGTTAACAGGGCAAGGCGAAGCTGGCGCGTTTTAAGGTCGTTTAAGGTAAGTCGCCCGTTTGAACGAAACACTATCTTCTAGGCATCCTCGGGCAACCGCGGCTCGCATCGCGACCTTTGCGCCGTGAGGCGTGTCGGGCGCAGCTGGGACACTCGGTGTACGGAATCTGCAGGTCGTGCGCCAGTGGTGGCGTTCGCTTAGTCCTGGACTTTCAGTGCTCCTTTCTGACACACGGGTAAGCTCAGGATATAGTTCCAGTCCCTATGATCATAGTCCTTTGAGTTGATGGTCTCTACTATCACGCGGACCTCCATGCTGTCAATGTAGGGAAGGTCGAGCGGCTTAGGCTTAGCGCACAGTGGCGCGAGGCCTAGTGTGGCAGCTGATCGGCAAAGGGCGGTTTTCGGCCCGTGGGCCCACTTAGGGGAGACCGACGGCCACCAAATTTGAACAGGTGGTAGCACTCACTTTACGAAACGGTGCAGTGAAGAGATGATCACCGCGTGTGTCGAAATTTGGACGAAATCTTCGTGTTCGTACAGAGTCGATGCGAAGCGCGTTCGCACTCTCCGGCATATTAGCGTTGTCAGGACACGTTAAATATCCCCAAGAGGTCGAAATTATTTCGGAGCACTCCACTGCGGCACCTCTTTTTTCCTGTGTTCTTTCACTCCAAGCTTTATCCCTTTCCTTACCGCGCGGTTCAGGTGTCAGCCGATATGCGAGACAGATATTGCGCCGTCTCTATTCCCCCAAATAACAAATTTTTCCCACAAGATGGACCCGCCGCGGTGGCTCAGTGGTAAGGGCGCTCGGCTACTTATGCGGAGTCCCCCGGGTTCGAATCCGACCGCGGCGGCAGCGTATTGATGGAGGCGAAAGGCAAAAGGCGCCAGTGAGCTGTGCGATGTCAGTGAACGTTAGAGATCCCCAGGTGGCCGAAATTATGCCGGAGCCTTCGACTACGGCACCTGTTTGTTTCATTTTCTTTCACTCCCTGCCTTTATCCCTTCCCTTACGGCGTGGTTCAGGGGTCAACCAATACGTGAGACAGATACTCCGCCATTTCTGTTCCCTCTCCCGCCCAAAATTTTCAATCTTCAAGGCGCCGCAGGAGGCGCGCATAAACACATACACAAGGAGAATTTATTAACAGCTGAACGCCCCACTCAAGACCCAGTGAACATAGTGCTGTGCGCGTGTATTTTTTTCATATCATGAGCATATCACGCATGCAACCTGTACAGCATGTCTCTTGTCTGGGGCATAGCAATCAGTGCATTGACTAGGGCTTGGGAGATCATATGGAGCAGTGGACGCCGGCGGTGCGCGAAAAACCTCAAAAGAAGAGCAGTGTGTCCTCGGCCTGAGCAGCGTTCTACGACATTCACCAGTCATTTACCCGCCGCGGTGGCTCAGTTTTGAAAGCGCTCACTTACTGATGCGAAATTTCCGGGTTCGAACCCGACCGCGGAGGTCGCGTTTCGATGGAGGCAAAACTCTAAGGCGCCCGTTTGTTCTGCGATGTCAGTGCACGTTAAAACTCCCCAGGGGGTCGAAATAATTCCGGAGCCCTCCACTATGGCACCTCTTTCTCCCTGTGTTCTTTCACTCTCTCCTTTATCCATTTCCTTGAAGCGCGGTTCAGGTGTCAGCCGATATGGGAGGCAGATACTGTGTCATCTCCTTTCCCTAAAAAACCAAATTTTTTCCCTCAAGATGGACCAGCCGCGATGGCTCAGTGGTTAGGGCGCTCGGCTACTGATCCGGAGTACTCGGGTTAGAACCCGACCGCGGCGCTCGCGTATCGATGGAGGCGAAGCGCGAAAGGCGCCCGTGAGCTGTGCGATGTCTGCGCACGTTAAAGATCCAGGTGGTCAAAAATTATTCCGGAGTCCTCCACTATGGCACCTCTTCCTGCCTTTCTTCTTTCACTCCCTCCTTTACTCCCTTCCTTCACGGCGCGGTTCAGGTGTCCAGCGATATTTGAGGCATATACAGCGCCAATTCCTTTCCCCGCCCCCCAAAAAACGAGTTTTTACTCCAAATGCTATCCATTTAAAACACCGTCTTAAATGTGCGCGGAAAAAGAAGCCTCAGCAATGCATTGCAATTGCCACTTTCAGTGCGCAATTCCATAGACAATTGAAGCAAGCAAAACGCATTTCCTTTATACAGAAAAGGCCCAATATATCCATTGCGCTCTTCAAAAATTGTGAAGGTAATTCTATGCCTCTATCTCAATGATAAACGCAATAATAATGAACGGTGGTTTATGCTACGAACCGAAATTAGCCGCTGAAGATTTTAATAGATTTTTGTTTCGATATTTACTCCGAAATAGCATTTACATACAAAGAAAGCGCCAAGTACTAAGCTGCATGATGGCAGAATATTATTACGAGAAGGTATTCTTTCATTACTCTTAGAAATGGATCCCAAGAAGTGACCTGGTCCTGATAACATACCTAACAAAATTTTCAAGCATTACAGCGAATGGGTTTCCAAACTTCTAGAGGTAATAATTATAGCATCATAACGTGAGAGCACTGTACAGGGTGACCGGCTGTTAGCAAGAGTTGTGCCGGTTTTTGAAAAAAAAATTGATCTGACGACAACGCCGCTTAGCGGGGGCAGCAGTCTACTTTCTGTCACCTATACGAAGCGATTGTCATGCACCGACTCGTATCACCTCAGCGTTTATACACAGATCAGCACATACGCAGTTTATCCAGACGTTTATTCAGTTTATCCAGCTCTGACGTCATGCGCTGTGCACCTTCGGCCCTTTTCCGGTTGTCGCGCATTCGCACTCATGTGCGGCGCCGGCGGGCGTATTCGGGCTGGCGCGGTTTTCGCGCGGCGGCGGCGCCGAAATCTGATGTCATGCGTTGCGTATGCGCACTATCGGCCTCTCAGGCTCACGGCGAAATGCTCGACTGGGTAGCGTAGAGTAGCATTTGGTACAAAATTTGTTTTTGGTTTCTGGTTTGGTTTGTGGGGTTTTAACTTCGCAAAGCGACTCAGGCTATGAGGGACGCCATAGTGAAGGGCTCCGGAAATTTCAACCACCTGAGGTTCTTTAACATGCACCTACATCGCACAGCATGCGGGCCCCTGAAATTTCGCCTTCATCAAAATTCTACCGCCGCGGCTGGGATCGAACCCGCGTCTTTTGGGCAGCAGCCGAGCGCCATAACCACTCAGCCACCGCGGCGGCTCACAAAATTGGTTTTTGAATAAAGAAAATGGCCATGTATCTGTTTCAGATACATGTGGGCACCTGAACCACGCCGTAAGGGGGAGGGATAAAGGAAGTAGAAAGAGGTGCCCCAGTGGAGGACTCCGGAATAATTTCGATCACCTGGAGATCTTTAACGGAGCCTGACAGCGCACAGTACACGGCTGTTTTTTTGCGTCTTGCCTTTGTCGAAATTAAGAGGGCCGCCGCGGTTAGGATCAAGCCCGTGATCTCCGGCGTAGGAGTTGAGCGCCCTAACCGTGGAGCCCCCGCGTTTTGTTTTTGTTGTTAGCGGCCATTTATTTATAAAATAACAACGGAAAGAAAAGATGTTGCAATCCCCGGCATCTGCCATCGAAATCTAGAGCACCTGAGCTGCGGCTAGCGGGAATAAAAGACAGGGAGAGGACAGAGAGCGAGGAACAAAGAAGGAGAGAGAGTAAGAAAAGATAAAGGTATGCGTAATGTGCACTATGTACAAAAACTTAAAATGAAAATTGATTTTTAAGGAAAGGAAATGGCGCAGTATCTGTCTCACATTTCGGCAGACACTCGAACTGCGCCGTAAGGGAACGGTTAAAGAAGAGACGAATAGAAGGGCACGATGAAAGAGGTGCTGTAATGCAGAGCTCCGAAATAATTTCGTCCACCTAGGGATCATTAAGTGCACTAACATCGCATAGCACTCTTGCGCCTTCTGCGGTTCGCCTCCATCGAAAAGCGGCCGCCGCGGTCGGGTTCGAACCCGGGAACTCCGCAGCAGTAGCCGAGCGCCCTAACTACTGAGCCACCGCGGCGAGTCTTTTCCTTTATAAACGTTACAATTCTGAGAAAAGGGAAGGCAGAGTAACTGTCGCACTTCACGGTAAACACGTCAACCGCGCTCTAAGCGAAGAGGTGCAGGAAAACAGTAATGAGACACCGTTTGTTGGCCACATCAATCTAAAACTGCAAGGTATGGAAAAGTACAAACGTATAGCGCAACTCACTGAAGAAAAAGGAACCTGAAATAATATGTCGAATCATAAACACAGCAGTGGCGAACACAAATGCAGTCTAAATGTTACGGTTACTAATAATGGTTTGAAGGCAAACAAGCGGAGTCGCAGTTGGCTCTTTATATAGGTCCGACTGTTCGAAGTTCGGGGTGTATATAGCCCCGAAGCCTGCGACGAACGTTACTGCCTCACCCTATGGCGCCGCCCTCGACACGAATCTTCCCATGTCCTTATGTTAGGTCCCGCTACCACCAGAGCTAAATTTACCAACCCCTTCTGCACCCTCTGCAAACATCCCACTGCCACCCATGCCCACATTCTATTCGAATGCCCAGCGGATCCTCCCCCACAGGGCCATTAGCACTTCACCTCCTGGGATTACTGGGAGGGGCCGGTCTGGCAGAAGAATCCAACGGACCGGGCTACTGACGTCAGGAGCCACAGGAATGTGAACCTTTCACTCTTCATATATTGTATATTTCATATAATGTAATATTTCACTATAACAAAATCTATTGGCATGTAACCCGATAACAGACATGATTTTTTTATTATTAACATTTATTGCTAGCCTCAAAAGCATCTTCTGGTGGTATCCATATGGCGGTAATAAATGTTGGAAGAGATCGATGGAAACACTAGTAAAATTTGGTGTTCAGAAAATTCAATGACCCAGTAACTGTCCCAGATATCTCGGCGGGCACTTGAACAGCGCCGTAAGGAGAGGAATAAAGGAGTGAGTAAAATAATAAAGGAGGAATCAGGTACCGTAGTGGATGTCTCCGGAATACTATCGACCACATGGACAACTTTGTCGTGCACAGACATCGCACAGCTGAGGTCCGCCTTTTGCGTTTGGCCTACTTCGAAGCGCGGCTGCCGCGGTCGGGTTCGAACCCGGGTACTCCGGCTGCGTGGTGGTGAAAACATGTATTAGTGCAAAAAGAACAAAAAGTGTTTTGAGACTAAAAAAGAATGAAAAATATAATGCCCGGCGGTATGAATGGATCAACCCATTGGGGACCGTGCCTTAGATGCACCAGGTGGAGGTCCCTAGTTCGAGACCCCAGTGGCGCCCTGGTGCGCACGACTAAGGCTTGCTTGGCCTGTAATGTAAGTCGTTTCAGCGGAGCAGGATCGCCTCCCAGTCCTCCTGGGTTGAGTTGGGGAGGGGGGACAGCCGGGTTGGAGGGGCAGGCCCACACCATGCAACAAGTGTCCGAAGACACCGCTCTACAGTGCGGGCAGCTGCCGCTAAAAGAGGGGCCAAAGTGCTTTAGGGCTGCCAGGCACAGCAATGTATTGCTGAGAAGGCGGAGAAGGAGCCGCTAATACGCCTTCTGGAGGCCTTTACATGGGCTCATGTAAAGGCGGTGAGTATCGTGGCAGTATGTGCTAATATCAGTGAAGGTATAGACTGGATAAATTCGGGTTCCTGGTCGATTGAGAGAGCCTGGTGAGAGAGCGCGCGGGCGGCTACATCTGCTGTCTCGTTTCCTGCCAACGCCTGATGAGCAGGGGCCCATATAAGGTAACGGTGAGCGGAGTTCGTATCCCGTATGCAATTTAGGCAGATTAGGTAGGCTAGGAAGGGAGTCCAGCCATGTTCAACGGTCGGACAGGCTACTAGCTAGTCGGCGATTAAATATCGCAATCGCGACCTCTTTTGCGTGTATTGCACTGCGGGCTGTGAAGTTGAGGCCGTAACCTATGTTGCCGTTGTAAACTACCGCTATGATAGGAGACCACTCCGCGCGCCACTGCGGTCTTCAATGTTCCCCTCAGAAATCAGAATTTGTGGACCTCTATCCATTGGTAAAATGCACAGTTAAAATTTCTCTCTCTCTCTCTTGAAACTGACGAGATATTGGTATGAGCACTCGGAGTCTACATCCGCAAACACAGACGGCCAGGCACTACATTGGAGAAACTCCGTAAGGTAGGGGGCCAGGTGGGCCGCATGGTCCGCCCACCTATGTCAGGGTAGAACAGTAGTCAGTGGTTTGGCTTTATGAATGTTGTACATTGCTCTACAAACTGAACGACATCAAAAGGAATCGTAATACTTCTTAGCGCTGTAGCTGGCCAGTTTAACTCTTAATTGCTTGGTATTGTACAGAAGGCTAAAGAATGAAACTACAAGGCATTTTTTCATCAGTAGTGTTAAAAAAATAATTGTAAATGAACTACCTATCGAAATTAAAAAAAGGAACTCGTGATATATATTTTCTGACCTCCTAGGTACGTTTATTCGAACATCATGGTAGCGTTAAAGTTACGTTGTTTCCAATTCCACTGAGTAAAAATTTTCAGGCTATCCTGGAGTTCTGTTTATGCATGAAGTCCTGAATAACACAGGCACAGTGAAAATTTATGACTTAATATTCACGATTTTATTGTGGATAAATATATACTTCCTAGCACTATTGCGCTTGTAATATTTTTTATCGAAAGCAACGAGGTTTCGGCGGAATAATTATGTTTAATTTATTGCATTCCTCAGCATCAATATTCATAAATAAAGCCAGCAACGAGTCGAAAATTAGGCCCAGACTTCAGACCATGCGTTCCTTTTAATGTCTTTATGTCATTTAAGTCTAATAAAGAACGAAGCAGACATTGCAGGTATCACGTTTTATTGTATAATTTGTTTTACTTAAGGTAGCATTCTCACTTTTGATGTCTTTACAAAGCTTAGAATTTATTTCTTCCATGTCTCACAGCATTACGTGTGCGCGTTCTGTTCCTGTGTGCAATCACCTTCTGTAATTTCTTTGCATTCCGTGTACGCTACCATCCACTGATGAACTTGGACTCCACGAATTACAAACATGGATAGAGTTTAAGGCAAATCCTTTTTCCTCCGATATGCGGAGGACACATTTCTTTTCTGCGAACGAACGGTCTGTTTACGCGTACCCTCCCCCCCCCCCCCCCCTATTTCTCTTCCTTCTTGCCACGGCAGACACTGCATTGGGCTTGCGTCTTCGATTGTGTCAGCCTGTTTCCATTTCCTTGCGCATTAGAACAAATCTGGCTTACGATCATTGGCTTCGCTTGGAGCACGTCCACCACAAGAAGAGCAAGATGTATGGTTTGTGGCCTTTAGGAGCTACGAAATGAAAGCAGCACCATAATTGTTGAAGGAGTATCCGTAGTGCAAAGGTTGAAATGCCAACGTCGGACTACCGGCCGAATCGCTTGTCAATGAACTGCATGAAGTGGGTGGACCAAGGGACCACGCTGGCAGTTCAGGCACTGTAAAGCCCTTCCGAGCACAGTTTTTGTCGTCTTTTTCTTGCTTAGCAGTGGGCTGGCCTAAATGGCGTTTCTCCAGCCCCGGGCGTTAACGACGTTGCCGCAGGCCACCCGCCTTCGTCCCCCCCACCCCCACCCCGGCCTCCGCCCCCAAAAGAGTAAGAGTGACCGAAAGGTCGAATTTCTTCTTGGTTTGCCAGCAAGCGTGAAATCTGGTGTAGGCATGCTTCTGCGGTTTGATAGCTTGTTTCACTCCACAAATGAAAATACAGGACTATATTAAATAATGGACAATTATATCAAGATAATATTTTCTTTGGAGAGTTCATCAATAATCTTAACCAGGGCAGACATCTCATGAGCCATGGGGAGCTAGAAGACCTTTTTTCTACTCTGTTAAAAAAGGTTCGAAGGCTCCCTTATGCAATATTTTACGGCTTATAAGAATTGCCTCGGCAAGTTCGCGGGCCATATGATCGCGACTTTTTCTCTAACATTTCTTTTCCCTTAGCAAGAACGGGCATAGCTTGTGACGCGCAGCTCCCAGAAATGCGCATCACTTATGGAGTGTTCTTTCCAGTCGCAAAAAGATTACGTTGTGAACGGGAAAAGAGCGGCAGTCTTACTACAACGGTCAGTTTGACCAATGTATATTTTCCCTCAGGCTTGGGGCAATTCACAGAGGGCTCTAGAGGCGGCTTTGGTGAACTGCAAGGCATTGTACTTCGCACGCTGTCCGGAGCACTCTAACTGCCATGCTTGATCCTGCCATACCAGGTCAGTTCCGAGCAGAGATATCGCAATTGTGTCGGTCATGCAATGTGTACAAACGAACAACTTCGACCGAATAAAGCCGCAAGGCGAAACAGACTTCCAGCCCTACATAGCAAGAGGGTCCACTCTGCAATACACGGCAACGTCTTGCGCAGAATAACGGCTCACTGCGCCAAGCCGTAACATTCATTTCAAGAGCGCCCTCTCGTTGTCCGGCGGAGCTTGTCGAATAGCAGGAGCATGACAGCGTGAAAGGGACATCACTGCGGATACAGAGCTCCGCACGCTTCGCTGAAGACTGTGCCACGCGCTGCTTCCTCTATCGCCCTCGAAGAAATGGCAGGACCAGAACAGAGTATTGAAAGGCTCTCCTTGCCTCTAGTCAAGCTCTGATCCTTGCAGCTACTTCTTTACAGTTGTGACCATCGGCGAGAGCCGTTCGATCTGGTTCTTATGTCCAGCGTTATTGAATATCGATTGAGTTTGCTTTGGTGGCACGTTTTATTTTCTTATTCTTTTCCTTTTGGAGTCGGATGCGGAAACGGTGATAACGGGAAATAGCAGGGAAGTGGTAGTTGGCATGGAGGCATTGGGAGGCGGGGGAAAAGGGAGACGGGAGCAAGATGAGCAGTGTGCCATTGATTCTGAGGAAAGTCCTAGGGGTCTTTTCTTTGGAGATAAAACGTAGCTAAAGGGCTATGCTATCAGTGCTCTTAGGTATCTTGCTCCCTTGGCTGACAATAAAGCACGTTGATGCGGCTCAGTTTAGATGTTGTGCTGTGAAAGAAATAAAAGGTAGTGTTCTTTCCAGTCGCAACACAATGACGTTGAGGACAGGAAAAGAACAGCAATCTTACCTTGCCTTTTGAACATATCTGGTGTTTGCCTGCGCAAATAGAAAAAAATAACTTGATTGAATGATGACTGTCTATGTTCTTTTTCTGCAATCTTTCAGACGCTTTTCGCATTATTCTGTTCACAAATTACTTTCGTACTGATGACGAACAAACAGTGCTAAAAGGCAGCTGCTGTTTTTTTCCTAGGGCAAAAAGCCTTCATAAATACTGTGATGTTTTTGCTCAGCACAGAACGATGAATGAAGTGGGGCTCCTATGGGGCCTCTGAGTCGTCTCGGCTCACTGAGTAAGCGGATCAGAGCAAGGAAGAAAAGATACGGCAGTGATGAGCAAAGATGTACAGTGGCAAAGAAAGTAACGGCAACGAGTTTGGTACAAATCTTTAGAGACCCCAGATTGAAGAAAGCTTTGCGCGTGAGTCACTTGGAGAGTTTAAAGGTTCGGCACATCGTTCGGGCACCCACTCGCTTTTAATTAACGCCTCTTATCCACAGTTTGCACTCTCGTTTATAGTACCTGGTTCTCACCAGTTAGTGAGGTGAAGACGAAAGAAAAGCTACGATGAGAAAGAAAAACCATCGTCAGTGATTTGTACTCCCTCGTTCTGGCTTCTCTAGGTGTACTTCGTTGCTATGGCTTTCTAGGCTCTGCTGCATTGACCGGAAAGAATTGTGTGGATTTTTTGTATGCTATCACTTAAATATCCGCACTTCTGCTTCAGCAGATAAACAGCACGATATATTCCTGGTTTTCTACCTTTTTCTGCCCTTTCCTTCCACGAGTGGAGGGGCATATTCTGTAGTCAGTTGGCGCAGAAAAAGGCTTAGTGTTGAGGTAACCTTTTACTGGGGGAGCTTCACACTGAATGTTGCCCCTGAATAGAAAGCTATAAGCTTCGGTAGTCTTGCCAAAAAACGACCAGTGGTTATTTCTTGTGAACTGTAGTAAAACAGAATTTATCACCTTCGAAAGTTATGCCACATTAACTGAGACAAAAGCCATTGTCTTTCTCGCGCAAAATAAAGCGAAAGCAACCAGACACAAATACAGAGACAGAAGAAAGGCAGGGATGTTAAGCACAAAGATTTCCGATTGGATACCCTGCACTGCGGAAGAGAATGAGGGTATTAAAGAGGGAAAAGCGAAAGAATTGGAAACACAGAGTCACAATCTGTCAATCAATGCAGTCTATCTTAAAAAACTGTGCCTTGTATGCCTTGAAGGCAGTCGACTATTCTGGCCACAGACAGAGGATCTTGTCCTCTGCGAAAGGGCGAGGATGAAGGCTGCCCACAGCACAGCGCAGCTTGCGTCTTTCGTTCGCAAAGACGAGGCACTCATACAGGATATGACTAGTTGTCTCTTCGCAGAGACAGTTTGCACATGAAGGGCTGTCAAACATTGCGATTCAGAAAACATATCGATTTTTGAAGACAACGCCGAGCCATAGACGGCACCGAAATGTTGCTTCGTGACGCGGTATGCCATATGGAAGACGGAGGCGTAGGCATATGGAAGACGGAGGCAGGCCTTGTAGGGCTGCTTTAAAGTCGGCGAAAACTGTCCAGTCGTGTGAAAATTCCTGACTGATGAACTGAATTGCAGCCCGTATGGCAGCTGGTTCCGCACCAGTTGGAGAGGTCAGATAGGTAGAACACATCTTCATTCCGCGTGTTTCGGAATTGCATTTTTTTTACCTATCATAACGCTCTATAAAACAATGGAAGCAATTTTCTAAAGACCAAATATTGTCTACACTCATACTATTCCAAACGAAGAACTGAAACGGCCGTCGGAAATACTAAAACAGCGGTGAGAAATACCAGAAAGTTTTGAGCACAAAAACTGACATAAGTCGCTAATGGCGCGCGAGTAAGTCGCACATTCAGTGTAGTTAGCTGAAAATACCATATGTACTCCTGCACAAGATCTCGCAACTGATTATGATTCAAACATTTCAATGTTAATTGCACTTGATGGCTTCGTAATATGCTACTCTGGTGTGTTGAGTTTTATAGTTGCGGTTTTTGTAAGCTAACACGGGCTACAAGTGGAAGTCAAGAGCTTTGTGTTCCCGGAAAGTGGGCTTTTCTTACAGGAAAGCTCGTAAATATTCGCGCAGTAGATCCCGAATGAAAAGTATGCGCTCTGAGATGCTTGAGTAGTGGAAAAGATGTTAAATTTTCAAAAAATAGTCCCGTATCGAAACTTAATACATTTTCATAGTCCGGAGTGGTTTAAGAAAAATTTTTTCTTTACATTCTACAATCGAGCGTATGGCTGCTGTAGAGGAAAAGGAAAATATAAAATACTGATCTGCTTGAAGTGCCATCTGCTTAGATTTGAAACTTGTTGAAAGTAATTTAATGGAAAGTGGAGTTGAAGTAATCTATACCAAGTGCAGATTGGAAAACATTTAATTCGTCAGAAAAGGCAGAATGCAGACGATCCGTGCTAGGTGGCTATCAGACCACGGCTGACAGCGACCTGGGTAGCCCATTCAATGACCCGGGTTTGAACTCGCAAGTCTGAGCTGACCAACACGGCCTCCCACTGCTCGAGAGTAGGAACCTGTATTAGAGATTTCGGGGGCGGCTCCTCTTTACAATTCCACAATAGGTGATCATAAGTGGCTAAATCACCACATAACGTACATGCAGGGTCGTATTCATCGGGGTAGAATTTTGACAACAGGTAAGGCGTCGTGAACTTGCGCAGCGATGGCGTAGAGGTAGAATATCCGCCTCGCGTGCAAGAGGACCGGGGTTCAAATCCTGGTGCCGCACAATTCTCCACCGGGTTTAAAAAAAAAAGAAAAATCCGCGTGTCGATGGAATTGCATAACCAGGCCTGGAGTGCGGCCTTATCTCGGTGACCAGAACCGACAACGCACTCTCTCACCAGAGCAGGATTTGGCCACCCTGGTGCAGTACTTGGCCACAACCTTCTATGATCAAACCAATTAACCCTCGGCCCTCAGTCCCCAGCGGCTGCAGAGCAACTGACCACGGCGGCGGTCAGACCTGTGACGCAGCGGAGGGTGCTAAGAATCTCTGGCTCCGGACAGGCCGCCATTGGAATCTGAACCTGGCAACGTTTAACGCTAGAACTTTAGCTAGTGAGGCAAGCCTAGCAGTGCTGTTCGAGGAACTAGCGGGAATTAAATGGGATGTGATAGGGCTTAGCGAAGTTAGGACAGGTGAGGCGTATACAGTACTAAAGGACGGACACATACTGTGCTATCGCGGGTTAAAGGATAGACGAGAACTAGGTGTGGGTTTCCTCATTAATAAGGATATAGCTGGCAACGTAGAGGAGCTCTACAGTATTAACGAGAGGGTAGCAGCAATAGTAATTAGGCTGAATAGGAGGTACAAGCTGAAAGTGGTGCAGGCCTACGCACCCACATCCAGCCATGATGACCAGACCGTTGAAAGCTTCTATGAGGACGTAGAATCAGCAATGAATAGAGTAAAATCGCAGTACACTGTACTGATGGGCGACTTCAATGCGAAGGTGGGCAAGAAGCAGGCTGACGACCACGCGGTAGGTGACTATGGGATAGGCTCTAGAAATAGCAGGGGAGAGTCATTAGTCGAATTCGCGGATAGAAATAATTTACGGAT
Source organism: Amblyomma americanum (assembly GCF_052857255.1). NCBI lineage: Eukaryota > Metazoa > Arthropoda > Arachnida > Ixodida > Ixodidae > Amblyomma > Amblyomma americanum. The sequence continues at coordinate 62,031,882 of NC_135507.1, read as the reverse complement.
CATGAATACCTTCTTCCGCAAACAAGAAAACAGGAAGTGGACCTGGAAGAGCCCCAATGGTGAGATTAAAAATGAAATCGACTTCATACTATGCGCTAAACCTGGCATCATTCAGGATGTGGCCGTCCTCGGAAGGGTGCGTTGCAGCGACCATAGAATGGTAAGGTCTAGAATTAGCTTAGACTTGAAGAGGGAACGGAAGAAGCTAGCGAAGAAGAAGACCATTAACGAGTTAGCCGTAAGAGGGAAAGCACAGGAGTTTAGGATAGCGCTGCAAAACAGATACTCGGCTTTAACTGAGGAAGATGATCTTGATGTTCATTCAATGCACGATAACCTGACATCAATAATTACGGAGTGCGCAGTAGAAGTAGGCGGTAGGACAGTTCGAAAAGATACCGGGAAGCTATCTCAGGTGACGAAAGGTCTGATTAAGAAGCGCCAAAACATGAAGGCATCTAACACTACCGATAGAATAGAACTAACGGAGCTATCAAAGTTAATAAATAAGCGCAAGGTAGCCGACATAAGGAAGTTTAATATGGAGAGAATCGAGCATGCTATAAAGAACGGAGGTAGCCTAAAAACAGTGAAGAGGAAACTAGGCATAGGTAAAAACCAGATGTATGCATTAAGAGACAAGCAGGGCAATGTCATTAGCAATATGGATAAGATAGTTAGCGTAGCCGAAGAGTTCTACACAGAGCTGTACAGTAGCCAATGTAATCAGAGCGCCAATGAGAAAGACAGCAGTGCACAGCAATGCGTCATCCCGCCAGTAACGAAAGATGAAGTAAAGAAAGCCTTACAAGCAATGAAAAGGGGAAAAGCAGCTGGGGAGGATCAGGTAACAGCAGATCTGTTGAAGGATGGGGGGGACATCGTGCTAGAAAAACAAGCCACCCTGTATACGCAATGCCTTATGACCTCGACTGTGCCAGAAGCTTGGAAGAATGCAAACATTATCTTAATTCATAAGAAGGGAGACGCCAAGGACTTGAAAAATTACAGGCCGATCAGCTTACTATCCGTTGCCTACAAAGTATTTACTAAGGTAATCGCTAATAGAGTCAGGGCAACGTTAGACTTTAATCAACCAAATGATCAGGCAGGCTTTCGTAAAGGATATTCCACAATAGATCATATTCACACTATCAATCAGGTGATAGAGAAATGTGCAGAATATAACCAACCTCTATATATAGCTTTCATTGATTACGAGAAAGCATTCGACTCAGTGGAAACCTCAGCAGTCATACAGGCATTGCGTAATCAGGGGGTAGAAGAGCCTTATGTCAAAATACTGGAAGATATATATAGCAACTGCACAGCTACTATAGTCCTCCATAAAGTCAGCAATAAAATTCCAATAAGGAAGGGCGTCAGGCAAGGAGACACGATATCGCCAATGCTGTTCACCGCATGTTTGCAGGAGGTATTTCGAGGCCTGAATTGGGAACAGTTGGGAATAAGAATAAATGGAGAATACCTAAATAATCTGAGATTTGCTGATGACATTGCCTTGCTGAGTCACTCAGGAGGTGAACTGCAAATCATGATCAACGAGTTAGACAGGCAGAGCAGATCGATGGGTCTAAAAATTAACATGCAGAAAACCAAGGTAATGTTCAACAGTCTAGCAAGGGAACAACAGTTCACAATTGGCAGCGAGAGCCTAGAAATTGTGCCGGAATACGTCTACTTAGGGCAGGTAGTGACAGCTGATCCGGATCATGAGAGGGAGATAACTAGAAGGATAAGAATGGGGTGGAGCGCATATGGCAAATTCTCGCAGATCATGAGTGGCAGTTTACCAATTTCCCTCAAGAGGAAAGTGTACAACAGCATAATCTTACCGGTACTCACCTACGGGGCAGAAACGTGGAGGCTAACGAAAAGAGTTCAGCTTAAGTTAAGGACAACGCAGCGAGCCATGGAAAGAAAAATGATAGGTGTAACGTTAAGAGATCGGAAGCGGGCAGAGTGGGTGAGGGAACAAACACGGGTTAATGACATCCTAGTCGAAATCAAGAGAAAGAAATGGGCTTGGGCAGGGCATGTGATGCGAAGGCAAGATAACCGCTGGTCTTTAAGGGTAACGGAGTGGGTTCCAAGAGAAAGTAAGCGTAGCAGGGGGCGGCAGAAGGTTAGATGGGCGGATGAGATTAAGAAGTTTGCAGGCAAAGGGTGGATGCAGCTGGCAAAGGATAGGGTTAATTGGAGAGACATGGGAGAGGCCTTTGCCCTGCAGTGGGTGTAGTAAGGCTGATGATGATGATGATGATGAAGGCGTCGTGATGGATCGCGTCTGGAGTTGCCTCCAAGTGGTCTCCTGCTCCTTATTAAAGGCTTTGTCTGGAGGAGGGAATATCCTCCTTTCAAGTTTAAAATGATTAGTAATATCGTGAAAAGATGATAGGCCGTCCTTAGAAAAACTCTCGACAACGACAGCGTCCCCTGCTCGGCTGACGAATCCTCGAGCTGTTATGTGTGCCGCTTCGTTACCAGGGTTCCCCGAGTGAGCCGGGACCGATATCAATTCAATAATTCTAAGTATTTGGCTTGACCTAATATGCTCATTACTGCCTGAGAAATTCTGCCCCTCGCATAATTGCGTATGGCAAATTTAGAGTCGCTGAGTATGGTAGTAGCTTCTGTGTTAATGATAGCGAGGACGATTGTCGCCTCTTCTGCCGTTTCCGAGGATTTTGTTATGGTAGTGCTGAGACTATCAGTTTACCTTGCGTATCCACCGCCGTTCGTGCGAACGCTTGTTTCTGGGGATATTCTGCGGCATCTACATATACTGCATGTTCATCTTGGTTGTATATGTTGTGTATAGCTTTTGCCCTAGCCCTTCTTCTCCCCTCGCGTTAAGCAGGATGCATATTCTTAGCTAGTGGCTTAACTCTTATTACCTTAGCGATGCGTTTAGGTATCTGTGTTTTGGTATCTTGGGGTGGCAACTGTATGCCTAGTCCTAAACGATCAAGTATGGTTCTTCCTGATTTGGTGCGGGAAAGCCGGCTTCTCTGCATTGTTAAGTGAGCCTCTGTAAGCTCGTCTAAGGTGTTGTGTACTCCCAAGCCCCGAAACCTTTCGGTAGAGGTACAGTTCGGTAGCCCTAATGCTACCTTGTATGCTGTTCTAATCATAGACTGTTCTTTGGCTTTTTCACTAATGTCTAATTTTAAGTATGGGAGTGCGTAGACAAGCCTGCTTATTACAAATGCTTGTACTAATTTGCAAAGTTCTGTCTCCTTCACTCCCTTCCTTTTGCTTGCAATTCGTATAATTAGTCTTACCGTCATATTGACGGTTGTCTGGAGCTTTTGTAGTGTTTCCTTGTTCTTACGGTTCGACTGAAGGAAGAGTCCTAGGATTCTTATAGTTTGAACTTCCTTTACAGGGAGCCCTTCCACCCAGATTTTCAGTGGAGGCGGAGGTTTGTAAATTTTGACTCGAGGGCCCCTTGGTTTGTATCTGATTAGAAATAATTCGGACTTGGAGGGCCAGCAGGTTAGCCCTGCTTTACCCGCCAGGTCTTGTATTATGTCTACAGCTTGTTGCAGGGTATCCTCTATCTGACCATCGCTGCCAGTTGTGGTCCATAAAGTGATATCATCTGCGTAGAATGTGTGGTGCAGCCCCGGGATGGCTGCTAATTTAGAAGGAATTTTAATTAGTGAGAGATTAAAAAGGAAGGGTGACAGGACTGAGCCCTGTGGCGTTCCTTTACCTCCAAGTGAGATAGAGTCTGATTTAATCTCTCCCACTCTATCTCTGCCGTTCTGTTACTGAGAAATGACTTGATGTACCGGAAAGTTCTTTCCCCTGGGTTGATGTCCGAGAGATTCCTTAAGATAGCATCGTGCGTGACATTATCAAACGCCTTGTTCAAATCCAATCCTAATATGGCTTTAGTTCTTCTGCTGCGTTCCATGTCTATTATGTCTGCCTTGAGTTGCAGCATAACATCTTGGGTAGAAAGATTAGCCCTGAAGCCTAGCATGGAGTTAGGGAGTAAGTTATTGTCCTCAGCGTATTCTTGTAGCCGATTGAGAATTATATGTTCGATTAACTTTCCTAAGCAGGATGTTAAAAAGATTGGGCGTAGATTCTCTATACACAATTTCTTGCCTGGCTTTGGAATGAATGTAATCTATGCATGTTTCCATTCTTGTGGAAGGTTTCCGTCTGTCCAGTATTTGTTCATGAGATCAGTGAGTGGTTTCACTGACCCTGCGTCCAAGTTTCTAAGTGCTTTGTTAGTAACACCGTCAGGCCCGGCTGCAGACGTGGTGCGTAGTTGCCCCATGGCAAGCCACACTTCCGACTCCGTAATCTCAGCGTCCAAGTCCTCGTTTGGTGTTCCCTGATAGTTTGGCAGCGGTCCATATGGGGTTGTGTTTAAGTATCGATCTCGTAGTTCCGTTAAAAACTCCTCTGTGGTGCCTTTATACTGATGCACTAATCTCATAAGTTGACCTCGTTTAGTAGATTTAGCCTCTGTGGGGTCCAGAAGGTGCCTTAGCAGATGCCAAGTTTTCCTGCACTCGAGCTTGCCATTCATGCGGTCGCAAATTTGCTCCCATTGTTTGTGTTGAAGCTATAGAGTATATTTTTCAATTAGTCTCTGCAACTGTGCAATTCTCTTTTTAAGATTTTTGTTGTGTTTGTTCTTCTTCCAGCGGTTTTGCAAGCTGAAATGTGCTTCCCATATATGCAATAACCTAGAGTCAGTGACTTGTCCTTCTTTCATGCCGATTTTGGCTGTGGTAGCCTTAATGTCCATTTTTAGTGATTCCACCCAGTCCCCGAGATGTTCAATTACTGGGTCTGTGCTTTCATCTTTTTGTCTTTGTTCTCTTATTACCCTGAACTTGTCCCAGTCCGTAATTTTTACTTTGTTGAAGACTGATTTATGCTTTGCTGTCTCAACGGTGGTAGATATAATGTAATGGTCACTGCCTACCGTGTGTCCTGTGTTAGTCCATATTCGGTTTTGTATGTTCTTTGCCAGGGTTAGGTCTGGCGACGTGTCTTTACATATACTGTTGCCTAGTCTCGTGATTTCTTGGGGGTTGTTCAGGACAGTTAGGCCTAGATTTTGGACCACTTGCCATACCCTGTTGCCTTTGGGACCGGCTCTAGTGTATCCCCATTCCGGGTGTGGTGCGTTAAAGTCCCCTACTATTAATAGTTGGGCTTTAGTCGCTAATTTCATAGTCTTGATAAGTAATTCCGGTATACCGGTACCCTTATCCTTGGGTCGGGTATATACATTGAGCAGAAACAAATGTGTATCTCCTCGTTTATAGGGTAAAATCTCAAGGAGGACGTGGTATTCCTTTGAACTTTCTATGGTGTGCTGTAGAGCAGTAATATTGCGTTGCAATAATACGGCGGTGGACACGCCCGTAATTGATCCGGCATCATATCCTGGCGGAAGAATCGCCTTATAGCCCGGTAATTTGACCGCGCCACTAGCTTCTTGTAGAGCAATAATGTCTGGTGGACGTTGTTGGGCTTGAATGTGAAACTGCAGATTCCCCCGTTTGCGCCGGAAGCCTCTGCAATTCCACTGCCATACCTCAATTTGTTGTGACGGGGCCATATTGGTGATCCACTCTTTGCTGTAATGATGTTAAGCTGTTCTCCAATGCGGTCAGCTTCTCCATCACTTGTTGGAACATAGACATTACTTGAGTTTGGAACGGTCTGAATTCCACTGCTAAGGCATCTACCTTAGCCTCTAAGTTTCCTACTCTAACCTCTAGGCTGTCTACCTTGTTCTGAATGCTATCCACTCTTGTAGTGATTCCATTAGGGTCAGCTCTTAATGGAGCGGGCGTAGCCGGCTGCGGTACATCGCCTGCAGAGGCTTCGGCAGCTCGTTTGTTTTGGGTATTCTCCGCGGGGGGGAGGGGGTCTTTTAACTGCGGTGCGTTTGCTTGTTTCCATAGCCTCGCATGCGGGAATGGGTGCTTTAAGAGGGGCTTGCACAGGTGTTTGCTGTGACTGTGCTCTTTGCTCTCTCGAGGCCATGACAAGTCGACGAAGCTCCGCCATTTCTTTCTTTAGTCTGGCGTTTTCCTCGTCACGCGCCTTAAGCTCTTCGTGGAATTGTTCTATCAGTTCCTTCTCCCGAGCGCTCATCTGTTGGGAGGCCGGATTTGGCCAGCTCACCTTTTTGTTGGTTCGGCTGCTGCTTCTGCCTCGGTCTGAACTTGTGCTCTTCTCTCCATCAGCCGCCCCACTCAGCGGCGGGAAGGAACTGGATCTATCTCGGCCCTGGTTCCATGTTTGGTTCCTTGTCCGGCTCGAAGATCGGTGCCTGGATCTCGGGTGATGCTCCACGTGATGTTGGGCCGCACCTTCCACGTGATGCTGGGCCGCACCCTCGTTAAGCCTATGTGGTTGTTGTATCCGGACCATGAGGCGGTGCTTGAAATTCCGGCTCCCGGTGTGGTGTGCCCCATGGCACACGATGCAGTCGGGTTTACATGTGATTGGCTCCCCATCAGGAGGTGCAGGATGGTTCTCGCCACATCGGTGGCACAGGTTGGCTTCGGGCCTGTAGCAGACGTCGGCTCTATGATCGACTCTCCTGCATTTGTAGCAGGTTTCGACTTGTTCCCGGTAAGGGTGCACATGGAATACGGATCCCCAATAGTAGATCTGGCTCGTAACTTTGTTCCCTTGGAATGTTATCTGGATCGTTTTTGAACGACCCAGCTGACGAGCGTCGAGGATCACGACACCCGGGTTGCGAGTAATGAAGCCTTGTCGGACTTGCTCCGGCGAGCTTCCGTCGTAGGCTTGATAAATGACACCTCTGACTGAGTCGTCTGGTGCTGCTACATACGTCGCCACTTCATAGGTGTGATCTCCAAGCTGGAATGCTTTGACTTCGGAGTACATTGCAGCTCGCTGGCGTGCCGGGGTGCTTACAGTGAGCGTGTTGTTATTAGAATTAACACGCATGGTGTCTTCGGTTAGTGCGGCCTGAAGAGGAACCTTGGCTGCTGCGCACATGGCGAGTTCGAGTTGGCGTGGCGCAAAGTCGTTTAAGTTCCAGCCTCGCGGACGGCAGACTATTTTGTAGTCGCTCTTTGGGAGTTGCGGTAGCGGCACTTGCCTTTTGATTGCGGGCGGCTTCCGTTTCTTGGCAGGATCGCCGGAGTCATCGTTGGCGGCGTCTTCCTGCAGGCGCCGGGCGCGGTCCTGTAGGCGAAGAACGGTTTCCTATTCTCCGGACGCCAGCTCCGCGGGCGAAATGTCATCCCCCTCGACGGTGTAGTTCATAGGTGAGGTCGTGTGAGCGGCCGGCTGGCTCGAACAAGCGAGCGCAGGGCCCAGGGCCCTGAGGGCACGGCAGCGTGTAGAGAAGTTCGTGAGGCACACAGAAAAGGGCGTTGACTTGCCAGAGCTGCTGTTCGCGGGTACGGGGCAATGCTCCGAAGATTTCCCAAAAACGGCAGCTCACAGAATGCACTATTTCCACCAAAAGTTGGCTGTGAAGCGAGAGCCCATGTAGAATACGTCCACACAGTTCGGTGTCTTCGTCTTTTTCCTACCTAGTGTAGGAGGAAAGTCATATAATTGAAAATTGAGCAACCGGAAACCAATTTTGATTTTTTGTCGTTAGGCGTACCACTGCTCTCAGTTAAAACCGGGTTTCAACATGTCATAGTTAAATGCCGGTTTGGAACAGGGGGATTTGCAATGAGGATTTCAAGAGATATAAACACAAATTATAGCGACTACAGAAAAGGAGGCGTTGGTTAATTTCCGCTCAAGATAGCGACGATTAAAACTGGGCATGTTTCTAAAGAAATTTATGTAACTTATTAATAGAAACTAGTTGTACTCCATAAGTAAAAAAATGTGATTTCCTAGCCAAGAAGAGTTCTGTTTTTGCATTTACCAACGAAGACCTGCGTTGTGAACGGATTCGTCGCGCAAAGGTAAGGGGTCGACCTCATTCACCGCTTCGAAAAGGTAAAATGTCAAGAAGAACCCCTTGCATTGACTATTATCACGCATGTAAGTAAGCGCTGAAGGAAACTGAGGAGACTGCTTTTCCAGACGCCAGTATCGTGCAATCATTTTTTCTTAATTTATTTTTCACTCAAACGAATCTTTTTATGATTTCTCGTTACCTAATTCTATTCACAAAAAAATTAGAATTGAACCTGTAGAATTATCGGACCCTACATTTAGCACTGAACAATTCCGTGGAAACCAATGACTGCTTAGGCTCGCATATGTAGTCATAATTATGGCCGCTAATCAATTACGTGAAAGCGAAATGACGTATTCAATTAACCTCTAGTTATACCTATTCTGTCCCAGCTGAGGCTGCTTATCTCCGCAAAGCTCCAGATCTCTCCTCTACACCCTACCCTCTGTTATCCGCACCACTCACGGCATCACTTAGGTGAAGCAGCACAGGCAGAAGTGCGAATCGCCTGGACAAAGTTAAGGCGCCGCAACCTTCGGGAGAAGAGCACACGTGAGTGTGGCTATGGGAGGGTGACGATGGAAGCAATGCTGGTAGCAGCGTATGTTACCGAAGAAGTGTGATAAACTGTGCGTCATCTGTTCTCGCTTGAGGAGCAGAACGGGGAGATGAAAGAGGGAAGGAAAGCGCTGTTTCAGTCCTGGAGTCTCGACATCTAGGCGAGGCGGACTGCGGGGCAGCCCAGGCGCGTGTGATGGGTTTACATGAAGTGCCGCACTCTCCAGCCACTCGAGAAAGCGACCGTTTATTTCCTTGAATATCCACAGTCGGATGAAACTCGATAACGCAGCGACTTTTTCCCTTGAAAGGACGGCCTACCATCCAATGGCGTCGGCCGACTATCATGACCCTGCTAGTGTGACAAAGCAGGGTGTAGCAGTTGAAAAGGGGATAATCGGTTCCCTATATGGTCGGGGATAGAGCCCTCTTTCTATTCTGGCGCCGCTCCCTGCCTTGTGGCACTAGCAGGGTCTTCAGCATCGGCCGGCGCCAATGGCTGGAAGGGGGTTTATTGACGAGGAAAAGCCGCTACGTTCTTTAGTTGTATCCGACTATATTCAACATTGTCCCTTCCCCGCTTCCTCAAACGTCCCTCGATAGTCATACCTCCTGCTGTTTTTCCAGTACTTGCCTCCAACAATAGAGGGTGCTCTCGCATCCTCCCCGCAGACAACAGCAGCCGCAACCGCGGTGGTGCTCGCTGTCTCGCTTCTGCGCACACAGGTCGACGATGGCTGCGCGCCATCTTTCGCGTCTTTTTTCTGTGTTCCCTCATTCCCCACCTCTATCTCCATCCTCTCGCATCTCCCACTCTGCTCCCATCGACGAGCGGTATATAGGGAGCAAGTTCCGGCGTCAGAATCGTGTCCAGCAGTATTTATCCTCTGGCTTCTGGATGCTTCAATCTTCCTCATTCTGGTTCTGTATGTTGGTCTACGGTGCTTAGTGCATTTTCCCGTGCGCTTGTTGGCTGCGCGTTATTTCTCACTGTTAAGGACAGCAGACGACTGCGCCTGTGCTTGTTCTTCCCGAAGGTATACTTGCGGGGCCTCTCGGAAATCGTTCGCTGCGGGCCTGTGCCCTTTTTTCTTGCTATTTTAAGAGTGCTTTCTTTTTCTTCTTCAAGGACTGCACGCTTTGCTAGTTGCTTTCTTGATGAGCTGGTCCCGCCGAGGCTTCGGTCCTCCTAGTGTTTACTTGGGATCGTTCACTGTCGCTTGCTATGTCTTTTGCTATTTCCTGCCTGGGCCCTTTCTTCTGCCTCGTTTCACTTATTGAGTGTTCGGTCCTTTTTTATTGTAGCATCTGTGGCTCTGTTCGTAATTCTGCTTTGCGTTTCTTGATTAACTTATTGACGGCGGGCCTAACTGTTGTGTGACTACCTATCCTGCAGCATCGTTGGAGTCTTCTTGTGATCATGGCATTATCCTCATTGCAGCTGTCAATAAAACGCATTATAACTAAATGTTTTAATACATGTCGGCAATAGAGATAGCCTTTCAACAGAAGGTAATGTTGCGTAGCGGACAATATAGCATAAAGCCTACTCTCGCTTAGATCGAGAACATTCGTTGAGTGTGGTTGGCTCTGATATTGAGTTAGTATTTTTAATCCGTACGCTGTTTTCTAGTTCAAAGACGCTAGAATGCATGCTCACTGTGACGAGGAATTTCATGAAGCTCACCACGACTTGAACAATGAATGAATAAATGAATTTTGGGCTTTTTCAGCCACAGCGGCTAAAAGCAGAAAGGCGCTGATAAGCAGGGATTGACTTTCTGCGGCTAAAGTTTTTGTGGCACTTGTGGTGAGGAGTTGAGGAAAACAATAGTGTTGTTGGTATTCACGTTGAGTGAATCGTAATAGATACGAATTACTGATCAAAAATCAAAATACAGATTTGGTAACCCTCTAACTGCAGCTAGTATTATGAGATTATGAATTCGTACGCACTATAATCGGGCAGCACGCTTAATTGTTTACACCATATGAAAATTTTTGTTTGGTTTATGGGGGTTTAATGTCCCAAAGTGACTCGGGCTATGAGGGAGGCCGAAGCTACGGGCTCTGGTGATTTCGATCAATGGGGTCTTTTAACGTTCAGGGACTTCGCAAATATATTATTAAACATACCCGTCATTCATTTTTGGTGCGTTCGCGTGCTCGAGGCATTTGCAGTATACGAGAAATATTTTTCTGATCTAAAGCGGTATAAGAAAAGCAAATGAAAATTTCGTTAATGCGATAAAAGCAAACCTCATAGGCCAGTGTCCGCAGCCATATGACAAACAAGAACAAAATAGCAGTTATTGCCGACTAAACCTATCTAACCTCGCACTTCAAACATGATCAACACAAGCCAAGGGGTTTAAATTCAGGACAGCCTGGAACCAGAATTCCTACTTGATCATGCAACAGAAGCTGTTTTCTTCTTTGCGTGGTGTGGCCTTGGAGAAGCGAATTTTTTTCCAAACCAATAAACTGCTCTTTACTGAATAAATGAACTAAAAACGAAGTCAGTCCAAGATACCGAGCAAATAGACTATACTGATATGCTTTCTTTCGGGTGATACTTTAGGTGCTCTTGGCTGTTCGCTTTACAGTCATTTGCTCTAATGGTGACGAGAATTAAGGCATGCTCACGTGCATTTCCAGAACTCCACAATGTAATATTAATATACACTATAACCGAGCACTTCACTAAAAATAAAGTCCCTCAAAGCAGGATGACGATGTTTAAACTTCAGATCTAAATGTGTGGCTGTATATGAATTGCCCAGACACCAAGTAGCTTCATATATTACGCCAAAACATTGTTAAGTCCATTTTCTATTTTGATAACGATAGACATGACCGCAACGCTGTTGAAGATTACTTGTTCTGCGTTTGCAGTTCCCCGATGCTCGAGAACAGAAACATGAAAGCACTCTCGGCCATACGCGCCCCCTCCCTCTCTCACCATATATTCCTTCCTCTTCTATGCACATGCAAATCAAGGAACACTGCAATCACTGTGAATGGCAGATAACCACTTGACGTTTGATTAAGTTGTCGAAGTTCTAACCTGGCGTAAGAGCAGAAGATAAACTCGCCACCAAAAATCGACTCCTCGAGCCGCCGAGGATGAAGCACAGCCCCGGCGTTGCGAAGAGCGGTTAAGTATAAAACTTCAAATACATAAAAACCAAGCCAGCTGTGCTGTAAATGCTCGTTACTGAGAATTCTAATCGTCCTATTAGCTTCTTGATAGTTTGCACACTCTCCAAAGGCTCGCCGAACCATCCAAACCTGGCTCGCCGAACCATCCCTCCGCCTTGCATCAACCTTTGCAGAGCTCAGGCATTCTCTTGGAGGCAATTACAAACAGGTTCTCGAACCCGCTGTGAAACGACAGGATCTACCTCAAAATATAAAACACCAAGACGTGCCAGGTCTGCAGGCTAGACGCAGCCACACTTAAACCCTAATTCTAGGAGTTTAAAGCACAACTAACCGGTGTTAATCCCGAAACCTTCATTGTCGAGGAGGTCCAGCGCCATGCGTAGCTCCAGCCTCAACGACCAACTCTGGGCTGTCCAGCAGGCCCTCGAGGCGGCAACGAGACACGCTCTCGAAGTCCCCACGTGTGAGACCTAGGCCCTCTCGCGGTAAACCCTGCTGAACACTCAATAAAGTGATAACTCACTCACTCGTCAAGTAGTCATTATGACAGCCTCCGCATTATGCGCGTTATGACAAGAGGCAAACCCTTCACAGTCCATACTTTTTATTGGTATACACTTTGTCCTTAGAAGTTCATCGCCAGATTACAATCAACGTCCAGGTCACACTGGCACGGTTTTTGTGCTTACTACACATATCGCCCCCTCCAAGCTATACTTGCCTTGAGGAGGCGGATAAACTTTATTTAATAATAAGGACGCAAAACCATTCCGGAGGGCTCTTGACTCCAAGTACACTTTGGCGTTCCCCTCTAGCCCATCCTGCTCAACGAGCTTGCGCTGCTCACCAGCTTGAGTGGCCTCCTCGGAGGTTTAACTGATCACATGCCAGTTTAGCCCATTCTTTTTCAAAATGTTCCATTGCCTCTCGGCCTCCTTCCCCGCTTTCGTGGAGTGTCTGGCTGGCCTCTGACCACTGAAAGATGTTCCGACCCTCCTGCTCAAACCTGCTCATATATTCTTCACAAGAAAAATCGGTTTTCTGTGAAGAGCGAAGAGTGTCTATGGACGCACCGCAGGGAGTCTCAAAATAGTGAATAAACTGCGTATTCAAATTTTATAGTGCCGCACTTGATGGTGTGTGAATACCCTAGGTTGTAATCTTTCTAAAAGACAAATTATTAATTTTCTTGAATCGTAAATCTCCGCCGCAACACTTTTTACTTCCAAGAAGTCTTATTATACGCATTAAACTGAGCGTTCTTTGGTCTAATTCCTGTATTTTGTGTTGCGTAAGTATAATGCAGTTTTTAGTGCGAAGGCAATATTTCTCGAGGTCAAACTGGCTCACCGGTGTCTGTGAAGCCTGTAGTTGAAGGTCACCTTGGCCAAAGTTTTAAATAAATGAAATAAATATTGCCGCGAGTGGGATTCGAGCCCGTGGCTGCGCGAACTGCTCAGCTTCATTGGTGACTTGCCGAGAGAACTATGTTATCGACGCTTTTTTTTCAACGTGATACATATTACAATGATGCGATGTTTTGTGTACATGAGCTATCTATAAACATGAAGAAAACAGTGGCAAATCAACGCAGTTAAGGAAAGAAGCACGACAAAAAGAGTAAATTTGGTGCGCATAGCTAATACATTGTAACACGACACATCAAAGCAACAAAGTAGAAAAAAGGCAATAAACAGCAGAGCACTAAGAGTGAGTGCCACTCCGGTTGAAGTTCGTTGTGGGCAAAAATTTAGCCTAAAGACTATTGTCGCCGCAGCCGAACACGCTTCGTGTTAAAATGGAAAACATTCTCGCTAAGTCCATTGCACATCTTCTTCATAAAATAATACTAGCATATATCTAATATTCACACTTCAGTTATTTGACGGTAGTGAATGAAAGATTTGTGCTGCATGCTTTGGTGTGGACAACACGGTGCTGAAACACGGCACAAGAATAATACGCTTTGGCGTTGACAATACTACTACAAACGCGCGGCACTGGAGCATACGCCGCGGCGTTCATTGGGTAAATTGGCATTACTGATGAAAAATTTGAATACGTGCATAATTTGCTCCGTGGGTCAGTGGACGCCTCCACAGCCCTTTCTGGTACGTGGGGTGGTGTCTACCTGCAAAAACATCGCCTCCGCCCAATTGCTCCTGCTTAGCAATGGCAAAACGCCCCCCAATATTTTTATACTCTTCCCAACTTTGCCTTCCTGAAATTTATTTCGAATGTTTATAAAGAAGCCTGTGATAGTTATCGGGCTAAGCTTCAGTGGGTACTTTTTTTCAAAGGATGCGAGTATGTTTGACACAAAAACAATTAGCGCATTCTTCTCGATATATTTTACTTCAACATCGCGCCTTTCCTCTACCGCACGTAGTTGCCTCCTTGACCCTTAGGGCCTTTAAATTAAATTTATTTAAATTAAATTAGTTTTTGCGGAAACGAAATGGCGCAGTATATGTCACACATCTCGGCTGAAACCTGAACCGCGCCGTAAGGGAAGTTATAAAGCAGGGACTAAGAGAAGAAAGGAAGAACGAAATGCCGTAGTGGAGGGCTCCGGAATAATTTCGACCACCTGGCGATCTTCAACGTGCCCTGACATCGAACAGCACACGGGCGCATATCGTTTCACCTGCATTGAAACGCGGCCGCCGTGGTCGGGTTGAAACCTGTACTCTGGATCATTAGCCGAGCACCTAACCACTGAGCCACCGCGGCGGTTGGAATAAAATCAAAGGATGAATTGTCGGACATTTCGAACTTTTCTTGGTGGTGGTTGTGAAAATTTTTTATTCAGTGACGAGAGATTTCACGACAAAAATGGCCCTTTAAATAGGCGCAGTCAGTGCGCGACCCGTTAGGACGAGGACCCTACTGCGCCTGTTGAACAGCAGCCCATTGAGACTCCAGCCCCAAGCAGTTGAGCAGGGCTGTCTCAGATGCCTCTCGGGAAGAGGAGTGGTTTGGGGGAAGAGAAGGAATCTTCTGACAGGCCAAAACTATGTGCAAGTTATCGAACACTGTGCCACTAATTATTTTAACTGCGTTAAAACGCATGGACGAACACTGTGCTCTTCAGATATGGAAATTTGGCAAGCCTTTTCATGGTGCGGTGAATTTACGAAGGCACCACAATAATTCATTCCATTTCAAATATACTGCGACCTTTTTAGCGGATTTAAAATTGAAAATTTAGATTGAAAATTGGTTGCTACCCGCCCCGTTGGCTCAGTGGTTAAGGCGCTCGGCTACTGATCCGGAGTTCCCGAGTTGGAACCCGACCGCGGCGGCTGAGTTTTTATGTAGGCAAAACACTAATGCTCCCATGTGCTGTGCGATGTAATTGCACATTATAGGTCCTCAGGTGGTCGAAATTATTCCGGAATCCTTCACTGCGGTACCCCTTTGTTCCTTTCTTTTTTACTCCCTCCTTTATTCTTTCGCTTAGGGCGCGGTTCAGGTGTCCAAAGATAAGAGAAAAATACTGCGCCATTTTCATTCCCCAAAACCAATTAATGTTATTATTAAAATTGGTTGCTGGAAAAGAAAATGGCTCAGTACTTCCCCCCTCTCAGCAACACCTGAACCGCGCCGCAAGGGAAAGGATAAAGGACGTTTTGAGAGAAGAAAGGAAGAAAGAGGTGCCGTAGTAGAGGGCTCCGGAATAATTTCGACCACCTGGGGATTTTTAACGTGCAATTACATCGCACAGCACACTTGCGCTTTTGTGTTTCGCCTCTGCGGAAACACAATCAAAATTTAGGATTTTACGTCCGGAGGCGACGCATAGGCTGCGAGAAACTCAAGCATATCGCGACGAGCATCGTCGAACGCGGCACAGTGGAGGAGGAGGTGTTCTAGTGTTTCCACTGCACAGCATCCCTCGCTCACGTCACTCGTCGCGATTCCGTGACGCTCCCGTCGTTCCCCGGGCCACACGCAGCCAATGCACGCGGAGTACCATTACACGTTGCGACCGTGTAAGTGCGCGACAGCCGGTGATACTGATGATTCACTCACCTCCTGCGATGCGTGTGTCTGGGTGCTGCTTTCGGAGATGGTCGTGGATGGCCGCACGCACGTCCTCCAGCGCAAGGGGCAGATCTCTGGCAGGTAGTTGATGTGCAGCGGTCGCGAGGTCGTCAGCTTCTTCGTTGCCGGCGATGCCGTAGTGACCGAGCACCCACTTTGCACGCACGGCACATCCTCACTGCGTGAGGCGCTCGATGCGCGAGCGAATTTCTCGCACTAGTGGGGTACCGTGGCCGTTAGATTGCAGGCGGCTGAGGGCGGCGCGGGAGTCGCACAGCAGAGCACTCCTGCGCGGCGGAGGGCCGAGGCTCAGCAGCAGGCCCAGCCCGAGCCGGATCCCCTTCAACTCCGCCGTGGTGGAGGAGCCCAGGAAGCTGGCGTGTTCCTAGCTGTGCAGTCGCAGGGCGGGGATGGTAGCCGCCGCTGTAAGGGAGCAGCTGTCGCGGGCCACTGAGC
Organism: Amblyomma americanum; assembly: GCF_052857255.1. Lineage (NCBI taxonomy): Eukaryota > Metazoa > Arthropoda > Arachnida > Ixodida > Ixodidae > Amblyomma > Amblyomma americanum. Next base: position 62,015,690 of record NC_135507.1, on the reverse strand, counting down.
CGTCGGTGTACACGAAGAGATGGTCCTGGAGCTCCTCGTGTATGACGGCTCTGGCAAGCTGCTGCACAGCACAGAGGGCTGTGCTACGCTTTCTCGCGATGCCGACGATCTCTCGCTGCACCTCCAAGGCAGCAGGCCAGGGCGCGCAGGAGCCTTAGAGAGGTGGGCTTTGAGTCAATTGCTCATACTCGAGCAGCGCCGCGCGCATTCGTGAGCGCGGGTGCAAGTGCATACGCTGCAGCAGCGAGCCGCCGTCCGGTGCGCGGTGAAGCCTGTCGATGTCATTCAGTGCCCTGCGCGCCCATGTCCACAGGGTGTGGCTTGGAGAGCTTACCCCATACTCGTACGCGCATAGTACGCCCGCTCAGGAAGCCGTGAACGTATCGCAAAAGGCGCCCGCTCACACCGGCCTCTCAAGCACCACGAGAATTAGTGCGCGGTGAACGTTTTAGAAAGTGCCCGAGACGTACAGTAGCAGCAGAGGCGCAACCTGGCCTGCCGCCCTGGCATGCTCCAGCGCTGTAACAACGTCCGATATAGAATCAGCCGTGCACCGCATCCCACGGAAACCCGTCTGCCGCTCGTCAAACAAATCAGCCTGCGTAGCCCGCTCGTTCAGGCGCTGCAACACCATACGCTCCATGAGCTTACCTGCCGCCGACGTTAATGCCACTGGCTGGTATCCGCTCAGCTCCGTAGGTGGGCGCCCTGCCTTTCGGATGGGACAAACGACCGCAGTTCGCCAATCCTCCGGTAACTCCCCGCGTTCCCACACCAAGTTGATCTGCTGCAGCAGGATCTGTCGTTGCTGCGCATCCAGGTTTCGCAGCATCTGCTTTGTCACCCCGTCCGCTCCGGGCGCCGAGCAGCGGCGCAAACGCTGCAGCGCATTGTTCAGTTCCACCGCGGTGAACGGCGCATCACATGGACCTTCCGAGGCGACGGGCGAGGAACTGGCGTCGCTTCTGGGGCTCTCAGGAGCAGCTACGTTAGCTGCGTTTGCGGGGTTGGGCGGCGCGAACCGATCGGCAAACCGCTCTGCCAACTCTTCAAAGCTGAGCCCGCTGGAGATTGCGAGGATGGCCAGGTGTTGATGGTTCGCCTGTGGCTCGGTGATGCGCCGCAGGGTGTCAAACAGCCTCCGCGAGCTGACATCTTCCTCCATCCTTTGGCATAGTGAAGTCCACTGCCGGCGGTATAGCCTCTTGGCGTGGCGGCGCGCTGCCGTGTCCAGGCGGTTGTAGACAGTCCAGTCGGCGACTCTGTCAGTCCGTCGCGCCCGTCGCTCTGCGCGATGTCTCTTATCGCCCAGATTGAGCAGCTTCATATCAGGTGTGGGCTGCCCTGCCCTTACCTCGTCTCGTTGGGTGGCTGCGAGTGGCTTCAGATTAGACTTGAAAAGAAATCTGCGCCAGTGGCCGCCGCCACGTCGACCGCCCTCCTGAACGCACTCTAGTTGGTAAAAGAGTGGGCACGTTTGGTGCGCGTCTCCAATGCAGTGGGTTCGATTAGGATGAACGAAACGAAATCAAAATGTATGATTTTACGTCCGGAAGCGACGCATGGGCTTTGAGAAACTCCTTCCAGCTTTAATTTTGGTTAAAAACCCAAGCATAACAAGCGAAATGTTGGAAGACTGAGAAAGACATGCGACTGCTTCAGAGCCTATGCTTGCGTCCAAATGTCAGCCTAACGGCACTGCGTTCTGTATTTTCCTTGCTGTGTCAGGCCGATGCCCATTTAGTCTGGCGCTCATTGCTTGCCCGGTTTCTCCGATATATTGCTTCTGACAAGAGATGCATTGAAGCAATAAATCGGAGACCCCACCTGAAGAAGGGAGACATGCAAGGTGACTATCAATGTTCAAGGAAGCTCAACTATTGAACTTAAAGCCGATGAGTGTAATCTAAAGCGCCTCCAGACCAACACTTTGTTGTGTCCGGCAATTGCGAAACATTTGACCCCCAAATTTATGGGTGCTGCCTTCACTGTGGGGAAGTGTCCGATACCTTCCACATGGTTTGGGCCTGTCAAAAGAATCCTTCCTTGCACCCAAATCCTTCCCCTTCCCGAAAGGCACTAGAGGCAGCCCTGCTCAACTTCTCTGGGCTGGCGTCTGAAATTGCTCTTGTCGAACTGGTGCGAGCACCGGCCTCTTCCAGCGGGGTCCCGGGTTTAGGACTCCACCTATGTAAAGGGCCATTTTTGGCCTGCAAACTCTATTTTTACTGAATAAAAAGTTTTCACCACCACCACCACTATCGCTTTTACCTACCATACTCTAAAGCTGCAGAAAGAGAATCGAACCCTTCGCCCAAACGCATACATTAGACTGCGGCCCATCAGGGCCTTAGAGGTAAGGAAGACGCGGACGCGGCCATCCGAGCTCGTACACACCGGGCACCTCATCCAGGCTCCTCTGGCTCAGAGGTTAGGCAACCGCGTCTACGGTTCCGGGAAATACTGGAATTCATTTGCGAACGGCATCGGCTTTTCCCGGCCTTAGATGTGATGTAGCTAAGGGCCTGAGTAAAGCCGATGAGCGAACTCTCAGCGCCTGCAGACCAACACTTTGTTGAGTCCTGCAATAGCAAAACATTTTGACCCCAAAAGTGACGGGCGCTGCAATCACTGTGATAGTGTCCGGTAACCTCAACATGGTTTGGGCCTGTCAGAAGAATCTTTCTCTTACCCAAACCCATTCCCCTTCTCGAGAGGCAAGGGAGGCAGCACTGCACAACTCCTGGGGGCTGGATTCTCAAAGGGCTCCAGTCCAACGAGAGCGAAGTGCGGCCTCGTCCAGCGGGTTCCCGGGCTAAGGCCCCCGATGTAAAGGGAAATTCTGACCTGCAAGCTCTGTTCCAGAATAAACAGTTTTCGCCACCACCAAATGAAATTGGTTTTTGAGGAAACGAAACGACGTAGTAACTGTATTACATACCTCGATGGACACCCGTACCGCGCCGTAAGGGAAGAGTTAGAGGGAATGAAAGAAGACCGGGAGAGGTGCTGTAATGGATGTAAAAGGAAAATGAAATTTTGCTCTTGAGGAAACGACCCGCCGCCCCGCCGCGGTGGCTCAGTGGTTAGGGCGCTCGACTACTGATCCGGAGTTCCCGGGTTCGAACCCGACCGCGGCGGCTGCGTTTTTATGGAGGAAAAACGCTAAGGCGCCCGTGTGCTGTGCGATGTCAGTGCACGTTAAAGATCCCCAGGTGGTCGAAATTATTCCGGAGCCGTCCACTACGGCACCTCATTCTTCCTTTCTTCTTTCACTCCCTCCCTTATTCCTTCCCTTACGGCGCGGTTCAGGTGTCCAACGATATATGAGACAGATACTGCGCCATTTCCTTTCCCCAAAAACCAATCATTATTATTATTAAACGACCCGCCGCGGTGGCTCAGTGGTTAGGGCGCTCGACTACTGATACGGAGATCCCGGGTTCGAACCCGACCGCGGCGGCTGCGTTTTTATGGAGGAAAAACGCTAAGGCGCCCGTGTGCTGCGCGATGTCAGTGCATTCCCAGGTGGTCGAAACTATTCCGGAGCCCTCCAATACGGCACCTCTCTCTTCCTTTCTTCTTTCACTCACTCCTTTACACTTCCCTTACGGCGCGGTTCAGGTGTCCAACGATATATGAGACAGATACTGCGCCATTTCCTTTCCTCCAAAACCGATTATTATTATTATTATTATTATTATTAATATTATTATTATTATTATTATTATTATTATTATTATTATTATTATTATTATTATTATTATTATTATTATTATTATTATTATTATTATTATTATTATTATTATTATTATTATTGAGGAAACCCGCCGCAATGGCTCAGTGGTTAAGGAGCTCATCTACTGAGCCGGAGTACGCGGGTTCAAACCTGACCGCGGCTGCCGCGTTTCGATGGAGACGAAACGCAAAAGGCTACTGATCCGGATTTCCCGGGTTTGAACCCGACCGCGGCGGCTGCGTTTTTATGGAGGCAAAACGCTAAGGCGCCCGTGTGGTGTGCGATGTCAGTGCAAGTTAAAGATCCCCAGGTGGCCGAAAAAAATTGGAGCTATCGACTACGGCACGTCTTTTGTCCTTTCTTCTTTCACTTCCTTCTTTATTCTTCCCTTACGGCACGGTTCGGGTGCCCACTGAGATAAGTGAGACAGTTACAGCGTCATTTTCTTTCCTCAAAAACAAATATTTTTCTTGAGGACAGGATGCACTAACGGTCTCACATATCTTAGTGGACACCCGAGCCGCGCCGTAAGGGAAGTAATAAAGGATGAAGTAAAAAAAGGTAAAAAGAGGTGCCGTAGTGGATGGCTCCGGAATACTTTCAACTACCGAGGGATCTTCAATGCGCACTGACATTGCACCTTGTGCGTTACTTATTATCCGGCCACGGAACATCACACATGCGGTTTGGGCGCTTCGCCTCCATCGAAACGCGTCCACCACGGTCGCGTTCCAACCCGGGTAATCCTGCCATTGCCTTCGAGAACACCCGCTTTCGCTCTGTAACGAGCAATCTCGGAGGCCATGCTCCGGCTCAGTAGATGACTGCCTTTAGCACCCAGCCAGGCGGCGGGTTCAGCATTTTATGAATATTGGCTTTGAGGAAAGGAAATGCCACAGTTACTGGCTCATATATGTCCGCGTCAATGTTCGATCCTGTGAAAAGGAAAGGCAAAGTAACTGGCGCAGTTGACGGTGGACACCTCAATCAGAGGGCAGTGGTGCAGGAAGCAAGAGATTAGACAATATTTATTGGGCATAACAATCTAAGACTGCAATGGTCAGAAAAATAGTTTAAACGTATTGCGCAGTATGTGGAGAAATGAAAAAAATCTTTTTCAAACAGGGCCGCTAAGAATAAGTGCAATCATAAACACAGCATGAAAAAAAGATTAATTTAGTCCAAATGTTTGCGCTAGTAATAATTATGTAAAAGAAGACATGAAAAAGCCTCACTGGGTTCTTATATAGGTGCCATGTTCTTGAACATGTTCAAGCTAGTCAGTGAGGGAGTCGGCCTGCCACGCCGCGAGACAACTCTACCACCCACACCCCATTTCTCCGCCTCCAAGATGCGAACTCTCCCATCTCATGGTAGCTACCGCTACCACCAAATCTTCACCAACCCGCCCTGACGCATTTTAACTACCCCACTGCCACCCTCTCCCATATGCTATTATATTGCCTGGCGCACCCTCCCACGCGGGGCCTGGAGCGCCTAACCTCGTGGCATTACTGGGGTTACTTAGTCCGGCAGAAGACCACGAACCAGGCTGCCGACGTCATGGACTGTAGTAGCATGAAAGTTTGACTGTTGTGGGGTTGTGCAGAGTCCCAGGTCCCTCTGTGGCCTAAGCTTCTATCATTTATAAGGGGCTTAAGGCCAGTTCCCACTCTCTCTTGTGAATACTGTCACTTAGTGGTGACCGCAGGCGAAGCAGCGATGAAGACGGACAAAGGGGTCTTCTAAAAGAAAACTGTTTATTGGGGATGGCTTGCACCCAAAATGGACTGAATCACTCGGCGGCGGCGAAGCGACAAGCGTGCTCGGCGGTCGTCGAACAGAATGCCCGCCGCTGTCGGCCATGCTTAATTTAAAGCTGATAGCGAACTTTCGAGATAAAGCGTGCAAAGTTACTAGAACAGTCCGGAACAACGTAGAATCAGCTCTGCCTGGCTGCGATCAATCGAGATAAATCTAGTCGCGTCTTGCGTCGCAAACAATGCGATAAAGTGGTGTGACGCAGATTTGAAAAACGAACAAACACTGCAAATATTCGCGGCATTACTCCCCTCTCAAAGAAGCATCGACCCGAAGCATTAAAACAAATAATGCGACAAGTAAGAGAAAAACGGATCTTGCGAAAATAGAGCATAGAAATGCAGCGGCCTTTAGCGCGCATAATACGGCTTCAGACGGACTAAATGGAAAACTTCTGGTCGTACACGGCGTCGCTGGGATGCAGTCATTGAGTCAGGGATGACTTCATATTCCAGTTCACCTAGCCGACGAAGAACCTTGTACAGGCCGAAATAGCGGCGCAGAAGCTTTTCTCTCAATCCACGGCGGCGAATGGGCGTCCGCACCCAGACATGGTCTCCTGGCTTGTGTTCCGCGTTGCGTCTTCGTAGGTTGTAGCGTCGGACGTCGGACCGCTGCTGATCTTTGATCCGTAATCGGGCAAGCCTTCGAGCTTCTTCTGCGCGTCGAAGGTAGGCGGCAACGTCGACGTTCTCTTCTTCTGTAACGTTGGGCAGCATGGCGTCTAGCGTGGTCGTGGCATCCCTGCCATGGACGAGCCTAAAAGGCGTCATCTGGGTGGTCTCCTGCACTGCGGTGTTGTAGGCGAAGACGACGTAAGCCAGGATGACATTTCAGGTTTTGTTTTTGGCATCGACATACATGGCGAGCATATCGGCGATGGGTTTGTTCAGGCGCTCGGTCAGTGCGTTGGTCTGCGGATGGTATGCAGTTGTCCTCCGGTGGCTGGTTTGGCTGTAGAGCAGGATGCCTTGCGTTAGTTCCGCCGTGAATGCTGTTCCTCTGTCCGTGATGAGCACATCAGGGACGCCATGTCGAAGAAGAATGCATTCCACAAAAAATTTGGCGACTTCTGCTGCTGTTCCGTTCGGTGGGGCTTTCGCCTCGGCGTAGCGGGTCAGGTAGTCGGTCGCTATGATGATCCACTTATTTCCAGATTTTGACGTTGGAAAATGGCCAAGCAAGTCCATGCCGATCTGCTGAAAGGGTCTTGAGGGAGGTTCAATAGGGTTCAGAAATCCTGCTGGTCGTGTGGGAGGGGTCTTTCTTCGCTGACAATCTCGGCAGGATTTCACATAGTGTGCGACATCGGCAGACAGTCGGGGCCAGTAATACTTGTCTTGAAAGCGGCGGAGGGTGCGAGTAAGCCGAGATGTCCAGCTGTCGGCTCGTCGTGTGAAGCCTGTAGAACTTCGCGGAGACAAGCAGGTACAACAAGGAGGTAGGCTGTTTTTCTCGCTGCAAAGATCTTCACGAGGACCTCATTCTGCACACAGAAGGAAGACAGTCCTCGCTTGAATGAAGCGCAGGGTGTAGAAACCTTGCCTGCCAGGTACTCGATTAGGCGTTTTAGGTCGGGGTACGAGCGTTGCTGCTGGGCAAAAGAGCTGGGGCTGATGGGTCCCAGGAAGGCGTTCTCATCGTCGTCCGGCGGCGTTGTATCTACAGGGGCTCGTGAGAGGCAATGGGCGTCAGAGTGATTGCATCCGGACTTGTAAACGACGGTGACGTCAAACTCCTGGAGACGCAGACTCCATCGAGCGAGTCGGCCAGAGGGTTCCTTCAAATTGGCGAGCCAGCACAGCGCGTGGTGATCGCTGACCACGTTGAACGGTCGTCCGTATAGGACGTAGCCTAGATGATGGCATGGCACTCCTTCTCAGTTGTCGAAAAGTTAGCCTCGGCCTGGGAAAGCGAACGGCTAGCGCATGCGATGACCTTCTCCAGACCGTCGCTTTTTTGAACGAGAACGGCACCTAGGCCCACGCTGCTTGCGTCGGTATGAAGTTCAGTACCGGCGTTTTCTTCAAAATGCGCGAGGATCGGTGGGGAATGTAAACGGCGCTGAAGTTCCTTGAAGGCTTCTGCTTGTGGCGCTTCCAATTTAAACGGCACGACTGTTTTTGTCAGTTGGGTGAGGAGCTCGGCGATGCGGAAAAGGTTTTTACAAATCGTCGGTAATGAGCGCACAGTCCGAGAAATCTGCGCACTGCTTTCTTATCGGCCGGCGGTGGAAACTGTTCAATAACAGCTGTTTTCTGCGGGTCCGGGCGTACTCCCTCCTTGCTAACGATGTGGCCTAGAAACAGTAGCTCTTCGTAGGCAAAATGGCACTTCTCTGCCTTCAAGGTTAGGCCAGACGACTTGATGGCGTCTAGTACTGTTCGAAGTCTTTTGATGTGCTCTTCAAAGTTTGAGGCGAAGACAACGACGTCATCTAAATATACCAGACAAATTTGCCACTTCAGGCCTGCCAGCACTGCATCGATTTCTCACTGAAACGTCGCTGGTGCGGAACAGGGACCAAATGCCATCACCTTCAACTCAAACAGCCCATCCGGAGTGATGAATGCTGTCTTCTCGCGATGTTTTTCGTCGACCTCAATTTGCCAGTAGCCGGTCTTGAGGTCCATCGATGAGAAATATTTGGCGTTCCAGAGGCGGTCCAGTGTGTCTTCGATGCGGGGGAGGTGGTAGACGTCCTTCTTTATTATGTTGTTCAAGCGACGGTAATCCACGCTAAATCGAAGTGCGCCGTCCTTGTTTCTCACTAGAACAACCGGTGCCGCCCATGGGCTGTATGAAGGCAGGTTGACGTCGTTCTGAAGCAGTCCTTCGACTTGGTGCCGGATGGCTTGTCGTTCTCGCGGTGACACACGGTAGGGGCTTTGACGGAGAGGTCGGACGTGTGGGTCTGTTATAATGCGATACTTGGCAATTGGCGTTTGTCGCACCTTCGGCGATGTTAAAAACACTCACTGTAGATTTGAAGCACATTGTGGATCTGGTCTTGTTTGTTCCGGTGCAGGGCTTGGTTGATGTCGAAAGTGGTCGAGTTCTCTTGGTCGGGCGAATCTTCTGCGGAGGGGTCGGAGAGGGCGAAGGAGTCTCGTACGTCGGATATTTCGTCGAAGAAAGCAATCGTCTTTCCTCTGTTAATGTGTCGGTATTCTTCGCTGAAGTTAGTCAGCAGTACTTCGGCCGGGCCTTTGCGGAAATGTGCGATGCCTCTTGCGATGCTGATTCCTCGGTCTAGAAGCAACTGCATGTTGCCCTCGATGATGGCTTCAGCGTTAATGGCTCTCGTGGCGCCTACGGTCACGATAACGCTTGAACGGGGTGGGACGCTCACACTTCCTCCAGGATACTCAGGGCAACGTGATTTTCCCGAGTTTTCATCGAAGCGATGGCTTCTTCTGTCGAAAGCGTGATCAGCTTGGATCGCAGGTCAATGATCGCCTGATGATCATTAAGGACATCCATACCCAACATCACTTCGCGGGAGCACAACTAAGGTCGCAGGATAGGTATGTCCTTTGACAGTCACTCGCGCTTTGCATCGTCCTGAAGGCTTAATGAGGTGGCCGCCTGTGGTGCGAATGTTTTGGGTCATCCCAAGCCGTTGTTACTTTTCTCAGCTGCGCAGCGAGTGTTCCATTTATCAACGAGTAATCGGCTCCTGTGTCGACTAGCGCGGTAACTTTGCGGCCGTCGATAGTCACTTCTTAGTCGGAGGTCCTGGCTCTTGCATTGCATGTCGCTCTCGGCGTCGGGTCACGGCTTCGTCGCGTATGCGAGTAGTGGGTGGGGCGTGTGGTCGAAGCTCTTCTGGGTGGCGGCGTCGTTTTCAAGGCAGTTTGTGTCGTGGTCGGGGTTCTCATTATGTGCGGCGTCGGTGCAGCGAGTGTCGGTTCTTCATGCGGCATCGCGGGTGCAGCGTCTTCATGGGGCGTGGTCGGTGGAGGATGTTCGGCTTTTCGCTCTTGAGCAACCTCATCTCCAGAGATTGCTGTTTCCCCTACTGGGGCTGGGAGACCTTCCTCGTACCGCGGCTGCGTAGCTGCGGCGTGGCGACGCAAAACACGAGGTTGACGGCGATGGTGAGCGCGAAAAGCGGTTCGGCGTGTACTCTTCTCGACGCAGGTACTCGTCGATTTCCTGCGGACGTTGTCCGAAGCATGGTCGTGGGGCCTTAACGGCAAATCCTCGAAGACCGATACGTAGGTACTGGCAGTGACGAAGAATGTGGCCGGCCTCATCGCAATAGAAGCATAACGGCCGGTTGTCGGAAGTCCTCCAGGCGTCGCATTTCCTGGGGCTTGAGCGTCGGTCATAGGCGAGGCGGGTGGGGGCTGGAAGGCGGCGTTGTGGAACAAGTGGCTCACCTCGGGGAACGTTGGGGTTGTCGTTGGGGCTGAGCAGTCCTTACTGCAGATGCGTAGGTCATGGCCTGGGGTTCTGTGACCGTCGGGGTGCCAAGTGCCTGTTGCACTTCTTCCCGTACCACATCCATCAGAGTCGCTGCTTGTGGCTGAGGGGAGGATGGCATTAATCGGCGTAGCTCCTCTCGGAAGATTTCGCGGATAACTTCCCGCAAGCTGTCGCTGGTGGTGGCCGGCGTGTCCGAACGGATTGCACAGGCAGAGGAAGGGCGATTGTACTGCCGAGCTCGGACGTCGAGGGTATTCTCAATCGTGCAGGCTTCTTGCATGAATTACTCTACTTTTTTTGGCGGCTGGCGGACGAGGCTGCCCAAGAGTAGTTCTTTTACACCGCGCGTTAAAAACTGAAATTTCGTTTCCTCGGTCATCTCGGGGTCGGCGCGGCGAAATAGGCGCTTAATCTCCTCGACGTAACCGCGGACGGGCTCATTCGGAAGCTGGATCCTGGACACGAGGAGTCGTTCGGCTGTTTCTTTCCTCACGACATTGGTGAATACCGTCAATAGTTCTCTCTTGAATAGCTCCAATGTCGTAAGGGACGACTCGCAGTTTTCGTACCACGTGCGTGCGGAGCCATCCAATGAGAAAAACACGTGTCCAATTTTTTCCGCATCACCCCACTTGTTGAATGTCGCCACGCGCTCAAATTGTTCCACCCATTCTTCAGGGTCTTCGCCTAGAGACTCATTGAAAATTGGCCGCACCCGTGGATGCTGCAGTATGGTCGGTGTCGACATCTTCGGCGAAGTTGCGGTGCTCGTATCAGCGTCTTTTCGCTGTCTCGTGCGGTCCGGCACTTTCCCGAACTCAGGCTCCTCTCCTTGGAGACGTCGGCTGGCTCGTCCTAGGGCGCGAAGCGCTGAGGGCTGGCTTCACGACTTGAATGGGGCGTCCGGAACATAGAAGGCTACCCAGCACATCCACCAGATGTCACGTAGTGGTGACGGCAGTCGAAGCAGCGATGAAGACGTACAAAGGGGTCTTCTAAAAAAACTGTTAATTGGGCTGACTTGCTTCCAAAATGGACTTAATCACTTGGCGGCGGTGAAGCGACAAGCGTGGTCGGCGGTCGTAGAACAGAATGCCCGCCGTTGCCGGCCGTGCTTAATTTAAAGCTGATAGCGAACTTTCGAGATAAAGCGTGCAAAGTTGCTAGAACATTCCGGAACAACGTAGAATCAGTTCTGCCTGGCTGCGATCAATCGAGATAAATCTAGTCGAGTCTTGCGTCGCAAACAAAGCGATAAAGTGGTGTGGCGGCAGATTTGAAAACGAACAAACACTGCAAATATTCGCGGCAATACTGATAAATACGCTCAGCAGATGAGCGCCTTTAGCACTCAGCCACGCGGCGGATTCGGAATTTATGAATGTTGGCTTTAAGAAAAGGAAATGGCACAGTATCTGTCGCAGTTCACGGTGAACACCTCAATTGCAGCGCAATTAGCTTCGTTTGCGCAAACGAACGCAAACCCGCCTGCCACCGTCTGGAAGACGTTGAAGTAACGAGCGTTAGCTGTGTGGGTTACTGTACGAAGAAAGTGAAGAACGCTCCGGTCTACTCGAGCAACGAAATGTAATACCCTTTGAAACGGTGTGGAAAGCAAGCGTTTAATGCATTTTGCCTTTTTTTGCGTCCGAACGAAGCAAATTTCGTTTGGGAAATATCTTGAGGGGGTGCAACTCGACCATGGGTAGACGTGCATCGTAATTTCCCTGACTGATGACGCTAAGCGGCGATCGTTCCGCTAGGTGGCGTGCACGCGTAACAGAGCATTTCAAAGGGTATTACATTCCGTTTCTCGACGCGAGCGGCACGCTCTTCTTAGTTTTAATCATCTAGTAAACCAAACAGGTAACGCTCGTAACTTCAACGTCTTCCAGATGGTGGCGGCCCTTTCTCACCATCACCGCCAATGTTTGAATAAAGTATTTACTACTACTGCAACTACTAGACTGAGTGGGTGTTAGCTCCAAACAGCAGTGGCAATACGGATGGTTATCGTTCGCTCTTTGTGTTTTGTTCTATTGCATTTGGTTTTGCGATGCGTGATGGCTTTCCTCTCACACCATCTACCTCGAGTGTCTGGTCGATCGGAGCATGAGGGATGCCCCGACCAACAGCTGCCTGAAATCGGGATCCGCCTGCTGGTTTTATCCAAAGATGTGTAACTAAAGGAGTTTTTTCCCTCCTCCTGCTTAAGAATGCGTAGTTTTGTGACAAAAGCACCACCGTGATCGACTAGCTCTTTATTCTTAATCCTTGCATCTCGCTTGTTCTGCTTTGCACACGGCACTGTTGATGCCGTGAGACGTCTACCACATAGACACTCCTGAAATATCTGATAAGGAGATGCGCAATACTAAAGCGAAAGCTTTTTCTGTCCCATAATGACAAAGCCTGTGGTTGTCCTCGTTTCGCGAAGAAGTGGAGAACCGTGGAGATCACAAAAAGTGCAGAACGAAGCGACCGCACCAGCTTGTGAGCGAGGAAACATAGCCAGAGACGTCGTCACAGTGGAGAGGGTTTCAAAATGTGTGTAAAGGAACAGCGCTGCAGATGGCATCGGGAGGGAAAGGTAGCGTACAACGTAGGGCGTGTGGAAAAGCCCCGCAAGGAGGCGGAGCGTGGTGGTGGTGATGAAAACCTCATTAACCATTAAATGGTCACAGAGAGGTGATTTCGTTTTGGGCCGTATTGTGCGGCCTGATCTGCCTCTTTGATTCGCTGCATCCTCTGGTGACCGGGGGCCCAAATCAGGTTAGGCGAAGTTGGGTCTGCGTATCGGCAGCTATATTGCAGAAGGCGCCGGGCAAGCGGGCAGCCAAGCCCAAGTCATAGGTCGGACAGGCCACTCGCGAGTCGGTGATTTGTTTTGACTTGGGATTAGTGAGAGCCAGATCGATGACAGCCACCTTCGCGTGTGTTGCACTGTAGGTTTTGAAAGTGGGTTCGTTAAATGGGGAGTTTGTGTTGTGTGCGACTGCGGCCGTGTACCACTCTCCGGGGTGTGTGCCGGCATAGCCCACGTAATACAGATAGTGTTGTTGACCATACTATCCGGTCCACTGTTACTACACGCACCTGAAGACTAGCGCTATGGTCCTCTCTGGACATGTTTCGACGCTGGGGTCCCACCTTGAGCGCGCGTCTCCAGGGTTCTGGCGCTCTCACCCTTTCTTCAGTGTAGCAGTCGTGTTTGATGTGTAGCCGGTCCAAGAGGTGATGATCTGACGTTGTCTGCGCAAAACGCGTGTATTGGTTGAGTAAGTGGGCTTCTCGAAGCTCCGGAAAGGTGTTCACCACGCCCAGCGCCAGAAGTCTCTGGTTGGACGTGGCCACCGGGAGGTAGAGAGCCCGATTGATGAATTTCTAGTGGATTACATCTAGTTGGTCATTATCGCGCTTGCGCAATAACAAGTAGGGGCTCGTGCGGAGGTTTCTACTCGTCAAACAGCATGGGCAAGCCACAGTGCATCCTTGCTTCCTAATCCGCCTCGCATGTTGGAGACCCGGCGAACCACGCGGCCCAGCTGGCCCCCCACCGATCGAAGTTTCGCCAGGATGGTGTTGGCCCTGCTCTGGTGGTGGATGAATAGGGCAAGGAGACGGATCAGCTTGGCCTTCCGGATCGGTACCAGTTGGGGACTGATGGTTTGGTTACGTAATAAGTGCTTCTCTGGTGCAAATGAAGGTCTGGACGATTATTTATTACACGAGTGGATTAATCCGCGGTAGGAAAGCATGCGCGCAGTGCCATGCTTTCTTGCCAGGCATACTAATTTGGTGCTGCATTTAAACCGAACCTTTATGCGCTCGCATCATTGCATAAGTAGTAAGTACTAGATGGCAACAAATATGAAATAACGTCTACATCGCGTGTTTTTAGAGTTCTGTTCTGCTTCCCGCGCGAACGTTATTCTTTTCTTTCATTGTCTTTTTTCCGGTGGTGTCAAGTGTTGCCAAGCGGCCTGGTCTAGGGCATATAATGGAAAGGGACGCCATATTCGGCCTAGGTGAAAAATTTAATGTGACAGACGAAGCAATCTAGCACACAAAAAAATCACAGGAAGAGGAGAAATGAGGAAGCTCTTGTCTTCATCCGCGTCCGACTGACTGCCACTGTAGTGTTGCGTTCAAAATTATAGGTATCTTGTCAAGGCGTGGGTTAACGACACCCAACTCGAAATTTAGGCGCAAAAATGGGCTTGGGTGGGGCTTGAAATGTAAAACGTAGATTACTGGTGGATAACGAAATGGATTCTAAGGAAATGCAAGCGTATCAGGGGGCGGCAGAATATTTGGTGGGCGGATAATATTAGGAAGTTTGCACGGATACGGTGGTCGCTGCTAGCACAAGACGTGGTTAATTTAACAGACAACGGAGAGGCATTTGCGCTGCTGTGGAAGTAGTCAGGTTGGTGATGATGAAGTATTACTAATTACAATAACGCGGTAAAGGCCAGAATCTCGTGGTCGAAGGCTGCATTGAAGAATAAAGAAAAAGAGACATTCAAGAAGGAGAGGGTTTTGTGGCAAAATTTGAATGAATCCCTTCATTCGAATCAGCATGTCACTTCTCTTGGGCCTAGCAATCTTTAGATGGACCGGGCCATGGGAGATCATATGGAGCAGTGGACGCCGGCGATGCGCGGAAAAGCTCAAAAATGAGAGCAGCGTGTCCTCGGCCCGGAAAGCGTTCTTCGCCATTAACCAGGAATTTACCCGCCGCGGTGGCTCATTGGTTAGGGCGCTCGACTACTGATCCAGAGTACCCGGGTTCGAACCCAATCGCGGTGGCCGCGTTTCGACGGAGGCGAAACGCCATGGCGCCCGTGTGGTTTGCGATGTCAGTGCATGTTAAAGATACCCAGGTGGTCAAAATTATTCCGGAGTCCTCCACTATGGCACCTCTTTCTTTCTCTCTTCTTTCACTCCCTCCTTTATCCCATCCCTTACGGCGCGGTTCAGGGGTCCACCGATACGTGAGACACATTCTGCGCCATTGCCTTCACCCCCCACCAAAAAAAATATCAATTTTCAAGGCGCCGCGGAAGCCGCGCATGTAACAAAGAAAATTTATTAACAGCTGGACGCCCCATTCCAGCCCTAGTGCTCATAGTGTTGTGCGCGTGTTTTTTCATTATCATCAACATGTCACGCGTGCAACGTGTACATACATATTATTGTGTAAATAGTTTTTTCACATATGACCTCTCCCACGGTCCTTTCTTGCGGTCCCCTCACCACTTACATGCCATTTCTCCCTTCTGCCTACTATTTTTTATTTCCGCTGCGCAAGGTCAGGTGCTCCAGTGTCGATGGCAGATTTCGAGGCTATCAAAAATGTTTTCCTTCCTTTTATTATTATTTTAGTAAACCATTCACATCTACTCCATTGTTTAAAACAAGACAATTACAAACAGCCAGTCCGTCCCGCTAAGGGGGGATTGTTCAAGCATACGGAGAGACAATTAGGTCAGAGTTGGCAGGAAAAACTCACTGCTCTGGCAGTCATTACAGCCAGGCGGACATAAATGCAAGGAAATCCATAACGCAGTCACCATAATACGCATTCACAATATGGAGCTGCGAAAGGCGCCAGAACAGCACTGAGACACCAGGGTGAGATGGCCTCACCCACTACTCAAAAAATAGGATAGGATAACTTTAACTTTATTGAGCTCTAGCGCAAGTGCTTTTATGCGGTTCAGATGCATCCACCTCCGCAACGGACAGTTCCCCTAATGCAGGGCTCCGTGGACGCTGCCGTCAGCCGAGTTCGCCGTATCAGAACGATCTCATCATAGCGGCAGTAGCTTGAGAGCATACCCTTCCATTGCTCCGCACATGGGTTTGGTATAACAGAAACGATGTCGACTTTTTGACATTCCCATGTTATGTCATATAGTGTCGGATTTTCATGGCCCCAAGGACACTTGTGGTCGTAAAGTGTGGTATGAATTTTACTTATTATGTTTAGGATTGATATGACCGCCGTTTGTAGTTGCCCTAATGTGACAACCTCTTCTTTGTTTAAGGATTTGTGCGGTGGTGGGTACCGGATCCTGCTGCATTGGCAGTTGTTTAGTATGGTCGAGTACTCCTGAGGTACTGGTAGGGATCAGAAAATGCCTGGCTGACCGCATTCGGAGCTGCTCTCCAGCGGCTTCTTTCCATGCTTCCCTGCTCGCAAGCGGAAAAACAATGATCAATCTATGATCAATCTTTTGCCGAAGTCATTTTCAAAAGAATACAAGAAAGAGCGCAAAGCTCTAAATTTCTTCCTGACGCCGCTTGCGTAGGGTAAATCTTTCATTATTCTTTCACTGCCCCTTTATCCCTTTCCTTAAGGCGCAGTTTACTGATACGGAGTTCCCGAGTTCGAACCCGACTACGGCGGCTCTGTTGCGACGGACGCGAAACGTTAATGCGCCCGTGTGCTGTGCGATGTCAGTGCACATTAAAGATCCCCAGGTGGTCGAAATTACTTTCGAGCCCTCCTCTACGGCACCTCTTTGTTCCTTTCTTCTTTCAATCTCTTCTTTATTCCTTCCCTTGCGGCTCTGTTCAGGTGTCACTGAGATATGTGAGACAGATACTGCGCCGTTTTCTTCCTCCCCCCCCCCCAAAAAAAAAACAATTTTCATTTACGGTGACCCGCCGCGGTGGCTCAGTGGTTAGGGCGCTCGACTACTGATCCGGAGTTCCCGGGTTCGAACCCGACCGCGGCGGCTGCGTTTTTATGGAGGAAAAACGCTAAGGTGCCCGTGTGCTGTGCGATGTCAGAGCACGCTAAATATCCCCAGGTGGTCGGAATTATTCCGGAGCCCACCACTACGGCACCTCTTTCTTCCTTTCTTCTTTCACTCCCTACTTTATTCCTTTCCTTACGGCGCGGTTCAGGTGTCCAACGATATATGAGACAGATACCTCGCCATTTCGTTTCCCCCAAAACCAATTATTGTTATCATTTACGGTGCTTTGGCCTGCTGTCTCGGAGTTACAGCGAGAGATCGTCGCATCGCGTGAAAGTGGAGCACACCACTTTGTGCTGTTCAGACGCTGGCCAGAGCCGTCATACACGAGGAGCTCCACGAACATCCCCTCGTGTACACCGACGGCTCAGTGGGCCGCGACAGCTGCTCCCATGCAGCGCCAGCTACCATCCCCGCCCTGCGACTGCACAGCCAGCAACACGCAACCTTCCTGGGATTCTCCGCTACGGTGGAGTTGATGGGGATCCGGCTCGAGCTGGACCTGCTGCTCGCCCTCTGCCCTATGCCGCCCAGGAGTGCTGTGCTATGCGACTACCACGCCACCCTCAGCCGCCTGCATTCCAAGGGCCGCGGTACCCCACTAGTGCGGGAGGAGGAGGAGGAAAAACCTTTATTGAGCTCTAAGATTGGTAAGATTCGCGGAATCACATAGTGGCCGCCTGCCCCTAGTGCAGGGCTTCGCTGGATGCTGCTGCCAGCCCAAGTTGGATGTCTTGACGGTCCTGACCACTAGTGCGGGAAATTCGCTCGCTCATCGAGCGCTTCGCGCAGAGAGGGTGCGCCGTTCGTGCTCAGTGGGCGCCCGGTCACTGCGGCATCGCCGGCAGCGCAGAAGCGGACGACCTCGCGGCCGCCGCACATCAAGTACCTGCCGCCAATCTGCCCCTTGCACTGGAGGACGTGCGTGCGGTCTTCCACGACCATCTCCGAAAGCAGCACCCCGCCCCACGCATCGCAGTAGGTGAGCGCATCGACAGCATCACTGGCTCTCGCAACGTGTTATGGCTGCGTGTGTCCCGGGGAATGACGTGAGCATCACGGAATCGCGACGAGTGATGTGTCTGACGGATGTGGTGCAGTGGAAACACTAGAGGGGAGCATCACGAAATCGCGAAGAATAATGAGTGTGATGGATGCGGTGCGGTGCAAAGACTAGAGCACCTGCTCCTTCACTGCGCCGCGACGCCGATGCTCGTCGCGATATGCTTGCGGCCTATAGGGCGCAGGGCATACTAGCACACTCTCTCAAGACGCTATTGTGCCCGCGGGGCAGTGCGCGCACTCGTGAGCGAACTTTGGAGAGCCTCAGTGCCTTCCTTGAACAGACGGGCTTGACGTCACGTCTGTTCTCCGCCAGATAGTTACACGCAGAGACCAAACGCTCCGCGAGTTCTACCTTGGACATTTAACAACTGGACGTCCCACTCCAGTTGTAGTCAACTTAGTGCTGTGCGCGCGTTTTCATTGCTCCATCATGAACTAATCACGGGTACAACCTGGACACATTTCTTATTGTGTAAATAGTTTGTGTATATTACCTCTGCACCTATCCTCTCTTCTGTCCCCTCACCTCTTTCATTTCATTTCTCCGTTCTTCCTGCTACTCTTTATTTCCGCAGGCCCAGCTCAGGTGTTTCGGTATGGATGGCTGATGCCGGGGCTAGCAGAAATCTTTTTCTTCCTTTTTAATATTATTTTAATAAAAACCTCTTACTTTTATGGCGCGGTTTAGGTGTCAGCCGATATGTAAGAGAGATACTCCATTTCCTTTCGCCAAAAAACAATTTTCAATCTTCCAGTTTTCAGCTATTACAAGAATTCTTTGAACTACAAAACAAATATGACCCCTACACGTAATTTTACACTCAAAAATAGAAAGCTGTGCAGAAAGTGCGTAAATCAAGAACTTATGAAGAAATGTAGCGACTGCCACGCACGCACAGGATTTTACTGCCGATTGTCATGCTTTGAGCCGTAGAACAAATACTAAACGAAAGCATAAAAATAGCATAATTTTGCACCGATTTTCTTAGTATGATCAAAACATTGCACTCTAGAAAAGCTGCTGAACACATAATAGGAAACATCTGACATAACATAGCTAAAATCACAAAACAAAAACATAAGGATAAATCTGCTGGGTTCCCAGCCATGTTGGAATTGTGGGGAATGAGAGAGCAGATGCATGCGCAGCATAAGCTCGAATCGGTCAAAAAAAGTGCACATACCATATAGAGATTTTTTGAAATTACATGTAGCGTTACCTTTCCTATGTAACTCTGTCAATATCAAGTCACTTGCCGAAAAGAATCTGTACCATGGAGGCAAACATTCATGTCTTTGTGCAATATTCGCTAGGATATCTTGTACTTCTAACTCTTTGCGTTTACCTTCAATGCGCATTATTAATGGCCTGATAAAATGTGGTTTATTGTTCAATAATATTTTAGATGGGCACTTGGTAACAATGGGATGGCACAGATGTTTAGTAATAGAACGGGATTTTAGGACATATGCACATGGAAGTGCGACTCTTCTAGTCTCCAGGGCGGGTTCATTAGGTTCAACCTAAACACTGTTCACCGGGGTTGAGTATATGCTCGAGTTAATAGCCGCAAACTGAGGTTTTGAACAGGCTCTTTCCAAGTAGGATTCTCTTTCTGAACCATACATGCACCCGTATTCCAGATTGGTGCGCACCAGAGAGCAATAGATTTGTAATAGGGATGCTCTATCAGACTCCGCCGTTTTCGCGAGAGCACCTATAATACATTGAGGGCTTGGGATGCTTTCTTTTAAAGTTGTTGATGTGTGTTAGAAATCTAAGCTTCTTGTCAAGAATAACGCCTAAAAATTTATCTTCATGTTTAATTGGTAGCGCGGTTTGGTTTAAGTATAGGTTGGAATTGACCTGCAGGCCTCGTCGCAATGGTTACAGAACAGCTACAGTTATTTTAGGAGAAAATTGGGATTCACATTTATCTGCCCTTCAGGCAGTTTATTTAGTGCGATTTGTATTTATCTCTCGCAGGACGATATGCTCAAGGAAGTGCATGCAATTTGTAGGTTGTCTACATGAACTGAATACATTACGAACTAGGGTATTAATTTGGCTGAGGAATTCATTTTTATTACGAATAGTACCGGCCTGAGAATGCAGCACTGGGGCACGGCATTCTATTGGGGTAAAGTAATTGGTAGAGTTGCTCCTAGGCGGACTCGGAATGTGCAGTCAGCCAAGAAGTCGTCCAAGCAGTTCAGCAGCCTGCCACGGCTACTTAGCTCTGCTAGGTCGCGAAGGATGCCGAAATATAAAGTGACATCGTA
Source organism: Amblyomma americanum (assembly GCF_052857255.1). Taxonomy (NCBI): domain Eukaryota; kingdom Metazoa; phylum Arthropoda; class Arachnida; order Ixodida; family Ixodidae; genus Amblyomma; species Amblyomma americanum. The sequence continues at coordinate 61,995,581 of NC_135507.1, read as the reverse complement.
GGCCCACTCCAAGTTGAAGACCCCGATACAGTGCTGCCTGTGGACGAATGCCTCCCGCATGGAGTTTTCTAGGCGGACAGAGTGATGAGTGGTCGAGCATGTTTTTCTTTAACTTCGTATGAATGTACGTCTAAGAGTTCCCTAGATTCAAGTGTGAAGGTCAGTCTAATGTTATTACAGATTCGAAAGATTTAGCAAGAAAGCTGGTAAGGGCTGCCGGCCTGTAACTGCTAGGACTTTTTCGTGGTTTTCATGGTTCAAGGAAAGGTACCATGACTGATTTCTCCCACTCTTCAGTTATTTTCCTAGTTGTCCAAATTTTACTACAGAATTTCAACAATGCCTCTGCGGCAGCCTCAGAGAGATGCCAATGTTCCACTGTGTATTCTTGGCATTGTGCATTCTTGTGTCCACCATGCTTTGTGTTTCTTCTGCAAGAGTCCTGTTGCTGTTGGCACAGCTAGTGTTGTGGCCAATGTTGTCCATGCAGTAAAAATTTCCTTAATTTCATTTAAGGAGGATAAAGTCTTCGATTATTTGGTGGCTAGAGTCAGGCTACGCTTCCACAAAACGAGGAGTGAAATTTGCCAACTACCAGATATAGCGCCGTCAGTTCATCGATCAGGACTTATAAATCTTGGATTTTTAATGTGATGTGTGGGAGAAGGTATCTAGAACATACTGTTATTATTTTGTACGGAACGAAGCCAACCGCGACTGCTTCAGAATTTGTGTCATGTTTGATTTATTTAACAGCGACGCCGCTTTGAATGACAACTGCGGTGCCTCTCGAGAGTCTAGTTGCCTGCTCGCGATGGCGTCGAAAAGTTTCGTTTTAAGATATTCACATGTTGTGGACAAAGCTCGGCCTCCTGAAGACCCAAAGCTGGAGGTAACATTAACACTAGAAGGTGTGTTATGTCACTGAAATTGCACAGCAGTCCTCTAAATTTCCATTGAAGCACAAAATTGTGGAGGACGCGTATGCTTCGTCTTTAAGAGTGAGAGGCGACAGTGTGTTGCAGCGCTGCCAAGGAGTCCACGGAACGCCAACGCCCGTCCGGCGCGACGCGTGGCCCGTTGGACAATTTAAGGAAATTGCGCCTGTCTCACTTATCTCAGTGCACACCCGAACCGACCCGTAAGGGAAGGAAATTGAAATGAAATTTGGTTTTAAGGAAAGGAAATGACGCCTGTCTCACAATTCTCGGTAAACACCCGTACTCCGCCGTAAGAGAAGAAAAATCCTTCCCTTTACTGCGCGTTTCAGGTGTCCACTGAGATGGGTCATTTTTTGCTCATAGCCAAAGTCGCTGACACCGGCTTTTCTCCAACACGTGGCCCTTATCGCTGTGGCAATAATATAAATTAATGTAAAATTGTTTTTTATGGAAAGGGAATGCCGCAGCGTCTGTCTCGCATATCGGCTGAAACCTGAACCGCGCCGTAAGGTAAGGGGTAAAGGCGATAGTGAAAGAAAGGAAGAAGGAGGTGGCGCAGTGGAGGGCTCCGGAATAATTTCTACCACCTGGGGATCTTTAACGTGCACTGACATCGCACAGCTCAAGGGCGACTTGGCGTTTCACCTCCATCGAAACAAGGCTACCGCGGTCGGATTTGAACCCGGGTACACCGGATCGGTAGCCGAGCGCTCTAACCAGTGAGCCACGGCGACAGGTGAAGAGAATGTGTTGGTGAGTGCAAATTGCCACCTTGCTTCTTTAACTGAAATGTTTTCTTTGGTCTCTATGGTTATTATTTCCTTTTCTTTTTGCCAGGAAGGGCACCCTCTGGAGTACGCAGCGTGGTCTACTTCGCTGTTTGCGTAGCAAAGAGCTGCGTCGCATTCCTCAGAATGGTGGTTCTTCAAAACCCTTTTCGCGCATGTTTTGCAGCAGTGGTAATACATGTGACAATTGAAACTTCGGCAACGATTGGATATGTAGTGTCTGATGTTAACTTCGAGATATCCAACTTCGATAGTTTCAGGCAATGTGCTGGTGTTAACTGGGAATACCATGTGTTTCGTATCTATTTCTTTGATATGCTTTTCGATTTTGATTTTGTGACCGACGCTTAGATTTTTTTCTCTGAGCCCTTGAAGTATTTAGGCTTCTGATTCTGTTAAGAGATAGGTGCAGAGTCACGGAGACAGATATATCTCCTATAGAAGCAATGCTTCAGAGTTTCGAGCACTGGATTCTGTCGGGCAGTTCAAGCAGAAAGTCGCCGCTGGCCATTTTTGATCCCTTGTAGCCAGGGCCCATGCAGTCTGTTAAGCATTTGGACACAAGAAATGGAGATAATATTCGGGCTTGTCAATGTTCGCATTCAGTGTTTATGACGTGAAATATTGAGAATGCCGGTTTCTTTTTGGAGAAAAAATTTCAGCTTCGTTCTGCACTCTTTTCACAGTGCGATGGTGTTTGTAAAGCATGGGAGCCATAAAAAAATTTAGTTTTTGATCATAGTGCCAGCCACACGCTATGGAGCCCAAGTAGGGGAAGGGAGAGGAACTTGATAGCAAGTCCTGACCCCGCCGCCTGTACACACTAGGTTTAACCATATATGAAAGACTGAGTGTAATTGGTTGCACAAGGTTAACCGTCGCCGTCTATGAAAAGTCAAAAATGAAAGAAAAACCTAGAAGAGAGGAGGAAACAGAACACTTGCAAGAAAAATGATGGGAAAGTGAAAGTTGGAGGAGAGGATAGTAAAAGGCGACTGCCGATTTCCTCCGGTCGGGTCAGGCCGGAGGTGCCGTCTACAGGAAGCTGGGGCCAAAGTGGTGTGTTGCCTCCGCCGAGGGGCCTTAAAGGCCCAAACGCTCGGCATCGGCTCAATCACCAGGACCCCCCCTTCCCCCAACACAGCGATGCCACGAACCGCTAGGCGCGGGTGCTCGAGTATGTGGTGAAGCACTGTTCACCATGATTCCCCTTCGAAGATATCCCTGTGGATGCTCAGGAACCCGTGGTGTCGCCAATCACCAACATCTGCATAAAGCAGATACCCCCTGCAGGGAATAAAGAGACAGAGGGGAGGGGGGGGGCGGGGTCGGGATAAAACTCGGGTACTCCGTCTCAGCACCCCTAACCCCTAACCAGTGAGCCACCGCGGCGGGTCAAAAATCGTGCTTTCGCAATTTTTGTGCACCCGCCGCGGTGGCTCAGTGGTTAGGGCGCTCGACAACTGATCCGGAGTTCCCGGGTTCGAACCCAACCGCTGCGGCTGCGTTTTTATGGAGGAAAGAACGCTAAGGCGCCCGTGTGCTGTGCGATGTCAGTGCACGTTAAAGATCCCCAGGTGGTCAAAATTATTCTGGAGCCCTCCACTACGGCACCTATTTCTCTCTTTCTTCTTTCACTCCCTCCTTTATCCCTTCCCTTACGGCGCGGTTCAGGTGTCCAACGATATGTGAGACAAATACTGCGCCGTTTCCTTTCCACCAAAAACCAATTATTATTATTCAATTTTTGTGCTTAGCAATAATAAGCCGCCCGCCATTTTTCCCGCTTCTTTCACCCACTCCCGCTTGCATGCCTTTCTTCAGAGCTAGCTAGATGCACATTTCTCCGCTACCAGCTATCACTAGGGGAGGCAGGTTGCTCGTTTTTGAGCCGGATTACCTACAGTCACTGGAAGCGCGATTACACGGGGCCGAAGCCGACCGCGGCGGCCGCGTTTCGATGGAGGCGACAAGCAAAAGCCGCCCGTCTAAAGCTGGCGAACGAACTCTCCTTAGGCTCTTTACAAACACCCTGCTGTGCCCGGCGGTTCTCAAGCACTTTGAGTCTTGACGGCCGCTGCTCCTTCTGTAGGAAAGTGGCCGACACCTTGCACAAGGTTTGGGCATGCAGGCGACGTCCTTCTCTCCCCCATCACCCCTTCCCCTACCCGAGAGGTCTGGGAGGCGGATCAGCTCTGCAGTCAGGAACTATCGGCCCAACAGGTTTTGGTTCGGCGGACCTGCGCAGCGTTCAGGACCAACGGGGTCCCAGAATGAGGGACTCCGCCTTTTGTAAGGGGCGAGACCCTCTAGGGACGTCTCCCCGATAACCTCTCTGTATATGTTTCGAATTAATTGCTTTTCACGACCACCACTACCACCACCCGTGCGCTGCGCGATGTAAGTGCACATTAAATGTCCCCAGGTCGCCATTATTCCGGAGACCTCCACTATGGCATTTCTTCGTCTCTTCCTTCTTCCACTCCCGCTTTCCTCCTTACTCACATGGTGCGGTTAGAGTGCGCAACGAGATATGCGAGATAGCTACTGCCCCATTTCCCTTCCTCAAAAACCAAATTTTGCTCGCTTAACGAATCTGGTGTACCGTTGGGATACCGAAACCATTGCTGCAGCACTAAAAAATACGCTTTGCCATCGCTAACAATATATGTTTCATATGCAGAATTATATGCACGACTAATCATTCTAATGATTGAAAGACTTCGAACAGGGAAACGTGCTTAACTTTATTAATTGTTTTTTCTAAGGCGCCCCGGAATAAAATGAGTCTCTGCACTTCTGTTCGTAAGGAAGGTGTGATGATAAATGCGCTAACAAGCGGTTTAATCTATAAGCGTTCTCCAATTTCGCTTCGTTGACAATATTGTTGGAACCATAAATGAATTGCTTGACGTTCTTAGTTGAGAGAAGGACGCAATTAAAAAATATTGTGGACGTTCGTGCAGCTTACAGAAAGTGTCGCCAATAAATGATTCGGGAGGTCATCGAAAGACCTTCTGCGATGACTGAGAAGAGAAGCTGCTCACTCCCAGGATACGAAAAGAGTGTTGAGGATAGTATTCAACCAGTTTTATTGGAGTAATACATTTAACGACCCATTTTAAGAGCGTTAGATGTTACTGCCAAATTTGTAAAGGACGCGTCTGCCTGCAATGAAGGTTCAATTGACCAAAATAGCAACCCCTCTATATCACATATAGAGAAGACGCTTAGCACATCGATTGGTACCTACGCTTTCTCTTACGTTGCCTGGGCATGTTTGACTTGCTTTGCCGGTTAGCTATTGTTCTTATACAGCTAATATTGGCTCAAACTTTTTATCTAATTGTGCTGACGCTTCCATCGAAGTTTTGTTAATGTTAGCGTGTTATGTGGTGTCGCGTTGTGCTTAAGCTCTACGGTGACATTGAATCTAACCCGTGTTCAACAACAGAAGCCATGCTTCAGCTTATTTTATACAAACTCAAGTTGAAGCTCAGTTGGCTAATATTGAAAAGCAGATATTGAAACTAAACTGTTGAAGAAAATTTTTTAGGAGCAGCTCGGCGTTTCAATGACATCAATGAAAAGAATACACAGACTTCGGGAAATGACGATTGGCTGAAACAAGCCCGTTATTATGAGGCTGTATGATTTCAATGAAGAAGTAGTGATTTTTAATAATTGCACCAAACTGAAAGGAAAAAAATGAAAATGAATATTAGTTTTTTGGGAAAGGAAATGGCGCAGTATCTGTTTCACATATTGGAGGACACCTCAACCGCGCCGTAAGGGAAGGGATAAAGCCAATGAGCCACCGCGGCGGGGTAAACTTAAAGGTGCTAGTATAAGTGTTTCCGACAGCTATTCACAGGCAACTCTGCACAAAAGAAAACTTGCCTGGGAATCCGCTCAGACCGATAAGGATGCGGGCGCGAAAGTTAAGCTCGTGCATGATAAACTGATTATTAATAGCACTGCCTATGTCTGGGACCTGAAAACAAATACTCGTGTAAAGCTGCCAGCCACCCAAGCGAAAGCACCAGTTCTGAAGAATGACACAAACAAAAATATGTACTAAGAACACTATACATAAATGTGAGGAGGATCGGAAATAAATCAACACCCCTCAAATGTTTAACGATACTGCACAATCACCAGGTCATTGCCGTGACCTAAACGTGCCTGCAAGTCTATATACGGAGTAAAATTTTTCCTAAAGTGTGTAATGCGATCCGCACATAATGATCAAACAGTGGTGCAGGAGTGGCACTGTTAATCAAGAACACACTACAATCTGAGCCCTTGTCCTTTTTAGTGATCACGAGAGCGTATAGTGTAAACTAATTGAAACGATTTGATATTCTTTATCCGGGTCCTTTATATCCACCAGCCAGCTTGGCTAGTGTATTCCTCGCTGAGTGTTGGGACTCTGGCTTGTCGTCCCTCATGGTGTATAATGGGGTCAATGTGTCTGGCATAGATCTTGCCCAAATGTTGTTTCTGTCTTGATTATTAATCTGCTCTGTCTTTTTTGGGCCCACGAGTAGACCTAATTTCTCCATTACGTGTCTTCCCGTTGTGGTTTGAGTGAGTCCGTCAAGTTCCGCACTACGTTGCACTTCTCGTAGTTCGTCGAAGGTGTTCTATACTCCCAGTGCCGTTAGCTTTTCGGGTGCTGTTTACATTGGAAGTTTGAGCGCCGTTTTGTACGCTTTGTTTAGTGTGTTGTCGATTTGTAGAATCTCTTAATTAATTAATAATTAGTTTTTGGGGGGGAAAGGAAATGGCGCAGTATCTGTCTCATATAACGTTGGACTCCTGAACCGCGCCGTAAGGGAAGGGATAAAGGCGGGTGTGAAAGAAGAAAGGAAGAGAGAGAGGTGCCGTAGTGGAGGGCTCCGGAACAATTTCGACCACCTGGGGATCTTTAACGTTCACTGACATCGCACAGCACACGGGCGCCTTAGCGTTTTTCCTCCATAAAAACGCAGCCGCCGCGGTCGGGTTCGAATCCGGGAACTCCGGATCAGTAGTCGAGCGCCCTAACCACTGAGCCACCGCGGCGGGGTGTAGAATCTCTTCCATGTTTAGTTCGTGGTAGGGTAAGAAACATAGCCAGAGATCATCGGAGTGGAGACGGTTTGAAGAGGAGAGTAGAATAATAGCCCTCCAGATGGCATCGGAAGAGAAAGAGCGTACAACGTGCGCTGTGTGGAAAAGTGCCGCAAGGAGGCAAAGCGTGGTGGTGGTGATTAAAAATCTATCACAATTCAATGGTTACAGAGAGGTGGTTTGGGGCCGTATTGGGCGGCATGAGGGGCCCGTTCCTATCCCTGCAATCAGTGGAGACCGGGGGCGCAAACCGGGTTACGCGGAGTTGGGACTGCGTATCGGCAGCTATACTCCAGAAAGCGCCAGGCAGGCGGGCTGCCCACTTCAGGTCATACTTCGGACAGGCCCCTCGCGAGTCGGCGGTGGTTTGCTTCTACTTGAGATTTGTGAGAGCCAGAGCGATGACAGTCTGCTTCGCGTGTGTTGCGCTACAGGTTTGAAAGTGAGCCCGTTACCTGGGTTTGTGTTGTATACGAGTGCGGCTGTGCACAACCACCTGTGGTGTTGGCCGGCATCGTTCATGCGATACAAATAGTGTTGTTGACCATACTATCGGTCCAATGTTACCACTCGCACCTAGGGACGAGCGCTTTGCTCTTCTCTGGACACGCTGCGAGGAAGGGGTTGGAACGGGAGGGCGCGTCTCCAGGGTTCTGGCGGTCTCACTCTTTCCTCAGTGTGGCAGTCGTGTTTGATGTATAGCTGGTTCAAGAGGCGGAGACCTGGCGTTGTCTGTGCAAAACGCGTGTCTTGGTTGAGTCAGTGGGGCAGAAGTCTCACGTTGGACGTGGGGACCGGGACGACAAGAGCCCGCTTAATGGCTTTGCGGTAGATTTCCTCTAGTCGGTAATTATTGCGCTTGCGTAAGTGCAAGTAGAGGCTCGAGCAGATGTGTCTACTCGTCAAAAAGTGTGGGCAAGCCACCGTACATCCTTGCTTCGGACCATGTGGCCCACCTTGTCCCGCTCCGAGCCGTGGTGCCAGGGTGGTGTGGGCTCTGCGTTGGTGGTGGATGAAGACGCCAAGGAGGCGGATGAGCTTGGCCTTCAGGATTGGTACCGATGGGAGACTGAGGCTTCAGTAAGGCAATAAGGGCTTGTGTGGTGCAAATGAAGGTCCGGACGATTATTTGTTACACGAGTGGATTCCTCTGCTGTAGAAATGCATGCACGCAGTGCCAGGCGTACCAAGTAGGTGTTGAATTTAAACCTAACCTTTATGCGCTCACTTCATTGCATGAAGATTAAGTACTATATGGGAACAAAAATAAAATAGCGTCTACGTCACGTCTTATTAATATTATTATTATTAATATTATTATTATTATTACTCAACGTGACGTGGCGCCACCATGACGCCACCAAAAAAAAGACAATGATAGAAAATAATTTTCGCGCGGTTAGTTTTATGCTAACTACTATACCACAAAACCAACCGTGCGAACAGTATACTTTTCTCTCATTGTCCTTTTTCCGGTGGCGTCACGTGTTGTCAAGAAGCCTGGTCTGGCGAATAAAATGGACCCTATCCTCTCTTCCTGTCTCCTCACCTCTTTCATTTCATTTCTCCATTCTGCCTGCTGTCCTATATTTCCGTTGCCCCAGCTCAGGTGCTTCAGTATCGATGGCAGATGCCGGGGCTAGCAAAAATTTTTTCCTTCCTTTTTTACTATTATTTTTAATAAGACCACTACCTCCACCACCACCATAAAATTGAAAGGGATGCCAGCTTCAGCCTAGGCGGAAGCATTTAATGTGAATTGACGAAGCAATCTACCACACAAAAAATCATACAGGAAGAGGCGAAATGAGGACACTGGAAGCTCGTATCCTCATCCGCGTCAGACTGACTGCCACTGTAGTGTTGCGTTCAAAAATGTGTTTAACTTGGCATACCGCGGGTTAACGACACCTTACTCGAAATCTAGGCGCAAAAGTGGGCTTGGGTGGAACTTGTAATGTGAAACGAAGATAACCGATGGATAGCGAAGCGGATTTCAAGGAAAGGCAAGCGTAGCAGGGGGTGGCAGAATATTTGGTCGGCGGATGATATAAAGAACTTTGCACGGATACGGTGGCCGCAGCTAGCACAGCATTGCTTAATTTAACACAGTTGGGGGAGGCGTTTGCGCTGTTGTGGGCGTATTTAGGTTGATGATGGTGATGATGATGTATTGCTAATTACAGGAGCACTTTCTCGTGGTCGAAGGCTACAGTGAAGAATAGCGTAAAAGAGACGTTCAAGAAAAGGGATTTGTTCAAAAACTTCAATCAATTCCTTCACTCCAATCAGCATGACCCTTGTCTGGAGCATGGTACTCTATGGATGGACTAGGGCTTGGGAGATCATATGGAGCAGTCTGTCTGTCTGTCTGTTTCTGCCAGGAAGAAAGAAAGAAAGAAAGAAAGAAGGAAAGTGCAGAGGCCTGCTCACTGGCTCAAGCCGAGACACAATCGCTACCACGTGCAGATAGAAGGAGATTTGAAAGATGGGATAGAAAGACAGGATAGTAAAGACGCGCTAAAGACAAGGCCGATCCCGGAGCCAGTGCAATACCGGGCCAGCCGGTGGCGGGAGTGAAGCATCCTTAAAACTCTCCGCTATATTTCCAAAAATAAGTCCAACTTGGACCCGTAACAGATACTCTATGGAGTCCGGTCAATCATATGGAGCAGTGGACGCCAGTGGTGCGCAGAGAAGCTCAAAAGGAGAGCAGCGTGTCCTTGGCCCGAGCAGCGTTCTGCAGCACTAACCAGTCATTTCTCCGCCGAGGTGGCTCAGTGGTTAGGGCTCTCAGTTTCTGATCGGGAGTTCCAGAGTTCGAGCCCGACAACGGTGGCCGCGTTTTGACGGAGGCGAAACGCTAAGGCGCCTTGCGGTTTGCGATGTCAGTGCACTTTGAAGATCCCCGGGTGGACGAAATAATCCCGGAGCCCTCTACTACGGCTCCTCTTTCTTCCTGTGTTCTTTCACTCCCTCCTTTATCCCTTTCCTTACAGCGCCGTTCAGGTGTCGGCCGATATGTGAGAGAGATACTGTGCCACCTCCTTTCAAAAAAATTTACCTTTCAAGTCGGCGCAGGAGGTGCGCATATACACATACGCAAAGAAAATTTAATAACAGCTGGACGCCGTACTCCAAACCCAGTGAAGAGTGTTCAGCGCGTGTGTTATTTCTTCAATTTTTATGCGAAATTTATAGCCCCAGGACACCAATGAAGGGTGAAGGTGTGATGAATGATGTAGTAGAGATTAAATGAATGGAAAAAGGTTTGCTGATTTGAAGTCCAGTAGAGAACGATGGTACGGTTCCTGCGTCCAGGCAATGAATGAAGATGGGTTGCTTGGTGAAAGACCTGCTACCATCAGGTGGCAACTCCTTTTAGGCTTGAGAGCTGGGCATTCCCACAGTAAGTGATGAATGTCGGCCTCAATGTCCTGGTGTTTACATATCGGACACCCTTGCCGAGGAAATAATTCTCGGTACTGAGGCCACTTCCGAGTGATGGCTGGTGTGAGGGCAACCCCGAACCCGATCCTCCTAAGCGCAACCTCCTCTGCACGAGTAAGACCGCGGGGAAGGGTTACCGCACACGGAGGGATGAGAGCACGTGTGCGGCGCAGGAGGAGTTTCTTGATGAAAGGAGAGAAAATTGTCCAAATGAAGGAGTCGAGGCGGTGATCAGTTTATATTCGCAAGGCGGGTCGCTAAATCTGCCTGGCTTTGATAGGTCAGCAGATACCGTGGACCCACGCAACACGTACTGGCTGCTGGATGCGTGCCGTGAGCCGGTGGATGTCCCGACATATCGTTAGACAGCGGCAAACAAGTCGTAACAACCGGACAACTTGAAAAGTGTCAGTGCGGATGACAACGCGGGCCGCAGGGAGCATAGTTATACCGGCCACGGAGCAGAGTGCTTCTTGAACGGCAACGAGCTCAGCACAAAACGACCAAGGGGGTTCCGTAAGCTGAAAACAAGAGGTCTGATTCAGGGCTGGTCTGCACGGGCAGTAGATAGCTGTTGTTGCTTTGCAGTCGTGTATGCTTGCGTCTACGTAGACAACAATGGATCCTTCAGGCAAGCAAGCATCTTGTGCCTCAATTTTCTGGCGAAGCAACGATGCTGAATGAGCAGATGTTGGCCGGCGATTATGTGTTGGCTTGTTGCCGCTGAGCTGAACAAACTTCCATGGGGAAGAACTGGCGTTGGCGGCTGAAGAATGGAGTGTGACGTTGCATAAGTCCTCAGTGCATGCGTGGAGTGCGATAGACTGGCCTTAAGGCTGCGCGCTTCACGGCTCTGGCGCATCAGCTCATCATTAGTATTGAGCTGCGCATTCTCTTGTAAAGCTATGACCGGTGTGAAGCGTGGAAGGCACGTAATGGTCCTCATAGCCTCTCGGTTCACGGCTTCAAGGCGATGCCATTGGGCTCTTGTATGATGTTGAAACTTGTCTTAATAAACAATCCGTGGCTGCAGAACTGCCTAACAAATTGCCGTGCAACGAACTAGCCTGCGCCACCAGTTTTAAGGGCAAATCTTCTAATCAAACCCAAAATCTGAGTAGGTTGCCTTTTTGCCTGAGAAAGCCATGCAGTTGCTTATCCTGATTGGTGAATCATTAAGACAAAGATTTTTACACTCGGACTTTCCTGTAGTGGGGTGCCTGATAGACAAAGACGGATTGGACTTGCAGCAAGTTTACGGTATCCCCAGTGGTTGGCGACTGACGTGTATGTTGTCCTATGCATGGATAGCTGAAGTACGATGGATGATGCGTAATTACAGGTAACATCCAAGGCGGATTGAAGGGCAGCCTTCTGAGTATGGAGATCTTGGTGAGTACTCCACACCGTGATGTCGTCAGCGTACTGAAGAAATTTTATGTCACAGATGTCATGTAAGCGCCAAGAAAGCGGGATGAAAGCAATAAAAATAACGTCGGCGGCAAAACTGATCCCTGGGGCACGCCGCAGAGAGGAACAAATGATCCTACCGCTTCGCCGCTGAGGCGTATTGCATATTTTCTACCTTCCAAAAATGATTGCACCAAACTACGCACTGTCAGAGAGAGATGAAGCATGTCAGTGGAGTTCAGAATGGCTGCATGACTGATGTTGTCATATGCCTTTTCAACGTCCAGGGCCGCCGCGGTGGCTGAGTGGTTTTGGCACTCGGGTGCTGGCCCGAAAGACGCGGGTTCGATCCCGGCCGCGGCGGTCGAATTTCGATGGAGGCGAAATTATAGAGGCCCGTGTGCTGTGTGATGTCAGTGCACGTTAAAGAACCCCAGGTGGTCGAAATTTCCGGAGACCTTCACTACGGCGTCTCTCATAGCCTGAGTCGCTTTAGGACGTTAATCCCCTATAAACCAAACCAGCCTTTTCAACGTACATTGTTAAAACACTACGCACATTGCGGCTGCGTTCTTTCTTTCTTTATTGTGAACATATAACGCGTACAACCTGTACATACATATTTTTGTGTAAATATTGTTTTGCGCATATGACCTCTCCCCCTGTCCTTCCTTCCAGGGGCCCTCCTCACTTTCATGCCATTTCTCATTCTGTCTGCTATCTTTTATTTCCACTGCCCAAGCTCAGGTGCTCCATTGCCCAGAGGCTATCGAAAATCTTTTCCTTCCTATTTATAATTATATGAACAAACCCTCTCCACTCCTTTGTGTACAAGAAGACTATTACAAACAATCAGTCCGCCTCTCTAAGTGTGGACGGTTCAAGTATAAGGAGAGACAATCAGGGCAGAGATGCCAGGAGAAACACACTGGACTGGCACTACTTACTGCCAGGAAAATGCAAGAAAATCCATAATGCAATAAAATCTGTAATGCGGCCACGATAATACGCATTCACACTACGGAGCTTCAAAAGGAGCCCCAATAGCACTAAAACACCGGGGGGAAACGGCCTCACCCACTATTCAAAAAGGATAGATAGGATACTTTTATTGAACTCTAGCGCAAATGCTTTTCTGCAGCCCAGATGAGTCTGTCACGGAACAGTCGGTTGGCCCTAATCCAGAGCTCCATGGATGCTGCCGTCAGCTGCACTCGCCGTTTAAGACCGATCTCGTCATCGCGCCAGTCGCGGGAGAGCATACCCTCCCAATGATCCGCATTTGAGTTTGGTATAATGGGAAAGACGTCGACTCTTTGACATTCCCATGTTTTGCGGTATATTGTAGGATTTTCATGGCACCAAGGACACTAGTGTTCGTAAAGTATGGGTGGATTTTACTTAGTGTGTTTACGTATGTATATGACTCCCGTTTGTAGTTGTCTCCATGTGACAGCCTCTAATTTGTTTAAGGACTTGTGCTGTGATCGGTACCACATCCTGCTGCCTTTCTAGTTGTTTAGTACGGCCGATTACTCCAAAAAGAACTGGCAGGGATCAGAGAAAGCCGACTGACCGCATTCGGAGCTGCTCTCCACTGGCTTCGTTCCGTGTACTTGCTCGCAGGCGCAAAAACATTGATCAGTTTTTGGTCGAAGTCGTCCGCAAAATAATTAATGAAAATGCGCGAATCTCTAAATTTCTGTCAATTCAGCCTGACGCTGCTTGCGTAGGGCAAAGCTTCTTTTCTTCTGTCAAGCCTCGTTTATTCCTTTTATTACGGCGCAGTTTAGTGATCCAGAGTTCCCGGGTTCAAATCCGACCGCCCCGGCTGCGTTTAGACAGAGGCGAAACGCTAAGGCGCTCGTGTGCTGTGTGATGTCAGTGCATGTTAATGATCCCCAGGTGGTCGAAATTAATTCAAAGTCCTCCTCTACGGCACCTTTCTTGCTTTTTTCTTTCCCTCTCTCCTTTGATCCTTCTCTTACGGCGCGGTTCAAGTGTCCGCCGATATGTAAGAAGATACTGCGCCATTGCCTTTCCCCAAAAGCCAGTTATTATGTTTGTTATTCACGGCGCCCTGGCCTGCTGCCGCGGAGGTAGACCGAGAGATCATCGGCATCGCGGGAAAGCGGAGCACACCCCTCTGTGCTGTGCAGCACCTGGCTAGAGCCGTTATACACGATTAGCTCCACGACTAACTCCTCGTCTACACCGACGGCTCCGTGGCCCGCGATAGCTGTTCCCTTGCAGCGGCGGCTACCATGCGACTGCACATCCAGAAACACGCAACCTTCGTGGGCTCCTCCACCACGGCGGAGTTGATGGGGATTCGCCTTGGGCTGGGCCTGCTGTTCACCCTCGGCCCACCGCCGCGCAGGAGTGCTCTGCTGTGCGAGTCCCGCGCCGTCCTCAGCCGCCTGCATTCCAACGGCCGAGACACCCCACTATGCGGGAAATTCGCTCGCGCATCGAGCGCCTCGCGCGGAGAGGATGCGCCGTGCGTGCACAGTGGGTGCCCGGTCACTGCGGCATCGCCGGTAACGAAGAAGCTGACAACCTCGCGACCGCAGCACACCAGCTACCTGCCAGCAATCTGCCTCTAACGCTAGAGGACGTGCGTGCGGCCATCCACGACCACCTCCGAAAGCAGCACCCTGACCCACGCATCGCAGGAGGTGAACGCATCACCAGTGTCACCGGCTGTCGCGCACTAACACGGTCGCAACGTGGAATGATCCTTCGCGCGCGCATTTGCTGCGTGTCGCCCCGGAAACTTCGGGAGCATCACGAAATCGCGACGATTAATGTGTGTGATGGATGCGGTGCTGTGGAAAGACTAGAGCACCTGCTCATTCACTGCGCCGCGTTCGCCGACGCTCGTCGCGATATCCGTGCAGCCTAATGGGGGCTGGGTATAATACCATACTCCCTCATGACTTTATTGTGGCCGCAGGGCAGTGCACGCAGCCGTGAGCGAACCTTGGCGAGCCTTTGTGCATTTCTCGTACAGACGGTCTTGACTTTCCGTCTGTTCTCCGCAAGGTAGTTACACGCATGACCGAACGCTCCGCTTGTTCTACCTTGGACGATTTACAACTGGACGGCCCACTCGAGTTGAAGTCAACATAGTATTGTGCGCGTGTTTTTTTACTGCTCCATCATGAATTAATCACGGGCACAGCCTGGACACATTTCTTATTGTGTAAATAGTTTGTGTGTATTACGTCTGGTCCTACGCTGTCTACCTGTCCCTTCACCTCTTTCTTTTCATGTCTCCATTCAGCCGGCTATCCTTTATTTCCGCTGCCCCAGCTCAGGTGCTTCAGTATCGATAGCAGATGCCTGGGCTAGCAGAAATCTTCTCCTTCCTTTTTATTATTATTTTAATAAAAACCACTTACCTTTACGGCACGGTTCAGGTGTCAGCCGATAGGTGAGAAAGATGCTTTGCCATTTCCTGTCTCCAAAAACCAATTTTCAATTTTTCCAGTTTTTCCCGTACTACAAAAATTCTTTGCACTACAAAAAAAATGACATCTACATTTAATTTTACTCTGATGGCTCAAAAACAGAAAGCCATGTTGAAATCGCGGTAAACCAAGAAAAAAATGAAAAAAAGATACGTCTGCCACAGCACGCACCGGTTTTTACTGACGATTGTCGTTTGAGCCGTAGTACAAACAGTAAAAAAGACATAAAAAATAGAATAAGTTTTCACCGGTTTCATTAGTATGATCAAAGCCATACATTCTTGAAAAGCTGCAGAACTCATATGGAAAACATCTTACATCGCATTGTTAAATTCACAAAACAAAACATAATAAATTCTGCTGGGTCACCAGCCATGTTGGAATTGTGGGCAATGAGAGGGCAGATGCATGCGCAGCATAAGCTCGAATCGGTCAAAAAACGCGCACATACCGCACCGACATTTTGTGAAATTACGTGTGGCGTTTACTTTTTTCTGTAAGTCGTTCAGAGTGAAGTCACATGCTGAAAGGAGGCTGTACCATGGTGACAAATATTCATATCTTTGGGCAATATTCGGTAGGACTTGTAGTACTTCGAACTCTTTTAATTTATTTTCAATGCGCATTATTAGTGGCCTGTTAAAGTGTGGTTTATTGTTGAATAATCGTTTAGATTGGCACTTGGTAACAATGGTATGGCAGAGAAGTTCAGCAAGAAAACGTGTTTTTAGGACATATGCGCGCATAAGCGTGACTCTTCTATTTTGCAGTGCGGGCTCATTAGTTACAACGTAAAGACTGTTCACCGTAGATGTGCTATAAGCTCTAGTTGATAGGCGCCGACTGAGATTTTGAACAGGTTCGTTCTAAGTAGGACGCCATTCTGAACCATATATGCACCCGTAGTCCAGCATGGAGCGCACCACAGAGCAATAGATTTGTATTACGAATGCTCTACCGGACCCAACATTTTTGTTACAGCACCTCTAAAATATTGAAGTATTGGGATGATTTCTTTTTAATGTTGTTAATGTGTGGTACAAATCTAAGATTCTTGTCAAGGTTGACGCCTAAAAATTTATGTTCTGGTTGAATTGGTAGTGCTGTTTGGTTGAAGTAGAGGTTGGGATTGACCTATAGGCCTCGTCGCGACAAGAATATGAACGGCTACTGTTTTTTTAAGAAAAAACTTGAATCCATATTTCTCTGCCCGGCAGCCAATTTATTTAGCGCGATTTGTATTTGTCATTCGCAGGACGATATATGCTGGAGGAAGTGCATGAAATTTGTAGATTGTAGACATAAACGGAATACATTATGAACTTGGGTATTACTTTGGCTAAGAAATTCATTTTTACTACGAAAAGTGTCGTGCTTAGTTGGCACCACTGGGGTACACCAGTCTCTGGAATGAAAGTCATGGAGAGAGTTGCTGCTAGGCGGGCTCGAAATATGCGGTCAGCCAGGAAGTTGGTCAACTGTTCAGCAGGCTGCCACAGGTACCTAGCTCAGCTACGTCACCAAGGATGCCGAACTATCAAGTAGCATCGTAAGCCCTCTCCAAATGAAAGACCCCTATACAGTGCTGCCTGTGGATGAATGCTTCCATGGTGGTATTTTCAAAGCGAACAAGATGGTGAGTGGTCGAGCATGCTTTATTAAAGCGCACACTGATGTACATCAAAGAATTGCTGATATTCAACTGTGAAGGTCATTTTAAGGTTTACAGCAGTTTCGAAAGATATAGCAATGCAGCTAGTGACGGCTGTAGGTCTGCAACAGCTAAGACTTTTTGATGGTTTTCCTGGGTTTAGGAAAGGTACGATGTCTGCTTTTTCCCACTCTTCAGTTATTTTCCCAGTGTCGTATTTTATTACAGAAATTCTACAATGTCTCTGCGGCAGCCTGAGAGATATGGGCAAGCCTAGTGTAATGCACATTGTCTGGGCCTTGTACTGTCTTTTTACCACAAGATAATGCCCTATTCAATTCCTGCAGTGTAATGGGCTGGTTGTGGTCCTTATGCAAGCCTGCGCTAAATGAAAGTTTTTGTTTTTCATTTATTGCATTGTGCTTCTGGAATGCATTTGTGTAGTGGGATGATCCTGAGACTTCAGCAAGATGCTCGCCCAACATTTTGGTCTGGCCTTCTAACGATGTTTCTGCACCGGGTGTTGTCAAAAGCGGAATTGTGCAGGTAGTATGGTGACCAGTGATTTCACGAATTCTTTCCCACACTGTAAACCAAGTTACACCTTTAAGGCTGGATTACAGTGTCTATGAAAAACCCCCTTACACCCTTCAAAAAGGGTAACTTTAGGTTGCAAAGCCTTCTTATAAAGGACACTTTCCTCACAATTCTACCCTTCATTACCCGAAGGCGTGAAAGGTGTTTACGTAACATACACCCTTTTATAATGAGTGTAGCAGTCACACTTCACCTTTAACACCCTTTTGATTTTTTCGCTTTTATGCCGTGTCATTCATTTTAGACTTTCCACTGTATTTTGTGTAGCAATGTGAAGCTTTTTGATACATTGCATAGTATCAGTTGACTCTGTAGCCACGCACACATGCAAGATTTGCTAGAGACAATAGCTCGGCTTTTCCTTTGCATGATGAATGCCCAGAACATGCGAAGAAACTTAAAAAATGTCAGGAAAATTACACTGCATGCATTTATTGATGTGAACCAGCAAATGCAACTAGGTGCATTCTTACAAATCATCAGACAAAGCACATTTACTCAGTCACATAAACATCCAGAAATTGTAGTTTGAATATGGAACAAAAGCTGCAGACTCCTGGTTCGTAGCTCCTGTCGAACTCTCGGTACGCACCCGTAAATGAATTTGCACTCTCGAAAGCATCAGCGGCATGCCTATTCTGGTAAAAAAAACTAAAAATAAAATAAAAATAAAACTTGAATTTTCTACAAATGATAGCATTGGTGCCATGTACTAGTTTTCAAATCTAGGGCAGTGCAAGCTGTCACCACGGGCTTGAAATATTTTTTAGACACTTCAAAGCACTAACAGGTTACTTGAGTTCTCCTTGACAAATTTTGGTCATTCTCGCATGCGAAATTTGTAAACCAAATTGCAATAATACTAGAATACACCACTTTAAAAATAAAAAAAATTCTCGGCTCATGGTGTGACAGTCAAAAAAAGAAAAAAGAACATGGCAAACAGATGTCGAAGTGGTACCTCAAGTTTGTTTTGTAAGCAGTTATTTCAGCTTTGCATAAATCTTTTGTAAATCTTTTCTATGAAATCTCTTGCCTGTTTTCCTTTGACTGTACTCCATTTATTTTCACCTAGATAAAGAAAGGCGCTGAGAGGGAAAGGCAGCCACACCTGCTTGCGTGTACACACAATAGTAGGACATGACTCAAGAATGAAGGAGTAAATGCCCATCAGAAGAGGCCATCCAGCCAATGGCATAGACTGATTTTCATAAAGCCATGGGTTCCATGAAGTCATAAAGCCAGCAGTGGTGAATCCTTTTCCATCTGCTGTACCCTACAATGTTATGCTAGAATTGCCAAGGGGATCATCTTCAAGTTCATAAGAATCAGTTGATGCCACTGGCGGGGGGAACCCCTTTGAGAGAATTTGTGGCTTTTTCTTTGTTTTATGGGGCTATAGCCTACAATATGTTGACATAAATTTACAGTGCTTTCTATGCGAAATATATGTTCGTCAGTAGATGTGCTCTTATGTTACAAAGTGGGAAGTAATACTTTTGCATATATACATGCTGTTGTACTGCAGGGGCTCACTCAAACTCGGGCTACTTCAGGCAGCCATTCATTCTCAGGACCCACGTACACTCAGAAAGCCAAACTTGCTCCAATATACATTCACACACATAAAGATATGAAATAAATTAGCAATATTGGATGCCTGAAGAGCAACCTGGACTGCATAGAAAGAACAGCTAAGTGCATCCGCGTTTGCATTCAATTTGCCCTTCTTGTACTTTATGTGGAAATGATACTGCTGCAGAATCAAGCACGAAATAAAAAGGCGATTGTTCTTTGATGTCGCAGTTTCAACCAAATAAGGGGACAATGGTCAGTTTATACAGTGGATTTGGCGCCTATGAGATAGCATTGTAGTTTCTGAATAGCCCAAACAATGCAAGCGTACTCTTTTTTCGACACGCAGCACACCATCCCTCGAGGGCTTCATTTTCGGCTCAAGTAGAGAACGGGATGTTTGTTGCCGTCGTCATCCGTCTGGCAGAGAACGGCACCTAGTCCTCTATCACTCGCATCGCATTGAACCATGAATTCTCGGTCGTAATCAGGAGCTCGCAAAACCGGACGGCTAATCAGTACTGCACCCAGGTTTAAGAAGGAAGCTTCCTTCTTTTCTGCCCAGGCTACATTTGTCGGCTCTGTCCTGTGTAGAGCATCGGTCAGGGGACTTGCCAAAGTGGAAGAATCACGGATATAGTGATTGTAATATCCCGTAAGTCCTCAGAATGCCTGAACGTCTGTCTTTGTAGACAAGGGGGGGGGCAGTAGGGCACCGCAAATGCTTCACAGCCGTTTGGAACCCTGTCCATTAGGCGGGAAAAACAAAATGGAGCATTTCTGAGCCCGATGTTCATCATTGTTGGTTGATAGCTTCCCGTTGGAGTTATGACAGCTGCGTATCTACAGTGAGCGATACTTCCCTGTACCCTAGAGTAAGTTCTAGTGTAGTTGCATAGGGTGCTCGACTGACCTGTTCCACTGTCTCCTCGATATTGAGGATAGGGTACACTTGATCCTTGGTGACAGCATTTAACTTCCAGTAATCTACTACAGGCCTTGGGTCTTAACCCGGAGCTTCCAGCAAGATCATAGGCGAAGCGTGTTCGCTTTCAGAGTGCTTGATTACTCCTAATTCCAGCATGCGATTTACCTCCCTATCAAGGATATCTCTGTACATTGGAGAGAGTCGATAGCACCTTTACAGCATTGACTGCTCGGAAGTTAGCTCAATATCATGCTCAATCACATCAATTCAGCCTGGCCTGTCTACGAAGCAGTCTTCAAACTCTGCTATCAGTTCGCCGAGATCAGACAACTGAGATTCTTTTAGTTCCCCTCCCCGCTCAGTCTTACTGAGGAGTTCCTGCGTGCTGCTTTCTTCTCGGCTTCGACAGATAAGGTTGTCTTCTGTTTCCTCAGGAAGAATCAGCGTTAGATTTATCGCGGCCGCTCTCTGCACGTACGGCTTCATTACGTTGCAATAGTAAATGCGCCCTTATTTACGCCTTCCCATGGTTTTCACAGCGTAGTTGGTTTTAGACAGCTTGGCAGTAGGTTCAGCAGGAGGTTCCTGCTGTACTTCCAGCCTGTTCTGCCTTGAAGCTCTTCACCAACATAGCTTTGTCACCAATACAAAACGCCCGTTGGCGGATTGTCCGATCATAGTAGACCTTAGAACGAGCCTGGGTTGACATCATGCTGGCCTCCACGAGGTCTTTATATGTAGACGGTCTAGTAGACTCAACACGAACTCCACTACTCTCGCGTCCTCTCCGCGCCTTTCCCAGGTTTCGCGTATCATTCATAGAGGTGTGCGCAGTGACCTTCTGTACACCAATTCGGCGGGGTTAAATCTAATGGATTCATGCGGCACTGACCGCAAAGAGAAAAGTGCCGCAGGTAGGCATGCGTCCACGTCACGCTTGTTTTCATAGCACAATCCCCTAAGAACGTGCTTTAAAACAGAATTCCTCCTTTCTACACGGTTGCTCAGCGGATGATAGATTGAGCTGTGCACTTTCTTAACGACACACCGCTCTAGAAATGAGGTAGTGAAGACGCTAGTGAATACACTACACTGATCGCTTTATTGGATCTTGGAAGGAACTCCAACTCGGGCAAAGACTGGTAACATTGAATTCACAACACTGTGACGTCACTTCGCTCAGCGCAACAGTCTCTAGAAGCTTTGAGGCAGGCATGGTGAGGATATAACGACACCTTGACTCTGTCAAGGGAAGTGGTGCAACTATATCTTTCATCAAGTGGTGAAATGGCCCAGTAATGGTCGGTACTAAAATCATCGGCGCTTTCCACTTACCTCACGCCTTTCCGACCCGCTGACATGTGTCGCACGAGTTTACAAAACGCTCCATGTCCTTAAAACATCCAGACCAACAGTATTCCAGTAAAAGCCTCTGCAATGTTTTCCTCATTCCCAGGTGGCATGACCACGAATTGGCATGGGAAAGTCGCAGTAAGTCTTGTCGGTACTTCTGGGCAACGACTAATTGGTCTCGCTCCACCCTACGCTCATCCTTGTAACATTTAGATAGTTTACCTGAAACACCGCCTTCGGTTGTAAGCGTACTGAAAGGGCCCTCAATTAACATTGTCACGATAGGCAAGCACACGCTTTGTTCTTCCACCACCTGTCGGATCCATACACATTGGCCTGTGTAATCGGATGGTGACACATAGGACAGATGGACAGCGTCCGTCGTTGCAGCTCAGTTGCTTCCCGTTCAATACCATGCCACGCATGTGAGGTTGCAAGAGCTTCAAGTTTTCATCGCAGTTACTGACATGCGAGAACGCAACCTTTTCGTTTTGACAGTTCACTGCTATGTGACCCAGCTCATTGCATCTGGAGCAAGTAAGCAGCCTCGTTGTCTCAAACTCGACTTTTTCTTTCTGTGCTTCTGTCACTTTTACACCCTTCTCATTGTCTTCCTTTCTTTGAGGTTTATCGGTAGAAACTTTTCTTGCGTCTTTCTCGACTGTAGAATTCCCAACCATTCTGCCCTGCAAGGCAACGGAGGTTGTATGGCTCAGCGAGGAGGGCGCGGACAACTACGAGAAGGACAAGGCTTGCCTTCTATGAAAGTATACTAAGCGCCGTAGAGTTCACGCAGCGATTTCGGCGAGCCAAGAAGTCGAGGAACAAGAGCCCTCGATTTTTTGCACAAGCTGCAAGTTAACTTGGTCGAATAGTTATAAAACACCGAGTCTTATAGTGACCGGGACGCTCTAGTGGAGATGACTGTTGCAGCAGTTTCACAGCGGTATCTCTGAAGAGGAAATAAATTGGCTACTGGACCGGGACAATGTAACGCCTGCGACAAAAGCTGCCGAACTCATTGAGGAATATGCTTCTTGCCAGCAGTTTAACAACACTAGAGTTGATAGGCCCAGTAATTTCGGGAGAAGTGCGAATTACCATCACGAGAGGAACTTTGGGAGCTCTACAGTTGAGAAAGACGAAAGAAAAGTTTCTTCCGATAAACCTCAAAGAAAGGAAGACAATGAGAAGGGTGCAAAAGTGGCCAAAGCGCAGAAAGAAAAAGTCGAGTTTGAGACTACGAGGCTGCTTACTTGCTGCAGATGCAATGAGCTGGGTCACATAGCAGTGAACTGTCAAAAAGAAAAGGTTGCGTTCTTGTATGTCAGTAACTGCGATGAAATCTTGAAGCTCTTGAAACTTGTCACGGATCTCTCTGGAGAACACCCAGACTGAAAGAATGGACTAGGCGACGGGTGTACCCACACAAACGCACATTTAATACACCCTACGTGGCAAACACTAGAACACAATTAACAAAACTAACACAAAACACAAAGACTATAAATACACACGACCCGGGCACACTGCTACTAGCGTCTACTACTAGTGTTGCACTATTATTGGACGGCGTTCGTGCTCACGGTTCGTTCGGTGTGGCTGCGGCGTTGTATGAATCCAGTAGGCGGCGTCGAGGCGACGTTCGCCGTTCTTGGGCTGGCGTCGCTGGCGGCGTTCGACGTGCTTGGGCTGCCGTCGCTGGCTGCGTCGTACAAGCTCCCGGTCCAAGCACTCGTGGAGGTGATGCCGGTGTTGTTGGCGTTGGGGGCACCACCCGGATGGATGGCAACAGCGCTGGAGATACCCCTGGCCGTAGCAGGTGGTAGCGTCCTCCGTTGACTCCCCGGAACGGGCTCAGGCAAGGCAGGAAGTCTACGATGCGGAGTCGTAGAACGCGAGCTCACCGGAGCGGTAGCCGGCGTCGCTCTCTTCCAGCCAAAGTGTCCCTGACCCCGCCGGAGGCTCTGCTTCTCTGCTGTTGCCCCCTGTGCCTCGCTCTCGCTCGCCCTTTTATAGCCTCGGTGATAGTCCACGTAAGCCTTGTCGTCGTCTTCTTCACTTCTCTACCAATCATCTCTCTCCACGTCACCGTATGCTTCTCCTCCAATCATCTCTCTCCACCTAAACAAATGCTTGTTCTTCATCTTCGTTATTCTTCGGTTAATTTGCGTCGTCTTCTTCACACATTTTTCCTTTAAAATTTAATTTAGGCTCCTTAATATATGTGACACAACCTCACATGCATGGCATGGTATTGACCGGGAAGCAATTGAGCTGCAACGACGGACGCTGTCCATCTGTCCTATATGCCACCATCCGATTACACAGGCCAATGTGTATTGATCCGACAGGTAGTGGAAGAACAAAGCGTGTGCTTGCCGATCGTTACAATGTAAATTGAGGGCCCTTTCAGTACGATTACAACCGAAGCCGGTGTTTCAGACATACTACCTAAATGCTACAAGGATGAGCGTGGGAGGAGCGAGACCAATTAGTCGTTGCCCAGAAGTACCGACAAGACGTACTGCGACTTTCTCATGGCAATTCGTGGTCATGCCACCTGGGAATCAGGAAAACATTGCAGAGGCTTTTATTGGAATACTATTGGTCTGGATATTTTAAGGACACGGAGCGTTTTGTAACGTCGTGCGACACATGTCAGCAGGTCGGAAAGGCGTGAGGTATGTAGAAAACGCAGATGGTTTCAGTACCGATCATTACTGAGCCATTTCACCGCTTGGTGATAGATATAGTTGGGCCACTTCCCTTGACAGAGTCAAGGTGTCGTTATATCCTCACCATGCCTGCCGCAAAGTTTCCAGAGGCTGTTGCGTTGCGCGACGTGACGTCACCGAGTGTTGTGAATTCAATGTTACCTGTCTTTGCCCGAGTTTGAGTCCCTTCCTAGATCCAATAAAGCGATCAGTGTAGTGTATTCACTAGTGTCTTCACTAACTCATTTCTAGAGTGATGCGTCGTTAAGAAAGTGCACAGCTCAATCTTTCATTTGCTGAACAACAGCGTAGAAAGGTGGAATTCTGTTCTAAAGCACGTTTTAGGGGATTGTGCTATGAAAACAAGCGTGACGTGGACGCATGCCTACCTGCGGCACTTTTCTCTTTGCGGTCAGTGCCGCATGAATCCATTAGATTTAACCCCGCCGAATTGGTGTACAGAAGGTCACTGCGCACACCTCTATGAATGATACGCGAAACCTGGGAAAGGCGCGGAGAGGACGCGAGAGTAGTGGAGTTCGTGTTGAGTCTACTAGACCGTCTACATATAAAGACCTCGTGGAGGCCAGCATGATGTCAACCCAGGCTCGTTCTAAGGTCTACAATGATCGGACAATCCGCCAACGGGCGTTTTGTATTGGTGACAAAGCTATGTTGGTGAAGAGCTTCAAGGCAGAACAGGCTGGAAGTACAGCAGGAACCTCCTGCTGAACCTACTGCCAAGCTGTCTAAAACCAACTACGCTGTGAAAACCATGGGAAGGCGTAAATAAGGGCGCATTTACTATTGCAACGTAATGAAGCCTTACGTGCAGAGAGCGGCCGCGATAAATCTAACGCTGAACCTTCCTGAGGAAACAGAAGACAACCTTATCTGTCGAAGCCGAGAAGAAAGCAGCACGCAGGAACTCCTCAGTAAGACTGAGCGGGGAGGGGAACTAAAAAAATCTCAATTGTCTGATCTCGGCGAACTGATAGCAGAGTTTGAAGACTGCTTCGTAGACAGGCCAGGCTGAATTGATATGATTGAGCATGATATTGAACTAACTTCCGAGCAGCCAATGCTGTAAAGGTGCTATCGACTCTCTCCAATGTACAGAGATATCCTTGATAGGGAGGTAAATCGCATGCTGGAATTAGGAGTTATCAAGCACTCCGAAAGCGAATACGCTTCGCCTATGATCTTGGTGGAAGCTCCGGGTAAATACCTAAGGCCTGTAGTAGATTACTGGAAGTTAAATGCTGTCACCAAGGATCAAGTGTACCCTATCCCCAATATCGAGGAGAGAGTGGAACAGAACAGTCGAGCACCCAATGCAACTACACTAGAACTTACTCTAGGGTACTGAGAAGTATCGTTCAATGCAGATACGTAGCTGTCGTAACTCCAACGGGAAGCTGTCAACCAACAATGATGAGCTTCGGGCTCAGAGATGCTCCATTTTGTTTTTCGCGCCTAATGGACAGGGTTTCAAACGGCTGTGAAGCATTTGCGGTGCCCTACTGCCCCCCCCCCCCCCCTCGTCTACAAAACGGACGTTCAGGCATTCTGAGGACTTACGGAATATTACAATCACTATATCCGTGATTCTTCCACTTTGGCAAGTCCCCTGACCGATGCTCTCCACAGGACAGAGCCGACAAATGTAGCCTGGGAAGAAAAGAAGGAAGCTTCCTTCTTAAATCTGGGTGCAGTACTGATTACCCGTCCGGTTTTGCGAGCTCCTGATTACGACCGAGAATTCATGGTTCAGTGCGATGCGAGGGATAGAGGAAAAAGGTGCCGTTCTCTGCCAGACGGATGACGACGGCAACAAACATCCCGTTCTCTACCTGAGCCGAAAACGAAGCCCTCGAGAGATTGTGTGCTGCGTGTTGGAAAAAGAGTACGCTTGCATTGTTTGGGCTATTCAGAAACTACAATTCTATCTCATAGGCGCCAAATACACTGTAGAAACTGACCATTGTTCCCTTTCCTGGCTAAAACTGCGACATCAAAGAACAATCGCCTTTTGATTTGGTGCTTTATTCTGCAGCAGTATCATTTCGACATAAAGTACAAGAAGGGAGAATTGAATGGAAACGCCGATGTACTTAGCTGTACTTTCTATGCAGTCCGGGTTGCTATTCAGGCATCCAAAATTGCCAATTTATTTCATGCGTTTATGTGTGTGAATGTATATTGGAGCAAGTTCGGCTTTCTCAGTGTACGTGTGTCCTGAGAGTGAGTGGCTGCCTGAAGGAGCCCGGGTTTGAGTGAACCCCTGCAGTACGACAGCATGTATATATGCAAAAGTATTACTTCCCACTTTGTAACATAGGAGCACATCTACTAACGAACATATTTTTCGCATAGAAGCACTGTAAATTTATGTCAACATATTGTAGGCTATAGCCCATAAAACAAAGAAAAAGCCACAAATTCTTTCAAAGGTGTCCCCCCCCCCCGCCAGTGGCATCAACTGATTCTTATGAACTTGAAGATGATCCCCTTGGCAATTCTAGCATGAAATTGTAGGGTACAGCAGATGGAACACGATTCACCACTGCTGGCTTTATGACTTCATGGAAACCATGGCTTTATGAAAATCAGTCTATGCCATTGGCTCGAGGGCCTCCTCTGATGGACATCTGCCCCTTCATTCTTGAGTCATGTTCTACTATAGTGTGTCCACGCAAGCAGGTGTGGCTGCCTTTCCATCTCAGCGCCTTTCTCTCTTTATCTAGCTAAAAATCAATGAACTGCTGTCAAAGGAAAACAGGCAAGAGAATTCACAGAAAAAGTTTCGCAGTAGACATATGTGAAGCAGAAATAACTGCTTACAAAAACAAAGTTGACGCACCAGTTTGACCTCTGTTTGCCATGTTCTTTTTCTTTTTTGTCTGTCACACCAAGAGGCCGAGAATTTTTTTCCTTGAAAGTGGTGTTTTCTAGTATGAGTGCATTTTGGTTTATAAATTTGGCGTGACAGAATGACAAAAATTTGTCAAGAACTCAAGTAATCTGTTAGTGCTTTTGAAGTGTCTAAAAAATTTCTGAAGCCTGTGGTGACAGCTTTCACTGCCCTAAATTTCAAAACTAGTGCATGGCACCAATGCTATCATTTGTAGAAAGTGCAAGTTTTACTTTTCTTTTTTTCTGTTTAGTTTTTTTTTGCCGGAGGAGACATGTCGCTGATGCTTTCAAGAGTGCAAATGCATTTACGGGTGCGTACCGCGAGTTCGACAGGAGCTGCATACCAGGAGCCTGCAACTTTTGTTCCATATTCAAACTACAATTTCCGGATGTTTATGTGACTGAGTAAAAGTGCATTGTGTGATGGTTTGTACGAATGCATCAAGTTGAATTTGCTAGTTCACATCAATAAATGTTTACCGGAGCATGCAGTGTAATGTGCCTGACAGTTTTTAATGTTATTCGCATGTTCTGGGCATTCATAATGCAAAGGAACAGACGAGCTATTGTCTCCAGCACATATTACTTGTGTGTGTGGCTACAATGTCAACTAATACAATGCAATATATCAGAGCTTCACATTGCTACACAAAATACAGTGGAAAGTCTAAAATGAATGACACGGCATAAAAGTAAACAATTCAACTGCTAGACTCATTATAAAAGGGTGTAAGTTGCGTTAAATACATTTCACAGCTTCGGGTAATGAAGGGTGGAATTGAGAGAAAAGTGCCCTATATAAGAAGTCTTTGCAACCTAAAGTTGCCCTTTTCGAAGGGTGTAAAGGTGCTTTTATAGACAATGTAATCCACACTTTAAGGTGTAACTTGATTTACAGTGTGGGAAAAACCTCGTAAAATCACTGGTCACCTTACAACCAGCACAATTCCGCTTTTGACAACACCCGGTGCACAAACATCGTTAGAAGGCCAGACCAAAATATTGGGCGAGCATCTTGCTGAAGACTCAGGATCATTCAACTACACAAATGCATTTTAGAAGCACAATGCTATTGATGAAAAACAAAAACTTTCATTTGGAGCTGTCTTCATAACGACCACAACCAGCCCATTAAACTGCAAAAATTGAATAGGGCATTATCTTTTTGTTAAAAAACAGCAGCAGGCCCAGACAATGTGCGTTACATTATGCTCGCCCATATCTCTGAGGCTGCCGCAGAGGCATTGTAGAACTTATATAATAAAACATGGACACTGAGAAAATAACTGAAGAGTGGGGCAAAGCAGACATCGTACCTTTGCTTGAACCAGGAAAACCAACAACAAGTCCTAGCAGTTACAGAACGACAGCCCTCAATAGCTGCATTGCTATACTTACGAAACTACTGTAAACGTTAAACTGACCTTCACAGTTGAATATCAGCAACTCTTTGATGTACATCAGTGTGCGCTTTAATAAAGCATGCTCGACCACGCACCATCATGTTCGCCTTGAAAACACCACCCGGGAGGCATTCATCCACAGGCAGCACTGTATCGGGGTCTTTCACTTGGAGAGGGCTTACGATGCTACTTGATAGTTCGGCATCCTTCCTGACCTAGCTGAGCTAGGTGCCCGTGGCGGCCTGCTGAATAGTTTCAGCGACTTCCTGGCTGACCACATATTTCGAGTCCGCTTAGTAGCAACTCTCTCCACAACTCATTCCAGAGAATGGTGTACCCCAATGGTGCCAACTAAGCACGACACTTTTCGTAGAAATAATGAATTCCTTAGCCAAAGTAATACAAAGTAATACCCAAGTTCATAATGTACTCAGTTTATGTATACAACCTGCAAATATCATGCACTTCCTCCAGCATATATCGTCCTTCGAGAGACAAATACATATCGCACTAAATAAACGGGCTGCAGAGAAGTATGGATTCAAGCTTTCTCCTAAAAAAACAGTAGCTGTTCATGTTGTCATTGCGACTAGGCCTATAGGCCATTCCCAACCTCTACTTCAACCAAGCAGCACTACAAATTCAACAAGAACATAAATTTTTAGGCGTCAACCTTCACAAAAATCTTAGATATCTACCACACATTAACAACCTTAAAAAGAAATCATCCCAAGGCCTCAATATTTTAGAGGTTCTGTATCAAAAATGTTGGGGTCCGGTTGAGCATTCCTAATACAAATCTATTGCTCTCTGGTGCGCTCCATGCTGGACAACGCGTGCATATATGGTTCAGAATGGCGTCCTACTTAGAACGAGCCTGTTCAAAATCTCAGTCGGCGCCTATCAACTGGAGCATATAGCACATCCACAGTGAACAGTCTCTACGTTGTAGCTAATGAGCCCGCACTGCAGAATAGAAGAGTCACGCTTATGCGCGCATATGTCCTAAAAACCAGTTTTCTTGCTAAACATCTCTGCCGTACCATTGTTACCAAGTGCCCATCTAAACAATTATTCAACAATAAACAACATTTTATCAGGCCACTATAATGCGCATTGAAAATAAATTAAAAGAGTTCGAAGTACTTCAACTCCTACCGAATATTGCCCAAAGATATGAATATTTGCCACCATGGTACAGCCTCCTTTCAGCATGTGACTTCACTCTGACCGACTTACAGAAAAAAGAAAACGCCACACGTAATTTCAAAAATAGTCGGTGCGGTATGTGCACTTTTTTTACCGATTCGAGCTTATGCTGCGCATGCATCTGCCCTCTCATTGCCCACACTTCCAACATGGCTGAGGACCCAGCAGAATTTATTGTTTTGTTTTGTGATTTTAACTATGCGATGTAAGATGTTTTCTATTATGGGTTCAGCATCTTTTCAAGTATTTAGGGCTTTGATCATACTAATGAAACCGGTGCAAACTGATCCTATTTTTTATGTCTTTTTTACTGTTCGTACTATGGCTCAAACAACAATCGGCAGTAAACACCGATGCGTGCTGCGGCAGTCGTATCTTTTTTTCATTTATTTCTTGATTTACAGCACTTTCAACATGGCTCGCTGTTTTTGAGTCATCAAAGTAAAATTAAGTGTAGGTGTCATTTTTCTTGTAGTGCAAAGAATTCTTGTAGTACCTGAAAAACCGGAAAAATTAAAATTGGGTTTTGGAGACTGGAAATGGCGCAGAATCTGTCTCACATATCGGATGACACCTGAACCGTGCCGTAAAGGTAAGTGGTTCTTATTAAAATAATAATAAAAAGGAAGGAAAAGATTTTTGTTAGCAGCAGCATCTGCAATCAATACTGAAGCACCTGAGCTGGGGCATCGGAAATAAAGGATAGCAGGCAGAATGAAGACATGAAATGAAAGAGGTGAAGGGACAGGAAGACAGCGTAGGGCCAGAGGTAATACACACAATCTATTTACACAATAAGAAATGTGTGCAGGTTGTGCGCGTGAATACTTCATGATGGAGGAGTAAAAACACACGCGCACAACACTATGTTGACTACAACTCGAGTTGTCCGTCCACTTCTCAATCGTCCAAGGTAGAACAAGCGGAGCGTTCGGTTATGCGTGTGACTAACTACCTTGCGGAGAACAGACGGGAAGTCAAGACCGTCTGTACGAGAAATGCACAGAGGCTCGCCAAGGTTCACTCACGGCTGCGTGCACTGCCCTGCGGCCACAATAAAGTCTTGAGGGAGTATGGTATTATACCCAGCGCCCTATAGGCCGCAAGCACCTCGCGACGAGCGTCGGCGAACGCGGCGCAGTGAAGGAGCAGGTGTTCTAGTGTTACCACAGCACCGCATCCATCACACACATTATCTACGCGATTCCGTGACGCACCCGTCGTTCCCCGGGCCACACGCAGCCATTGCGCGCGCGAAGGATCATTGCACGTTGCTACCGCGTAAGTTCTCGACAGACGGTGATGCTGTCGATGTGCTCACCTCCTGCGATGCGTGGGTCGGGGTGCTGCTTCGGAGATCGTCGTGGATGGCCGCACGCACGTGTTCCAGTGCAAGAGGCAGATCGCTGGCAGGTAGTTCGTCTGCAGCGGTCGCGAGGTCGTCAGCTTCTTCGTTACCGGCGATGTCGCAGTGACCGGGAACTCACTGTGCACGCACGGCGCATCCTCTCTGCGCGAGGCGCTCGATGAGCGAGCGAATTTCCCTCAGAGTGGGATGTGTCGGCCGTTGGAATGCAGGTGGCTGAGGGCGGCGCAGGAGTCGCGCAGCAGAGCACTCCTGCGCACTCCTCTGCCAAGCATGCAATAGGTTTTTCCTTGCGTATTGCAAGGGCTTCAAAAGGCTTCGAAGGGAGAGATTCTCCAGCAAGGCTGCCAATAACTCGCCATATTCTCGTTATCGGTGAGAACACAGTCAAACTAGCACAGAATGAGGCCCAATGCGACCTGTACAGCTTGTTCGTGTGCCGTCTAAGAGCAGAATTCAGCCTATTGAAGGTCGTGTTCAGTTGCTTGTCGTCCTTCTTCCGCACGAGTTAGCGCTCCGCCCTTCTTCTCGCTGCGCAAAAGTTCCTGAGTTCTAAAACCGGGGCCGGAAAATGATCAGGTATCTTGACCGCCGCAGTTGCTGCTAGCTTACTAGAAAGCATTTTGTCAACAACATCTCACCAGAAACACGTTCTAGGCGCTATCTGTTCTTGTCACAGTTGACCACGTTGCTAATTTTAGGACCATGCTTATGAAAGTTGGCAGCAAACACAAAAATCGGATATTGATCACTTCCCATGCGGTCAGGCGCTGTTGACCAACTCACGCGGACGTCAGGTGAATGCAGTTTCAGGTCTATAGTTGTCGCTGAGGCTGGAGGCCGGAAAAAAGTGGGGCTTCCGTCATTGGCAACACACAGGTACAACTGTCAATAACCTCTACAAGTTTGCGTCCACGGGAATCCGTGTTCCTGTCACCCCAAATGGCATGATGGGCATTGAAATCACCGCAGGTGATTCTAGGTGCTGGGCAGCGGTCGCGGAGCTGTTGTAGAAACAATTATATTGCTACCTTCTTCCGTGGAGAAACGTACATGGATGCAATAGAAAGGGTTCGATAGCCGAGCTGTATTCTCACAGCCGCTACCTCAATGTCATCCGTGCAAAGATCGGCAACGCTTAGAGAAACATGTGGAATTTTTCATCTTATGTAAAGCGCAGCACATCCTGCAGGAAATGACTTTAACTGCAGTTTTTATGGGCGACATATCCAGTCAAACATCTCCCGCTTGGCAGGCCGGCTTCTGACAGGGCCAATACTGGAGCACAAGTCTCTTTCAAGAATAGTTTTAGTTCAGCTAACCGACTTAAAATCCCAGCGCAGTTTCACTGCAATATAAACGGCACTTTTCGGTGCATGTGAGATCCACGAGGTTTAGCCCCAACCATTTTAGTTCGCAAGGAAGTTTGCTGCGAAGGTGGAAATTAGAGACTCAAAAGAAAGCACCAGCTGTAGGAAGTTCTGCAGGTTACCAGGCGCCATCGCTGGAACATGTGAACGCAGAGCCCCAAACAAAACATGCAGAAGGCTAGACATACCTTGATTTTTGAGCTCCTAATCTTGTGCAACGCATTCACTTACAACATCGACAAAAGATGCCGACGGGAGCACACTCTTGGCCGCAGTAGGTGATTTTTTTGTCACTTGTGAATATGAGGGTCCCCCTTGCCGTGGAGTCTGGCTGTAGTCAGGCCGCCCAGGAACATGGACACTTTTTGCTGGAGGTCGAACAGTCGACTTGCGCGCACTGGGCCTTGGCGTCTTGCTGGACTCAGTTCTCTTAGGAACATTGTTGGGCAACGCAACAACCTCAGACTCCAATACTGGGAACTCGTCTAATCCTGGGACAGGCGTGTCAGTCGGGGGTACAGAGCGCTCACACGGAAGGGGCAGCCTCCGAAACTCGCTGGATGATCGCCACCGCAATTGGCGCAAGCAAAATCTGCCCTGCAGGTTTTAAAGTCGTGGGCGCCTCCGCACCACTTACAGCGTCGATCCTTTGTGCAAACTTTGGCCACGTGCCCAAACCGTTGGCATCTAAAACACCGTGGAGGAGCTTCAGTTAAATCTACAACTGCGTGTTTTGTGAATCCCAGATCAATTGTTTTCGGGGCGCTCTGAGTTGGGAGCGAATGTCAACACGATAGAGTTGGTAGGGTTTCGCAGCCTATTCTTTTCCTGGAGACTCCACACGACGCGCAAGTCGTTTCACGTGCAGCACACCTTGTGGTTGCAGATAATCAAGTAGGTCGCGTTCTGAATACCACTTTGGTACACCCTTAATAACACAGGTGTTCTTCATGTAGGAATGGGACAACCGCACGTTAACACTGATGCCAAAAATCTGAGAGCTCTGCAGGAGCTTGTCAACCTGCTCTTCCGTCGAGACATCCAGCTGAAGAGCCCCGTGCATGATGAACCGACTTCAAATCGGAGCTGAACCCAGCAGTGATTGAATGGCCGCGAAAAGTAAGATGGAATTCTTCTCTCTTAAATCAACCCCCTTTTCTGTGGGCTCAACCACTACCGGGATCCCTACCGTTCGTTGCTTGCGATGACTCACTAACTTGAAGCCCTCGTTGTCCACGTCAGCCATATCAGCCACTGACTCGTCACCGTCCACGATCGTTCACTCAGCCCCACTAAGCGATGAGGTCTCTCTGGACGGGTGGTCGAGTCCATGTTCTGGTCGCTCCACAGCCTGGGAAGCCATGGCCGCCTTTTCCGAGCCAGCCTCCTTTGAATGGCGTGGTCCCTTTAGGCTTCCCGGCGCCGGAGAAGCCGTACTCTTACTGTAGGAACCATACCGCTTTGAAGATGCGGCCGTCTTCGAATATTCAAATAAAACTAGGTAAATTAGGAAAAATTAGCTAAATAAACAGAGCTGAGGCGACAGGCGATCGAACAACGTCTTCGTCTTCCTCTTCCAAGACCGCTGTTCTTTTCCTGTCCGCAACGTCATTGTGTTGCGACTGGAAAGAACACTGCCTTTCTTTTTCTTTCACAGCACTACATCTAAACTGAGCCGCATAAACTTGGTGTATTGACGGTCGAGGTAGCAAAAGACATAGAACACTGATGGCACAGTCCTTTAGCTACCTTCTCTTTCCAAATAAAAAACACTAGGACTTTCCTCAGAATCAATGGCACACCGTTCTTCTTGCTCCCGTCTCCCTTTTCCCCCGGACTCCCAATGCCTCCATGCCAACTACCACTTCCCTGCTGTTTCCTGTTATCACCGTTTCCGCATCCGATTCCAAAAGAAAAAGAATAAGAAAATAAAACGTGCCCCTAAAGCAAGGTCAATCGATATTCAATAACGCTGCACATAAGAACCAGATCGAACGGCTCTCGCCGACGGTCACAACTGTAAGGAAGAAGCTGCAAGGAACAGAGCTGGAGCAGAGGCAAGGAATGTCTTTCAATACGCTGCTCTTGTCGCGCCATTCCTTCAAGGGAGATGGCGGAACATACGCAAGGCCCACCCTTCAGCGAAGGGTGTGGAGCTCTGTATCCGCATTGATGCCCCTTTCACGCTGTCGTGCTCCTGCTATTCGACAAGCTCCGCCGAACAACGAGAGGGCGCTCTTGAAATGAATGTTACGGCTTGGCGCAGTGAGCCGTTTTTCTGCGCAAGACGTTCCCGTGTAATGCAGAGTGGACCCTCTTGCAACGTAGTGCTTCAGGTCTGTTTCGCCTTGGGGCTTTATTCGGTCGAGGTTGTTCTTTTGTATAATTTGCATGATCGACACAATTTCGAAGGGAAGCGGGCCGAGCAAGAACGAGCCAAAAATACGTGCCGGCACCTTCAAGCTATGGCTGCAAGTCTTTGCTCTCGTGAGCGGAGTGCGTGGGTGTATACGCGCGAAGCTTCATGGTACGAAGCAACGCTTCCACACTTGCCTGAGGATGGGTTTATGGAGAACTCTAGATTGACAAGAGGAACTTTTAAATACATTTTAAATGTGTGTGACTGCATGAAGAGGCTGGCCACAAATATGCGGAAAGCAATACCGCTGCTTAAACGTGTGGCAATTGCAATATATCCTCTTGCGACTTCCGGGGAAGAAAGAACTGTGGTAAACGTGTTTGGGGTCAGTCGCCTGTCAGTTAACATCATTTTTAAAGAGTTCTGCGATATTGTTGTGCGACTTCTCTACCTCGGTACGTGAGAATGCGAAGGGCTCACGAACTGGCCCAACACCTGCAGCAGATTTCTGCAGTTCAGGCTTCCCTCAAGCGGTTGAAGCACTAGACGGCTGCCACATCGAAGTCTGTCCACCTTCTGAGCATGCAGTGGACTACCATAACTATAAAGGGTGATATAGTGTAATACTTTTGGCTGTTGCTGACCACAGATACAAATTCCTTTACCCAAACAATGAATCTCCTTGGAGGAACCATGACACAGGTGTGTTTGAGGAATCGAAACTGCCAAAGATTCTGAGCAGTGAATTGTTTAAGATAGAAGCCAAAACCATCGAAGGAGTACACGTTGCCCCTCTGCTGCTGGCTGATCAAGCCTTCCTACTCCAAAAAACATCATGAAGCCATAGCCGCATTTTGGCACTACTGATTCTGCTACGCAGGCATTTAACTATCACCTTTCAAGTGCCAGACGTGTGCTATAAAATGCCTTCGGGCTGCTCTAGGCACGTTTTCACATACTGCTAAGGGGCCTTGAATGCGACATTGTCAATGTGAACAGTAATTCGCGGCTGCTGCGTACTCCACAATATTTGTGTGGAAATGACTGACAGAGGATGGACGACGACCACAGCCTTTCTGGACAAGCAGTTAAGAGGACCCTTCGGGGGTGGAAGTGAGAAATGCCCCGGGAAAGCACCTTGCTTCACAGTGAATGGTCTTGCATGTGTAGCAGCAGCATGATGGGCATGATCGAACGATTCCATCGTTCGCTAAAAACATCCCTCAAAGCTCAACTCGACACCGCCCACAGGACTGCCTCCCTACCACTGATTCTGCTCAGCCTCCGTGCTACACTGAACAAGACCTTTGTTGCACTCCGGCAGAAATTGTCTACGGCTCACCCCTGCGCCTTCCTAGTTAATTTTTCGAAGCTACCGGTTCGTCTACAACTCGCGATCGTACCGATTATATGACGCAGCTCCGCTATTTTTGCCGCCATTTCAGAGTGCCACATCTCCGACGCCAGTCTCGACCACCTTCACATGCTCCATCCAACTCGCGATTTGCACGCACGTCTTTGTTCGCCGAGACTCTGTCCTCAAGCCGCTTCAGTGCCCCTTCCGTGTTCTCGAAATAACATCCAAGTTCTTCATCGTCGACATCCATGGACGCACTGACGCCATTTCAAACGACTGCTTGAAGCCAGCCTTCACAGAGGACGCCCCGGCCACTGGACCTTCATGTCTGGTTTCTCTGCCCTAACCGGCCGGCTGCCTCCTCCGTCACCTTTCCCTGCTACTCCACAGAACCGGAAAGTATCGTTCCGGCTCCCACCTTCACCGGACTCTTTCACTAGAGGGGGGGGGGGGGAGGGGGCTACAGTAGCAGCAGCAGCGGCCTTACGAAGCAGGAGTAACACCAGCCGCAGAAGTTGATGATGCCGAAGTGCAGCATAATTGAGCTCCATCCTCGTGTCGGTGTCACGTGCCCTTCCGCTGCACGCCATCATACGCTCTAGTACTTCAGTCAGTAAATCAATCAATTACTTCATCGTGCCGGCCTCATATTCATTGGTGCGACACATGGTGAAAAGTGTCTTGCAGGATATTCTAACCGGTGCACTTTTGATGTGTGAGTTTTTCTGAGGCAGTCAGATTGAGAAGTTTATAAAGCTGGACACGTCGGTGGTACTCAAGAACATAGTGCAGTTTTCAGACACAGAAAGGTCTCCGGATTTGAAGAACCCTTTTAACACTGGCCACACTAGAAATTCGGGATCAGGTATTTATAGCATAGCATTTACCTCTGTGAGTGTAATGTTCTTTATGGATTTACTCCACCTCTCATGATTTACTGTTCTGCTGTGTGGACTGGAACCAATGTCTCCCTTCTGTGTTGTTTAGTGGCGTGCACATTATTTGCAACCTTGCCACCTAAGGGTTTTTTTATTCTGTTATTTTAATAAAAAATTCCTGTAGCAGTAAAATAACACGTCTTTAACGCACTGTACCCTACTATTATGGCTGCACAAGTTGTATAACATGATGACAATTAGTGTCTTTTGCAGCACAGTTTATCATGGAATTGTGACGGTAGACACATCAATCAAAGCACCTGCCCACTTCATAGTATACCTATTCATTACACCGCATAAAGTACTGAGATGTGGCCTCAGCCCAGTGCTTGCAGCATGTACGTGTATGAGTTTTATTGCTGCCATTGTGGCATGCTGTGCAAAATGGCATTGTAGGACTCATGAGGTTTACGACTTGAATCTTGTTCAGTTGCCTACCCATTTTATAATTTTGATAGCCTGTCATATAGCAAGTATAATTTATTAACATTGTTGGCGACAAAATTTTTTGTGTAATGTTTGCAGGGCAAAAAGACAGTGATAAGCATTCTTAACTTTGAAATATTTAAGTGAGTGCCGCATCATTATTGATGTGGACAAATTAGACGGTATTAATAAAAAAAGATTCGGCTCAAGCATTTGACCACGCTGCACTGTCTGTCGCAGTTGGCAAAACATCACTTACTTCAGAGAGGACCGATTATTTCATTCCTGATTTTTATTTCGTGTGAAGTACGATGCTACGACATCTAGCATTCGTCTTTGAATCTCGTTGCTTTCCTTCTGCAGTTCCAAGAGCTGCTTTCTCAGCTCAGTACTTTCTCTGGCGGCCTAGGCGGCCCGGTCATCGGCTTGCTGCTGCATTGTCAGCAGCTCCTCTAAAAGCGAGCTCGCAGGTCTTTTTCGGCGCGTTGTGGTGCTGTCGCTGGTTTCTCTGGGCTGGGCCATGGTTCTCTGAGCCATGGTGTCTTCAGCTGTATCATGGTCAGCTTCAAGTTTAAAGGTCGAGAACCTCTGTAGCTCCATCTTCAGGAGCCTCTGACACCCGCCAATACCAGGCAAAGGTTTAAAACTATAAATATGTATGCCACATAGCAGCAGGTTATGACACCTAGCTGCTAGGCAAGGCGAAAAATGCAGATTTTTTTATCAATTATCAAGAAAGGTCAGAAAAATGAGCAGGATAAAAAGGTAGAAATGACGGCTTCCAACTCACAAGCCACTTTATGATGGGAAATGCAGTGTGGATTTTTCCTTTTATGAAATATATGACATTATACCTGGTTAGACTGAATTCCTAGTAGGGAACACCTATTAATTAATATAATACGATTGCCA
The DNA here is from genome assembly GCF_052857255.1 of Amblyomma americanum. NCBI lineage: Eukaryota > Metazoa > Arthropoda > Arachnida > Ixodida > Ixodidae > Amblyomma > Amblyomma americanum. The sequence continues at coordinate 61,957,327 of NC_135507.1, read as the reverse complement.
CATGCTTTAAAAAATACAAATACGCGCACCATATTCCTTTAACTGCGGCCAGCTGCTGCAAACAGCGGACACAGGGGCAGATTTAGGATTAACCGGGGTGAAGAAAGTGTTGTTCAGTCTCATTATGCAATGCATTTCTTGTACCGCAATTTCTTCGTCTTGGATAGTATTAGTACAGTCTGACACCAAAGAACTTTCACAACGCACACTGCAGTGTGTTGTAATTGTGTTATGTGCGATGACATGTGTGTTATATATGATGACAACCAAGTCATGTGCAGCTGATTGGAAACACTTCACAGAGCTATGCATCACCTCATCTTGTTCACCTTGTCGTTTCCCACAAGTTTTCTTTGCTTGTTGGCTCATTAACTTGTTCAAATCCTTTCATGTTCTCTTTTCACTGCCTGCTTTGGAGGAAAGTGCATATATATTAAGATGAGTTTATTCTGTTGTCTGTAATAAAACAGAAAATGAATGAGACATGCCTTTTCAAAGTTTGTCACTTGCTCTGTGTTGTGTAGTGTTTTCGAACTACATAGCTACCACAACTACCATAATTATAACTACCATGACTGTAAGATTGAGTTTTTCTGAACTAATGAAACTAGATTACCTCCGCACATTCTTGAACCAGGCTACTGTCATTCACTGGCAACGCTGCAAGAAAAGAGTGAAGCAGCCAATAAAATGGCCGTTTACTACATTTTAATCCAATGCTAGAGCCAGATCTCCTCAGTTTCCTAGAAACAAAGGCAGTTTTATTTCATGAGACTTTGCATCAGAAAATTTATAGGCGGCTAGTGTTTCGTTTAAAGACAAATAAAAAAAAACAAGAAACGACTGGCTACCCATATGGAAGAAGTACATACCCTGCTTCTCCTTGTATATATTGAAGTGGTGCAGAATCGGATGACAAGCAGGCTGATCAGCAGATTTAGCAGATAAAAAGTAGATCTCAAGTGTCCACGGTGCTAGTGCAGGTGCCTGATATCACGTCGAGATTACTTTGCTGTTGCTACGGTTCATTTGGGACAAAAAATATGAAGTGAATATTAGTTCTATACAGCCTCCGGGCATTTACTAATACCGCGCGACCGCCGACCATGACCGCCGACAGGCTGCGAAAAACGTAGCAAGCTATGCTAGCTCGAGGCAAGACCTTCTACTGTTGCGCGAACTCTCACGATTAACCCCGGTTATCGTCATTATACGGCGCGTACAAAATACGTCAGCAACGTTCGCACTGCCAGGCGGATGCATGCGATGCTATGGGCTCCATAGAGCATCAAGAACGAAACAGACCTGCGTGCCGCTGGTGCACATCACTTTGGACGATATACGAGTCAATTCAGGAGACGCTGCCGGAAACACTGCAGTTGACACGGTTGCCGTGAGTAGACATGCAAGTGGTCAGTTCAAACGAGCCAAGTGCAGGGCAGTAACGATCCGCGCACAGCACTGGTCAGCCAGAAAAGGAGTAATGTATTCTACAGCAAAGTAGTTGTCATGCCGGACGAAGCACTGCGCAGCACGGCGAATGTTTGTGCGTACGTGCAGCACACCGGATACCAGCACTTAAAAAGCACTACAGTATCTTGTAAACTACACCATTGTATGAAATGGGTTTCGTGCTTACCGCTAGTGCTTAATGAGATTTTGCCGCTTCTGTCGGATTCGTTTTGCTGAATATGGCCCGTCGCCTGCCGGCAGGCCTGCGTTCAGGGTGTCAGCCGTGACCCTGTATATTTTCGCATTGCGCGTATTTGACCGCAGACCCGAGAGATTGCCCTACCAGATGCGTATCAGTGCTTCTTTTGTGGCAACAGACCAGTCCACACGCTTCTGTTCACTTGATGTGGCAGCGGGCATCGTGAGCTCAGCCGAAACGGTGGCAGCCATTTTGTCAGTTAGCCACTTGACTGCTGTAGCCAACCTCAGTTACCGATAACCATGGTTATTGGCATAACTGCGGTTAGGCTCTCCGTCAAACAGCGCACAACTGTGGTTAATGTTAAGTTGGACACACTTAACCACGGTTAAGTTGGTCGTGTAACTAGGGTATGACTGCCACATTTCAGGGTGGACATCTCAACCGCACTGTAAGCAAAGAGGTGGAAGAATGGAGTGATGAGTGTGTTGTGTTGTGTTGGATTTTATGGCACATAGGCCGCTAAGGCAATCATGCGCCAAGCTAAAGGTATAGAAATAGTTTCCTGTAGAACTTTTAGGTATATGAAAAATCGTCGATGGTGTTGATGGCTTACAATATTGAACTATCTGGTAAAAAACAGAGAAATCTGGAAATATTAATGGTAAAAGCCACAGAGAAGGTAAGGTAGCCTCAACGGCTATCCTTGGCTGGGAAAGGATCCGGAGTCTCACAAGTGATCAAATAAAAATCTCCAGCCTTCTCAGGAATGAGAAAGTGGCTGAGGTGTACCATGCAATGAAGCGAACCAGTGGTTCAAAATTTAGTTTCTCAAGTACCCCTGCTTCTTTTAAAAGAGCTAAAAACGGAATGTATGTTAACAATGGCATTATCATCTAAGAGCAGTGTTGAATTAAAAGGAATTCATTCATTATAAAATTGAGTAAAATACTTTTTCCTAGTGTTTCAAGTTTAAGACATGAAAATAAAATGTGCTTAACAGTAAAAACATCTCCGCATTGGCAACCAGGTTTCTCTTACTTCGTTGGCAGGATGTTGGGCGTAAGGTGCGTGTAGCCTATCCGGAGACGACATAAAATCACTTCCTTAAAACGTTCCTGGTGAACACATGATTTAAATTCACCTCAAACCGGTTTTACCAAGTGTAGTTTATTATTCACTTCGCCGTTCCGTGCGGACTGCCATTTTTCTCTTAATTTACCCTGCACTAAGTTCATGCGATGCCCAAAAGGCATATTTACATTTTTTTTGCTTGCCACGAGCTCTAGCGGCGCAGAAATCCGCCCTCTCGTTGCCTCTTTTCTCGACATGACTGGTAACTCAGCAGAGTTTTATCTTGTCCTCGAGCTGTCGCTGTTACTATCTTGTGTATGATGTAACCATGGATCAGAGTGACTACATTTCTAGAGTGCAGAGCTGTAAGTATACTGAGGAAATCTGTGTAAATATTACTGTTGGTGAGGTTTTTGTTTTCTATTTTTTCTACGACCACACAGACTGCGTAATATTCTGCAGTGATGATGGATGAGCACTGTGGAAGTCGTACTGTTTTCTCCGACTCCCCTCGGACCACTGCGCTTCCTACGTAACTGTTTTTGAACCATCGGTATAAAACTGCGTAAAATTACGGTATTTTTCTTCGAGTGCAAGGAATTCTTGTGGTATATGTTGTTGCGGAGTTTGTTTTTTATGGGACTGAGTAAAAGTGAGATCATAAATTGCAGTAAAATTGTACCAAGGAGGTAGCAGATCTCGTCTCCGAGCAATGTCTGGTAATGTGTCTAGTACGCCGAGGTTTTGGCACATCTCTTCAAAACGCAGGAATAGTGACCTGATAGCGAGCGGTTTATTCTTCAACAAAGTTCTTGATGGGCAATTTGTGACTATTGGGCAACATAGGTGTTTGGACAGTGAACGGATTTTTAAAATGTATGAGCAGGTGAGCATTGTTCTTCTATATGTAAGTGGCGGTTCGTTGATTTTTACATAGACTATTTATCGGCGACGTCCTGTAAGCACCAGAAGAAAAACGCAAGCCTAAATTATGTATTGTATCTAGTCGTTTAAGGTACGAAGGTCTCGCTGACCCGTAAACTACACTACCGTAGTCTAAGGTAGAACGAACAACAGACCGATAAATTTGTAAAATGCACATCCTATCAGAATCCCAGTGTTTCAGGGAAAGTACTTTAAATATGTTCAAAGACTGGGAGGCTTTCTTTTTTAGGGCATTAATATGTGGTAGGAACGTCAGTTTTTTGTCAAAGATAATGCCCGGAAATTTTACTTCATTTTTTATAGGCAGTTCAATTTTATTTAAATGTAAGCGGGGGTTAGATTGTAGACCTCGTTTTAGTGAGAACAGCACGCCCACTGTTTTCTGTGTGGAGAACTGGAATCCATTTTTGTCTGCCCATGTCTCTAGTTTGTTTATAGTTAGCTGTGTTATTCTATCGCATGTTGCTACAATGGATGATGTACAAGCTATATGAAGGTTGTCGCCATAGACTGAGTACATCATGGATTTTGGGATTATTTTCCTTATGGAAGTCATCTGTGCAATAATCAGTGTTGTGCTTAAAAATACACCGCTGAGGAACTCCGTTTCTTGAACGAAGTTCCTGGAAACGGTTGATCCCAAGCGTACTTGAAATGAGCGGTCGGAAAGGAGGTCCTTTAGGCAGTTCAACATCCTGCCGCGGATATCTAGGTCTACTAGGTCGCGCCCGCCGCGGTGGCTCAGTGGTTAGGGCGCTCGACTACTGATCCGGAGCTCCCGGGTTCGAACCCGACCGCGGCGGCTGCGTTTTTATGGAGGAAAAACGCTAAGGCGCCCGTGTGCTGTGCGATGTCAGTGCACGTTAAAGATCCCCAGGTGGTCGAAATTATTCCGGAGCCCTCCACAACGGTACCTATTCTTCCTTTCTTCTTTCACTCCCTCCTTTATCCCTTCCCTTACGGCGCGGTTCAGGTGTCCAACGATATATGAGACAGATACTGCGCCATTTCCTTTCCCCCAAAACCAATTATTATTATTACTAGGTCGCGCAGAATCCCAAACCTCCAGGTTGTATCATACGCCTTCTCCATGTCGAAGAAAACGGCAAGACAATGCTGTTTGTGTATAAAAGCTTCTCTTATTGTCTTTTCGAGACGAACTAAATGATCTGTCGTTGAGCATCCCTTTTTATAACCGCATTGATATACATCAAGTAATTCGCGGTATTCAAGGACAAATGTTAATCTTATATTAAGGACACTTTCAAAAAATTTCGCGAGACAGCTTGTGAGGGCTATAGGCCTATAGCTGCTTGAGGAAGTTGGTGGTTTCCCAGGTTTCAGGAATGGCACTATGACGGCTTCCTTCCACTCCTTAGGTGATCTTCCTTTTGTGAAAATTCTGTTAAAACATTCAAGAGTGCCTCTATGGCAGGCTGGGAAAGATGATCAAGCATTTCGTAATGTATCTGATCGTGTCCTTGAGCAGTTTTTTACCGGCATTCACTACTTTGGGTATTTCTTGGAGGGTAATTATACAATTGTATTTTTCAATTACCCCTCCATTGGTTGGGAGTCTGTATTCTTGGGCCGTGCTCTTGTGTTTCAAAAATGACTGGCTATAGTGCGATGAACTTGAAACAGCAGCAAAGTGCCCCCCCCCAATATGTTTGCCTGTTATCCTATATTTGTTTGTGTACCGGGTGTTGTAAAAAAAATGAACTGTGAAGGGTGAGTAGCTACCATTTAATTATCGAACTTGCTCGCACATTTTCTTCGATGGGGATGAACTGTTTATAGAAGACACATGAGCTCCCAAGGATGTTTTTCGGCATTGCGCCGAATGTACTGTGCTTGTGCTCTGGCATTTTTGAAAAGGATAAGGTTCTCTTGTGTTGGGTATCTGCGAAAGACTCCCCACGCTTTATTTTGCCGTTTTTTTGCTTCCTTGCATCCACGTGTGTACCACATTTTGCGGTTCTGACGGACCACTCCTGATGATTTTGGGATTGATAAGTGTGCGGCAGTGAGAATGCATGATGTGAATGCGTCATTTATTTCGTCTATGCCGAGATTTTTTTATGTAATATTTTCTAAACTGGCCTGTTCTCTAAGCAATTCCCATTTAGCTAAATGTAACTTCCAATGGCGTGGTTTTGTCGAAATGATTGTTGGTGAGGATGACAGGTTTGTTAGGACAGGAAGGTGATCGCTCCCATACAGGTTGTCAAGAAGATCCCATTTAAAATCGATAAAAACACTAGGCTAACAAAAAGATAAATCTAGGCAGCTCATTTTCCCACTGCTTGGAGAACAGTAAGTCTGTTTTCCTGTGTCCAGGAGGCAAACATAGTTGCAGAGGATTAAATTTTCTAAAATCCGGCCTCTGACATCCGTTTGTTCGCTTCCCAAAAAGTGGAGTGAGCATTAAAGTCCCTAACTAAAAGATATGGTCCCGGAAGTTATAATAAAATACTTTCTAAATCCAGAAGGGTTACCGTATGGTGAGGTACAATGTATATGGGACATATTGTTATTGTCTTAAAATCGAGGACAGTGACAGCAACTGCCTCATATGAGGTTTTTAGGTCAATTTTTCGTGTAGCAACACCAACCTGAACAACTATATCAGTGCCTCCAGAGAGCCTTCTTGAGGTCTCTCGGTCACATCTAAAGACATGATAGTTTTTAGGAATGTTTTTTTTTCTATGGTCCTAGGTTAGTCTCCTGGAGACACAGTGCTACCGGGGAGAATGAATTTAAAATATGTGTTGCGTCAGTGTATTTCTTCAAATGTTCACGACTGTTCCAGTAAACTCGAAAGGCCATGATTGTAGACAAGTTAAAGATAAGCTTTAGAAACTAGATTTTTGAGTATTTTGGACCTGTTATAGTGATTTTATTCCTTTTTTGCGCTCAAGAAAGCTTTGCTGCCCTTGCGGCGGCGGCGAGAGAGGAGTTGTGTCCATCACCTTACGAGAGGTACTGGAGGAACGCGGCGTGGCCGCGGGTGTCTGCGTTTCAGACCTCCCCTGACGGAGGGAAGTCGCATAGGATGCCGACCCATGGACCGACGTTCCCTGCTTCCGGGGTGACAGAGCAGCTTTCACTGTCCTTGCGTGGGGCGTGGAGGGCCCTGCCATCGGCTCGGTAGAAGCCAACTCGGTAGGTGCCAGAGAGCTGTGTGGTGCTACGCCACTGCACACTACATCAGCGAAGCTGGATTTCGCTGTGAAGGAGAATTGGTTGGTGAGGAAAAATCGCCTTCTCGCTTCTATAAAAGAAATGTTTTCTTTGGTCTTTAAGGTGATTATCTCCTTTTCATTTTTCGAGTACGGACACGCCCTGGAGTATGCAGCATGGTCTCCATCACATTTTGCGCAGCGTAGTGCTGCGTCCCATTTCTCCGAATGGGCGTCCTTCAAAGCGCATTTCGCGCAGGTTTTTCGGCTGCGGCCACTATGTGAGCCATGGCCAAACTTCTGGCAAGTGAAACATCGGCGGGTATTTGGTATGTAGTGTCTCACGTTGACCTTCATATATCCAACTTCGATAGTTTCGGGCAAGGTGCTGGTGCTAAATGTAAGGACCATGTGTTTAGTATCTGTTTCCTTGTTGTCCTTGCAGATTTCGATTCTATGAACGTCAATTACATTTTGGTCAGATAGTCCTTGAAGTATTTCGGCCTCTGTCAGATGGATAAAATCAGTTTCAGAGGTTACGCCCCGGACTGTGTTGAGAGATCGGTGGGGAGTAACGGAGACAGAGATGTCTCCTATAGACGCAATGTTTGAGTTTGGAACATTGTATGCTGTCGCGTAATTCAAGCAGTAAGTCACCGCTGGCCATTCTTGAGACCTTGTAGCCGGGACGCAAGGTGTCGGTTAGCATTTGGACACGAGAAATGAGGATATTATACGGGCTGGCTTTTTGTTCAAATTTACTGTGTATGAAATGGAACTTCGTGAAAGTGTGGGTCGCCTTAGCGTTTTTCCTCCATAAAAACGCAGCCGCCGCGGTCGAGTTCCAAGGTTCGAACCCGACCGCGGCGGCTGCTTTTTTATGGAGGAAAAACGCTAAGGCGCCCCTGTGCTGTGCGATGTCAGTGCACGTTAAAGATCCCCAGGTGGTCGAAATTATTCCGGAGCCCTCCACTACGGCGCCTCTTCTTCCTTTCTTCTTTCACTCCCTCCTTCATCCCTTCCCTTACGGCGCGGTTCAGGTCTCCAACGATATATGAGACAGATACTGCGCCATTTCCTTTCCCCAAAAAACCAATTATTATTATTTGGGGAAAGGAAATGGCGCAGTATCTGTCTCACATATCGGATGACCCCTGAGCTATGTCCTCAACGAAGGGTGGATTTGGGTGAACGTCGTCAGGGGAACTGCGAGCCTTCAGGGTAAAGGCCTATAAGTCGAAGTGCTCTGTAGTAAAGGCCTTGTGCTACTTAGTGTCTCTCACTTTTTTTCCTTACTTTCTTCCTCCACTCTTCTCCAGCTTTGCTTTTTCTCTAATTACAGCAATATTATAATCTTGCTTTCCTTAATCTTTTCGATTTCCTTTTTCCTTCCCTGGCTTTTCTTTTTATTTCATTTTTTATTTTTCTTGCTCATTTAGGAATTTCTCGTGCTCCTGAGCGCACAGAAAATCATCAGTATTTTCTATACTAGAACAGACACATTCACTGTAGCAGCCTTTCCACAATCACAGAAAGAACATTGCAAAAGCGAATGCTATCAACACTTGGAATACTACAAGAGCGTGTAAAATAGCAGATGGCAAGTTAATAATACTAATAATTGGTTTTTTGGGGGAAAGGAAATGGCGCAGTATCTGTCTCATATATCGTTGGACACCTGAACCGCGCAATAAGGGAAGGGTAAAGGAGGGAGTGAAAGAAGAAAGGAAGAGAGAGGTGCCGTAGTGGAGGGCTCCGGAATAATTTCGACCACCTGGGGATCTTTAACGTGCACTGACATCGCACAGCACACGGGCGCCTTAAGTTTCTCGGAAGCACAAAAAGCGAGAGTTATACTCCTTCATAGCATCTTTCTGTCTGCCGGCACTTGGAAGAATCTTCGCATACAGGTTACAGGTTACAAGTTGAAATTCATTTTTCTACATCACCTTCCGAAGTCCCTAGTCCCTCTTAAACACACGATTTAATAGTGCTAGAAAACAAGGAGCACCAATCTGGTCCAAGGTTCAGCCCCAAGGTGGCACCGCCTATCCCGCGGCATTTTTCCTTCCTTCCCTTGGAGTTTTCCGACAATCACCATTTACCACACACTCTCGCCGCTCCTGCGACACCATAGCAAAGCTGGACCTCATGCGGGTCGTCCAAGTCTTGAAAAAACCTCTTCCCGTCACCGCCGTGATCGCCGCCAGCCCAGCTGCTACCTCCACCACGGTCGGGGGCGAAAACTAGCGTATTGCAACCGCACAAGCACGTCAGCGCTGTTGATCTTAGTCGTTCCGCGACGTTACCCGAACGCATCACGATCATAAAGCCAGCGGCCTTCACGAACCGTGCCCGCGCCCGGCCCACGCGGGCTCACTGAACGGCTCGAGACCCCTTATAATCTCTTATGGCTCCTGTGAAGACTCACCGCAGTACACTTGGCGCCAACACGTGCACGTGGTTTATCACTGTTGCTTGTCACTGTTTATCTCCTGTTGCTTCTTCGTTGGCACGAAGCCATCCGTCTCGGCGCCACGTCCTCTGCTGACCGGCCGTACCCCGGGGGAACACCTTTCCGTTGTACCAAGGAAACCGCTCGTTTCCGGTCCTAAGGCGACCTTGCCGCAGGCGTCGTGCGTAACAGCGGAAAATGGTCCCACGTAAATATGAACTGAGGCAAGCACACTACCGCTGAAAATATGGCAAGTGTGATCAACTGTCGAATGCTCCATAGAGGAACTCAACTTTAGAGTCTGTAGACCTCTTCTCTTATGAGGCTAAACAACATTGCGCTAACTTTTTCCAAATAATTCGCACACCCATTCTTGTACAATGCCTGTTAGGACCTCAATCATCCAACTAGCCCAACTTCTCATTCCTTAACCTGGATCCCGATTCGCATTCATGCTCTGAGTTACACTGGCAATGCCATTACGATATCGCACATTATTAAGGTTGTATCTTCTATTTTTTATCCCAAAAAATTTTCGATCCAGTACTATAAATCCTTCCTAAGAGACAGAAACGCTGTGAATGCTAATGGAGAGGTAGCGTATTTCACTCTGAGTTTCGTCTCATTTTGAATGCTATAAAATTATTTCTCCATGTAACTCAACTCAATTTTATGAACTTCCATAAGAAATTAACAAATATTGATTCCTCGGCATATATCCAACGGGCTCAATGTTCTGAATAGTCCAAAATAGGAAAACAAAGGACCATGAAACCTGCCTAAAGGAAGGTTGTTCTGAGAATAAACGAATAAAACAAATGTCATTGCAGTTTCTTTGCCCAGGGTGCCTCCGGCAGTAGTATCTAGTCGCCCAAGTCAAGGCAGACGCTTTGTCTTGACGGGGCTGTAAGCAGCACTGCTGCATGCAACAAACAACTCGGCAGCCGGCGGTGCTTTCTATATAGGCTTCGAACCTATTTCACCATATATGACGCTTTCCAGCACAAGTAATTCGGGCTGCCTCCGCGGACTTTTTCACAAGCGCAGGTGCGGGTTATTGCTAAATACGATGCCGCGGTAACTTTATAGGATGCTGCTATGTTACGATTCGACATTTCTAGGGGCAGAAAAATGCGTTCCTTTATTTTCGAAATTTCTGATGTAGGGCAATAATTTGTTTGCTCTTTGCTTCAAATATAGTTATAAGCGTAATTAATTTTGCGAAAAACCATGCACGCTACAGATTTTTTTTCAGTACGTTCTCCTGTGCCTCTTCCAAACTTTTGCAAAGGAATCGCTATCTGTCTGAGAATTTTACGTTGTGAAATGCGTTGTAGTAATCTACGAAAGCAACATTAAGGCGTTGCTGATGTTCTGTGGATTTGCATATCGCCTGAATAATGGTGCGTGCTTATAACTGGAAGAATAATAGATTCATTAGATAACTTTTGCGCGTAAAGCTGCTTTCAAAAACATGCCTTAAGGTCGTTCCCTTCACATCCGAGGCAGATGTCGAGCTTCATTTGCACCCTCTAAGCATGTTTTGTAGATAAATGGTGTTGTCAACTTAATCACTAGATGCACCAATAAATGGCTATAGAAAAGCATTTTGCAGTTCTACGGCTTGTTGACAACGAAGTTCCTTTTGTGTACTGTGCAAAGGAGTGAGTGCTAAAGCGCTATCTATTTGAGCTATTTGCTCGGGTTAGTTTAGGGAACGAAAGTCTTTCAACTGGATGCGGAAACTTTCGTTCTACGCATGGCCGATAAAGCTAACGCTCATTACTTCAACGTCTTCCAAACGGTGGCGGCCTTTTTTCCTCCGCTTGGTACTTTGTCGAAACATTGGTACACGAAAGATGTGCCTGCCGAAAACTATGGAGTAGACGTGGGCCGACACTGCGTTTTCCTGAATCAAACGAAACCAAAATACCTCCTGACAAACGCTCTGAGTGTACGAGATAAAATCGCGAGTCACAATTGAAAGGCTGTGAGTCTCTGCCAGGAACTGAGCAACCCTTATGTTACCAATGAGGGTGGCCATCACGACCCTCAAGCGCCGGACCAAAATAGCTGCAAGAGCTTTCTAGACCACGTTGAGAAGCGTTATTGAATTTCCAGTCTTCTTGCCGTGGAAACACTAGATTGCGTTTGGCTAGAAAAATAATTCTTCCTCTCCGGAAACTGCCAGGAAAATAGTAGCTCTGGAAACACCGGCACAGAACAGACGTTAAAGAGGGACCTAGGATTTCCCAGAATGCCAGAAAAAATTCCACCGCCAGCCCAACCGGACCAGGCGCTGATCGCCGCTTCTTAGCATTTAGGAGAGCCTTGACCTCCTTCAAAGTCGGAGGAGCGCAAAGCGCGTCATGAACCTCAGGGGCAACTTGCGGCAACGCGGTCAACAGAGAATGTGCTACAGCAGCCTCCTCATCGACAGCGATCGCTTTTGCGCCTTAGTCTCGAAATGCTCCAGAAAGTGAGCACAATCTCCAACCTGCGGCAGCACAATGGGCGACTGACAAACTGGTCTTGAGCTGTGTACATAACTGGACCATGCAAAGCGCAACACTTCAGGAAGTGCACATGGACCGCTCCTACATCGCCAAGCTGCGGCAGAGAGAGACGAAGCAGCAATGAAGCGTTGGTACCGCTGCTGCAGCTTATGTCATGCGCACATAAGTGGGGTTTGATGGCCAGCCCTCTGGACGATTCTGTTTCGCTGCCGTGTCCGCCAGGTCAACTCACGCCCTGCACGGTGAAATTACACGTGACATAGCATCTTCAGTGCCTCCCATGTTTTTCGGCTACTGTCGACCAGCGAAGCACTTAAAGCAATCGATAGACTCGCATGTGAACGCGAGTCTTGCAGCACACGCACATCTGGACGCCACGATATGTTCCAGGTCCAGGGAGAGACAGCACCAACAGTAGTGGTCGGTGATCTCAAAAGTACCCCGGCGTCGAAGGTAAAGCGACAACGTTCGTCTGCGACACGTACGCACAAAGTGCTTGAGACACATAGGCGTGGTCCAGCCTGCTGGAACACACACCGCAGCGCCATGTGCAACAATACTGGGGGCCGTGTATTAGCTCGTGAGCATCCACCAGCGAAAACTGTCGTACAATGCGCTGAAGCTCACGAGCGTTCCAGCTCAACCGACCCCGGCCAGGACCTCGCACATCAGCCCAGGCGTCAAGGACGCAATTGAAATCTCCCACCATGATAACGTGGCGCCCATTGAGGAACAACACACCAAATTTTGTAAAGCTCATTACTGTGGCTTGCGTAAGCCGAAGCTGAACACACAAGACGCGCACCCTGAAAGAGTTGAAAAAGCAGTCCACGGCTAAACCGCGGCCAAACCCGTCATATGTCATGTCAAGGCAAAGGAGATCAAAACCAATCAATCGTGCCAAATTAGTTGCCTCGGTTTGCTTACGAATACTACGCAAGCCTTGTGCATTTAATGTAATTAATTTTAAATCGTTTGTCATTATTCAATTTGGAGTAATTTAGATGGCTGTGTCAACCTAGACGGCAACTCTAGGGCGCCACACGCTCACATGAGGCTCGATCTTCCGACCCCTCAGTGGACGGCCGGGGACTCTTTGGAGGTTGCTCCTCCTGGGGACTGTCCTGCGCACCATTCGAGCCCGACGCCGAGGTTGAGGCTACGCTTCACATGACGTAAAAGTCACATGCCAGCATCACACTCACTGAATTGGATGCGAATCCCGGGCAACTACAAACACCCAGGCTAAAGGTGTCACTATATAGAGGTGTCTGTGTCATGGTCTAGGCAGCACTGCACTGGGTACGGACTGGGTGCCGATGGAGGTGAGGCGCGAAACGGCCCGTGTGCTGTGCGATGTCAGGGCACGCTAAATATCCCCAGGTCGTCGAAATTATTCCGGAACCCTAAACTACAGCACCCCTTTCTTCCTTTCTTCTTTAACTTCCTTATTTACCCCTTGCCTTACGGCGCGGTTCGGGTGCCCACCGAGATAAGACAGCTACTGTGTCCTTTGGTTTCTTAAAAAACAAATAATTTTCTCGAAGAATGGAAGCAGTATTTGGCTCACATACCTTCGTGGACACCAGAACTGCGCCTTAAGGAAAGTTATAAAGGAAGCAGTGAAAGAAGCAAGAAAGAGGTGCCGTAGTGGAGGTCGTCGAAGTCTCGGTGGGCACCCGAACTGCGCTGTAAGGCAAGGGGTAAATAAGTAAGTGAAAGAAGAAAGGAAGAAAGGGGTGCTGAAGTTTAGGGCTGCGGAATAATTTCGACCACCTGGGTATATTTAGCGTGCCGTGGCATCGCACAGCACACGGGCCGTTTTGTGCCTCACCTCCATCGGTACCCACTGCAGCGCTGCCTAGACCATGACACAGAACCTCTATATAGTGACACCTTTAGCCTGGGTGTTGATAGTTGCCTAGGATTCTCATCCAATTCAGTGATAACTTCGACTACACAGGGATCTGTAATGTTTGAAGTTTTTTTAAGTTTGAAGTTTATTCATTGATAACAGATGAGAAATGCGCAATAAAGCAGGAGCTAAAGGCGTGGCCTGACAGAGGAGCCTGCCCTATCGAGCAGTAAAAACAGACAAGGTGCAATTTAAAACAAAACTTGGTAGCATGTACCATAAATCTTGTACAGACAGCAAACGTGAACAGAAATTAAAACTGTAAAAAACACTAACAAGCATATAAATACATCAAACATACGTAGCACACGTTTAAATAGAAAGTTAAATTATTGTATTTTAACCAAGCAATATAAGGAGAAATTGTAAAGTAAATCATTTTTTATTTCACTCTCCAGCGGGAATCTTCTGAGTGGATTCTTTGAAATACGTGCCCTGAAATCAATCCTGTTTTCTAGGTCTTTTAAATATAGGGGGACTTGGTGGTTTAAGTGGGGCGTACCATAGTTTGTACGTATGCGTGGGGTTCATAGTGTTTTTCTTTCGTAAGCGGGGATCACAACCTGATCATGATCACAACCTGATGTGCTTAAATTCAGGATCGGCCACTTATCTTAGCTCACACACTCAATCTGTTTTAGATCTCACGTTCATTAGTCCTGGAATTGGCGTAACGAATTGGTCGACAGTTGATAGCGGCACTTCAAGTGATCATATACCTATTCATTTTGATATCATATGTCGTGTTACTCCGGCGTCTTCTCAGTTGCGGTCACATGTAAATTATGACAGATTTCAGACGGCGTTGCGCTCTGCCCTTGCTCCAGTGTCTAACATCGCCGAGGTCCACCAGTCAGCAAGCATATGTCTGGCTATTGAGGAAAGCCGTAAAAAGTCGGAGTTCCTGGTGAGGCCAACAAAAGGGAATTCTTCTAACTGGTGGAATGCGGTCTGTACAAGAGATTACGGGTGGAGGAAGGCAGCATGGAAAAAGCTTCTTCATAACCAATTCCCGAATAACTGGAGTGATTATAAATTTATTGCAGCCACCTTTAAACGCACAGTTTCTCGCGCAAAGGAAAAATATGACTCAGAACACTTCGATTATCTTTCAAAGGCGGGCAACCGACGTGCACTATTCGGTTTTCTACGGTCTAGGAAACAGCTCATGTCCTCTCATAATTTTCAGTCATTAGTTATGTCACCTGTAGAAGCTATCCAGGCGGTTGAATTAATAGCCACAGGCCTGCAAGAGCGGTTCTCGTCTTTACTACCTATGCGACCATTGTTGTTTGCACCAGTCGTACCAAATGATAACGCCTCACAAGTAAATCTATCAGAGCTTTCGCAAGTTGTCCAGAGATTGCCAGCTGCTGCTCCTGGCCCTGATGGTGTTATCACAAAGATGCTCAAGATTCTATTTGAAGAGTCTCCCAACTCCTTATTGCACCTAATAAACTACTCTCTCAAACACGCTTGGATAACTTCTGAGTGGAAGCTGTCCAGGTGATCCCTTTACTTAAAAATCAGAGTGGAGGCTGTGAATTGGATAATATTAGGCCAATTTCTTTAGCATCAAACGTGGTAAAGTTGATAGAAAGGTTGTTACTAATTCGGGTGTCAGCCATTGTGGACCGCAAAAGTATACTCAGCCCGTGCCAACTCGGTTTCCGGCCACGGTGTTCGATATGGAATGTACATGCTGATCTTGAGAGCAGAATTCTCCTTGCTCGTCGTCAACGCCTGGTCGCGGCTTTGGTTACGTTAGATGTCGCCAAAGCTTACGACAGTGTAGAACACTCCACCCTGATACATAGGCTACAGTCTCTTCAATTTCCAGATTATATAGTAGCATGGATATCTGCATTTCTTCATAACAGGGAATTCTTTTGCGTCCATAATGGTGTTCATTCAGAAAGGGATAGACAAACGCGAGGTGTACCGCAAGGAGCTGTTCTTTCTCCTGTGCTCTTTAATATTCTGTTAAGCTCAATTCCTCTCCACCGCCATGTACGCACTTAAGTCTATGCGGACGACATTGCGTTTTTTGCTGCTGCGCCGGATATACATTCTCTGTATGGTCTGTTGCAGTCATATTTGAACACACTTGAGCACTGGTTGAGCGCATTACACCTGAAGTTAAATGTTGGCAAGTGCGCTACTCTTGTTTTCCCTCTATTCACTCCTGTAGTGGTCTCTCTCACTTGCCAGTTGAAAACAATACCGCAGGTTCAATCCCTAAAATACCTAGGGGTCATTTATGACAACATACTCACCTGGCGACCTCACATTGACCATGTCGCGGCGAAAGGGGCTCGTGCCGTGGGCATGTTACGGAGATTATGTCATCACCGGTACGGCATGCGCAGAGATGCGCTATTAATGATCTACATAATGTATGTCAGGCCAATTTTAGAATTTGGATCAGTGTTGTTTTCAGGCTCGGCTACATATAAACTTCGCCCTCTCGTCCTTTTAGAGAGGGAAGCACTTCGCATGTGCCTCGGCCTTCCAAAATTTGTGGCTATCAATGTGCTGTACCTTGAAGCCCGCATTCCGTCTCTTATCACGACTTCAATTTTTAACTGTGCAAACTTACCTCAGGATCTATGAATCCCATTTCCACCGTTCCCAAAGCATTTTCTGTTCTCAGCCGACCTCCTTTTTTGGTGTCTCCTGGTCTCGTTTCAATTCCCCTCAGGTAGTGTTTGTGCAAAGATTACTTCAGCCTTTAGATGTAAACATTTATGATATCCTTCCTTCGGAATGGGCCCACTATCCACATTCTTTTCGACGACATATTCCCAAAAAATGCAAAACTTTTGCCACCGAGTATTCTAAAATGGTCTTCTAGAAGATCATCTGAGGACCCTACCAACAGATATAGCAATAGCCACTGATGCATCGCAATGCAATGAAAAAGCAGGTGTGGGAATATTTTGCTCGCATTTAGACTGGTCCTTTTCTCTGCGCCTTCCAGATTTCACCCCTATTTTTCAAGCAGAGTTTCTAGCAGTGGTACTTGCTCTACGCAAGCTAGACCCCTCTATTACAGCAGTTGCTGTAATTACTGATTCTTTATCATTGTGTTCGTCCCTCGCTGCACAGGTTGACGGTCCCACTTTATCAACTTTCTTATCCCTACTTCCTCCGCATTTGAGACTTGTTCATTTAGTATGGGTTCCCGGCCACAGCAGTGTGACAGTAAATGAGATTGCTGATAATCTCGCAAAAGCTTCCCTCAGCGGCCCCGTGTTGCATATCATCCCGGCTACAGCCTACATTACAGCATCTAGATTTCGGCGACGTGCGTTTTTAAGCACGCAAGACACATCACTTTTAACATCGGCGGATTATGAGCACCTTAAATATTATTGGAACAGGAAAATTTGTTGCTCTCGGCACCTTGAAGTATCACTGACGAGGCTACGCTGCCGCATCCCCCCTCTAAATTTCTATTTACACAAGTCGGGTTAGGCGCTCTCTCCCCTTTGTGCATTTTGCCGTGAGCCAGAATCTATTGAACATTTTTGGCTGTATTGTCGCCGATTCAACTCACTGAGAAAAAGGTTGCTGGAGGAGCCCTTGCAGCATCTTGGCCTTAGTTTGAGCAGCCCGCTCTTGCTATCATTTGGCGCCACCACATTTGGGTTCAGCCACAGATCTGTTTGCACCGCTGTTCAAAATTTCCTGATAGAATCTCACCGACTGCCTTGCTAAGTGTACCAACCTTTTCGTTTCTATCAATTAATACATTTTGACTAAACCATTATTATTTAATCACTCTATTATTATTCTTAAAATTTTAAAATCAAAACACTCATCCCTTTTCTGTTCATGACGAAAAATTCACCGTTGTTGCGCTCCCACGTGCTTTTCCTTTTTGTTAACTGCGTTCTGGTGAATAGCCACCCGATTCTTGGCCGATCCCCCAGTGTGGGTATGTGCCACCTTTTGATAGGCTAACAACAACAGTAAGCGGGGATTGGCCGCTAGGGGGCCAGACGAAGAGGACGCCCTTCGCAAGTGCTCCTGCCTTGACGCCTCCTTACACCCGGCAAACATCAATGCAGTAGAAAATGGAGTACTCCATTGCTTTCTACTGATCAAGCGGAATCCGTGGATACCCGCTTTACAGCCGTGAGTCCAGATTTCGCCATTTTCTGCCCGTCGGAAAATCCAAGGCAGAGAACGCCGCGCTAACCCTAGGCGGCGTCGGGCCGTCGGCCCGAAGGAACGCTGCTACAGCTCACGCCGCACCCATGAGGATGGCGGACGCTGACGCGGCAGCGTCGGCTGGAGCCACGACACCGCTCGTAGAGAATCTTCACAGCGACGACAACGCTACCAACAACGCTACCGACAACGCTACCGACCACGCTACCGACAACGCTACGGACCTCTCGCAGAAGAGAACAATCGACAACGGGGGATGGTTCACTGCCAAATACCAGAACTCGAGACTGATTGCCGTTCCAGAGGCCGGGGCAGACGCGGCGGACAATTCAGCGCTGAGCCAACCCAAACTCAAGTGGAATCACGTTCGGCGAGAGAAGCTACCTCCTTTGCCAAAAAACGACGTCAAAGTCATCCTTAGACCGAAGAATGGACTCAACATCAGCGAACTGAGCACGCATCAGATGGCCCGGGCTGTAACCAAAGCATGCGGAAAACCAGACATCTGCAACGAAGGCAGCTTCCTTATACGGCTGCACAACGGATCCAACATCGCTATACTCAGCACGCCAAGCATGGAGACTGCCAGTGCTGCGCAGTGTATTTCAAGTCTACGCTTTGCTGCAAAGAACTATGCAGTGACAGCTTACGTGGCCGCGCCGGACAATTCGTGCAAAGGTGTCATTCATGGAGTGGACGCCGAGACCACGCCAACTGAACTACTATCGCATCTCCGGGTACGTACCCAAGGAGTCAAAATACTTTATGCAAGAATGCTTGGCAAATCCCAAAGCGCGGTCATTACCTTCGAGGGAAAGATCGTTCCGCGCTACGTCTATTACTACGGCGGCGAGATACGTTGCTACCTCTATCGATCATCGCGGCAAGTGTGTTATACATTCTTAAAGGCCGGACATAGGGCGGACGTATGCCCGACACCTGACGTTGTCGTCTGCTCTAAATGCACCGAGCCAGTGATCAAGGACGGACACTCCTGCGAGCCGAGGTGTGTGCTATGCACGGAAGCGCATCCTACGGGGGCAAAGGAGTGCAAGGAACGCCTCAGGAAACCGAGACCACGGACGAGAAAAAAAGAGGAACCAGGCGGCGGAGACAACGGCGGACGCGGCCGGGCCCGGAAACGCTGGTTCAGCGAGGACTCCAGTTCGAGATCCAAGTTCAGATCGGCATCGAGATCAGGATCAAAGTCGAGATCGGCGTCCAGGATCCGGGAGGATCCAGAAACCAAAAAGAAGCAGGAGCAGAAGAAGACCGCACCAAAAAAGGAGGAAGCAACCAGGGTGAGCTGGAAAGAGCATCTTTTCCCCACCTCTCCCACTGCTCCAAAAAACACAAACACACAGAAAACAGTAATAGGTAACAACGCTAATGGGGAAGCTAACGAGGACGTTCAAGAGCTAAGACAAATAATTCAGACGCTCAGGGCAGAAAACGTCGAGCTGAGACAGAAACTAAACGATCTGATAGACGAACTAAACGCCCAAAGAACAAGGCAGAACAGCACTAACCCGCAAACAGACGAAACTCAGGCGACAACTATAGGGCGCCAGGAATTTACAACTGCCATGGTTGCTGTTAACAATGCACTGGCAAATCTTAGCAACCTCATCTCCAACATCCAAGACGAGACGCGCAGGGATAGAGAGCGTCTAGTACAATTCACAGCCATGAAATCGAGAGGAAAACCCTATAACAGGCCATCCCAGTATGGCGAGCAACCGTAAACGCTCGGTCAAGTTGGAAATCCTTGAAATATGGCAGTGGAACTGCCGAGGGATCCGCCGAAAGCAGGGTCTTCTTAAACAACACATCACAAATTGCACCTCTCCGCCAGACATAATCGCCCTACAGGAAACCGGCTGCTCACTCACTCTCGCGGGGTACTCCGTCTACGAGGGGCAGGGGCAAAGCAAGGTCGCCACGCTGGTTGCAAAAGCAGTCACCGCAATCAGACACGACATCGACGGAACGGACATTGACCACGTCCCTATAGAAATCATTACCCAAAAGAGAAGCCAAGAAAGCACCTTCCTACTTAACGTGTACAGCCCGCCAAGCCAGAGGAAAGCCAATTTCAGCTACCTGCTAGGCAAAGCAGAAGAAGCAGCAGGCAAGAACGGTATCGTTATTCTGGGGGACTTTAATGCCTGGCATAAAAGTTGGGGCTACGTTCGGGAAACCCCGAAAGGCAGGGATCTAGCCAGGGAAGCTGATCGTAGAAGGCTCACCCTCATCACTGACCACACCCAACCCACGCGAGTGGGAAACAGCATCAACCGAGATTCGTGCCCAGACTTATCATTTGTCAAAGGGGTAAGGCACGCAATATGGGAAAACGACGGCGAAACTCTAGGCAGTGACCACTGCATCTTGCGCATCCATATAGAAACCCTCCCGATCAGGCGACAACATGGCCAGGCTAGACTGACAAACTGGGAAGCCTATAGGAAATCCAGGGCACAACATGAAGACGCTGAGATCACCGACATAGAAGGCTGGGTCGCAAGAATCAAGACAGACTGGCGAAAACTAACCCGAAAGGTCGCCCTCACTACCAACACACCCGAGGTGGACAAACATCTCTTACACCTGTGGGACGCCAGACGGGGCCTACTAAAAAGGTGGAAAAGGCAAAAGCATAATAGGCGGCTCAAGCGTAAGATCGCTGAGGTCACCAGACAAGCTGAAGAATATGCGACGGAGCTCTCGAGGCGCGACTGGAACCAAAAGTGCAAGGAACTTCAGGGGACTCTAGGTTGGGCCAAGACATGGGCCTTGCTAAGGGCTCTCATAGACTCAACCACCACAAAATCCGAAACCCGTAAGACGACCCAAAGGATCGCGCACCAGTTCCAAGGCACTGACGAGGAAATGCTACAGAACATCAAGCAGCGTTACATCGGCAATGCAACATACGCCGACAGCAGCTTGGCATACACGGGCGAAACGAATTCCGCTCTGGACGAACCCCTTACCATAGAAGAAGTCAGACACGCTGTGATGTCCGCCATTAATAACACAACACCAGGGAGGGATGGCATCACCAATGCCATGATAAGGAATCTGGATGACAATTCAATCAAAAGATTCACGGAGTTCATCAATAAACACTGGGAACAGGGGACCCTCCCGGACGACTGGAGACATGCAGAAATAGTAATGATTCCGAAGTCCGGAAAGACTCCAAACCTGGACAATCTTAGACCCATTTCCTTAACATCATGCTTGGGAAAAGTGTACGAGAGAGTTGTGCATCACAGGTTGCAGACCCACCTTGAGGACAACGAACTCATGCCGCACACTATGTTTGGATTTCGAAAATACCTATCGACACAGGACGTTCTCCTGCAGATCAAGGAGGAGGTGCTTACTTCCGTTCCAAAATATGGAGAAAACATCTTGCTCGCTCTCGATCTTCAAGCGGCCTTCGACAACGTCAGTCACAGGGCTGTGCTGGAGGGGCTCAGCAAACTGGGTTGTGGGCAGAGAATATTCAACTATGTGAAAGCCTTTCTGACTAACCGAACCGCTACCATTGGAATAGGAGGCATCAGGACTGACACCTTCAACACCCCAGAAAAAGGAACACCACAAGGCTCTGTGCTATCACCTATGCTTTTTAATATTGCAATGATTGGTTTAGCAAGGGCGCTCGAATAAATTGAAGGAATCAGGCATGCCATCTACGCAGATGATATCACAATCTGGGTGACAAGGGGATCCTTAGGCGAAAAACAAGAGCTTCTTCAGCGAGCGGCAGACACGGTCAACGCATACGCCCGACACTGTGGACTTGCATGCTCCCCTGAAAAATCCGAGGTGCTCAGAGTCTACAGACAAGGGTATGATCTGCAAAACTCCATAGATATCTACATAGGGGAAACGAAGGTTCCAGAAGTATCGAAAGTTAGGATCCTCGGCATGTGGGTCCAAAGCAACCGTCGTATTGATCACACGATCAGACAGCTAGCAAATACCACAGCACAGATCACCAGGATGATTGCAAGAATTTCCAACAGAAGAAGAGGTATGAAGGAGGAAGACACATGTAGGCTAGTAGAGGCCCTCGTGGTCAGTAGGATCTTATACGGCGTCCCCTACCAAACACCACTCGAGCAAGAAAAGGAGCAGTTGGAGGCAATTCTTAGAAAAGCATACATATGCGCTCTCGGACTGCCGGTCAGCACTTCGACGGAGAAATTCCTTAAACTGGGCATAAACAACACAGTACAAGAACATATCGAGGCCCACCTTATCGCGCAGAAAACAAGACTGATGCCGTCCGCAACAGGAAGAAACACGCTGCGGTTGCTGGGCATGAGGGACGCTTTGAAAGAAATCAATAGCACAGCGAGCGTTCCAAATGAAATCAGGAGGATCATTGAGATCAGTCCGATTCCAAAAAACATGCATCCAGATATACATAAGGCGAGAAGAAAGGCAAGATCTGAATTCCATGAAAGAAGCTTCGCCGGGGCAAAAGACGTATTATATGTTGACGCAACAACATACAGACACCGATATGGCTCGGTAGCCAGCGTGGTGGATCACCAGCTCAGGGAAATCAACTGCGCTTCGATAAAAACCAACAACATACTCGAGGCTGAGGAAGCAGCAATTGCACTCGCCATCACCCAGCAGAGTGACGAGCCCCATGCACACATCATTACAGACTCGCAAGAGGCGTGCAGAAGATACAGCAGTGGACGCATATCCACTGCAGCCATTCACATACTCAAGGCGAGGACAATCACTTTTACGAGATGCTTCATCACGTGGACACCAGGCCATGAGGCTGTCAAAGGGAACCAATGTGCGGACGCCAATGCCTGAGCATACGCCAACCAGGAGGCGCGCACCAAAGGGGAACTGGACGCAGTCACTAGACGGTATGGAGCCATCTTAGAGCACCAACGAGCCCTCCGGAGGACCTACCCGCCTCCCCACAAAGACCTTAGTAAACAGCAGTCGGTTGCCTGGAGACAACTACAGACTAATACATACCCCAATCTGAGTTTACTCAGCAAAATCTATCCATCCACTTATGAAAACAAATTCCCGCTATGCGGTGAACACGCAACGCTTTACCCCGTTACATGGGCCTGTCAGAAAATGCAGGCAGCGCCGATAAACAACACACCTACACCGGAGCAGTGGGAGGCTGCGCTGCCCAGCTCGAAGCCTGAAGAGCAGCTCAAGCTGATCGACAGGGCTCGCAAGACTGCAAAGGCCGCTGGGGCCCTGGACTGAGGGCTCCACCTACGCTGCGAGAAATAACCCTTATACAATAAAGTTTTTCATTCATTCATTCATTCTTTCGTAAGCAGCATCGACTTGGTGTCTTAGGCTCGGCGTTATCTAATAGCTTATTTTTTTATGTATTGTGCAAGCTTGTTATAGTATATCCGACTAGGTTTAAGGATTTCATGTTTTAAGAAGAGGGGTTTAGTTGGTAAATCTTGAGGTCTACCCCTGTATTTTTCAAACATTCATAAAAATTTTGTCTGTAATATGGTTAACTGGGTATATTATTTTTTACTCGTTGTAACTCATACTAGGCTGCAACATAGCATTGGGGAATAAAATAAAGTTAAGCACAATGTTTTCTTCAGCCAGAGAGGTATCAAGTTAGTAAACCTACAAAGGCATCCACCAACCTTAATTCTCCACTTAGCTTGTCTACATGTGTGTTGCAAGATAGATCGACATCAAACCACACGCCCAAAAAATTCTGTGTCGCTATTTGTTGTATTTTAATATTTCTAAATGATATAGTAGTGGTTGTCTCAACAGGTTTATTAACTGGAACGAAAATTATATATTTGATTTTATTTATATTTAGTTGTAGCCTATCTGCATGCAACCATGCCGGAAGTTTCTTCAAATATTCAAAAACTGTACATTCTAGATTTGGAAGCGAAGTAGACGCAAAAAACACATTAGCATCATCTGTGCACATAAGGAGACGAAGGGAATCAAGTATATCAGACAAGACATTCATATAAGGATTAAATAAAATTGAAGCTTGTATAGACCCTTGCGGGACACCACTGAGTACATTTAGTTTGAGCGATACATCATTGTTTAATTTTACATAGTGGTGCCTTTCAGTGAGATAATTCCGCACGAAATCTATTGCACCACCACGTATTCCATAATCATTGTTTGGTTAATAATATTTTATGGTTAACGGAATCAAAAGCTTTCGTGCGCCAACCTTGTACCTCTTGCGTTCCTTTTCAACCGAACAAGGAGCAGCACACCGGCGGCTTGTGTGTTTTTATTTCATCGAAACGCAGCCGCCACGGTCCCGTTCGAAGCAGGGCATTCTTGCCATTGCCTCTCAAATAACCCGTGCTCTCTCGTTAATGAGTAACTCGGAGGCCATGCTTCGGCTCTGCAGATGAGCGCCTTTAGCACCCAGCCAGCACGGCGGGTTCATCGTTTTAAGAATGTTAGCTTTGAGGAAGGGAAATGGCACAGTAACTGTCTCACATATCTCGTAAATAGTTTGTACATATTACTTGTCCCCCTATCCTCTCATCTTGTCCCCTCACCTCTTTCATTTCATTTCTCCATTCTGCCTGCTGTCCTTTATTTCCGCTGCCCCAGCTCAGGTGCTTCAGTATCGATGGCAGATGCCGGGGCCAGCAAATATCTTTTCATTCCTTTCTATATATATTTTAATAAAAAACCGCTACCACAAACTTGATATCCCGCTGTCAATGTTCAACTTTTTGAAAAGGAAAGAGATATTAACTGTCTCAGTTCACGGTAGACACCTCAATCACAGGGCGGGAAGCGGTGCAGGAAGTGAGAGATTAGACAATATTTATTGGCCATATCGATCTAAAACAGCCATGTTTTGAAAAATAGTTTAAACATCTTGCGCAGTATGTGGAGAAATGAAAAAATCTTCTTCAAAAAGGGCCGCTTAGAATAAATGCAATTGTAAACACAGCATGAAAAAAAAGAAATTTAATCCAATTGTATGTGCTAGTAATCTTGATGTGAAGGCAGACATGTAATGTCTCACTGGGTCTTTATATAGGTGCAATGGTATGAACAAGAACCATTATCAGTTAGAGAGTCGGCCTGCTAAGCCGTAAGACAACTTTACTCCGCGCCCCTACCGTGAGAATGACCGCCACACCCTATTTCAACGCCTCCCGACGCGAAGTCTCCCATCTTATGGTAGCTCCCGCTACCACCAAAGCCTCATCAAACCGTCCTGCAGCATTTTTAGCTACCCCACTGCCACCCTTTCCCACATCCTATTCCTCTGCCCGGCGGACCATCCCCCGTGATGCATGCAGCACCTCACCTCGTGGCTTTACTGGGATTATCTAGCCCTGCAAAAGACCACCACGGACCGGGCCGCCGACGTCTTGGACCGCAGTAGCATGAAAGCTTGACTGTGGTGGGGTCGTGCAGGGGCCCAGCGCCGTCTGTGGTGCATGCTCCTATTATTTATAAGGGGCTGGCCCTTAAGGCCTGTTCCAGCCGCCATGGTGGCTGAGTGTTATGGCGCTCGGCTGCCGGCTCGAGAGACGCGGGTTCGATCCCGGCCGCGGCGGTCGAATTTCGATGGAGGCGAAATTCTAGAGGTCCGTGTACTGTGCGATGTCAGTGCACGTTGAAGAACCCCAGGTGGTCGAAATTTCTGGAGCCCTTAACTACAGCGTCTCTCATAGCTTGAGTTGTTTTCGGACGTTAAACCGCTATAAACAAAACCAAACCTTAACGCCAGTTCCCACTTTCTCTTGTGAATACTCATGCATACGCTCAGCACATCAGTGCCTTTGGGACCCAGACACGCGGCGGGTTCAGCATTTTATGAATATTGGCTTTGAGGAAAGAAAATGGCACAGTAACTGTCTCACATATCTCGGCGTCAGTGTTCGATTTTTTTAAAAGGAAAGGCAAAATAACTGTCGCAGTTCACGGTGGACACCTCAATTGCTGCGCAATTTGCTTCGTTTGCGCAAACGGACGCAAACCCGCCCGCCACTGTCTGGAATCCGTTGAAGTAACGAGCGTTAGCTGCTTTATTTAATAGACGAAGAAAGTGAGGAACGCGCCGCTCGTCTTGTGAAACGAGATGTAATACACTTTGAAACGGGGTGAAACGCAAACGTTTTTTGCGTTTGTCTTTTTTGCGTGCGAGCGAAGAAAATTTCTTTTGGGAAATATCTTGAAGGGTAGACTTGCACCGTAATATCTCTGTAGGAGCTAGGTGGCGACCGTTCCGCAAGTTTACGTGTGTGTAGGCTTAGCAGAGCATTTCAAAGGGCATTACATTCCGTTTCTCAACACGAGCGGCACGTTCTTCTTCGCTTTTTTCATCTAGTAAACCAAGCAGCTAAAGCTCGTTACTTCGACATCTTCCAGACGGTGGCGGCCTTTTTTCCCCACCACAACCTGTTTCAATAAAGTCTGTACTGCTACTGCTACTACTAGACTAAGTGGGTGTTAGCTCGAAACAGGCGTGGCAATACAGATGATAATCATTTGCTCTTCGTGTTTCGTGCTCTTGCATTTGGTTTTGCGATGCGTGCTGGCTTTCCTCTGACCACATCTACCTCGCGTGTCAAGTCGAACGGCTCATGAGGGATGCCCCGGCCAACAGCTGCCTGAAATGGGGATCCACCCGCTGGTTTTATTCAATCTAAGGGTGAGCAAAAAAAGCAGTTTTTCCTCCTCCTGCTTAAAAATGACCAGTTTTGTGTCAATAGCACCACAGCGTTCGACTAGCCCTTAATTCCTAACCCTTGCTTCTCGCTTGTTCTGCTCCGGAGACGGCACTGTGAAGGACATGAGACGTCTGCCACACAAACACTCCTGAAATGTCTGATACGGAGATGCGCATTACTAAAGCTAAAGCCTTGTCTGTCCCATAACGACAAAGCCCGTAGTTGTCGTCCTCCTGGCACGAAAAACTGGAGAACCGTGGAGAACCGTAGAGATCACAAAAACTTCACAGCGAAGTGACTGCAGCAGCTTGTGAGCGAGGAAACATAGCCAGAGACGTAATCGGAGTGGATAGGGTTTGAAGAGAAGTGTAGAGGAAAAGGCCTGCAGATGGCATCGTGAGAGAAAGATAGCGTACAACGTACGGCGCGTGAAAAAACCCCGCAAGGAGGCGGAGTGTGGTGGTGGTGATGAAAAACATCTTGACCATTAAATGGTTACAGAGAGGTGACTTGTTTTGGGGCCGTATTGGGCGGCCTGATAGGCCTCCGTTTCCCTGTAGTCACTGGTGACAGGGGGCCAAATCAGGTTACGCGGAGTTGGGTCTGCGTATCGGCAGCTAGACTGCAGAAGGCGCCGAGAAAGCGGGCAGCCCACCCCAGGTCAAAGTTCGGACAGGCCCCTCGCGTATCGGTAATGATTTTTTTCGACTTGTGATTATTGAGAGCCAGATCGATGACAGTTTCATTCTCGTGTGTTGCGCAGCAGGTTTTGAAAGTGAGCCCAATAACTGAGTTTACGTTGTGTAGGACTGCGGCCGTGTACCACTCTCCGTGGTGTGTGCCGGCATTGTCCACGCAATAAACCAGTCTTGTTGACCATACCATCGGTCCAATTTTACTACACGCACCTGGAGACGAGCGCTATGGTCTCCTCTGGACATGTTACCAGGAGGCGGTCGGGCCGGGTGCGCGCGCCTCCAGGGTTCTGACGTTCTCACCCTTTCCTCAATGTAGCAGAACAGTTTGATGTGCAGCCGGTCCAAGATGCAATGACCTGATGTTATCTGCGCAAAACGCGTGTATTGGTTGGGTAAGTGGGCTTCTCCAAGCTCCAGAAGGGTGTTCACCACGCCCAGCGCCAAAAGTCTCTGGCTGCACGCGTCGACCGGCAGGTCGAGAACACGCTTGACGGCTTTCCGGTGGATGACCTCCAGTTGGTCATTATCGCGCTTGGGTAAGTTAAAGTTGGGGCTCGAGCAGAGGTTTCTACTTGTCAAAGGCATGGGCAAGCCACAATGCATCCTTGTTTCCTAATCCAGCCCGCATGTTGTAGGTCGGGCTTACCATGAGGCCCAACTGCTCTTCCACCAAAATGAGGTGCAGTGGTGGTGTTGCTTTGTGTTCGGCGTGGATGAAGAGGCCAAGGAGGGGGATCAGCTTGGGCTTCCGGATCGGTACCGACGGGAGACTGATGCTTCAGTAACACAACAAGAACTTGCCTGGTGCGAATGGAGGTCGGGACGATTATTTGTTACACGAGTGCATTACCCCGCTGTAGGAATACATGCCATGCTTTCTTACCAGGCATTCAAAGTTGGTGCTGCATTTAAACCGAACCTTTATGCGCTCGCATCATTGCATAAGTAGTAAGTACTAGATGGCAACAAAAATAAAATAGAGTCTATGTCACGTGTTTTTAGTGTTCTGTTCTCCGCGTGAACATTATTTCTTTCTTTCAGTGTCTTTTTTTCCGGTGGCGTTACGTGTTGATAAGAAGCCTGGTCTAGCGCATATAATGGATAGGAACGCCAGCTTCGACATAGGTGAAAACATTTAATGTGAATGGCGAAGCAATCTAACACAAAAAAAATCACACGAGAAGAGGAGAAATGAGGACTCTGGAAGCTCGTGTCCTCATCCGCGTCTGACTGGCTGCCACTGCACAGTAGTGTTCAAAATGTATTTACCTTGTCGTAGCGCGCGTTAACGACACCCTATTCGAAATATAGGCGCAAAAATGGGCTTGCTCGGGGCTTATAATCTGAAACGAAGATAACCCATGTATAACGAAATAGATTCCAGCGCAAAACATGCGTAGAAGGGGTTGGAAGAATATTTCACAGGGGGAGGATATAAAGAAGTTTGCACGGATACGGTCACCGCCGCTAGCACAGGACGTGGTTAATTTAACAGACATGGGAGAGGCTTTTGCGCTGCTGTGAGCGTAGTTAGGTTGATGGTGATGATGATGTAATGCTGATTACGAGAACACGCGGGAAAGGCCACAATAACATAAACAGGCATTCAAGAAGGAGATGGTTTTGTTCGAAAACTTGAATCACTTTGTTCATTCGAATCAGCATGTCTCTTCTCTGGGGCCTAGCAATCTGTAGATGGACCGGGGCATGGGATATCATATGAAGCAGTGGACGCCGGCGGTGCGGGAGAGCATGGATGGTCGGCGACGGGAGCGGTCCCATACCGCGTCGGCTCCGTGACAGATCGCAATCAATTGCGATACACCAACTTTTCCCCCTGCAAGCCTGGTATCATCGTCTCCAGGAACCTCAGCGGCACCCGTCTACACCACGTTTGTTAAGGTGGGGCCAATTTTTGACCACTTTTCGGTCATTTGAAGCTTTCGTCACGCCGCGGTGGTGCTAAGCCTAACGGCGCCGGGGCCTGCGATGGCCCCGGTCGGGGATCCCTCGGCTCTGGCGGCTTCAAATCAAGTCACCGGATACGACCCGCTGTCCTTGCAGATCGTAACAATGGATACCCATCAATCCGAGGATACGACTCAAGGCGAGGATCCTCTACCAGCCGAGGACAATTACCTCCAAGATATGGTCCGCGTCTGGCGCGGAAAGAAGAACGCGGCGGCGGCATCGAGGGACGCTGGTGCTGGTGCCACCCAGCAACAGGCGCCGGCTAGCTCTGCGCATACGCAGGGCGGGAGTGCGCTGAACGCAGCCTCGAAGAGCTCCAAGCAACTCCGGTGGTGGCCGCAGAACACGCCGCGCATTCAAAAAGATGACATCGTCGTGGTGCTGAAACCAAGAAACACGGTCGACCTCAAGGCAACTTTTGGTCCTGGACGAGCCGGCGCTGCAGTCCGCAGCATCCTCGGGGACGACGCAAACGCTGGACTTGAGGTGTGGCCCGTTTGGGACCAAAACGTTCTTGTACGTGCACTGAAATCTGTCGACGCCGCGGAGAAGCTACTCCGGGATATTGTGCTGCCGGTAGGGGAACGCGAGCTACCGTTCCGGGGACACCCTAAACTCTCCGGTGCGTTCTGTCGAGGCGTCGTGACTTTCGCCAGACGAAACGTCTGAAAGCGTTAAACGAAAAATCAGTGCGGAACAAAATGGGGTGTCTGTGCGCAAGCTAGGGGGAACCCCGGTTGCGGTGATCACCTTCGCGGGGACCAAGGTGCCACGGACGGTGTTGTACAGCTACGAACGGCTCCCTGTTCGCCTGTACAAGAAAACAGTGCCAGCATGCCACCGCTGTGGCACAGTGGGCCATCGGGCCGATGCGTGCCCGCGACCGCAGCCGGGCCGCTGCAAACGCTGCGGAGTCCAGGTTCCCGCTGCCACTCCTGACGGCCCGGCAGAACATGACTGTCAGAAGGGTATATGCTTGGGCTTGTTGGTTCATAACTTCAAGGTGAAAAGCGTAGCGCAAAGAAACGAGGACACAGAAAGACGGACAACACACGGCGCTTACTTCCAACAATGGTTTATTTCAGAAAGAAAAAGTGGTTTTATAACGAAATCACGACCAACACGCTGACAAACCATGTGCTAGCAAAGCGTATCAGCCAGATATGCGAACTCTTTCGCCATCAATGATACAGAGGGGGTACTCACACAATCATCTTTCAAAAGTGATATCCATTCCGCTTCTATGAATTCTCGTGTCAACCGGTTATTGTGCACTTTTAAAACCATGCATTGCTCCAGAAGCGGTATGCAGTGACATGACCGGCAGTGGACTGACAACCCTTTTCCACGCATATCATCTACGTCACGCCCATGCTCTCGAAGCCTATCATTCAGGCATCTGCCGGTTTGCCCTACATACTGCTTGCCACAGGAAAGAGGAATTTGATAAATGACATTTTCAATACAATGGGCAAACTTTTTCCTATGATTTTTCGTACAACCAACACCGTTTTTAGATTTTTTTAAATGTTTCGTACACAGATGACTCAACTTCTTAGGCGCCGAAAAAACCACTCTGGCTCCCGAACGTTGCGCTATTTTTTTGAGATTATGAGAAAGCTTATGAAAATAAGAAATGACGGCAACTTTTTCTTTCTTACTCATGGCTTCCTGATTATCCTGGCCTTTTTTATTGCAGTCTTTCTTCAAAACACCTTCCGCCACAGACACTAGGACATGGGAAGGGTAACCAGCATTCTCAAGCCTCTTACATTGCTGAGAAAAACTTTCATGCATGAGGTGCGGGCAAGACTTCTTCAAACAATTAAAAAATGAAAGGCTAGCAATAGATCTTTTTACGAGCTTAGAATGGGCTGAATGAAAAGGTAACAATGGTTTTTCGCCGCGGGGTTTGAACATCCAGCACGTCCGATCATGATGCATTGTGATGCTGATGTCAAGGAATTGGATTACTCTGTTTTCAGGTAGTTCAAACGTTAGTTCAAGAGGACTAAAATGGTTACGAAAAAGGTTGAGAACATTAAGAACATCATCCTTAAAGGAACTGTCATTACTGTTAAGAACAATCAGAAAGTCGTCAACGTACCTAAAAATATTGATTACATTGGTATCTTTTACAATATCAGCAAATGACCTATCCAAACGGGCTAAAAACAAATCGCTGAGGATGGGTGCAATGCAGGAACCTATACAGATGCCATCTTTCTGAAGATAAGGTTTTTCATCCCATACAATGAACGTTGACTTGAGATATAATTTCAAAAGTTCTATAAATCCATTCACCGAGATGCCAGAAGCATTTTGAAAAGCAATCGGCCCTTGCTGGTCTATACATTCTTCAATACAAGATAACAAATCATCATGCGGAATGGAATAATACAGATCTTTTATGTCCACAGAGAAAGCGCATAGGCCTTGTCCTTCATGTGACCTGAAAAAAAATCTAGAACCTGCTCAGAATTACGGACAAGAAAGGGATCCTGAATAGAAAGCAGCTTTAGTTTTTCTTGTAGGCACATGGCAACCGATTTTTGCCAAGTACCATTCTCGGATACAATACCTCGGAAGGGAACATCAGTTTTATGGGTTTTTGCATTGAAGAAAACGTGAAGGAAGTCCTTTTTACAATCCGTAATTCTTTTCAAAACAGAACCAAGGTCTAACTTTTTGCACAGTTTCTTCGCTTCAGCTTTTTTCTTTAAAATGTTTACAGTTGGGTGGCAGTTGAAAGCGGAGGACAGAGCTTCACACGCTTTTTCATTAAACATACCAGACGGAAACACGGCAAACCCTCCTTCTTTATCCGCAGAAAGGAGGCACAATGAATGCTTCTCGAGATACGACTTAACACGATTTACAGGAAGTCTGGAAGGCTGCCACTTACATCTCACCAAGGTATCGACGCCTGCCGAAACACACCGGTCAGCCTCTTGTTCAGGGACGATTCGGGAAATCTGGTGCTAGATTCTGAAGGCTGAGTCGTTTCGACAAGCTCGTCTCTACAAGGAATTGCTGCATCTTCTTGTTCACCAAAGGTCGAGCCAATCCACAGCAAGGAACAAGCTTCGAGAGTGCCAGCGGCTTGTCAGTCAGACTACGGACTTCGTTTGGCAGCGACAACTGAGCTCTCTCAGAAGTCAGCTTGGCAACAAGCCACCTTCACCCCGGTATGTCATCCATACCCCGCATGGACTGGATCTTCCTGACCATGTGAAATCTGTTCTATCGTTGGGTCCTAAGTTTGCTCTGGAACCAAGTACGTCTTCAGCGGAGCGTCTCACGTTCGTTCACCAGATTTCCCGAATCGTCCCTGAACAAGAGGCTGACCGGTGTGTTTCGGCAGGCGTCGATACCTTGGTGAGATGTAAGTGGCAGCCTTCCAGACTTCCTGTAAATCGTGTTAAGTCGTATCTCGAGAAGCATTCATTGTGCCTCCTTTCTGCGGATAAAGAAGGAGGGTTTGCCGTGTTTCCTTCTGGTATGTTTAATGAAAAAGCGTGTGAAGCTCTGTCCTCCGCTTTCAACTGCCACCCAACTGTAAACATTTTAAAGAAAAAAGCTGAAGCGAAGAAACTGTGCAAAAAGTTAGACCTTGGTTCTGTTTTGAAAAGAATTACGGATTGTAAAAAGGACTTCCTTCACGTTTTCTTCAATGCAAAAACCCATAAAACTGATGTTCCTTTCCGAGTTATTGTATCCGAGAATGGTACTTGGCAAAAATCGGTTGCCATGTGCCTACAAGAAAAACTAAAGCTGCTTTCTATTCAGGATCCCTTTCTTGTCCGTAATTCTGAGCAGGTTCTAGATTTTTTCAGGTCACATGAAGGACAAGGCCTATGCGCTTTCTCTGTGGACATAAAAGATCTGTATTATTCCATTCCGCATGATGCTTTGTTATCTTGTATTGAAGAATGTATAGAGCAGCAAGGGCCGATTGCTTTTCAAAACGCTTCTGGCATCTCGGTGAATGGATTTATAGAACTTTTGAAATTATATCTCAAGTCAACATTCATTGTATGGGATGAAAAACCTTATCTTCAGAAAGACGGCATCTGTATAGGTTCCTGCATTGCACCCATCCTCAGCGATTTGTTTTTAGCCAATTTGGATAGGTCATTTGCTGATATTGTAAAAGATACCAATGTAATCAATATTTTTATGTACGTTGACGACTTTCTGATTGTTCTTAACAGTAATGACAGTTCCTTTAGGGATGATGTTCTTAATGTTCTCAACCTTTTTCGTAACCATTTTAGTCCTGTTGAACTAACGTTTGAACTACCTGAAAACAGGGTAATCCAATTCCTTGACATCAGCATCACAATGCATCATGATCGGACGTGCTGGATGTTCAAACCCCGCGGCGAAAAACCATTGTTACCTTTTCATTCAGCCCATTCTAAGCTCGTAAAAAGATCTATTGCTAACCTTTCATTTTTTAATTGTTTGAAGAAGTCTTGCCCGCACCTCATGCATGAAAGTTTTTCTCAGCAATGTAAGAGGCTTGAGAATGCTGGTTACCCTTCCCATGTCCCAGTGTCTGTGGCGGAAGGTGTTTTGAAGAAAGTCTGCAATAAAAAAGGCCAGGATAACCAGGAAGCCATGAGTAAGAAAGAAAAAGTTGCCGTCATTCCTTATTTTCATAAGCTTTCTCATAATCTCAAAAAAAAATAGCGCAACGTTCGGGAGCCAGAGTGGTTTTTTCGGCGCCTAAGAAGTTGAGTCATCTGTGTACGAAACATTTAAAAAAATCTAAAAACGGTGTTGGTTGTACGAAAAAACATAGGAAAAAGTTTGTCCATTGTATTGAAAATGTCATTTATCAAATTCCTCTTTCCTGTGGCAAGCAGTATGTAGGGCAAACGGGCAGATGCCTGAATGATAGGCTTCGAGAGCATGGGCGTGACGTAGATGATATGCGTGGAAAAGGGTTGTCAGTCCACTGCCGGTCATGTCACTGCATACCGCTTCTTGAGCAATGCATGGTTTTAAAAGTGCACAATAACCGGTTGACACGAGAAATCATAGAAGCGGAATGGATATCACTTTTGAAAGATGATTGTGTGAGTACCCCCTCTGTATCATTGATGGCGAAAGAGTTCGCATATCTGGCTGATACGCTTTGCTAGCACATGGTTTGTCAGCGTGTTGGTCGTGATTTCGTTATAAAACCACTTTTTCTTTCTGAAATAAACCATTGTTGGAAGTAAGCGCTGTGTGTTGTCCGTTTTTCTGTGTCCTCGTTTCTTTGCGCTACATTTTTCACCTTGAAGTTATGAAAACATGACTGTGTTCCGAGCTGCCTCATCTGCGGAGGCGGCCACCCTACCGGAGCTCCTGGTTGTGCCGGGCGGTTCCGGAAAGCCATCAAACCGAGCTCCCCTTCCGGATCCAAACCGAAGACAAAGCAGGCTCCTCCGCCCAAGGCTAAGAGAGCGCCAGCCGATCAGGAAACCAAGTCCAAACCCGGCACATCGAAACCTGTCAAGTCCGCGACCTAGGCGGTGCCCCCGGTCCTCAATGCCAGGGACATCCCGCCCTTGGCACCCGTCCAACCACAGGTGAGCAGTTGGAGTAGGGCAGTCTCCGGGCCCCCTACCCGTCCCTCCCCTACCGAAACCGCCCTACAGCAGCAGGTAGAGGAGCTCAGGCGCCAGAACCAAATTCTAGCGCGCAAAATTCAAGAATTAGCGGCCAAACAGGCCCGGTCATCCGAACCAATGCAAGAAGCTGAGCCAGATGACGAGGATGACGGATCATCCGTAACATCTTGCCTCACTAGCGTCTCGCGGCAGTGCGGAGACACGGTAGTTCGATCTGCTGGTCGCGTCGCCGGCCTAGAGGCACTGCAGCGCCAAACCGATCAACTGGAGGAGCAAGTGGTGGCCCTCCCGCATCAAATCATGTCAGCAGTCCGCGAGTCTTTCCAGGACATGTTCAAGGCAGCTTTAACGCAAGCAATTCCCGACCTTATGGCCCAGGTCACTGACTCGGTCCTTAAAGCCGTGCAGCCCTGGGTCAGCACCCAAATTAAGAACGCCACTAGCTGCGAATCCCCTCACCTCAAACGTGAGACAGCCTCCCGCCAGGCAGCGGGGAAACATGGTTCAGGCTCTGCAGCTGGTGGGTCGGTGCGGCCAATCGCTGGGGTTGCGCTGGCTGCCGGCCAGAGCTAGTCCGCTTGCCCGTAAATAAATAGAACAAAATGGCTAGCAGATCTAATAGGAATGATAAAAACCTTGAAAAATTCCAGATCATCGAATGGAACTGCAGGGGTTTCAGAGCTTGGAAAAAACGGTCACACCTCCAGCTCTACCTGCAGTCCCTAGGAGACATGCCGGCACTCATTGCCCTGCAGGAGCCCGGCATAGACGCTAAATTATCAGGCTACAGCACCTTTCAGGGGGGGGCGCCTCTACGTGCATCTTGGAGAATAAAGCTTACACCGTGGTTCAGGTCGACTTAAACTTGAGTACCGAGCAAGAATATACAATGGTCCGGGTACTGCCTCTTAGACGCCGCGACCCGTCAACACATATCCTCAACATATACTGCCTCCGAATAAGCCGCGCGTAACTTTTAATTAAATCTTCCTTCGGGCGATAAAAATGGCAGCCAAAGGGCCTCTAGTGATCGTTGGAGACTTCAATGCTCCCAGCCTTCACTGGGGCTACCACTTCGAACAGGCAAGAGGACGTAAGCTGGCGGAGCTCATCTCCACCCTCAGCCTCACGTTGCTCACGGACCCGGCGTATCCCACCCGAGTCGGGAATTCGGTAACCCGCGACACGTGTCCCGACCTTTCTCTCGTTAAAAGTGCTAGAGCGGCTGCTTGGGAGAACTTTGGAGATTCTCTAGGCGGCGATCACCTCCTTCTCCGGATTACACTCATGGCGAAGGCAGCGCGCAAAAAATGGGGTCAGGCAAGTCAGGCAAAGCTGACCGATTGGCATAAATTCCGAAATCACACTTTCCCTCCCGTACTATTTTCCGGCGGCTACGCGGAGTGGGCTAACCACATATACAACATTCAGAAACAACACGTCACAACACTACAGACCACCGAAGAGATCCC
Organism: Amblyomma americanum; assembly: GCF_052857255.1. Taxonomy (NCBI): domain Eukaryota; kingdom Metazoa; phylum Arthropoda; class Arachnida; order Ixodida; family Ixodidae; genus Amblyomma; species Amblyomma americanum. The sequence continues at coordinate 61,920,934 of NC_135507.1, read as the reverse complement.
CGCAGTGGACACCCACCTCCTTCATTTGTGGGAGGCGCGCCGGGGCTTAACTAAACGGTGGAAAAGCAGAAAACTAATCGCAAATTACGCGACCGCATAGCCAAACTAACAGAGCAGGCTGCAGCGTATGCTGCCGAACTCTCAGATTCAGATTGGATAGCACGCTGCGACGCCGCAGCTCATCAGATGAGCTCGAAGGGGACGTGGCGTCTCTTTCGCTGTCTAATCGATCCCTCCCAAACGAGAGGGGAGACGCAAAAGCAGCTCCGGCGGGCTCTGCAAGGGTATCAAGGTACGACGGCGCAACTTGCGGACACTCTGTGCGACAGATATCTCTGTCGTATGGAGGACCCGCCTGGGCCTGAGTGCATGTACTCTGGCAGGCCTAATGAAACACTTGATGCCCCTTTTGAGTTGCACGACCTTAAGGCGGCCTTAGCAAAAATGCGCCGGGGTACGGCTCTGTGACGGGATCACATAACAGTGAACCTGTTGGCGAACCTACCGGACCCAGCCTACCTCCATTTATTAGAATACATCAACCAGATCTGGGAAAGGCGTCCACTCCCTCCCGAGTGGAAAACGTCACTTGTGACGTTTATCCCTAAAACAGGCAAGGCCGTGAATACGGACAACCTGTGGCTCATATCACTGACCTCATGTGCGGGCAAGCTTATGGAGACGATGGTTCGGGATCGCCTCTCTCCATACCTGGAGAGTAAGGGCGTCTTTGCAGTCACCCTGTTCGGGTTTCGCCCCCACATGTCTGCACAGGATGTCCTTCTCCAGCTGCACAGGGATGTAATACGACCCACAACTATGCAACACAATGACAAAGCCATCCTCGCCCTTGACCTGAAAGGGGCTTTCGACAATGTTAAACACGGAAGCATCCTGGCCAACTTGAGTTCTACCGATTGTGGGGCTAGGGCCTACGCGTATGTAAGAGATTTCTTGACTAATCGCCAGGCCTTCCTTCGGATTAAGGGCGAAGAATACGGCCCTTACATGATGGGAAGATGGGGTACCCCTCAGGGAGCGGTGTTATCGCCGCTCCTGTTCAACATAGTTATCATGCGCCTCCCAAGCCAACTGGCCCGGGTGGAAGGCATTCAACACGCGTTATATGCAGATCACATTACAATTTGGACCACTGAGGGGAGCCTTGGGGACATGGAGGCCCGCCTTCAGAAGGCCGCTTCCATAGTCCATGCGTATGCTATGGACTGTGGGCTCCAATGTGTTCCAGCGAAATCAGAGCTTCTGCATGTCAGAGCTAACCCAAAGGATAGGACAGCAATTCACATCTCTCTGTCAGGAGGTCCTATTAGAGAGGTGGAGGAGCTCCGTATTCTGGGCCTTTTCATTCACCACAGACTCAGACCGGACTACACCATTGTGAAACTCAAGAGAGTAGGCGAACAGGTAGGGCGTATTATCCGCCGCGTTTCCAACAAGCGGGGCGGTCTGCGGAACAGGGACGCGCTTCGGCTCGTCTATGCCTTCGTGACTAGCCGCATCCTCTACGCCGTGCCATATCTCCGCACTACTAAGCAAGACGAAGCGCGAATAGACGCCATCATCCGCAAGGCAACTAAGCGAGCCCTAGATCTCCCGGTGGCTACCTCTAATGTCAAACTGAAGGCATTGGGGGTGCTAAACTCCTACCAGGAGCTGCGGGAGGTCCACCTCGTGAACCAATACACGCGGCTTATGAAGACGGCCCCTGGGCGCCGCCTGCTAAACCGCTTACACATCCAACACGACTGCACTCCAGAGGAGACGGAGCGTATCCCGGTACTGTGGCGCCATATGCGCTGGGTCTCTCCGCTCCCCCGTAACATGGACACCGACATGCACGAAAACAGATGACAAGCGCGGGCTCGGGCTCTTGAGAGACAACACGCTTCCCGACCCGGTGTATATTATGTAGACGTAGCAGGGCAGTCGCCCACGGGATTTTACACGGCCGCTGTTGTTCACCAGGAAATGCACGTCGATGGACTCTCTTTTCGAGCCCCGAATTCAATGCGAGCCGAGGAAGTAGCGATAGCGCTTGCTGCCGCCCACGCCAATTCGAGAATCATCATTACGGACTCCCGAAAAGCATGTGATCATTACTTGGCTGGGGAGATCTCCCCCTTAGCTGCTTGCATTCTAAGACGGACTGCCACTGATCCAACACCGAAAAGAATCATTTGGGCTCCTGGCCATCAGGGCGTACGAGGTAATGAGGCCGCTGACGCGGCTGCCCGAGCGCTTATTTACCGGGCTCCTCATCCCAGCCCTTCTGGCTCGGAGACTAACCAGCCGCTGCTGCGATTCAGGGAAATAATAACGCATTATAGCGAACACCAACGCCTTTTCCCGGCCCCTGCCAAGGGGCTTAGTAAGACGGAGGAGCGAACTGCAGACAGGTACTCTGCTCTGTCCTGAAATCTTAAAGCATTACGATCCTAACACGGATGGGCGATGCCCGCACTGTGGGGAGACTTGTGATATCTTCCACATGGTGTGGGCATGTACTCAAAATCGCCACGTCCCTCCTTCCCCTACCCCTTCCAGAGAGGCATGGGAGACTGCCCTCCTCAACTGCTCCTCGCTCGAGTCCCAAAGGCCTCTGGTGAAACGGGCGAGAGACTGGGCATTGTCATGCGATGTCCCGGACTAGGGACGCCGCCCATGTAGCGGGGCCACTCTGTGGCTCCCAAACTCTATTGCAGCAATTCAAAGTTTTCACCACCACCACCGGCGGTGCGCGGAAAAGCTCAAAAATGAGAGCAGCGTGTCCTAGGACCGAGCAGCGTTCGGCGGCATTAACCAGGAATTTACCTACCGCGGCGGCTCAGTGGTTAGCGCGCTCGACTGCTGATCCGGAGTTCCCAGGTTCGAACCCGACAACGGTGGCCGCGTTTGGATGGAGGCGAAGCGCTAAGGCGCCTGTGTGGTTTGCGATGTCAGTGCACGTTAAAGATCCCCAGGTTGTCGAAATTATTCCGGAGTCCTCCCCTACGGCACGTTTTTCTTTCTCTCTTCTTTCACTCCCTCCTTTGTCCCTTCCCTTACGGCGCGGTTCAGGGGTCCACTGATAGTACGTGAGACTGATGCTCCGCCATTTGTGCTCCCCCCTAAAAATAAAAATAATAATCGCCTTTTTGGTGGAAAGGAAATGGAACAATATCTGTCTCATATATCATTGGACGCCTGAACTGCGAGGTAAGGGAAGAGATGAAGGAATGAGTGAAACAAGAGAGGAAGAAAGAGGTGCCATAGTGAAGGGCTCCGGAATAATTTGGACTACCTGCGGATCTTTAACGTTCACTGACATCGCACAGCGCACGGGCGCCTTTGCGGGCGCCTTAGCGTTTTCTCTCCATAAAAACGAAGCCGCCGCGGTTGGGTTCGAAGCCGGGAACTCTGGATCAGTAACCGGGAGCCCTAACCGCTCAGCCACGGCGGCGGGTCAAACAAAATTACATTTTCAGGGCGCCGCAGGAGGTGCGCATATACACATACACAAAGAGAATTTATTAATAGCTAGACACTGGACCTGGGGATGGTCGAAATTTTTCAGGAGCCCTCCACTACGGCACCTCTTTCTTCCTTTCTTCTGTCTTTCCCTCCTTTATCCCTTCCCTTGTGACGCGGTTCAGGTGTCCAACGATATAGGAGACAGATACTGCGCCATTTACTTTCGCCAAAAGCAATTAATAATGTTAATATCAGGTGGACGCCCCACTCCAGCCCTAGTGAACATAGTGTTGTGCGCGTGTTTCTTCCGTATCATGAACATACTACTCGTGCAACCTGTACACACATATTATTGTGTAAATAGTTTTTACGTATATGACTTCTCCCCCTGTCCTTTCTTCCTGTCTCTCACCACTTTAATGCCATTTCTCCGTTATGCCTGCTATCTTAGCCCCGCCGCGGTGGCTCAACTCTAAGGGTGCTCGGCTACTGATTCCGAGTTCCTGGGCTTCAACCGGACCGCGGCAGCGGCGTTTTTGTGGAGGCAGAACGCTAAGCCGCCCGTGTGCTGTGCGGTATCAGTACCCATTAAAGTTCCTCAGGTGGTCGAAATTAATCCGGATGCCCTCCACTGCGACCCCTCTTTCTTCTTTTCTTCGTTCACTCCCTTCTTTATCCCTTCCCTTACGATACGTTTCAGGTGTCCAACGATATATGAGACAGATAATGCGTCATTTCCTTTCCCCACAAACCAATTATATACTATCTTTTATTTCAGCTGCCCCAGCTCAGGTTTTCCAGGGTCGATGGCCGATTCCGAGGCTATCGAAAATATTTTTTTCCTTTTTATTAATAATATTTCAATAAACAATTCACTTTCTAGTCCATTGTGTACAAGACAATTTCAAACACCCAGTCCGTCCTGCTAAGGGTGGTTGTTCATGCATACGGAGAGACAATCAAGTCAGAGATGGCAATAAAAACTCACTGCTCTGGCAGTCATTACCGTCAGGCGGACATAAATACAATAAAATCCATAACGCAGCCACATAATACGCATTCACACTATGGAGCTGCAAAAGGAGCGAGAACAGCACTTAGTAGTAGTAGTAGAAAACATTTATTCCAAAAAGGTAGGATAGAGAGGCGAAAATACAGATTTTGGGTGGAGTCCTTATTTCAGGACCCCAATGTCCACCGCAGTTGCTCTTGCTTGGGATATCAGCTTTCGCTGCGTCGCCAAGTCAGAGCTGAGCAGATGTTTGTCTAGTTCGGGGGGCTTGGGAACGGAGCAGCCCCATGTTACATATGTTGTTAGAATTCCGCCACACCAGGGGCAGTTGCTGTCATATCTGTCTGGGAAGATGATGTGGTAATTGTGTAGGTTAAGAAAGGTGTTCGTCTGTAGTTGTCGCCATTCCCTCGCCTCTGCCGCCGTTAGCTTACGGTGTGGTGGGGGATAGACTTGTCTTTGTGTACGGAGAAGGAGGAGGCGCTCGCCGTACGTATAGGGGAGAGGGGTGAGGTCGGGGAGGTTAGTCGCTCGGTTAGTATATACTCGAGCTAGACTGTCCGCGGCCTCGTTTCCCTCGAGCCCCTCGTGCCCAGGAGTCCAAGTGATTTGGTGCTTGCATGTGGAATTTTGAACTTGTGGGGTAGTCAGAATGGGAGCGACGGAGTGTGGAAGTCTGCCAGAGAGGAAGAGGCGACACGCGGACTGGGAGCCGGTAATAATTTTTAACTCATTTCCCGTAGCATTGCCGTGCTGGATTGCGAGGGCAATTGCAGCTGTTTCTGCTACTGTGGGAGAGCAGTTTCGTAGGGAGGCGCTGGCGATTTCCATGAAATTGGTGTCCAACACGACCGCCACCTCGTTTGTTGAATCGGGGTACGTGGCTGCGTCCACGTATACAGCATTTTGTGCCTGTCGATGTGTGCTGCGCAGATAGTCCACTCGCGCCTTTCGTTGTCCCTTTTGTGAGTCCGAGTGCATGATCTTCGGGAGTGGAGCTACATACACGCGAGTTCGCAGAGTTAGAGTAGGTATCGGTTGTCCTGGACGGCGCGTATGTCAGCCGGGGAACCCACGCTTTCCATGATTGCGCGTCCAGCTTTGGTGGTGAGGAGGCGTTAATTTTGCGATGCTAGGACGGCTTCTCGAATTTCTTCTATTGCGTTGGACAGTCCCAGGTCCTCGAGGTGGCAGTTGGCCGTGTACATCGGGAGGCCTAACGAACAGCACTGAGACACCAGGGTCAAAATGGCCTCACTCATTTCTGAAAAAATAGGATAGGATAACTCTAACTTTATTGAGCTCTAGTGAAAGTGCTTTTATGCGGTTCAAATGCATCCACCTCCGCAACGGTTGGTTGCCCCTAATGCAGGGCTCCGTGAATGCTGCCGTCAGCCGAGTTCGCCGTATCAGACCGATCTCATCATCGCGGCAGTAGGCTGAGAGCATACACTTCCATTGCTCCGCACATGGGTTTGGTATAATGGAAACGATGTCGACTTTTGGCATTCCCATGTTATGCCATATAGTGTAGGATTTTCATGGCCCCAAGGACACTTCTGGTCGTAAAGTGTGGGTGGATTTTACTTAGTTTGTTTAGGTTTGATATGTCCCCCGTTTGTAGTTGTCTCCATGCGACAGCCTCTTCTTTGTTTAAGTATTTATGCTGTGGTGGGTACCGCATCCTGCTGCCTTTGTAGTTGTTCAGTATGGCCGAGTACTCCTGAGGTACTGGCAGGGATCTGAAAATGCCTGGCTGACCGCACTTAGAGCTGCTCTCCAGCGGCTTTGTTCGGTGGCTTCCTGCTCACAGGCGCAAAAACAATGATAGTATGTTTCGTCGAAAGCATCTGCAAAAGAATTAACGAAAACGCTCAAAGCTCTAAATTTCTGTTAATTCAGCCAGATGCCGCTTCCGTAGGGCAATTCTTCCTTTCTTCTTTAACCCCCTCCTCTATCCCTTCCCTTACGACGCCGTTTACTGATCCAGAGTTCCCGGGTTCGAACCCAACCGCGCCGGCTGCGTTTCGATGGAGGCGAAACGCCAATGCACGCATGTGCTCTTCGATGTCAGTGCACGTTAAAATCCCCAGGTGATCGAAATTATTTCGCAGCCCTCCTCTACGGCACCTCTTTCTTCCCTTCTTCTTTCACTCACTCCTTTATCCCTTCCCTTACAGCGCGATTTAGGTGTCACTGAGATGTGTAAGACAGATACTGCCCATTTCCTTTCCCAAAAAAAAAGAATTTTCATTTAGAGGTGGCGATGGTGGTAGTCGTTTTTTTGCTAAAATAATAGTAAAAAGGAAGGAAAAGATTTTTGCTAGCCCTGGCATCTGCCATCGATAATGAGGCAACTGAGCAGGGGCAGCGAAAATAAAGGATAGCAGGTAGAATGGAGGAATGAAATAAAAGAGGTGAGGGGCAGGAAGAGAGGGGGAGAAGTAATATGTACAAACTATTTACACACTAAGAAATGTGTCCAGGTTGTGTGCGTGATTAGTTCGCACAGCACTGTGTTGGCTACAACTGGAATGAGGCGTCCAGTTATTTATTAATCGCTCAAGGTAGAACTCGCGGAGCGTTCGGTCACTGCGTGTAACTACCTGACGTAGAAGAGAGGGGTCGTCAAGCCCGTGTGTTCGAGGAATGCACAGAGGCTCACCAAAGTTCGCTCACGAGTGCGCGCACTGCCTTGCGGCCACAATATCGTCTTGATGGAGTCTGGTAGTATGCCCTGCGCCCTATAGTGCGCGAGCATAACGCGACGAGCATCGGCGAATGCGGTACAGTGGAGGAGCAGGTGTTCTAGTATTTCAATTGCACCGCATCCGCCGCGCACCGTCGCGCAGAGCGACGGGCGCAACGTACTTACAGAGCCGCCGACTGGACTGTTTACAACCGCTTGGACGCAGCAGCGCGCCGCCACGCCAACAAGCTATACCGCCGGCAGTGGGCTTCACTATGCCACAAGATGGAGGAAGATGTCAGCTCGCGGAGGCTGTTTGACACCCTGTGGCGCATCACCGAACCACAGGCAAACCGTCAACCGCTGGTCGCCCTGGCAATCTCCAGCGGGCTCAGCTTTGTAGAACTGGCAGAGCGGTTTGCCGATCGGCTCGCGCCGCTCAGCCCCGCAAACGCCGCTAACATAGCTGCTCCTGAGAGCCCCAGTAGCGACGCCAGTCCCTCGGCCGTCGCCTCGGAAGGTCCATGTGATGCGCCGTTCACCGCGGCGGAACTGAACATTTACAGCGCCCATAACAGAAAATTGGTTCAGCTGTCAGCCGATATGTGAGACTGATACTGCGGCATTTCCTTTCACCACAAACCAATTTTCAATTTTCCAGTTTTTCGCCACTCACCGCTGCGGCTCAGTGGTTAGAGCGCTCTGCAACTCATCCGGAGTTCAAGGGTTCTAACACGACCGCGGCGGCTGCGTTTTAATGGAGGAAAAACGCTAAGGCGCCCGTGTGCTCCGCGCTGTCTGTGCACGTTAAATATCCCCAGGTGGTCGAAATTATTCCAGAGCCCTCCACTACGGCACCTCTTCTTCCTTTCTTCTTTCCCTACCTCCTTCATACCTTCCCTTACGGCGCGGTTCAGGTGTCCAACGACGTATGAGACAGATACTGCGCAAATTCATTTCCACTGAAAAACCAATTATTATATTAATTATTATGGCTCCCGAAGTTCATCGACCAGACATTCTAAATCTTGGATTGTTAATGTGATGCATTGCTGTGCAGCAGCTGGCCAGAGCCGTCATGCACGAGGAGCTCCAGGACCATCTCCTCGTGTATACCGACGGCTCAGTGGTCCGCGACAGCTGCTCCCTTGCTGCGGCGGCCACCATCCCCGCCCTGCGACTGCACAGCCAGGAACACGCAGCCTTCCTGCGCTCCTCCAGCCTTTCTGGGCTCCTCCACCACGGCGGAGTTGATGGGGATCCGGCTCGGCCTGGACCTGCTGCTCAGCCTCGGCCCTCCGCCGCCCAGGAGTGCTCTGCTGTGTGACTCCCGCGCCGCCCTCAGCCGCCTGCAATCTAACGGCCGCGATACCCCACTAGTGCGAGAAATTCGCTCGCGCATCGAGTGCCTCGTGCAGAGAGGTTGTGCCGTGCGTGCACAGTGGGTGCCCGGTCACTGCGGCATCGCAGGCAACGAAGAAGCTGACGACCTCGCGACCGCTTCACACCAACTTCCTGCCAGCTATCTGCCCCTTGCGCTGGAGGACGTGCGTGCGTCCATCAACGACCATCTCCGAAAGCAGCACCCCGACCCACGCATCGCGAGAGGTGAGTGCATCCACAGTGTCACCGGCTGTCACGCACTTACGCGGTCACAACGTGCAATGATCCTCCGCGTGCGCATTGGCTGCGTGTGGCCCGGGGAACGACGGGTGCGTCACGGAATCGCGATGAGTGATGTGTGTGACGGATGTGGTGCAGTGTAAACATTAGAACACCTGCTCCTTCACTGTACCGCGTTTGCCGATGCTCGTCGCGATATGCTCGCGGCCTATAGGGCGCAGGGCATACTACAAGACTCGGTCAAGACGCTATTGTGGCCACAGGGCAGTGCGCGCACTCGTGAGCGAACTTTGGTGAGCCTCTGTGCATTCCTCGAACACACGGGCTTCACGTCCCGTCTGTTCTCCCTCAGCTAGTTACACGCAGTGACCGAACGCTCCGCGAGTTCTACCTTGAACGATCAATAACTGGACGCCCCAATCCAGTTGTAACCAGCACAGGGCTGTGCGCGTGTGTGATTTAATTCCTCTAAAGTGAACTAATGACGCGCACAACCTGGACACATTTCTTATTTTGTAAACAGTTTGTACATATTACTTCTCCCCCTATCCTCTCTACCTGTCCCCTCACCTCTTTCATTTCATTTCTTCATTCAGCCTGCTATCCTTTATTTCCGCTGCCCCAGCTCAGGTGCTTCAGTATCGATGGCAGATGCCGGGGCTAGCAAAAATCTTTTCCTTCCTTTTTAATATTATTTTTAATAAAACCACTACCATCACCATGTGATGCATGGAAGGTGCACAGACCATACTGTTATTATTCCGTAGGTAACGATGCTAGCAGAGACTTCCTCAGGTTTTCTGTTATGTTTGTTTTATTTAATAGGGACGTCACTTCGAATGACAAATGCGGTGCCTCCCGAGAGTCTAGACGCCTGCTCTCGATCGCGTCCAAAAATTTTATGTTTTCAGATGTTCACACTTTGTGGACGAAGCTTGGTCTCTTGAAGACACAGCTTTAGAGGTAACATTAACCCTAGAACGTGTGTTATGGCACTTAAATTCCATAGCGGTCCTCTACAGTTACATTGAAGCGGAAAATGTGGAGGGCGCTTAAGCTTCGTCTTTAAGAGTAATATGTCACAGTGCGTGACAGCGCTGCCAAGGAGTCCTAGGAACGCCAACGCCCGTTCGGCTCGACGCGAGGCCCGTTGGACAGTTTGAGGAAAGGACACCTGTCTCACATAACTCGGTGAACACCAGAATCGGGCCGTAAGGAAAGGAAATTGAAATGAAAATTGGTTTTAAGGAAAAGAAATGACGCCTGTCACAATTCTCGGTGGACACCCGAAGTGCGCCGTAAGGGAAGGAAAATTCCTTCCCTTATGGCGTGGGTCAAGTATCCACCGAGATAGCCCATTTCTCTCTCATGGCCAAAGTCGCCGACGACACCGGCTTTTTGCAGCACAAGCTCCTTAACGCTTTGGCATTAAAAATAAATTAAAGTAAAATTGGTTTTTCGAGAAAGGAGATGGCGCAGTATCTGTCTCGCATATCGGTGGACACCTGAACCGCGCCGTAAGCGAAACGGGTAAAGGAGAGAGCGAAAGAACAAAGGAAGAAAGAGGTGCCGTTGTGGAGGGCTCCGGAATAACTTCGACCACGTGGGGATTTTTAACGTGCGCTGACATCGCACAGCACAAGTTCGCCTTGGCGTTTCGCCTCCTTCGAAACGCGGCCGCCGCGGTCGGGTTTTGACTTGGGTAGTCCGGATCGGTAGCCGAGCGCCCTAACCACTGTGCCGCCGCGGCGGGTCCAGAGAATGTGTTGGTGAGTGCAAGTTGCCTCTTCGCTTCTTTGAATTAAATATTTTTTTTGGTCTGTATGGTGATTATTTCCTTTTTCTTTTTCCAGGACGGACACGCCTTCCAGTACGCAGCGTGGTCAACTTCGCGATTTGCGAAGCGTGGGGCAGCGTCACATTCCTCGGAATGGTGGTCCTTCGAAGCGCATTTCGCGCAAGTTTTGTGGCCGTGGCAACTCTGTGTGCTCTGGTCAAACTTCTGCCAATTGAAACATCGGGGAAGGATTGGGTATTTAGTGTCTGACGTTCACATCGAGGCATTGGCTGTTGGATTTGATATTTTTTTCTGCAGAGGCCTTTGATTGTACAATAGATATTGAAGATGGTATTTCAGGCCACAAAAGTGCACTTGCTACCATTAATATTAGCAAGAAGTGCGCGAGAAAACAGAAGGTAAACATTTAGAATTTCCGCGCAGCTGAAGGCACTTCACTTATTGACCACTTGGAATGTGCCTTGGATATGATACCACAAAATGATAGCGTTGAAAACCTATGGCATTACTTCATCTCAACAGTGAGGCATTGCTTGAGGCAGTTTAAACCGCTGCAAAAAAAAGCGGTCACGAAAACCGGAACCTTAGATATTCTGCCAGTGTTGTAGGAAGAAAATTCATTTTCAATTCCTTCAATAATTTTCGTAATTGTGCACTGAAAGTAGCAATTGCTTTGCAATGCATGCGCTTCTTTTTCCGAGGACGTTGTAGACGGCGTTTTAAATGGATAATATTTCGAGTAATCCAGGTAGTAGTAGAAAGTAGTTTTTATTAAAATAATAAAAAGGAAGGAAAAGAATTTTGATAGTCCCGGCATCTGCCATCGGTACTGAAACACCTTTGCTGGGGCAGCGGAAATAGAGGATAGCAGGTAGAATGGAGAAATGAAATGCAAGAGGTGAGGGGACAGGAAGAAAGGATACGGGGACAGGTAATATACAGAAACAATTTAGACAATAAGAAATGTGTTCTGGTTTTGCGCGTGATTAGTTCATGATGGAACAATAAAAACACACGTGCACAGCACTGTGTTGACTACAACGGGAGTGGGGCGTCCAGTTGTAGTTTGCTTTCTACAGCACTGCCAGAATATATGCAGAGCGCTGCTCCAAGAATCAAGAGGTCTCTCTTTGGCTCTAGGTCAACGAAAAACGCCGTTGTAATAATCGTTGCGTTATGCTACGAACCTAAATTAGTCACCGAAGCCTTTAATAGATTTTTTTGTGTCGGTATTGACTCCGAAACAGCATTTAGATTCAGAGAAAGCGCCCAGCAGCATGATGACATATTCATATCACAAGAAGGTATTCTTTCATTATTCTTAAAAGTGGATTCCAAGAAGTCACGTGGTACTGATAACATACCTAAGGAGTTTTTGAAGCGTTACTGCAAATGGGTTTCCTATTTTTAGAGATATTTATAGCATCGTTAATGATAGCACTGCACCGGGTGACTGGCTGTTAGCAAGAGTTCTGCCTGTTTTTAAAAGAATTGATCTTTTCCTGACGATCACGCCGCACAGCGGCGGCTGGAGTCTCCTTTTCTTCATAGATGCGAAGAAATTCTGGTACACCCAGTTCATGTTTAACTGCGCAAAAAAAAAACGAATACAGAGAACAAGAAGCCACGACACGGGCGCGGTGGCAGGGATTCATGTTTAACTGCGCTAAAAAAAGAAAGAGAACAAGAAGGCATGACACGGGCGCAGTTAGTAGGAATTCATATTTAACAGCGCAAAAAAAAAAACGAGGACAGTGAACAACAAGCCACGACACTGCGCCCGTCCAACCTACCAAGCTGTGCCTGCGTCGTGCCTTCTTGTGCTCTGTATTCGTTTTTTTCTGCAGTCAAACAAGAAGACGACGTGCCGAGGAAACGAAGCTTTCGCAATTCAACTAGAGTTAACCAGAGCTAAACTACACGAATTTTTTCTTTTGTTGCGAAAGCAACACTATGCCATCAAGCCAGCTCGGCTCGTCACGTTGTCGCACTTCAGCCGTATGCCGTGGCCGACGAACGACCTTGAGCCACTGTTGCCTAGCAACGCCGCAGCCGCGCTCGAACAGATGGCGCTGCCGTCGACGCCGCTGCCGTCGCCGCTCGCTCCACCAGATGTGCTCCGCTGGGGTAGAGGGAGAGGAGGTGTAGCCTCGCGGGGGGAGTACATATATGCGCTTCGCCTCAGTGTATTGTAGGAGTTATGGAGAGCACGAAAGAGACGCAACAACGACAGAACGAAGCGAGGAAGAGACAACGCGCTCGGGAGACGCCAGATAAACGCGCCGCACGACTCGAGAAGCGTCGTAACGAAGATGCGGCTAGAAGTCGTGCCACGTCCTACAGTGACTCTTCAACTGCGGAAGACACCCGTTTGAGTTCCTGAGAGCGTTGGAATGAGGCGCTGCGTATACGACGTGCCAAGGAAACAAAGCTTTCGCATTTCAACTAGGGTTCACCGGAGCTAACCACAGTCAATTTTTTGTTGTTAGTGTCCATTTATTAACAAAATATTAACGTAAGCTAGCTGCGGCGTCTGCCATCGAAACCTGAACCACCTGACCTGCGGCTAGTGGTCATAAAATGACAGGGAGGGGAGAAAAGGGGAGAGATAGTAAGAAAGGATAAGGGCATGGGTAATATACACTATGTACAAAAAAACAAAAAATTGAAAATTGCATTTTAGGGAAAGGAAATGGCGCAGTATCTGTGTCACATCTCGGCAGATATCTGAACTGCACCGTAAGGGGAGGGATAAAGGAGGAACTAAGAGAAGAAAGGAAGAAAGAGGTGCCATAGTGGAGCGCTCCGGAATAATTTCGACCACCTGGAGATCTTTGACGTGCACTGACATAGAACAGCAGACAGCCGCCTTCTGCGTTTCGCCTCCGTCGAAACGCGGCCGCCGCGGTCGGCTTCGAATCCGTGAACTCCAGATCAGTCGCCGAGCGCTCTAACCACTGAGCCACCAGGTTTGGTCGTTTTGTTTATAGATGTTCAATTTTGAGAAAAGAGAAGACAGAGTAGCTGTTGCCGTTCTCGGTTGACACCTCAACCGCACTGTGAGCGAAGAGGTGCAGGAACCGAGGGATGAGACACCGTTTGTTGGCCGCACAAATCCTAAACTACAATGCACGGAAAAAGTAGTTTAGACGTATTGCGCAATTCGCTAGAAAATGCTAAACTCACTGAAAAAAAGGAACCTGAAATATTTTGCCGAATCATAAACACTGCGGTGGTGAACACAAATGGAATCTAATTTTTAGGGTTCCTAATAATGGTGTGAAGGCAAACAAGCGGATTCGCACTTGGCTCTTTATACAGATCCGTTTGTTCAAAGCTCCGCGCTTTTTTCGTAATTAGCAAATCTATTTACTGTGTGGCCACCAAAAGCCTGCCTTGAAAGTTACCGCCTCACCCTATGGCGCTGCCTCTAGATGGAACCCCCCTATGTCCTTACATGAGGTCCCACTACCACCAGAGCTTTACCAACCCCTTCTGCACCCTCTGCAAACATCCCACTGCACCCCTTGCCCACATTCTATTTCAATTCCCAGCGGATCCTCCCCCGCTGGCCCTGCAGCACCTCACCTCCCGGGATTACTGGGAGGGGCCGCTCTGGCAGAAGACTCCGACGGAGAGAGCTGCCGACGTCAGGGGCCACAAGAACATGAACGTTTGACTCCTGTGGGCCCGTGCAGGAGCCCAGTGCCCTGCGTGCCCCAAGCTCCTATATACTAATAAAAAGTTTACTCAAACCCAACAATTCCCAACAAAAGCCTTTTCAGCGGAAAACCATTGATAAACACTATTTTTTCATATAATGTAAGATTTCACTACAACACAATATATCTGCACGTCATTCGACGGCAGATATGAATTATTTTTATTAAAGTTCTTTGCTGTTCTCAAAAATGTCCCCCGATGGTATCCCTAAGGCGGATTTAAATGTTCTTTGAGATCGAGAGAAAAGCTAGAAAAAATTGGTTTTCAGAAAAATAAATGACCCAGTAACTGTCTCGGTGGACACTGAACTGCACCGTAAAAAAAGGGATAAATGAGGGAGTGAAAGAGTAAAGGAAGACAGAGGTTTTCCGCTCTGATGCATATCCTCGCCGTGTGCACACCTAGTGTTAACACTGCCTGCTCTGCTGCAGCGTTTGCATCAATTATTTGGTACGCTTATCGACGCCCATGTCCTGTCTTTTATGCGCCCTCTTATTGTTCTTCCATCGGCGCACAATCTCAGTCTCAATACGTCTGCTTGTCCTTAGTTTTGGCAGACGCTTGAGGCTCCCAACTATAGACGTGAATCGGGAAGAGCCAATCTATAACCGCTCATTAAATCTGCCAATGCGTGCACCAGGCTAAACTCCGCAATGCAGTCTGCTGGTAATTAAGTAGTTCCTATCAAATGACGGTACTTCTGGCGCCAATTTTATACCTATATTAAGCCCTGATTGAGGTTAATTGATGTGATATGCTCGCGCCGTTGATAAAAGCTCATGAAGAGGACTATGTGCAATGCACAGCGCGAGACTGTGTTGCAGTTTGACGCTAGGAGCGATCGGCTGCGGCGACAGCATAGTGCTCTCATGCAGTGGACCGGGAAGCTGATGTGTTTGCGCCGCCTTGGGTTCGGCACCTCAGTTGCAGCACTATTTATTTATGCCAATTTGATTTCTACATGGGCCAAGGTCACCCTCAAGGTCAAGCTTCACACAAACTCGCTGAGCCGGTCAGACCTTGTGAAGTAGTGGCTTCGCTTATGCTTTCCCAGATGAGTCACCTGAGTGCGTTAACACATCCAAGGTTGACGCACTACATGTCGCTATATCGGAGGTGGTACATTGACCATTGTTATATCCGAAGTGGCACACTAAGGTTCTTTACATCGGCGGTTAACGCACCAAATTTGAGGTGCCGCATTTGAGGTTGGCGCATGAAGATTCGTTATTACACAATCCATGCCTGATGGGTGTAGCCTTTTAGCTTCAAAGACACTGCTAATGCTAACGCCTTAATAAAGTCGCGCACGATGAAACAGGGCCATGAAATACCGTCTGTGCTGCCACATTGAATGCATTCGTCTTTTTTTGAAACTTCGTCCATGCGAGATTCTGCGAACACTTGATTTGGTCTTCTGTATGTGCCCCTCTATAAGTAACAGACCAAACAGAATTATAAAAGTAACTCTATATATGTTTATATGGTATATATGGTGTGTGTGTGTGTGTGTGTGTGCGTGCGTGTGTGTGTGTGTGTGTGTGTGTGTGTGCGTGTGTGTGTGTGTGTGTGTGTGTGTGTGCGTGCGTGCGTGCGTGCGTGCGTGCGTGTGTGTGTGTGTGTGTGTGTGTGTGTGTGTGTGTGTGTGTGTGTGTGTGTGTGTGTGTGTGTGTGTGTGTGTGTGTGTGTGTGTGTGTGTGTGTGTGTGTGTGTGTGTACCAGAAATATAGGGGGCCCAATACTAAAGATACAGAACGGAAGAAAAGTAAACTGTATTCTTCAAACAAATCGATGCTCTCCGAACGAAAGCACTCCAGGCATATAAATTCGGTTTCTGTGAGAAAGGTCAGCAATTGCTTTACCGCCGTGTCCCACATATTTGTTCTGGTGTTGCCTCAGGTAAACGTTTCTTATGTTCCTGAGGCAGAGGCATCCTTTTGCTTTAGCCTACATCTATCTGCCACATTTCCTTTGCCTGCTCGACATTGTGCATTTTGGCTGAGCAAGCCTATCTAGCAACTTCTCTTTCTCATAGGTCTGTGAGTTTCCTCCTACTTGCCCGCCTGTGTGTTTTGGCAGTGCGTGTTATAGCTGCCTCAGCGGAATGCGTATTAGAACTCGCATGTTTTCTGCGCCATGCAAACGCTGCAGTCGAACAGGAAAATAGATTCCCAGGAGACTATGGTCCCCTCCGAACCGCATTCCGCCTGGGGCGGTCACTGCATTACGGTCAGCGCCGCATGCTGTGTTCTTTGTGTTCCTTTGTAAGCGTTGCAGTTCCAGATTCTTCTGTGCCGGCTTGCTGGGTTCTGCTGCGTAAGATGCTCTGCCCCCTCCCCCTCAGAAAAGAAACTGCTGATTTTTCAGGTACCGTAATGTGAGCATGCGGAACAAAATGCATCACTTCATGCTTGCGTTTGTATTCCTTCAGAGCGGTTGACTGCAATATCCGGAGGAAGAGCTCCGCTGCAGTAACTAGAAGATTTCTTCTTGCTCGTCTAAAGAGAAAAACAACTGAGGCTTCTAGCTTCTATTGCTTAGCTAGAAAAAGCGACCGGAGCGACCAGAGAATGAAATAAATGCGTTGCCAGAGTACTATCGCGACTATATTTTTCTTGTGTTTTGCAGCTTACAGGTCAGGGTTTTATCGGAACCAAACCTACATCCCGATTTCGTGGCTATTTTATGGCGGCTATTTTATTAACTTGCATCGCATCGGAAAGAAATGTCGTGGACGCTATTGCCGGCGCTCATAAACACAGCAGGCGTGGTGTACATCTATACATCTATTCATTTGGAGCTCCGGTATATATCTATATGTCTCTTATCTTTCTGTCATTTTTTTGGTTGCAGTGCGAAAACTTTACTTTTATTTAGCCATACGAAACAAGTTGACCACGTGAGCTAGTTGGTGTATTTCAGACATAACTTCACCAGCGAAAGCACAAGACACCGGGAGAAGAAGATCAAAAGACCACGCTCTCCAGCGTTGTCCTGCGTTCTTTTCCTGGTGTCTCGGGCTTTCGCTGGTGAAGTTGTCTGAACTAGCCATATGAACCCAGTCTTTACCATCTTGCTCTTGAACCTGTCAATAAATTTAATAGAGTAGCTAGTGACCAGACCTCGTGTCTTGAGATCCGTCTGACTTGGCTTGGAGATGCGCATGGCATGCTGGTGTAATATAAAGTTGAACATGGTCCTAGGTTTTTGGACCTGCGGGTGGGGACATGATGACGGCTACCAACGTACATCGAATCTGTCATTTGAGAACAGCCTACACGAACAGTGTAATAAGGTGTCGTCTCACTCCCAGAGAAATTGTAAGCATCATGAAGAAGCGGCTCAGAAAGCGCCCTTATGTGAAGAGCTCCAAGGAGACCGTTGTTTTTCAGGCTGGAATGTTCTTCTGAGCATGCATACTAACAGAGCTGAGATGGGCAATTAATGGTTGTCTGCGTGGAGAATTACAAGGAAGGTAAAATCTCACTATGTCCTCCAGCTGCAGTCAGTCAGATGCCAGATTACTGGAAAATGTGCTTAAACTTGACAATTTTTATGTTGTTGCAGAGAGGAAAACACCCACACCTAGCATGCTGTGACATAGGTTATCAAATTATTTTCCTGACTTTCTTAACTATTCACCAAAAATGGCTACGCTAATCATGCTTCTGCACAAAATCCAACAACGGACATTGTTAACGGCGCTTGCATACTATTGACTTGTGTTTAAAACTTCTAATGGTTCCAATAAAACCAATCTATTACTTAAGCAATCAAAGCGAGAAAGAAATAAACACCTGGTGCTGGTACGGAAGAATAATAACAATACTTGCTTTGTTTCATATATCTTTAGAGCGGTCCATTAGGTTTTTCGTACTTAGTTCATGTTAGACAGCACACCCTGATTGGACACATCAAAAAAATCTACGCTCGCAAAATACTGCAGCGAATTTGGTTACGAAATACTGAGTGTAACTTACCATCCTCAATTTCAGCCGCCCTCTACTGTTCATTCTGTGCAAAAGCTGCGAGCTCCTTTCCTTCGACGTTCGCTTCAGCGTGACCTGGGGGGCTTTCCTAAAGTCGGCCTTTCCTCCGCAACCCTCCCTATGTACTAGTCACTGGATACAAAATGAGAAGTGACAAGGGCTGTTGTCACCTGCACGTGTATGTGCACTAGTATAAAGCGTAGAGGTCCATAATGTGTGACGTCAATACTGTGAGCGGAAAACAAGTACCCCTCCACATACTGGGGAAGTCATGACTATTCAAAACGGCAGTATTAGCTCATAAACGCGCAAAACAGTGATTGAATTCTAGTTAATGCAGCAATCAAACTGCTTGGTTTCGTTTTTCAATGTTTCTTCTGACAAATTTAATAGTAAAGATAACCATTCAGTTTACTGTTCACAGTTTTCACTGTGAAGACTCACAAACCTGATGCCCCGTTAAGGGCAATAGTTAGCGAAAAAGGCACTTGGCAGCAGCACATCAGTCGGTTTTTTCTGAAGCACCTAAATAAGCTAGTTGTGTCAGATCCTTTTGGTATCAAAAATTCATTGGATGTTGTCAGATTTTTGGAAGGGGAGCAGCAAATTGGGCACGCTTTCGCTATAGGTGTTGAGGATTTATTTTGTTCAGTGCCACATAATCACCTGTTTACTGATGTTAGTGATTGCATTGAGAGAAACAGCGTAATTGCCTTTCAGAATGCAGCTGGCCTGAGTGCCGATAATTTTATGTCACTTTTAGAGTTTTATATTAATGCCACTTTTATCCAGTTTGACAACCGACGGTTTTTATAACGTCAGGGCATCTGCATAGGATCATGTGTCACTCCTGATTTGTGCAACATTTTTATTTCATCAATTGACAACATATTGTCTCCACTTATTGACGATAAAACAGCCCTAAAGATTTTTAGATATGTTGACTTTTTAGTGATATTAAAGAGACGTAGTACAGGTGGTTACCAGGAAGTTGAAAGTGAGCATTTAGATACGTTCCGACGACACGGCAAAGGCTCTTTTTTACGTACGATGTGCCTGAAGAAAGTAAGCTTCAATTTTTAGACCTCAACATCAAGCTCGGAGACGCATGTGTTTGGTTGTGTTACCGCCCTAGAGCCAGAAAAGATTTCTTACCTTTTGATTCGGCACAGTCTAAAACGGTCAACGGGGCTATTGCGACCCTTTCCCTGGAATCCGCTCTCCTCAACTCGTGCCCTCGCATGATGCAGCCGAGGCCTCAGGGCGAGGTATCTAGACTGCGTAAAGCAGGGGTCCCTGAACACGTATTGACGGCGGTCACTGAGACACTATTGCAGAAAGTCAAAGGGAGACCAAAGAAAGCAAGGAGTCTACAACGTAGCAGCGCCAAGCCAGTGGTTATCCCCTATATACATAGGGTGTCCCACAACCTGAAAATGGTTGGCAACAAGTACGGCGTGCCGCTTGTCTTCTCTGCGTCAAATAAATTGGCCAAGATGTGTCTCAAGGTCAGCAGCAACAGCCCTGGCAGTTCCGGCTGCGGCACGAAGCACGCAAAGCCCTACGTGCAGTGTGCCACGGGTGTGGTATATGAAATCCTCCTTCAATGTGGCAAAGTATATGTCGGGAAGACCGGCCGCTGTGTGAACGAACGTGTCAGGGAACATGAATGTTCACTTAGTAACGTTTCCGCATCGTTTGAAAATCTACCCGCCCACTGCCGCTCGTGCAAAGATGAGAACGACCAAAACTGTGAGCCACGACTTGAGCGTATGAAAATTTTATGCAGAAGTAAGGATAGATTAGCACGCGAATTGGCCGCAGCATTTTTTATAAAACAAAGGGGCGACACGTGCGTCAGCACCACATCAGTTGCCCTGCGAGATGGCGAATACAGATTACTAAATAGACGATAGTATGCAGTCTGCGCTCCCTAATCTACCAGAAATATTTCACCCGCATGCGCTCTGGTCCTTCGTTGTGTATAAAAGCGCCCGTCCTGTGTACTTCTACCTGTGTCCTTGTTTTTTTTTTGTAGTGCTATAAAGAACTTCGAGAAATCAATCTTCCATATATGGCGCCAACTGCTCCAGCAGTTGGGCAGATAACCGCGCAGCGAGTAGTGCGTGAAACGGCCACCTTGCAGCTGAACACGGCGTTTTTACCTGAAAAATGAAGTGAAATGTTTTTAAATAAATTTTTTTTTGCTATCATTTGTCTTTTTTTTTCTTTCTCTAACAATGTCGAAAAATGTATAATAACTCTGATGTGTAACTGTCTCTGCTAATGCTGTCGACTTCTGCGGGTGATGAAGCTTGTCAAGCGGTCATTGCGAACCGCTTTTTTTTCGTTACCCAAGGTTTTTGTACAATAAAGGCTGAAATAAAACTTGACTTAACCTATTGGCAGAGTGGCATGGTTACAGTGGCTTCGCCCCTGTAGCTTTCCCATCATTGCAAGGAAAAGGTGTCTCCGAGTACCGGCTTCAGCTAGTTATGCGAACTTCACTACGTGACAGTGTTGTGGCTAAGAAAATTTGTGCAATAAATCGCAGGCCTCCTTCAAGCACTCTCGGCGTTCAGTCGTCAAGCGGTTTCACTGCGCTAGCGCTGCCAGTCGGTAGTGAAAGCCGCGGAGGCGACACGACCCCGCGCACGATAAGTTACCGAAGAGTGACGTTAGCAGAAGCTCCACATTTGAGGGCATGGTGCGCCGTTCGATATAGTGAATGTTCCATTGAATGCGAGTTCGATGAAAGCGAATATTAATGCCATGCTTTTACTTGTGATTTTCAAGGGGATGTTCTCGCTGTTGGATGTAGAAAATAATCTGATATATCAGGGTCTCATATATCCGGGCTTCGTTGTATAGGTAGTAGCAATAGAGGCGAGCACAAGGGCTTTAAATATATAAAGTTGCGATTTGTTCTTGGCTTACAAAATAAATGCATGGAAGAATAAACGTATGATCGTTTATATGGCAGTAATTCACGTACTGAATGCCATTTTGAGAATTCCTGTTTTACCGGTAAGAACGTTTGGCACGCTTCTGTAAAGAAGTGTACTTCAAGGCAGATTGCCTCACCTTATGCTTAAGAAGTAATTTTTCTTTACTTCGTAAGGAGATCAAGAATTATCAAGCTGGCTGCTGTTCAGGCTGTGTCATCTAAGCAGTGCAAGATGAGCATCTAGAAGTAAATATTTCTCTTGGAAACCAGGTAAGCAGTCAAGAAGTATGCTGAACATTGGTACTAGAGGCCGCTGGCGCACTTCTGGTCTTCACGCATGAAAAGGAGACTATGCACTGCTGCATTCTATTCATTTTTGCGTATAGCCCTATGTCTCGTGGGGAACTGCAATTTTCGGCTAGTAATTCAGAGCTTTTAGCACGGCTTTGAGGCGCTGCTACTGCAAGACGTCCCTCTATTGCTTAGATTTGGCAACGCTGAAAAACTGGAAAACGGGATAGGAGCCGAATGCTGGGCCAAATTTATACTTTGTGCAAGAGCAATATTATGCAAGAGCAATAGTGCAAGAGCAATAGTCCTGCACAAAGAAAACGCCTGCCGGCTTTCTTACCCATTAGATGGGACGGGAAGCACGCAAGCCTCTTCAATGCTTACTCTCGACCAATTCCCGCCTTGCAAGCCTTGTATAGATTCACTTCGGTTCGTCTAACGGCAGTAGAAATGGCCGCCCCAGCTTTCACAGCCTACTCTTTTCATTCATGTTTTCTTTTTCTGTTACATCGCACAAGGCTGCGCAGTTTAGAATGAAAACCTGCGTGTTCCTCTTTCCATCTGAAAGCGTTCCAGTCCACCAGCTCAAATAGCTGCTACTCGCTCAGGCTTTAGTTGTGCTTCAAGGCAGGCAAGAAGCGGAATAGAAAAATAAATATAAAAGCATAACAAGATCGAAAAACTCACAGACAAAACAACGAACACAAAAGGACACAACGTGTGTAGTTGCCACCTTTTGTACACCCCGGAAGACGACCATGTTGTTGCATAGAGTTCAGGTTTGCTTTCACACACGTTCTCTTTGTTGCGGAGTTGCGCTAATGTGTTGCATCCGGGTCCACGAAGAGAGATGAACAAAACATGGCTGCAGGAACACAGTCATAAAGTGTAAATAAGGTTTCGAGAATTGGAAGTGGGCGAACACGAAGAAACACTTTTTCCTCAGTTCAGCTTTTGCTTTTGGTTTTTGCGGCGTAATGTTGCTGTCGCCAAGTCTACCCCGCTTTGAAGGACAACTTCAAAGGAAGCCCGCAGTGGGACACAAAGAAGAAATACGGTGCACCTGGGAAATTTCGTGCATAAAAGACCGGTGAGGCTGCTGCATGCTGGTAAACTACTTGTGCGGGGAGAATAAATGTTCTCCCAGTTGCCTCGAGATCTTGCAAGGCGGCCGCGAGGCGGTTCTGATTCGTGAGATTGCCTGAATGTGGAACATTGCCTTTCCTTCCTTTTCCTTTCTTCGTTATTCCCTCGACGTTATTGGCAGACGTCGCCTCTCCTTCGGCTGCGCAGTTGTTGAGGCTCCCGCAGGAGTGTTTTATTTTCTACCCCGAGGTTGCACCAAGGCTGTCCTCGGCCGGCGGTGCGATTATGTCGTTCTTATCAGGCCTCCTCGTTTAAATTATTTTTCTTTTGCTGGAGTTGTATTCGAGTTCGATTGTTGTTTATAAAGAAATAACATACCCTATGCTTTGCAATGAGCATTAAGGTGCCGAGGATTTATTGGGCTCATTCAAAATGTCGGTACTACTGAGTCCTAGCCCAGCAGTGCCTTCAGGACTGCGTTTACTATGTGAACGCATTCTCAGACGTTTTTTAAATGAAAGGAATAATTTGTATTTGGTCGAAACGCACAAAATATCTACAGTTGATGGGTGGATAGGGTATTCTTGATTTTAGGGATCCCAGTTCGTTCGCGATGCACGATGCCGGAGGGTCTGCTCAGGTTTCATTTGCTCACCTTGTGCTCTATACTCACTAATGGACGCGGACAGCAGCAAGGTTTTCTCTTCGCGGCTTCGATACTGTACGTTATAGATTTCATAAAGCGTTTTTTTTTGTTTCCTATATTTTAAATATTTCATAGTCACTGCTGCCTGCCGCAAGCGTCTTTAGGGCGCTGCACACCAATAGTGATTAGGCACAGGAAAGAATTAATCAAAACCGGTTCAGAAGTGCCTTACGAAGGCAAGAAGATGACCTGGCTCCTGCTCTACCAAATAAAGGACACCGCGGGCACTATTTTTGGTATAAAATTTCGCGCGAAGCCTTCATCAATTCTTCGCATGAAGTCCTAAGCCACTCTGTTGGCCACCTGAAAGTGCTAAAAAGGCCAGTATTATTTAAGAGAATGGCATACCGCCGATTCAAAACGGCAGATTTTGGAGTGTAATACCTTACGGCATAAAGTGGGAACGAGCGCAGCACACAACAACGTCGACTCACAACTAAATGTTGAACGCTATAAAGTTCCGCATGGCGGAAATTTGGGCGAGTTGGTAAGTGTTCATAATTTTCGTCACAGCGCAACAAAAACAGGGCACGAGACGAAAGGCTAACCCAAACAAACGGTTGTTTGTGTTTGTCTTTCGTATCGCGTCGCGTTCCTGTTGCGCTGTGAGCAAAAATGATGAACGCTCTAATGGCGGCTGCATCATGGTACGTGGCTAGTGCTGGTGCTTATTTCTGGCTGTAAGAAACGCCGTAATGTTCTTAACTGTCCACTTAGAGAGGAAAAAATTGTCATCATGAGAGAGAATTTAATTCATACTGAACAGCGCAAAAGACAGCAGGACACACGAAGAAGAACACACGACAAGAGGTGACCTGTCGTGTGCTCTTGTCTTTTGCAATGTTCAGTATGAATCAATACCAACTTGCCCAGTTCGCAGCCTTAATCAAGAGCATTTTATTTAAATTAAAAACTTCTAGAAAGATGAAAAATTATGAACAAATTTTTTATCGCATGCTTTCACAGTAATACTTTAATAGATTTACCTTTAACGACATAACATATGAGGAGCCTAATAATAATGTGAACACTTTTTGCAATCCGTTTTCATGATCCTGCAATCATCTGCACACACTTTCACAGCCAAACTTGCACCGTTAAAATTTCTTTAAACTTTTTCCAGTGAACTCTGATGAAGTGCGCCTAACTATGTCTGAGCTTAAGAATACAAGCCCAGGTTCAGGCGGCATTTGTGTTCGCTATCTGAGATTAGCTTCTCATCTAATATGTGACAGAATCAGCTACATAATCAACATAACTTCTAGCATTAATTGGTAATTATCGTGATGCTTTAAAAACCAAATATCAGTCCTGTGTTTGAAAGTGGCGTCAAAGAGCTTGTAACTAATTACCTATCCGTTTCGATACATTCTTCATTCAGTAAGCTTATTTAAAAATTTTTCATTACGATTAAATAAGAAGATAAATAAGTTTAGCTTACTCAGAACTTGTCAATTCGGTTTTAACGCTGGGGTTCCACTAAACTATCTTTGCTTAGCCTAACTTACATACATGAAGCAATCGGTGGATGATGTAAAATTTGTTGGCACTGTATTATGAGATTTCAGTAAAGCTTTAGACACAATTATTCTCAACATCTTGTTCACCAAACAACAGAAGCATAAGCACAACTGGTCTTCGGTGGACGATGTACTATTTGTTGGCGCTGTATTATGAGACTTCACTAAAGCTTTAGATACAATTATTCTCAACATCTTCTTTACCAAACAACAGAAGCATAAGCACAACTTGTCTTCAGTGGACGATGTACAATTTGTTGGCGCTGTATTATTAAACTTCACTAAAGCTTTAGACACAATGATTCTCAAAATCTTGTTCATCAAACTACAGAAGCATATTGCGTAGCTGCTCTCGCACTAATATTTCTGAAAAGTAAATTACTTGACAGGCAGAAAGCGCCGTTCGTGGCTCGTACTTTTTCTTAACTAAAAGCAACTTAGGCAGGCCCTTGAGATCGGTTTCTGGCTTTTTACTTTTTTATTTCATAATAATGATCCCCCTGTCTCCCTCTTCGACACTTACTGAATATGATACGCGGACAACGCAGCCGTGCCTTCTTCTGAGAAGTGTCGAATTTCTTAAACTGCGAAATAAATGACTACTAGGCAACGATGTGACGTGGTCTCCTGATTTACCACCTAATTTTCAACCGCGGAATAACAAAATTTCTGATTTGCCAATAAAGGAGAAAGTTGGTATCTCACTTGCCTCCGTTATCACCTGGTCACCTGGTCATTCTTTTGATGACGCTTTGTTTTTATATGTAGCATGGGTGTTCTCTCTATTTTTATTTTGCCACTATTTTAATGATGTTCCGTAATTTTTAATGTGCGTTTATGCCTGTGTGTATGTCTCAGCTGTTGCGCTGCCTGTCGGGCTCTGCCACTCAAGCCCTATGAGGCTTTGGCAGGCCGCATTTTTTTCTGTTTTTTAATAATTGGCGCAATAAAGTATTATTAATATTATTATTATTATTAATAATTTTATTATTATTATTATTATTATTATTATTATTATTATTATTATTATTATTATTATTATTATTATTATTATTATTATTAATATTATTATTATTATTATTATTATTATTATTATTATTATTATTATTATTATTATTATTATTATTATTATTATTATTATTATTATTCCATTTACGCTAGTGACAGCGTTACATGTGTGGCATTCAACTTAATTCTCACCTTAAATTTCATCATCACATCAATCACCTGAAAAAAAAACTGCATTCGGAATACGAGAACTAATAAAAGCTCAACTTTTTTCAATCCGTCCGCGCTATTATAGCTTTAGTGGTCATGTATTCATGCACACATTAACAACGGCATTGTAGCACATGGAAACACTTACCGTTGTTATTTTACCCGATTTTAACACATTAAATACCTGGCAATACGCATCATTACCAGCAGTTCACATATTTTCAATGCTATGCTTTTGCAACCTGAAAACAGTATCTTATGCATTAATAATTTATTTCAGTGCAATCTAGCTATCATGTTTTCAAGCTCATCAGCGACAAACTTTGTTTTCTGTCTATTGGCAGTAGTTTCTGTAGAATAGTAGCACCACTAGGTTTGTAGCTCAGAAATGTTTTTGCTACCACAAGATATTTTACTAATTAGAGAAAACAGAGTACGCAGTTCATGGGTATTTCTTCATGGAATGATATACCTGTTCGAGTAAAATAACCCTCGTCTTTGTCTTCTTGTCCACGTTAAAACCAACTTTGAAAATTCTTCTAAAATAGAAGAATTAACAGAGTTATGTACATTTCTTTTATTGTTGACTGCTTAAATTGTTTGCATTGCGCTGTATTTTTCCTGTTTTTGCGTTTCTTGCAATATCATATTAACGACGGCTATTTTATTTTCACATACTTTGTTTCTCGCTCTGATAACCCGTTTCCTTCGTCTGCGTTGCATCTAGCGTTTTCTTATGTTTATTGGATTTGTAGTTAATGTATAATTACCTGTCTGTGGGGATTCTGGTTCATTTGTAATTTAGTGCATTCTTAATTTATCTAGTGTACCGTCACAGGCTGTGAGTAAGATTTATGTTGGCATTGGTAGAACTTTACGGCCGCCTTAGGCGAATCTCGCCGCAGTATTGTGTTTGGCAACAATATCCACATGCGGTTCGCTGTTTCAGTCATGGCAATTTTGCCTTCAGGCCGTATCTGCTTATACAGCGGTGAAAGAGAAAAGTGGAGATAGTTATTAATCGATTAAAATTCACTCTCTACTGATAGAAGTTACCAAACGATTCTGCATTGTCTACACAACCTTCTGATGCAAAATTTGGAGTTCGTGGGTTTGGATCCCACCGGCGGCATGCGGTTGTTTAAACTTCTGCTTTTATAAATCTGCCTTCGATAAAAACCAGAAATTAAAAGAGTCATCGCCTGTGCTCCTTCGTTTCGGTGACTTTTGGTTTCTGTCATTTATGTCACAACACGCATCTCCTTCCATTCCCTTCTCTTCCGATGCAACAGTGGTATTTGAATGCGCATAGTTCTTCGAGCCCTTAAAATGCCGCAGCAGGAATTGTGAATGCGTAAATTTAGGAAACGTCTTTTCTGGTAACAATAGTAAACCAAACGAACAATATTTTCTGCAAGTGTTCACAACACAGCGAACCTTTTAATTGGCAGTGTATCCTTTTAGTACGGTTAATAATCTCCTTCTGAGCGTAAACGCGGTCAGCATTTGTTGGGATCTTCGTAAGAGCTTTGTAGCGGCTGTTCGATCTATAGTAGTCCAAGTAACAAAGAAAAGAATGAATACGCTAAAAAGACATGAAAAAATAAATTAAAGCACTTCAAAAGATCTTGCTGTCTACGCAGCTAAAATTTTACCTGGCCAAAATCAAAGCACGGTATTAGTAAGGGGAAGAGAGGCATCAGATATATTTTACACAGTTTTTATGCACGATCAACGGTTTCCAGCACAAAGTTCTTTCTATACAGAGTAAGGCTTCGTGGTTTTCCAGTTTGTAAAAGTCTTCCATAGACCTTTTTTTTCCACTCGCCATATCTCTCGGTTGTAGTAGTAGTTGTAGTCGTTGTTTCTCGGTTGTTTACTGCTCTCTGATGGCAAAGTGGCGCTTTTCCTTCCCGACACAACAGCGAGGCAATCTCTTCGAACGGGAGCCGGCCCTTCAATGTTCGTTATCACCCTTTCGTGTTATGGTGGCAGGAGAATTCACATGCTGATAAAAAAGCAAGAAAACCCATGCGACGACCGCGAGTGCACAAATTTTTCGAAGAAAACGTTTTTCAGAGCGGGAATGCTTAATTTTTCTTTCGTTTTCTAACTTTTTTTACTCTCAAAACAGAGTGATCTGAAAGTTTTTTTTCTGGAGTTGTTTCGCCGACATTGCTCTAACAAGAGCCACCATTAACCAACGCCTTTACCGCCCTTTTTCTAGGGCTCTTCGTCACCGCGTCCACAAAATACCTCTACTCGCTCCTGAGCAAGGAAGGAAATTAAAGAGAAAACTGATTGGGAAAAGTAGGGAAAGGTAATATAACGGCACATTTTCTCCACCAACAATTCTTTTATCTGTATCCTTCTCTCTTCACCTAAAAATGCGACGGAAATAAGCCCCATTCTGACGGAATGCAGGAAAACTCACCTTGGCGAGAATCAAGTTTTTATTCTCTTACCTATACTCCGTTTCATACATCAGAAGCTACGCTGTCAAAGCTAGCGCTCTTATTTTTGCTGTGTACTAATCCGCGATCAAAAAGTAGTGCGTTCCTTACGGTGAACGAAACACAGTAAATGCTTTGCCGGCAGTATTATTACATGACACATATGTCATGAGCATGACTAAATGCATTCCTATTGCCGACGACACGCTGACGCTTTCTCGTGCCTTAAACAATTCGGCCTCAGAACAAGCGTGGAGTAACACGGCTCCCTTTATTTTCCGTGCGGACTACTTCCGTACCTTTCACAGCGTCGCACGTGATGCATGGAACGGAGTAGAGATTATCTGACGGGTCCCGGTGAAACAAAGTACCCTTCCCAGAATGCCTCCACCAGGCGAGAACGTGTAAAATTTCTCTTCGATTTACGAATTTATTGCTCGACGTGTTCGCACTCTTTAGCCTTATACGATGGCCATACAGCCATCGTGATATTGGTATTTTACTCTTTGTAGGGCTTTTTGTACTCTCTTTACGCGATAGCGTATAAAGCTCGTTTGGTCGAAAAGCAGTCGGCGTAGTACTAGTCGGCACCGCGTGTAGGAAAAAATCGGGGCTGTATAAAAAAAAATCGTATCATGTTAATTTGTGGCTCTTGTGATTTATGATTGATTGGTGTGTGATAGCTGATCAAGAGTCAATGAAATCATTGTCATAACTGAATAAATAAATATTACGAGAAATTAAAAATAAACAAATTAGAAAAAGATGGGTTTCAAAGGTATCAGAACGCTCAGAATGAAAAGCCAATGCTTTATAATACTAAGTAAGAAACATTAGAGCGCGTAATTGATCAAATATAATAATGAAACAATTAAAAATCGAAAAATGCGTTCAAAGGTGTTAAACTGCTCCGAATTGAAAGCTTAACCATTATGTTATCGCGTTATACACTAATGACGCAGCTTAAGTGGCCTCTGCAATTTTTCTTTTCTTTAGTAAAGTACCCTTTGATGCCAAACTCAGGGGCCACATGTACGCGACGTAGGCGAACAAGAAGTTTCGGTTGGTGGCGTTTTTTCAGACCCCTCGATTTTTCCTGTTTGTTGCCCTCTATGATTCTGACCCTTTCGTGCTGCTTTGTTCTTACCAACTGTCATTTCTTCGCACCGGTGATATTCCCACTTCTTTTCGTACGGCAATGCAGGTGTGAATGATTGCTGCCCAGCCTAGAAAAGAGTAATGAAAGGCATAACCTGAGGTGAGTGCCACAGTGCACCACAAGAAGGGGTGTCGCAGGTTTCCCGAACGGCGGATAAGTCGACGCCCCTGGTTCAACCCGAAAAAAAGAAAAGATAGCAAGCATAGCTGGCAGGGAAGATAACCGCCAATCTGCGACTAGTCTTTACAATGTGATGGTCAAATCTAAGACTGAAAAATTTTGTGAAAGTGCATAGACAAAAGCAGTTATTTTGTAAGATATAACTTTATTGTTTTTTATTCTAATACTCACCAAATGAGGTGAGCGAGAGCACCAGTAATTCTGCTCAGGAATGTAGCTTATCTATAGTTGGCAGACGACTTGATGAACGAACCGAAAGGGTTTTTCAATCCACTGGTAGCTTCTGGGCCAGTGCTCGCATATAGGCAGGCCGAGAAATGAAATGTGCACGAAGCAGATTGAGAACCTTTTCACGTTGTTTGTTACATGCGTGGTTTGAAATCTTACTACGCCATGCGAAAAGGTTAACATGGGGCGTAGAGGCATCTGTATCACTGATGATAGGCTGCGTCAGCGCTTTGATTCCCTGAATTTCATTGGTGGAGCACACTTTCTTCGTTAATACCGCAGATCCAAAATCCCCCGACTCTTTGTCAACGTCACTATCCCCCGAAAGAGGGATGTGTAATGCATAAGCCAGTTCTGGAAGCCTACTATGTTCTAATGCACGGCATTGATTGTGAGAGCACTCCGTGAGCCCCCCAAATAGAAAAAGGTTACGGGTTTTTAGATGGCTGGTGACAGTTTTCTAGCTCGGCTTATGGTAGTGATTACTCCAACCATGATCTGTTCGCCCTGTCCGGGTGGCACTTTTTTTGTAATTTTCGCTTGTGAGCCCAGTCTGCAGTTTAGGGCCTGCCTTTTGAATTTCCGAAATTTTAGACTCAACCCTTCACGAGATAGGAAATCTAATACGATTGTGCATGTGACTTCATGCCGTATACTGGCCTACTTGCTCTACACTTGGGCAGAATCTCCGCAAAATGTTGGTTAGCAAATTTTTGAACGCTGTAGAGACAAATGTTTTTCATTATTTGCATCCTTTTCTTGACAGAGGATTACGGGCCTAGGAATT
This sequence comes from Amblyomma americanum, assembly GCF_052857255.1. NCBI lineage: Eukaryota > Metazoa > Arthropoda > Arachnida > Ixodida > Ixodidae > Amblyomma > Amblyomma americanum. Next base: position 61,890,054 of record NC_135507.1, on the reverse strand, counting down.
TTTAAAAAGAGTTCAAGTGAATTCGGCTTCTGCAATAGCCAACTAACCTTCTGGAATCGCTATATACACTTAAAATCGCAGAAGGGGACCGACCGCGGCGGCTGCGTTTTTATGGAGGAAAAACGCTAAGGCGCCCGTGTGCTGTGCGATGTCAGTGCACGTTAAAGATCCCCAGGTGCTCAAAATTATTCCGGAGCCCTCCACTACGGCACCTCTCTCTTCCTTTCTCCTTTCAGTCCCTCCTTTACCCTTCCCTTACGGCGCGGTTCAGGTGTCCAACGGTATATGAGACAAATACTGCGCCATTTCCTTTCCCCCCAAAACCAATTATAATAATATATAACTGGCATCCACTAATATTTTGGAAACTAACATAAAATTTACTGCTTAGGAGCTTCCACGTGCGCAAATCTGAAGGGGAACAGTACATGAATTTTTCTCTTTTTCCTTTCGGTCGCCAGCTAATATACCGATGGCTGGTTGGTAGGCTCACCGGCTTCTTCGACGTCGTCCGATAGAAAGCTCTCTACTCTACAGGAATACGCTATTTTTTTCTGTGGCAGGCGTCGTCGGTGGTCAGGAGTCGCCGCGGAGATTTTGCACGGGTGTGGCAGACCGGTGCGTTGGTGGTAGGATTTTCTGACTAGCGCACTGATCGGCGACGTCGGCGTTGCAGCAGAGCACAGATCTTTAGCAGGCGGGCTCAGTGACGTCACAGAATGCGGCCTTGTGCCCCTCACCTTCACTCGATGAGGGTGGCTGGTCGAAGTTGCTACTTGTTCAATAGTAAAAAGAATTTTAAATCATGTTACGCTAAACGCCTGCGAATAAAAGATGCTAGAATGCATCTTATTACGGCCAGAAAAATAGCCTAATATTTTTCAGCGCTGCACATTTTGTGTCCGTACTCTTTTAAGTTAGAAATTGTAAAATAGATATTGTTCTATTGTGTTAAAGTGTTGGGTGTTTATTTTTCAGAGAAGCTACAATGAGATGATCATGTAGATAACTTATTGCAAAAGCTAAGCTCGGTCACTGGAATACTAAGTCACCACCGTTACTGCCTTCCACAATCAGTAAAACTAATGATATTTAATGCTCTCTTTGTGTCCTCTCTACATTGCTGCTTTTTAGTACGGGGCACCACTACCTCGACAAATTTAAACAGGCTGTTAAAACTACAAAAAATAACCTTACGCATAACTGCAAATCTAAAATATACAGAATCGTCTGCCCCTCTCATTAAACAGTTAAACGTGCACCGAGCACATGATTTATACCGTTATGTACTGTCTCGCGTGTTCTATTATAGCGCAAAAAAACTCGGTATCTCTCCTTTTGGACGTCGCAGGATTGACGCAAAATGATCTGCCATATCCCACAAGAAATACAGCATACTGGAAAATCCCGAAATGCTGCCCCAATTATAGTACACAAATGCTCCAGAATACTTTACTGAGGCTTCTAAATGATTACAATTGAAAAGACACTGATTTGGTGAAATTAACTCTGTCTGAGTTTAAACAGCTATTTACAAACTGATTATCATCATGGATGTTTCTGTTCTTGTTTTTTGTGCATACATGTATGTACTTCATAGATCTTCTCTGATCAATCTGTATAGTCTGTATAATCTTTGTGTATATAATCTCTCTGTATAATCTCTGTATAATCTTTCTATATTTGCACATGCGCACAAACAAGTAGCATAAGGCTGTAATCTTTTCTTCTTGATGTGTTTATGCTTTCTGCTGGCACTTTATTTGGGGGCCAGGGACCCCTCAAGCCGTCGTAGAACGGCTTTTACCTTGGCCTCCTGTACACTCCGGTGTATGAATAAAATGAATGAATGAGTGAATGAATGAATGAATGAATGAATGAAAGAAAGAAAGTTCGCTAAGCCACATACACCCACTGCCGCGACTCCAGACATCTGTTACTTTTTCGCACGCGCTAAGTACAGATGCGTTTTCTTTGTGACGAACAACTGCGAGCGGTGGCTCTCTGATGTATAGAATTTCTACCTGCTGAAAAGCCCCGCAATATTCGAAGGTCACCTTAACTCCGACTTGAGGCTGTTACGCCATAGCGTTAACGCCTCCCTTCGGCGGCTATGGGTCCACTTTGCATATCATTTCACATACACTGAGACCCTTTTTTACTTCTTTTTATGAAAGGCTTTTTATCTCTTTCTAATTTTACCACTTGACTCGTGAGGTTCCATATTAACCAAAACAAAAGCGAATGTTCCTCAATTGTTGAGGCATGGCGCCCCCGACTCACGACCTAAGTGACAGCAGTTTGATTGCCGCCTCGATCACTTTTCTTTTCAGCGCCATTGGATCTTTTTTGAACGCAGCCACTACGCAATGCTGGAGTTATAACATTAGGATCCTGCAGGCCAGTGAGGAATTGTGTACTGATGTCATCAGTGTTGTACAGCGTGATCTATGTGGGGTATTTTTATTACCTGTGCAAGGTCATTTGGTTTTCACGTCTTACCTTCTCGACCAATCTGACTCTCTCATCACAACGGCGACGCCCGGTTTTGTGCTGGATGTGACCCCTTCCGCTGGACTATTCTTCATTCTAAACTTTCTAATTCTTCATTCCTCAAATTCTTAATGGCTCTATGTGCGTCTAGCAGACAATTTATAGACAAGTCAAACTTAACCTTTCTAAAATGCGTCTGCCGCACTTGAAGGAAGCTAGTTGCTGCTCGTTCTGCGCCTTTGCTATACCGATACCAACACAACAATTATGTCCACCTCCTTCACAAAATTTTGCCAAAAGAAAAGCGGTAAAAACGAAAATTGGATGTTGGGGAAAGGAAATGGCGCAGTATCTGTCTCGCATCTCGACGGACATTTAAACCGCGCCATAAGGGAGGGAGCGAAATAAGAAAGGAAGAAAGAGGTGCCGTAGTGGAGGCCTCCGGAATAATTTCAACCACCTGGGGATCTTTAAAGTGCACTGATATCGCACAGCACACGGGCACCTTGACGTTTCACCTCCATCGAAACGCGGCCGCCGAGGTCGGGTTAGAACCCGGGTGCTCCGGATTAGTAGCCGAGCGCCCTAACCACTGAGCAAAGAAACGAAACGCGCAGAACGCGCCAGTCCGCGCCAAGAAAACATCCCTCAAAGCCGTATTTTAAAGGAAGACTGCAGGAGGTGATTGGCGTATCTATGAAAGTGTTTGTTGGATATTGGTATCCCAAGAATTCCCTTACAAAAATCCATGTTGACTTTGTGTTGAAATTCCAGCAACCCATGTCAACACACACTGTTGAAATTGTGTTGAAAAGGTGGAGAGTTTTGGGTGATTCAGTGTTGACAGCATGTTGAGCCCATGTTGAAAATTGGCACATGAGTTCCTGTTGTGCATGTGTTCAATTAATTCAACACTAACTGCTGTTGATTTTCTGTTGAAGTGATGTTGAAAAGCTAAAAGTTGATTATCTGTTGAATTTCGACCAATAAACAACAAAAAATGTGTACGATCATAAGTTAGCCAGCAGCTAACTTGGCACGTGGCGGCCAGCCAAAGAATGAGGCGCGATGAGCAACGGCACAGATATGATTTAATGGCAGTTAGGCACGAGCACCATGCCACTGCCAGCCTCGTCGTCTTTGTAACACTATCTGGGGCCATGAGCGATTGTTCCGGATCATTGAAGAGTACAAAATGGTGATGAGCTTGAGGGGTGAAAGTAGTGCCACAATGAATAAGCTGGGCGAATGATTCCTGGTCCAGAAAACTTCCAGGCCGCAGTACAGTGCATACTGTACAGCGATCACTACCACCTCGTGCCTTTCTAGCTATCGGCAGCCAGGACCTACAGTCAGAGCTGGTGGCAGGCAGGTACACCTCCCCAATGCAATGCTTCATCTCCTACTGTGCACCATAGAAATCAACTTGTCCTTCTAAATTTACTACCACCTGGCAGGTAAGCACAAGCTTGCCTGACTCATCCCCATTTCCATGAGTTTTGTACAGCCTAAAGCTGTAGTATGTACGTCATGTTAATTTAGCTGCGTCATATCACAATTCACCTCCAGACAGGCTAGTGTACTTTCTAGGTGATGAAGCCAGTGTGTACCTTGGATAAAGTGGGCATGCATTAGTAATTTTTTCGTGCACAGCTGGTTTGAACTATTTTGGATGAAGCAACCATTTTACTGCATCACACTCATTCAACTCGCAAATCTTTCAAGAAGTGATATTTCAGATATCTGCTTAGCTTAGAGACGAGTAGTTCTGTCAGCTGTAGATTATGAGCATATTCTGCGCGTTGTTACTGACCAACAACAAATATAGTTGGATATTCATTTTTTAACAGAAGGCAGGAAATAATAGTTGAACTCATTTCAGTTTATTTTAGTTCCCGTGCAAGGAGTGCTGCCAGGCTGTTTTTTTAAATACGCAACATTGACTCCAGGAAAATGGTCACACGTGTACCCTGCAAAGATATAAAACAAATCACAATTACAGTGTGCTACATATCAACTGAAACACAAAGTCAATATTATTTGTGTGCACTGCCCTTGATCACCTCATCATACTGGTATGGTATATAGGGTTTACCATCCCAGAACAACACAAGGCTATAAGGGGCGCCGCAGTGGAAGGCTCCAGATTTGAACCACATGGCGTTCTGTGCACTGAAATATGGCCCCCGAGTGCATAACCACTGAGCCACTGCACTGGGGCATGCATGAAATTACATGTGCCGTCAAGAATGAGTCAATATGCCTGTCACTGCTTGCATGATATCAACTGAAACTATTGCCACAACTAGCTGCCTCAACTCGGTGAACATTACCATACTATGCTTACTTTCTCCTTGTACATGAAACAGAAGAGAGTACACTAAAGCATCGGGTTACACACAGAATGTGCACTTCAATACTGTCCGTCTTGAACAGTTTCAGCAATATTAATTGTTCAGGAAAAGTAAAAGAAAATTCGACATCCACAACCACTGAGAAACAGTAACTGCAAAAAAAACTACAATGTTGGGCAGGCTGGGTTATACTAAGATAAATGCTAAGTACACAAAAGCAGCAAAAGCAATTAAACCGCACAAGCAGATAAAACTACCTTCCTAAAGAACCACTGCCATGCTACTTGTGCATTAATTACAGTTGCGTATAGAACATTCAATTTTATAGCTCTGATTTCCATGGCACTCCACAAAGAAAGCATGTCAGCACAGATGATTTACTCTGCTTCAAACAAAACAGTCTGCTAAAGAGTCCTATTATTCATACAGTAGCCTGTTTTGGCCTATGGTAACCTTCATAGTGGTAAGGCAGATCTCGCATACCTCATTCAACTGAATGTGCCCATGCTTGCTTCAGCTATTTGCACCAGAAATGAGTCATGAGGACCGAGCTTACAGAACGCTAAATTTCATGAACGCACAGCTTATCTTGTGCCTCCTTAGCAAGTAATAAAGTGCAGTAACCGACGAGTAATTCGGAGTTCGATGAGGCACTGTCAGTTACCCCATAGAAGCGCATACGTATTCACGACGGATATTTTGGACTTTCAAAGTCCGAAAGTTTGATTTTTCAGACTAATTTCAGTCGCCTGCGGGCCAAAATCGGCCATCTTATTGGCTTTTTGCTGGCGCAAAAGGCGCCATCTTGGATTGAGGTGGATTTACTCTGCAGTTGGATTGGCTTGAAATACTTTTGGTACCTCATTTTTGCCAGTAGAGGTCCCTGCGATCTCTGACACTTCGAGGTGGCAGTCGGATAGTCATCGCCGTCAACTTGCTTTTGTTGCCAAAATTCTCGGGGGCAGTTATCGCTTGTCTCATACGTTAAAAATTAAAAACTGGTTGTTGGGGAAGGAAGTGGCGCAATATCTGTCTCACACCTCGGTGGACACCTGAACCGTGCATTAAGAGAAGGGATAAAGAAGGGACTAAGAGAACAATGAGGTGCCATAGTGGAGGGCTCCGGAGTAATTTCGACTACCTGGGGATCTTTAAACGTGCATTGACATCGCACAGCACAGGGGCGCCTGTGCATTTCGCCTCCATTGAAATGCGGCCGCTGCGGTCGGGTACGAACCCGGGGAATCCGGATTAGTAGCCGAGCTCCCTAACCACTGAGCCACCACAGCGGGTCTCATACAGTCATTCGCCGTTTCGTCACTTGGATTTCTCCGACCGTGTCGACAGAGTGACGCTCCGTCTTCATGAAGTTACATCCATTCGCCATTTTGTGATTGCTTTGAACGAAACGTGCCTTGTCTTTGAGTGTGTTTGACAAGCGGTGTAGTGCACACTTGGGTTGTGGATAACATGGCCCCGCCAGGTCCGTCAAGGAAGCGCGGGAAGTATTAAGCTAAACGCTGTGACCTTGCTGTCTAGCGTAGACAGTGAAAGCACAACTTTGGCACATATCGTCGGCAGCAAGAGAAATTTTCCGCTTAACTTCTCTTTCGCTGCGAAACAGTGCCACCGAGTCGCACTCATGACGCCAAAACAAAGCAGGGAAATAGTGCAAACTCAACTAGGCTCAACTAGGCAACGCAAATAGGCTCAACAACACTGGCTGAAGAAAACGTGGCCAATGGCGGGGGAAGAATAAACAGACTATGAATGTGGATTCCGCTACACGTTTCGTTGGCCCCTCGTCGACGAGAAGCGTTGACGACAATGAGAATGGCAGACTACACGTGGAAGGCCGCCATCGCACACTGCTGTGAAGCTGACCCCCCCAAAAGAAAAAATTAGCAGGTAACTCGCACCCTCACTTATTAAAGGCGTTTTTTCAAATTTCGGTGCAGGTTATACGCGAGCAAATGCGGCACGTGCCAGCACTTTCTCATGGTGCAGCGTCTGTTTTTAAGGTATGCATTGGGTGACTGATAAAATATGTCAGCCTATTTGCCCAAACACTTCTGCCAGCCACGCAAACATCCCCACTCATGTGGTCCCTCCACCTTCGCACATGACTGCACATGCCAGGTTTGGTGTTTTCAGCATACCACGTGGGCTAAGATATCCGCCAGCACACATTTCTGGTAGAAATAATATAATAAACAACCATGAGAAATGTTAGCACAAGGCAGTTTGCGGTCTGTGGACCTTGTAGTCTTCACCTATGGAATAGTTTATGTAGACATAGAAAAGGGGGGTGCCAAGTGCCATAATATGGCACAAAAGCAGTGCTGTCGCCATGGGCGCAACCAATACACACACACTTGCAAGTGCTGTCGTGCTGTGGAATGTTATGTTAATCTGGCGCTAGAAAAATTAGCCTTCTAGGTTGAAGCCATGACAGTACAGCCCATAAAAGAAGTGCACCAAATTTCTGAGCAGCGAGGCAGTGGAGTGTTGGAAGGGACTGCTCTAAAGTCTTGCAAGCAGCCGGGTCTCTCTCATAACTTAAAACTCAAACTTAACTACATGGCCTATACTTTTCCTTCTTCAATGCTTTGCTATAGTTTGGCCCTTAATTTTTAAGCAAGCAAGCAGAGAAGAGATGGAACACTCACCTATCACAGCAGACAGCCGAACAGGATCTAGGGCCTCCTTCACAGGAAGGCCCTTTTGCACGTTATTTTTCATCCCATAGAGGGACTTTCCCCTCAACTCCTCCTCCGTGAACACATTCCGAAGGAGCACCCTGGCGAATTTCCCAGAGCTGCTTTGACACTGCCGCTCCAACATTTGAAGAATGGTGCGGTCAACCAGTACACCATTCCCAATGTCAACCTGCAAACAGCACAGCAATCAAAGATAAAGGCAAGCAAGCGAATTCAGCTGTTTCAATGGAAATGCTAGATTTCCCGTTATCCTCTTTGCAGTTGGGATGTCAGCAGTTGTTTAATGCGAGGAAATTACTTAACTGTACTGCAACTGCAAAAATGTTTCGAAAGAGATCCTGCATTAATGGGTTCAATGCGAATTGTAGTGCTGTAATAGCCTAGCGACTAGATGAAGTGCCTGAGGAAAGCATGGGCTCTTTCACGTTACCTGAGCATATTGCACTGTATGACCATCTACTTCAGGGGTCCTCAAATTCGATCTATGGTACACCGAGGTATGATGGAGGGCTTTTTGGGGTTTCCTGAGCATCTATTTACATGCATGCCTCTACAATAACCTTTTCAATTGCCAATTTTTTTAGGACTGATCACACTGCAACTGATTAGTGCACAGCCAGTCATAACTTAATTGGTCATTTCTTCGATACGTGTTTCATAACCTGTTCGTGCTCAGCACTTCGCGGCAAAGATTTGAGGAATTTATGATTGTAGACGGCTCAGTTGGTATACTAAGGCACCAATGCGTGTCTGATTTAGCATTTCGTCTCCATGCCTTGAGGAAGCAACAAGGATGATTGCACGTGGCTGGCTAAGCGAAAAACATGCATGTGCTGCTGATCACCCGCAGTGCCCTCTTTCTGGCGATTCTCCCTTTCACTGTCCGGTGGGGCGACGGTCTGCAGACATGCAGATATACATTTTAGGACATGCCTCTAATGTGCTCATGCATGAATTCAAGAAGCCGTGATAACTTCTCTATCGAATGCCAGAGAAAATTTCAAACGCAGAAGAGTACCTCACTTGTATATTCAAGAGTATGTGCAACGATCATATTTTAGCTCACAAACTTTTGCACATGGCACCACAGGCTGATCTGGCTCCTTTTTGGACTCCAGCATCCTCTCCAGCCGTTTCACTATTTAGGCTGGCACTGCAATGGACAGGGAAAGAAAATTGTTAGCATTCTATTAAAACAGGAAGAATGTGAGCACACCACTCAAAGCCCAGGCAGCAACCCGCAAGTAAGTAGTCTATTTTCCAGTTGTAAACAAAACACACCTATAAACATCTACCTTTATAAAAAAAGTATGGAATCAGTTAAAAGGGCCCTGAAATGAATTCGATGAGCTTATTCTAGTGCAACATATCTGCAGAGGTGGTCTTTGTAAACATTCAATTCATATTTGAAAGCTGTGCATGAACCCTATAATTTGAAATAATTTTTAAATCTCTGCTCGCAGTACCTCGCAATCGATTAAGGAGACACACCTCATCGTGCGTCCCCCACCCCAATGACATCAGTGGGCAGAGGCGGTGAGGCGTGTCTCCGTAACCGGTTGCAAGCTACTGCGAGCAGATTTTTTTAAGATTATTTCCAAATGATAGGGTCCATGCAGAGCTTCCAAATATGACTCAAATGCCCACAAAGACCACCTCTACAAATCTGGTCCACTAGAATGAGCCCATCAAAATATAAGGGGCCCTTTAAAACAAAAACACCGGTTTCTGGGCATGTTAAGGGTAGCCAATGCCTGTTTCGCAGAGCAGGCTTCGTACATTTTCCTTTCGAAAATACACAAATATTCAAGAGGCATTCCTATCGCTGGCCTATATTTTAAATTTACATGAATAAAAATACTGCCACAAGGTTTCGAGGCATTCCTATCGCTGGCCTATATTTTAAATTTACATGAATAAAAATACTGCCACAAGGTTTCGTTTCCTCCTTCAAAAACCGCAAGGGGCCTAGCATCTAAGCTGTAGCAGCCGCATAGACTCTAGGAAAGTTTATTATCATTATTAGTCATTATTGCTCGGCAATGTGTGGAACCAAAGGTTTATAGCTACTTAGAATAAAGCTGGAATTCCACCTAGTTCATGTACAAAATGATGAGCCATCTCAGTGGAGTGTACTGTATCAAGGCTCTCTCAAAGATTCTCCAGAAACTGGGTGTTAGGTTGAACACTATCTGTCATCTATACAACTGGCTGACAAACACATTTTTTAAAAATGAAGAAACATCTCCAAGTGCAAAGCCTATCCACAAGCTATAAACTGAAGAACTTTTTGCAAACATTTTCACATAGTTCATATGATGGGCCTTGCTTGAGTCCATGAGATGCCCTAGAGTATATTGCGCATAAATGAAATCTCAAATGGCAAGATATGTCCGAGATGTCGCTCTGCTTAAAAACAAACACAGACGTCTTACATTAAAAATGAATATTGCATTGTTAACCAGCCTGATTAAAACACTCATATCTGAAATGAACACCAAGAAAGAGATTGTTATGACTTGTGCTTACCAGCAAGGAGAAGGAAAAGGAAAGACATGGAAGGTTAGTCAGAACAAACCATTTTGCTGTGCTGCACTGTGAGAAAGGAGTGTCGGGGCAATGGTGAAGCAGAAAAAGAAGCAAGAGGAAAATGAAATCAGTAAACAATGTCAGCACAGACATAAGTTTGAAAACTCAGACAGGCAAATATTTTCGTTAAGCAATAGATATGGCAATAATAACAATGCCCAACGGTGCGTGCTTATAAAGAGACCATCTTGATCTGAAAGTGTTGACAGGAAGGCAAAGAATAAACAGTGCTGTAGAAGAGGAAACATTACACCTGCTGAGCACGAACACAGTACAAATGTATGCTTCGGGCATAGAACAGTTGTATCTGTGAAGTGGTGATCAAGAACCAGCAGGCTGCACACAGTTATGCTAAGTATTCAGACATGTATGACGTAATGCCTCCAGGCACAAAATGCACGCACTTAATGATTTATGGCAAGAACAGGTTTCATGCCAAAGCTAAAATTTCAAGTGCAAGGAATGTGAAGCCATCCCAGAATTCTCACCACCTATTTTCTCGGCTGCTTCCAGCTGCCTCTTCAAACTTTAATTTTCATTTCTCAGGCAGGAAATCTCTTCCTGCTGCTCCTTAAGCTGCTGTGCAGCTGATCTACAGCATGGGTGTTCCTGAAGAAGTGGCATGACAATTATTGAAATGTAAAATATTTTAAAAATTGAAGCATATCCTTGTGCAGTTTCAACCACTTCTGGCTGTAGTATACATGCCAGATGTCTTCAGTATTAAAAAAAAGGTTTGGTTTTTGTAATGATTGCAGTAGTTTACTGCATGACCACTTAAAACTGAATAGCACGCACTTCAGCTGTTCTAATGTCCACATGATATGCGCTACTAGCAAGGGCTACACATTTCTAACATAATGAAACATCCAGCACTGAAAAGTATGAGTATTTCAGATTGCATTTCATTACTGAGGTAGAAAAACTGAATCCACAAGAAAAAAACAACCACTATCAAGGACACAGGCGAACATGAACAATCTGCTTACGTGTGCACTTGTCACAAATAAACAAGCACCATGTGCAAAAAAACTACCTTTATAGTTTAGAAGCCACTTTACTGCTCTTGCATATTCTCATCAAGTACCACATGCATTAAATGAAAAACTTCAACCAAGACACCAATGGATTAACATAATGCACCATCCGTTAGTTCATAATATGAACAGCCACAAGTAATTAGCGCTTCAGGTTTGCCCCTGATTTGGTTTGAGAAGAAAAGAGGAGCACACACTGTGCAATTTGTAGGCAAAGGCATGCTTTGGCAATGGGAAACCTAAAGTTCAGCCATGTTTATGCACACATATGGAACCACCCCTTGACTCCACCAAAACAAAGGGCAAATATACCAACCAAAATGTAAGGACTATTTCAGCCATTTGACTGGCACTCTTAGAGGTTGTGACTCCTGGCAGCACCCATTACCAGTTAATAGAATGGCAGCAAATAACTTGCGAGTCCTGACAGTTTTCTTGTTGATTATTAAGCAATTCAGTCATATGTAATGTGAAACTAAAAAAGAACAAATTGATTTGGTTTACTTTGGAGGTACTGCGTACCCAGCCCTTATTTTTCCATCAAATGGGAGTTTAAGGATGAAGCGAAAACCTGCTAGTGGTTTTATGCCATTATACAATACAACTGCCATCTACTCTACCAGGGTGGCTCGGTAGTTATGGTGCTCGGCTCCTAACCCTAAAGACTAGATATACCGTATGACCTCTCCCACTGCGATTTTACGCTGTTTGTCACCAGTGGCTCAGAGTGGCATTTACAAATGCCTATTCGGACCTCATCACAATGGCAGACTCTCCTGCACGTGAGAACTACGGGTTTGATGAGCGGATCGGGCACCTACTTAGCGACTGCCTACGGTTTGAGTGTGAGTGCACCCTCCCGACCACTTGGACCCTTGTCCTCCACCCCCATAAGCAAGGTTTGTAGTGCACTGCACCTAACATTAATATAAGAAGAAAGCAGTGAAGGCGGTTTTGAAATTTTTAAAGCTCTCACAGTTGAGTTTCTGCCTATAAACTATGCATCTACTACAGTCAGATACAGCTCTAGAAAGAAGTGCAAAATGCCCCAAAGGAGGACCTTCATTCATTGGCATCAACCGATCTTTATGCCATTATGGTTAATCCATGGCTAATTGCAGTCAATCAACCTGTAGCTCTCAATCCCCAGCAGCCGCAGAGCAACTAACCAAGGCGGCACTCTAAACAACAATGCAGTGGAGAGTCCTAACAATCGCTCGATCCAGACAGGCTGCCATTGGAAACTAAACCTGGCAACATGTAACGCAAAAACCTTAAGAGTGAGGCTAGCCTGGCAGTGTTAGAAGAATTTCCAGGTATTGGATGTCTAGGGTTTAGTGATGTTAGGAGGGCAGATGAAGCATATAAAATGTTAACGGGTAACACCGTACTATGTTGCTGATTAATGTCAAGGAGAGAGCTAGATGTGACATCCCTGGAAACAAAAAGGAATTCTGCAGCCCTAATGAAATGTTGGCAACTATTGTAATTGAGCTTAACGAGAAGGTTGTACCGCCATCAGCATGCTTAACATGAACGCTCGGCAGCATGGGCTGGGCTGGCTTGGACTGATGTCAGCGCTGCGACGCGTCACAATTTTGGTACGACTGTCAGGTCATGAATGACGCCACATGGAGGTCGGCCAGTGGTAGGTTTGTATAGAGGAGCGACATGTATACGATTGTCTGAAGTGGCAGTGCTCGACTTGCTGTACTATAAGGACGCTTGATGACATCACCCTTTTCACTTGCTATCTGTGATTTTCGATACCACCTGCGAGTACACATACAACCCATAAGCTTTTAGTGCAAAAGCAGTTTTGCTCACTAACATCAACCAGGAATTTTGTGATCATTGGATCTTGTGCAGTTTCCTAGCAATAGCGATGATACATCAGGTAAGTTAAAAAGAAATCAAGATAACATCCACCACTGGGAGTCGAACCCGCGGCGAGGTGAACTGATCAGATTTGCAGGCCGCTGCGCGAGAGCACTAGGCTATCACCGCAGCCAAACACGCCTCGTGTTAAACTGCAGAACACAGTTATGCCGTGAATTGCACATCTGCAGTGCAAATAGGCTTATAGGGGTTTAACGTCCCAAAGCAACTCAGGCTATGAGAGACGCCGTAGTGAAGGGCTCCGGAAATTTCGACCACCTGGGGTTCTTTAACGTGCACTGACATCGCACAGTACACGGGCCTCTAGCATTTCGCCTCCACCGAAATTTGACCGCCGAGGTCGAGATCGAACTCGCGTCTTTCAGGCCGGCAGCCGAGCGCCATAACCACTAAGCCACCGCGGCGGCTGTTGCAGTGCAAACAGATCAGACAAGCTTAACAGGAGTGTAATATTCTCCCCAGATGTGTCGACGGCCCAGCAAAGCAAAATCATGACCTCTACTCAGTTTTACTGCGTTAAAGAGACTATGGGACTATGCAATGAATAATAAGTCACCTGTAAATGTTTTCAATGCTTAGAAATGATGCTAAGAAGCATTCACACCAAGTATGAGTCTTCGAAACTGAACCGGCAATTTATTATGAATTTTTAAAAACCGTGTTTTTTAAAATTTGCGGGCTGATTGGTGTCCTCGTAGTGACCGATTTTTAAACTTATATCGTGAAAAAAGACGTCACTGTACACATGACGTCGCCAGGCCACCACACGCTCTCATTCGCTGGAGCCACGGCAGCCACGAAGTCACAGGCACACTTCCGGTAGCCGTGAAAATCGTCTGCTCGTGCCACCGCACGACTCTCTCGGGCAAGCGCGAGCCAGGGCATTGCCTTCGCGCATATGGTTTCAATTTTCCTCTGCCGCCTCCTTCTGTATGGAGTTCCGGAGCCACTCGCAGTGGCTCGCGAAGTCGCTACTGTCATCACTGGCGTTCAGTCGGTATGGCGTGAACGCATAGGGCTCGATGCCCATCGCGGCCGTCAGAGCGAGCAGTCGCGCCTTGAGGTTCCGGTCTATTACTGCTAACTACAACAGACGACAAGCAAAGAAACCCGACGCGCGCCGCAATCACGCCGCCGACGCTGCTGCTGGGGTGCTAGGAGCGACAACCGGAAGTTGCAAAAGGAACGTCAGCGGATGACGTATTCATGGGCGGGGCCCAGTCCCAGAGCTGTTTTCTTTATTTTTGTCTGGTGCCCCGCGTGTACGAGTTGAGGGGGGAGAGGAGGAGCGTAATTTTAAATCGTCTATATCTTCGGTGTTATTGATGCTAGCTTAAAAATTCTTGCATTGGGGTGACGAGTGATGAAATGCCTATCTCTCGTCTGCTTTATGTAATCTCAATTATTTATTGCATAGTCCCTTGAAAACCCTACAAATTTTATTGCCATATGCCCTGAAATTATTTATTTTCCTGCTGTCTTGCAGGCTAGAAAATGGCAGGCTTTGCACAATGTTTGCTAGGCTAGGGGAATCACACCCTTTACAGAAAATTGAAAATTGATTTCTTGGGGAAAGGAAATAACCCAGTGTCTGTCTCACATATCAGCAGACACCTGAACAGGACACCTGAACCCTGCCATAAGGGAAGGGATAAAGGAGGGACTAAAAGAAGAAAGGAAGAAACAGGTACCGTAGTGGAGCCTTTAGTCCATTGCAGGTTTTTGTTCAATAATATGATACTTATACAAGTGGTAATGCTAGGGTTGAGGTCCATCATATTTTGCACTTTCTACATGCTGAATGGAAAGAATGGTACCCAAATATTAAGGAACCGCACTGAGTGCGAAAAGGAAACTGCGGATAACCTAGAACATCGCGGAAACGACACTGCAGATTTGGAGACTCCAGACGAGACGTCATTGATGAGTGTTGCCCTGTACAGCAGTCTGTGTTGAAAGGGACACAGGACGAGCGCTCGTCCTGTGTCCCTCTCTTGTCCTCGTTTGTCTCATGCTAAGGCAACCTGGATATCATGAATCACCAACTGGCCTAAAACTCCACTTTATTAAAAGCTTAGTTTGAATCGCATCGACGAGTCTTTCTAGCTCAAGACATGTACGTGCAGTGCCTATGCCCCGACACTAGATCTCCAGAGCAGCGTGGACTATGCAGGAAGCCGCCCTGCAAAGAACCCTTCGATGCACACTTTGAGGCCAAACTCGAAAGGCATGCAAGACATCGCACACCATGTTGCTTTGCTGAGATAAGCAAACCGCAACATTTTCCGGGTGCACATGAGACTGCAGCCACGACCAAAAAGTGGCAAAACAAGCCTGTCAAGTGGGTGCTCTTCCCCCGCCGGTCAGACACAGGAGAAAGACAAGTCGACCAGTCAAATCGAGCTGAACTCCGGCTGTGGTTAGCTGCCGTAAACATACTGAGATATTATCTCAGCAACAGTGGCCAACGCTCAATGGAACTGGCGTCAGTCCAAGCCATGCTGTCAAGCATTCGTGTTAAGTGTGCCGACAGCAGTGCAGTCAATGAACTTATGGTCGTGAACACAGAAACCTATGGCAGATAGCTACAAACCCTAGTTGTGGCAATGCGCGGTGGCTACTTTTCACAATGCGGCAAAAAGGGTTCTGCTGCCTTGGCTGCTTCTGGCAATCGGAGAAACGCACCTCCCTTTCTACTGTTTTTTAAAGCAATCGCCGTGCATCACCACAAGTAGAGTTCGAGGCTGCTCGGCACGCACTTCAGTGCTCATGCTCATAAATTTCATGACTGCGCAGGTTTACACAGCTATACCCAGACATTATGAGGAGATGTTTGAAAGATTCTAAGGAGACATTGTTAACTATGCCTGGAACCCGACAGGGTCAGTTTAAGCGAAGCATGAGAGGCCTTTGTTTTGCAGTGGACGTAGCATAGTTAGTCTGATGATAATTTGATCAATGCACACCCCCACACACAAAAAGCCCTACCATCAGCAGCAAAATGCAGCATTGTAGATCATGCTATTACAAATGATTAGCAACTCATCGTCGTAGCAGCAAGCGCAGGGGCACCTATGCATCAGCTAGGTTTGGGCTGCTAAGCACATGCAACGAACTACCATCTGCACCAATGCAATAATTGGCAACAGACCTTAACAAAGTCCTGAGCAGTTCGTTACTTTATAGCCCTTGCATGCAGTTGTGTGACCGTTCTTGTGGTCTCTACTTTTTCTCAGGCGTGTACAAACAGCCCAGGCCTGGATGTCCTCTAAAGTATTTGGTTTCCCGCCTTTCCGTCTTTTGCGGCAAAAATTTATAAGTCACACTATTTAAATACCACACAGAGAAAATAAGCGATGGCCTAGGCAGTAAAGGGTTTACATATGCAACTTCTGCGTGCAGGTTGCGAATGCACGCGGAACACATTTTTGTTCCCTTGCTCGTCAAGAGGCACAGGAACAAAGTTATTAGTAAACCTGATACAGTAAATTGCCCCGCATTAAAAGCATGTTACAATAACAGCATCTGTGGTGAAATCCCCACAGTTATCCTTGATATTGCGTTCGCCACCGCGCACGCACAAATATTCAAACGGCCCCCCTTGAACTGAAATCGCTTTGAAATGAACGACAGTGCAAAGAACACACGTAACAGCATCATTGATACGCACATTGCACGTGGCCATCCCGGCTGACGGTTGGCTGTCCTCCCTCCGCCTGTCCACGCATTCTGGCGCTTCCGCGGCAAGTTTCGCCTTTTTTTTTTCTAGTGAGGCTTGTTTACCTGACAGAAACAATGCAAATGAACTCCACTACCTGAAAAGGCGTAAAATTGACTAAACGCGCAAAAGAAATACAAGTACTCACCTAGGTACAGCAATTCAGCTTTCGCCGGCTGCTCGCCCTCCTTCCAGAAAACGCTTACAACTGAGCCTTTCAATTGTTTTATGGCGCCTTCTTCGGTTAAAAGTCGGATGCCGATGGCAGGGTCCGCGAGGGATTTAATAGGATAAACACCCCACTTAGATTCCTCCACCCATTTTATCAAAATGTGGCTCATTGTCACGGACTGGGTAGAAACACGAGGCCTTCCTGTAGCACCTGCTGAACCAACTGGACCGCAAACAGGGCTTGGTGGCTTGGCTTGGATGGTTGGAAATACAGGTGCGGTATTTGGCTGCACTCATGCCTTTTACCGCTAGGGAAGGGCACCTACGGTTGGTGTGGCGCTACAGTCAACCTGTTGGGCAAGATTGCATTTGCGATTACTTTACTTCAAGCACGCTTCATTACTCGATTTCAAAATAATAAGACAGGAAAAATGCACCGGTAGGCAGTGAGAGGAGAGTAATCATTTATCCTAGCACATGCACTTCAAACCGCGTTCGAAAATTGCATACGCGAATGCCAGTAGCGCCGTCATAAATAGCAGACGATGACAACAACATCCGAACGCCCATGCGAGCGCCCTTTCTTTGTTACTGGTAGAAGCGACCGACGATCCTTTGAAAGCTTCTTGGAAAGCACGGGTGACCATAACACGGAAGATATATATAGCTTCCTGTCCCATATAATCTCCAGTTAACGTGGTACTGTGCCTGCTGCCACCATGCCTCCGAAAAGGCAGTACAGTAAATACTTATGGGACTCGTCGGCCGAGGTTCCGCATCGTTCAAAGTGTAGGTTCAAGCAGCGGGAGTTACTTGGCGCGCCATCAGCTTCTCGAGCTGATAGTGACTCGGTTGAATCGGGTGATGAAAGCTCCTATGCAAGTAATGAAGAACAGAACACAGCCGGCGTTACAGATTCCAGCTCTGGTGCCTGTGCTGGGGAGACTGCGCACAGCCGCTCACGTTCTTGTGAATCTTCTGAAGGCGCTTTTCCCGAAGATGTCTCATCGGACGAAGTTGACGACGTCTCGTCCGAAGAAAGCGAACCTGAACCGCATGAACCCGAAAGTCACGAGGCCTCACCGGATGAGCGGACTGGTAACAGCCCTTGCCATTTGTTTCTGCATGTGCGGTGAACTGCTGAATTAAGGGAACACGCGATCGCGTGGCCTCCGAGTTTCGCGAAGCGCTGCCGCGAAAGCTGGCGAGAAAAGACTTCATGATAAGAAGCATGCGCCGTTAGTACGCTTGGTTGCTTTTTCCGGGCATGTGCCTGGTGCGGCTTTCGCCGTCAGTCGGTTGTAGAGTTTCACGAAGCGTGGAGGCCACGCAGTCGTGTGTATTCTTTAGCCGCCGTGGTGGCTCAATGGTTGTGACGCTCGAAATACGCGAGTTAGATTCCTGCCGCGGCGGTCGAATTTCGATGGAGGCGAAGTTCTAGAGGCCCGTGTACTGCGCGATGCAAGTGCACGTTAAAGAACCGCAGGTGGTCAAAATTTCCGGAGCCCTTCACTATGGCGTCCCTCATAGCCAGAGTCATTTTGGGATGTTATACCCCCATAGACTATAGACCAGATCATTTATCAGTAGGCCGTACTGTACTGCAGTATGAAAAAGGATAATGGATTATATGTTGTTTGACAGGAGTTTATAGCAGAACCTTATAGTTAGGTTATTTTCAGTTTAAGTGCTGTTTCTTTTTAAGAGCCGCCATGCAATGTTGACAGGAGAATATAGTATTTTTCAATTTAAATGCTGTTCCTTGTTTAAGAGATGAAGAGCCCACAGAGTTCTTATCCCTTTGTAAGAGAGCTTAACATGTGTTGCACTTGCTTCAAGTGTCAGCAAATGGACAACTGTGCACCTATGTACTGTCGGGAAGAAAAGTCTGCAGGACCAGCGAGTGACAACAGAAATGGAAAAATTATTATTGTCCGGTTGCTTGAGGCCGCACTTTTAGATGTTGAATTCTGGCTTACATGCTCTTATATGCCGTATTTAAATGATGTGGCAGTCATAAGAGGCTCCTGTGTGACTAGATTGCTTGTTGCACATAAAGTTGCGTCTCGATAGTACCACATTTTTGCATGCTGAAAGCTACCAAACAACAAAACATCACTTAGCATGTTTCTATCTGTCACTAATAGGCACCCTTCGTTATCTGCATTTACAAGTGCAGGTGCACTGTTCATCATATCCCATTAAGACGGAGAAAAAATTCAAAAGCTTTTGAGCCTCTTCCATCAGTAAGCTGCCTTACAATACTTTCTGACATAATTTGCAGTCCTAATGCAGGTGTTTTTTATGTCGAGAGGACTGCGGTATGGCCGCACAGCACACTTGACGAGCACACTTGAGGTCTCTTCACATAGTCATTGCCACAAATGTGTACCACTTTTTTTTCTACAAACTAGTAGTTGAAATGCTTGAAAGTGATGTCATTTAATTTCTAGTCATTGTGAGTGCAATTTTATCTTTTGTTCCCTAAGACGCATACAGTCTAGCAACAAGATGCATTGTAATGTCATGAAGACGATTGGTAATGCAGTAATGTACAGTTATAAGAGCATCTTCCACGCACAGCGTTTTTCATGAAACCTTGCTCGTTTGCTCAGAACACGCTCGCATTGCACTTCAAATGTTGGTTACTGTTTTTTTTCTTTTTTTAGGATGACTTGCTGTTTTTAGGAGCAAATATAACGCAAGCAGAAAGCTTGCT
Organism: Amblyomma americanum; assembly: GCF_052857255.1. Lineage (NCBI taxonomy): Eukaryota > Metazoa > Arthropoda > Arachnida > Ixodida > Ixodidae > Amblyomma > Amblyomma americanum. The sequence goes on along the minus strand of NC_135507.1, from coordinate 61,870,354 downwards.
CATAGTGATGGCTCACAGTTTGCGACATGGCTGCTCCAAGGAGGCGACAGAGAGCCTAGTACGACTTATTGGTGCCCACTTGCCCTCAGGGGTGACATACCCAGGATCGAAATATGCCTTATTTAGGCATTTTATTGCCTGTGAAAAGCAATACAAAAAACACTTTTACTGTACTTCTTTCACTGAGTACATAGGTGAGGCGATGGAAGGAGAAGATATTTCATGTCCTAAATATAATTTAGTGCACACACCTGAGAGTCTTATCAAATATTCTTCCTTTTTTCTTGTCATGGACCTCAAAAGCCAGCTCCGAGATGTGCTAGAGTCTACAGTGGCTAAAAGAGAGGGAACCTCGGTTCAATACGAAGTGGCAGACATTACACAAAGCATTCATTATCATAAATTGCCTTTGTCTGCCGATGATGTCACACTCACCTTCAACACTGATGGTGTGCCTCTCTTTGAGAGTTCAAATCTGAGTATGTGGCCACTGCTGGTAATGGTGAATGAACTGCCTTACAAGCACCGGAGAGAGAAGCTTCTTTTGGCAGGCTTGTGGGTAGGGTCTGGGAAGCCAGTAATGAATACATTTTTTATTCCATTTGTGAAGGCAATAAATGAGTTGTCTGCTGAGGGAGTCACGTGGCAGGACAGAGATGGAAATACACACTTGTCGAAGGCATTTCCTGGACCCTGTTCAGTGGACAGCGTCGCAAGGTGCGATGTAATGAATATGACCCAATTTAATGCGGCAAATGGTTGTGCTTGGTGTGAGCACCCTGGCCAAGTTGTAGCTAAAGGTAATGGCTTTTGCCGTGTGTATCCACCAGCCACACCATTGCCCAAGCCGAGGACACAAGATTCTTTTGCTGAGCATGCCAGTAAAGCAAGGGTCAGTCAGCAGGCAAGCTGTGGCATTAAGGGCGCAAGTGTTTTGACAATGCTTGCATTTTTTACATTTGGAGGAGGGTTTGCATGTGCATACTTGTTTACCAGCCTCGCTGGGTGCCCAGTACCAAAGTGCTGTCTGTCTGATGCGATGCCTGTTGTTGGAGCCTATCATCTCCATTTGTAGATGAGTCAACTTCTTCAAAGTTGCGATCATCATCACTACAGTCTGCTCAGTCCATATTCATCAAGTCGCCTGAGCGGTCCTTCGCTTCAGCACTTTGCACGTTGACGCTTGGGTCATGTGCAGTAAACAGTAAAAGAACACGGGCGTTTTGCTCCAGCTGCCATGGTGTGCACGTGCATTGAGGCTGGTTTATGGCAAAATTCATATGGTTCAAGATATTGCCAGCCGTTTACGTGGGTGTCATGCACCTGGCTGCAGTTTGTTGTTGACCTGGCCTGCACTTGACCATTCTTTTTTTGAACAGCCAGTGCAGAGTTGCATTTCAACTACCAGATGTTGCACTGCACGCTTATAGCTCTGCTGAAGAAATTTAAGGAACTGGTGCAGCGAGTGTACTTGAATGAAACAGAGCTAGTGTTAGCAGAATGTGAAATATACATGTGGAAATTGCCATTTAAATGCTGCCCTAAGAGTGTAAATATATTAGGAGCACTTAGCAGAAAAGTGTCATGTGAGCATTTCTTACAAATGTGAGGTATAAATATAAGGAAAAGGGGGAGGGGGTTACACATTGTACATGCACTTTTATTTTGCAAGTGTTCTGCCGTGCTCGTAAATAGCTCATTGATATTGCCTGTACAGTTGTGTAAATAGTGACTAAAGGCGTAGTGTTGTGCAGACGTTATGTGTTGAAGTAAGTCTGGCCTTGAATGTTGTTGAGAAATGTGTTCAGATCTGAATATTGTATTTGAAAAATTAGCTTGTGTGCAATAAACTGCTCGCTTTTCAACCTTGTACTTTGGTACCATTTTTTGTCGGAATGCCATCTTCACTCTGCTGAACTGAATTCCTGCCTCTAAATATCAATACAAAGGCACAACACTGCTGCACATTACAATCATTCTTGTGTTCTGCCTACTCTGCAATAATATTGTTATTAATGACTATTGTGTAAAGCATGCATAAATTACTACAGTGTGATGAAACAAAAGAATGATGTAACAAGTACTCTTTAAAGCAGGCCCTACAGCCAATAGTGTCAACCAATTGTTATGACATCACGATATTAATCCCCTTGCATGCTTTAGCATGACATCACAGGCAAATGGCAATTGCACAGGCATTAATCCTGGATAAACCAGGACATCATGACGATCGGTAGGGGCCATGCCTCGTAGGAAGGGCATTTGCTGCTTTGATCATGAGTTTTATCCGTCTATAGCTACTGATAACACCGCAGTATTATTCAAAAAACCAGCTTCTGCTTTTCATAGTCCTTACCTTGACATTTTGAGAAAGCAGAAGTATAGGAATGTTACAGGCAATGAATAAGCATTTCATACATTTCAGTTTTTATGTCATTTTCTATCATATCTCTTAGAGCATTTGATGAATGCCATCTTGTCGATCCACTGCAATTGCTCGTAAGGCAAGTGCGGTTGGGTATAAGATAACTTTACCAAAACAAGAAGGAGCGGCATTACCTGCCAGCATGCAGACACTGTGCATGCTTTCAAGTGGTTCTTGTGAAGTTCATTAGTGCTAATGATGTGGGAGATTTTTCTTTTACTCAACGCATTTGGGAGGTGCCAGGTTGGATCCCCAGTGCCCCCGGTTACCCACCGGTTTTTAATGGGTACAAGATTTCACCTGCCTTGGTCCTTGGGTCTTCTAAGGTGTGATGCTTGAGAAAAGGGTCTCGGACCAAATAGTCGCCTTGATGGATCAGAGATAAATTCCGCCGTCAATAAGCAACCCTAAGTCCACTGTAGAAGTCCATTTGTAGCCAACGGATCAACGTTCTGCGAGAGGTGTGTGCGTTAATTCTTTCGAAAGAACTGCAGGCGACGATGTGTGCTCGCGAGAGGGGAGGCGTCGTCGCGGAGACACCGTGGCTCTGGTCTGTCATGTATGTTTCTCTTTTATCCCCGCATTTCGCGCCGTTTTGGTTGTGCATGAATCAAGAGTAGCAGCCGATTTCTAACATAGCAGTAGATTCTCCTGTCAGAACTGCTCATGACGTGGCACACAGTGCTACGGATGGTTGCAAAGCACTTACTGTTGAACATTTTTCTGGTGGGTGCTCAAAGAAAAAAACAACAGAAATTCAACAGAAATTATGCACCATATTTGTGTTAAGGTTTTGGGCACAGAAATTCTGTTGGGTGAGTGTTGTGTAAACTACACACGAGTTGAATTTCCATTGAATTTCTGTTGGCTCAACACATGCTCAACATTGCGTCAACATAAATTCAAGGCTCATTTTTATAAGGGAAATTTGCACATTTCACGATAGCACACCTGCTAACTTGCACCACTATTAGCATATTCAGCACAGTGCCCCAAGAGTCACTCCTCCTGCTAGTTTCCTGCGCACTGCACCTCACTCGCTGTCCTCGATGAAGTTGCATAAGCTCCCTTCATAATGCCTGAGAAAATATACGGACTCAGCTCGGCATACACGAGGCGGCTGAAAGCGACCCGACGAAAAGGGCTCTGGGAAGTCTGCTCAGGCTCCCAGCTCTCTCCTGGCGAGCGCTAAAAGCCGCCGTCGAGAGCTTGGTTAAGCCGCCGCCTAAGGAGCAATGAGTATGCACCACTGAAAATACGGGTTGGGCCAGCTCTCGGGTGGATTAGCTGCAATGCCTACGCGGATTTTAGGGCTAACGGAGCGGGTCGATATTCCTGGCACACAGAATATTCTCGTACAAAAGGTGCTTTGGACCACATCGTTGTAGTTTTCAGACCACAAACTGGAAGAGGCCACAGAGTTATATTGCGGAAAATATGAGTCCAGAGAAGAATAGGATAATAGCTTTAACAAAAATGAAAAGCCACGGCAAACAGCTATTGAGGCAATAAAGAACAATGTGTACGGTGCTCCGCTTCCTGTAGACGTATTACAAGTGGCAAAACAGGCAACAATCAGAAGTGATCTTGCGAGATCACGCTTGGAATACATGCATATAGGTTATGATGTGATCGATATTACATACGTAATAATTTTGTCACTATAGCTCCCTCCATGAAGTGGCCAAATCCAACTTCTCGCTTCATTCCGATATCAAAAATGGCATCTAGACTGTCTACAGAGATTTACAGACACAAGTGACGTGGTATCGGTATGTGATTTTCGCCATATTTCTATAATTTCTATAAGCCGAAGTTAACATTCCAGTTACCTTCTTTTTACGGTCTATCTAGAGGCTGCCTGTAGAGTAAAGTTCATACGAATATCAATTTCCTTCGGTCTACAATTCTTCTTGTACTATTTATAGAGAGTGTTGGGTGATTCGAATATTAGTTTCTATCAATAAATTATATGTAATACCTGTACACCGGCCTATAAGGATGGAAGTCTTTCCTCTCTATAGACTGTCTATAAAGCAGCCTCTGATGACCCCGCTCTTCCTCTGTGTCCCTGCAATCTCTCTTTCTCTACAGATGAAGGTCTACATAATTATAATTTTACGGTCAGTCTTTTAGATCGGTCTCTGCATCAAATTTTGACTATCTCTAGACTCACTTCGAATGCCTACTTTTCGACTTTTGTCTGTTCATAGAATCCATAGAATACTAGCGAATCAGAACGGCCTTGTTTTAATCATTATAACCCGAATCAATCCCATATCATCCTGGAATCCTTATTACTCAATGAGCTTAACTCAAAAGCATTTTATCAGCAATGAGCGTTCCTTCACCTGTAAAGAAAAGCCAAATTGACCGATGTGGCAATTCAGGAGCCGGCTCATCGCTTTCAAACATTTCTAGAATACGCCCGAAAAGTAGTTTTTGGAACGGGATTAACGCCTAGCTGATAATAAAAAGCTTTGTGTTTGAATTCACGCGTAATTGTCCTACATCACATCAGTCAGACTGAAGTTTCCCTTCTCTCCCCATTCACTCAAAGTTCAAGCCCGGCGAGGCAATGAAGCTTCCCGTGCCAGTCTTCTAGCAGCAAACTGTGGAATAAACTGGCGTATGCTGTCAACGCTCTTCAATGTGACAAACTCAGCATTTAAGTGCAGGGCTGTGCATGTTCGCTTTTTTTAAAGCCACACTTTATAAATTGCATTTATGCCTACTTAATGATATGAACAAAAAGGTTGACGGTGGTAATTAATTCGAGCGTAGGATTAAAACGCCATATAAGCGAATAGTCAAGCTACATCAGCAAAGCAGCCGTTTATTTCGTGTGTTACATGGCGGCTGAATATCAATCGTGTTTTGTCAACCTGGTATTTCGAACTACACTCAACAGTGCCACCGGTGTGCCCACAAGTGCCCAGCTGTGCCCTCAAGAGTATTGTAGCAGGGGGGGGGGGGGTTATTTCTCAGAACAAAACCTCAAAATCGACAGTACAACAAGTGCGATAGCATCTCAAAAATTCACAGAGCACTAAAAACAAATGCACATTGTGACTTCAAGCAGAACATCCATCAGGAGGCACGCGAAAGAAATGGTTGCAGGCTGATACGCGGCTGTGGTAAATTTAACTATCAGAAAGACTTATGCTCAGAACAAGTTTTACAATAATTAACGCTAGCGGTAAGCCTAGTCCAGAGTACGGAACACTGCGGGGAAAATGAGTTCTGGAAAACATCAGGTTAAAAGCGCGTTTACAGAACTTCAAAATCAAGATCACATTGCTTAAAGAGGAAAGTCTAGAAGAAAGACAATATGGACGTGACAGATTCACTACAAGCGCTTTCCACAAATGCTTCCTTTATCTCATGCACTCGCTGTGTTTCCCTAAAACAAAGGCACGCCTTGTATTCTCTCAGCGTCTTGAAATATCATTTGTGGAAACCTAATTTGGGTGGACACGGGAGCGAGAGAGAGGTTCGTGTTGAGGGAGAAGAGTGAGAGACCTGAGCGGGAAGCAGGACATGAATTCAAGGCGCCTATTTTCCGGCAGTGGAACCATTTCTCAGCTTGCCACGCTGTTCGCTTCGCACAAACCGCTCCCGTTTGGCTGTAGTCGAGTGAACGCAAAGTGAATCATGTGAGGAAGTGGGAAGGTGCGAGGAGGCAGAAATACTTGCAACGTGCACGTTGCAACACAACGTGCCGTGCTTCTGCCAAGCAAGCACCTGGCCCTAGCAGACATGTAGGAGAAGGAATGGCATGCGCCTAGGCGAAGGAAGGTCAGGCGGAAAAGGTGCTAGGGGGAAAATAAATGCCTGGTCGGGAAAGGCTGTACACGGCAGCGTTTCTCTCCAACGCTAATTTATTCGCGAACCCGAGGGTATAACTCTGGCTTAGCCCAGCGCAACCGCTGCTGGCGGAGGGCTTGGGGCTGAGCGTGGATTTAGCATCGTTCCTGGCCGCAACGTAAGTAGTTCAGGCCCAGACTGGAGAGAAACGCTTTGGTCATTTATTTTGTGAGTTATTTTTTTAACCGAGTTTCTTCTCTCCCAAGCTGCCACAGCTGCTTTTGAGGTTTTTGAGAATATCTCTCTAGAGAATTTCTTAGTTGTCTCTACCGCTGTTTCATGTATTTTAGTTGTTTTGTTTTAAGTTTTGGCGAGCCGAGGGTGACTTGTTTTGCTGGGGAGAAAGTATGTGGTGTTGTCACAGGTTTGGTGCCGTAATTTCTTGCAAGTAGAGAGAGTAACGGCGAAGTGACCTGTCAGGCTGGCAACATGGCCTTAAGGGCCCCGGATGAAATAGCTACCGTTTTTAAATCCAGGCTTCTTTTCCGCTGCAGAGTACTGTTTATGACATGGCGGAAGGGTGACTGCCGTTAATTTACTTTTCATAGCTTTGCACCATGTCAGAAAGGCGGTCAGGGCGAATTCTTCAACCTCTCCCATGCTTTATCCTTGAAGGCCATGCCTGAATTTCTTTCCGCGTAACTCAATACCGCCGCCAGAGCTCCTTTGAAATTAGACACAAAAGTAAAGTAGCCAGGATAATTTCACTTCGTGTGAAAACTGTTCGTTTTTAAAGTAAAGATACCTTCACAACCGCTCACAATCCTCTGCTAGTGGGCCATGTTTGCAGAAAAAGATTTCAGCGCAAGTTACAATCACCCAGAAAAATTAAACAGAATCGACACAAACAACTGAACTAATCTTCATTTTTCAGCATTGCGGTGTTATGGAACAGTTAGACCGACATTTTAAAGGGTGTAAAGAGAATCGCTGCAAGAACAGGACGTGGGAAGAGAGGTGGACAAGACGAGTAGTCCACGTTTCTCGACCATATTTTTTTCAATAAACACCACTCGCTATAGGTACCGCCCATCCTGCCCACTTCCCTTACCCTTCGAAAAACACCACAAAATATTTTTTTGTCACAACAGATGTCGCTGCAGTATTCTGGTACCTGAAAACAGAAATTCTACCAGTAACAACAAGATTTTCTTTAGTATTGAGCAGTGTCCTGTCGTAACGACTGAGCCAGTTCTGTCGCCACACGCAGACAACTTCACACTACTACAAAAAAATCTGTCGTAAATAAAAGACGACAAAAAATTTCTGTTGTATTTTTGGGACCCAGTCTTTCATATTGGCATCCTGTTCCTGTCGCGATTGTTTTTACTACTTTTAATTCTTAATTTCAATCTTATATGCCATGTTTAGTCTCCTGCAAGACAGCGGCAAGTAGAAGTGATTTATAACTAGCCACTCCTTGCGGGAAATATCAGCCTGTCCAAACACGCAGCAGTCAGAGCCTGTCGCTATGACGTCGTGCAGCCAAGAAAAAGAACGCAGAATGAAATTCTGTCTGCAGGATGTTACACATGTGTGAATGCGATAAATGTGCATAGCCAAAAATGTGGATGCTGGTTTGAATTATGCGAGGCCACACAGCTACGGGCATGCATCAGTGGGGAACGCAACACTAGTTCATATGAGAACAATTGAAGGGCCTCTATTGGAGACGAGAAAAGTGCCAGGAACATTTATAACAGGGGTTCTGAAACTTTTTTGCGTCAAGCAACGACCACAACAGCCTTCGAAATATACCTAGGAACCCCCCTCTCTCTCCTGCGTCAAATTCGGTCGTGTTTTATGTTACTAGCCAGTTTGTGCTTTTGTTTGCTCAATCCCTAATATTTACGCATTATTTCATTTCATTTTAATACCTTAAAGACCCACTGGGGGTATTACATAAGGGGTGGGTACATACAGTCAAATGAACAAGTGTTATGTTGAAAAATGGTTGGTAACAGCTTCGGCGAATGTGGATGGGCATGAGATGGTAGCGATGTAAATGGAGAGGTCGTTCCAGTCTACAGAAACACGGTGAAAAAAAGAAGCGGCACAGGTAACAGTACGGGCACGGGGGCGAAACACTTGGAAAGGATGACGAATGTGGTGGGATATGCCGGCTGGCGGGGCAATGTAGGGAGCGCAGTGCAGCGAACTATGGAAAAATTTATGGTATAGGCAGAGGCTAGAAATACGACGACGAAGTGAAAGGGGCGCTAAACTGGATTCCGCTTTTAAAGATGTTACACTGATATCGTACGAATAGGAGGAATGAATGAATCTGGCTGCTCTGTTTTGAAGTGACTCGAGCGCATTGATAAGGTAAACTTGATGAGGGTTCCAAACTGGCGATGCGTAATCTAACTTTGACCTGACAAGAGTTTTATATGCTAGTAATTTTACCTGTTGTGGGGCGTGGCGCAGATGACGTCGTAAGAATCCGAGAGTTTTATTAGCCGAGGAAATGACGTTAGTAACGTGTGTAGGCCATGATAAGTTGTTACACAGTGTGACGCCTAGGTATTTGTATGATGAAACGGACTGCAGGTGAACGTTAGCGGCTACATATGGGAAATCAAGCGGGTTACGGCGGCGGTGGAAGGACAAACGTTCACATTTATGAGGGTTCAGTTCCATTAGCCAACGGTCGCACCATTCCTGTGTGCGGTTTAGGTCATCTTGAAGGTATGTTGGGTCGGAGGCGTTAGTAACTGTGCGATAAACGACGCAGTCGTCCGCAAACATCCGAATATTAGAGCACACATTGGTCGGTAAGTCATTAATATAAATTAGGAATAGAAGCGGGCCTAGTACAGAACCTTGAGGGACGCCTGATGTTACTGGTAGCGGATTGGAATTTTGACTGTTAACAACGACAAACTGTGAGCGATTAGTCAGGAATTCTTCTATCCATTTTACTATGTCGGGGGGCAAGTTCAAACGGGAAAGTTTTAGGATTAAGCGTTTATGAGGTACCTTGTCAAATGCTTTTGCAAAATCCAGGAAAATGGCGTCGGTCTGTAGGTTAGAATCGAGATTAGCATGTAAATTATGAATGAATAGGGCTAGCTGCGTTTCACAAGAAAAACCTTTCCGAAAACCGTGTTGAGACGAATGGAAAAAATTGTTCGAGTCGAGGAAGTTTATAATATGAGTATAGATGACGTGTTCCATTAGTTTGCAGGGCACACTAGTAAGGGAAATGGGTCGGTAATTTAACGGCGAATCTTTGTTACCTGATTTGTAGACTGGAACGACCTTTCCAGTTTTCCAATCGTCCGGTAGTTGTCCTGTTGAGAGTGACTGGGTAAAAAGTAAGCATAAGAACTCGGCACAAATATCATTAGTGTTCTTTAGAAGTTTCGAGTTAATATTGTCTACATTAGATGAAGATGAGATTTCCATGTTTCTAATTAAGGACGCAATACCCAGTGAGGAAAATGCGACTACCGGCATAGCATGCTCAAAGAGTAAATTAGATGTATGAAGTTGCGTATCGGTTTCATTAGTAAAGACGGATGAGAACGCTGCGTTGAATAAAGTAGCGCACTCAGAGTCGGTCATAGCCATGCCTGATTCGTCTTTGAGGGTAATCGTGTGTTCATGATGAGGGTTAACGGCTTGCCAGAACTTCCTGGGGTTATCGCTGAGCATATTAGGAAGGTCTTGATGAAAAAAGTTGTGCTTGGCGTTATGGATAGCAGATTGATACGATTTTTCCGCAGCGCAGTACTTCGCCCATGCGCTTTGCGCTCCATGGGCTCTTGCTGAGCGGAACAGGCGTTTCTTTTTATTTTCCAACCTTTTAAGACTTTTAGTAAACCATGGTTTGTGTGGATTAGCGTGGAAAGTTATTTGGGGAATGAATTCATTGACTAGGGCATCAAGTTTATTCTTAAATGCTAGCCAGTTCTCATGAATACTTCGTGAATGAAAACTTGAGGAAAAACTTACGAAAAACGTTGTCAGTTCGGCATTCATTATATCATAATTACCTTTGTTGTAAAGGCGGATTGTTTTATTGTATTTTGGGCGCCTAATTTCTTTAAGGTCGATGTTGACATGCATAGTTTTGTGATCACTAATCTCAAGGAGGTACGTAATGGGCTGAACGCTTTCTGGGCAATTAGTCAGTAATAGGTCTAAAATGTTCGCACAGTTTTGTGTTACGCGCGTAGGTTTCGATATTACTTGAGTAAGGTTAAAATTGTAGCAGAAATCTAGAAATTCCCTTGCTTCGCCATTATAAGTTGTCGGTGCGGGCTGGTGCTGCCAATCAATATTAGGAAAATTAATGTCGCCAAAGAGGAAGATGTGTGCGTTAGGGTGCTTCGTGATAAGTTTACTTACGGAATTATTAAGCTGACAGGAAAAATCACGAGAGTTATGTGGAGCCCTATAACAGACACCGAGTAAAATCGTGTGTGGTACAGCGTGGCAGTGCAGCCATAAGATTTCCAGGTCGGACGAGTCGTCAATTAACGACATTGATAACTGCTGGCTCACCGCTATCAGTACTCCCCCTCCTCGTGAGTCCTGGCGGTCTTTCCGAAAGACTTGGAAGTCTGGCAAGTCAGTTAGTACTTCGCTATCTGCGATGTCACTGTTTAACCAGGTTTCGGTTAGTATCATTAGATTGCTGCTAGATGACAAGACAATATTGGAAATAAGTTCGCGCTTGGAAAGGAAACTACGTATGTTGGTGAACACAGCGGACAGGGGAATATTTTTGGGGCGGGTTTTTAGTTGTTTGCGAAGAGATGATTGCTAATCTGATTGTGGTGTAGCAATTGTTATTTCTTTCACAGTTTTCGAGATCTCATAAAAAATGTAGCGCCTGGGACCGATATGCAAGGTTTTGTAGCGTAGGGCAAATTTGTCGGAATTAGCTTTAGCAAAGGTGACTAGCTGCTTGCGGACGCTACGAACTCTGTGGGAGAAGTCTTCGCCGACACTGAATTTCGTTCCTTTAAATTTGCGGCCGTTAGAGAGTATTGTGTCTTTTGTTTTGTACGAAATAAATTTGACTATTATTGGTCGAGAGCGGTTGGGTTCATGGCGGCCGAGTCGGTGGGCACGTTCTACTTCCTCAGGATGAATGGTTAAGCTCAAGTGTTGAGCGCAGTGACGAATGACCTCTCCCTCAGAGTCCGCAAACTTTTCGGAGGGGTTAGAATCCGGAATTCCATAAAATATGAGGTTGTTACGGCGAGATCTATTTTCACTATCGTCAATGCGGGCCTCAAGGGTTTCAATCTGACGAGATAGCCGAGTATTTTCAGATTTTATAATTTCTAACTCAGATTTTATGGCTGTCATGGCTTCCAAATGTGTCTCAAGATCGGTCATGCGCTTACTTAAACCAGCTATAGCACCGTCAGTGGATATAAGCTGGTTTTTGAGACCTTGCACTTCGGAGATTAGTTGAGTTTGACCGGCGGATAACTTTTTTAGTTCTGCGAATACAGCCTCTAGATTGTTAGGTCCTGGGTTAGTTTCAATATCGCCGGCCAAGATCAGCAAGCAGCGAACAACATGAGCGCATTCAAGCACAAGAAAAATGCAGCACTGCGGGCTCGGCAGCTGCACTAGGAAATAATTGCTACTTCTTTTAGCCTACAAGGAATGCGGATAACTAACCTGCATGATGTAGACAAACGGATTAGTGGTGTGCACGCTTGCACAGCCACCGAGCCCACAAAGCGGCGAAGGCGGTCGATCGCTGCTTATATATCCCGTGGCTGATGTTGCTGGTGATGAGGCTTTCCAGGATGGGCCGGGGGAATGGTATCCAGGGGGAGGCGCTGCCGGGCATGATGAAGTGATGACGTCGGGTTGGGGCCATGCGAAGATGCGATCGTCACTGCAGTAAACTGCAGTGGATGACGTGCTTGCTGGGGGAAGGGCCAACAACGCCGGAAGCAGGGCATTAGCGACGAAGGCGAACACCTGCATGATGTAGACAAACGGATTAGTGGTGTGCACGATTGCACAGCCACCGAGCCCACAAAGCGGCGAAGGTGGTCGATCGCTACTTATATATCCCGTGGCTGATGTTGCTGGTGATGAGGCTTTCCAGGATGGGCCGGGGGAATGGTATCCAGGGGGAGGCGCTGCCGGGCATGATGATGTGATGACGTCGGGTTGGGGCCATGCGAAGATGCGATCGTCACTGCAGTAAACTGCAGTGGATGACGTGCTTGCTGGGGGAAGGGCCAACAACGCCGGAAGCAGGGCATTAGCGACGAAGGCGAACACCTGCATGATGTAGACAAACGGATTAGTGGTGTGCACGCTTGCACAGCCACCGAGCCCACCTTACTTGATTTCAGCAATGAATGTTTTATTAAATCACAATATTTCACTGAGGCCCACACTTGCCAATACTTTGCCAACTATTTTGCCAATACCTCGTCTATTTAAGTCTCAGTCACATCAATCGCTACCACATGATACCCATCTGTGTCAGTCTGTATGCTGATTTTGTTTCTTGATGTGCACGTTACAGCTCGATCTGCTCCCTTTGTTGGTTATTTTCTTTAAAAGAGTATTTCACGCGGCATGATATTAGCTGCGGTCCCACATAGTCACCCAAGCGAAACTGGCACAAAGCTTTGGAAACGGGGGAGGGAAACAAAGTATAGAAGAAAAGAGCATATTTCGCAAAACCGGCTAATCGGGCTGGCACTGAAATCGGGAGGCATTTGTTTTGCTGTCAATGCGAAGATTTCAAACTAGCTTATATGAAACACAAGCTAAGTAGTGCACTCGGTCAATCAAAGGAAGCAAACTCTAGAGTACACTCTTGTGATGCCACCATGCAGACATGAGCAGAGAAGGAAATGTAGCTTGAGAACAGCAGCGCATGCAACAACCATATTGTTTTTAGTATTGCCGAAGGTGCCACCGAGTCAGAATGGATTTGAAAAGAAAAGGTACTGAGCAGATATTTCAGGAAAAAACTGGGCGTAGAAGTGAAGACGATGGGCAGAATACATCGGCCATAAGAGGTCAATAAAAATGCAACTAAACCAGTTATCACGCGATACTATTACCACAGAGAAAAGCTGTAAGGATCCTCGTTAGCCGTAACTACTGATAGTGCACCAGGAAAAGTAGAAATGCGTACGCAGTGAAGGAAAAGCAGTCGGCCGGAAAGAGCAAGTATGAAGGTTTCGCTGATTCCTGACAAGCTCAAAAAAAAGATCAGCTTTGATTACTGCACAAAGGTAGTAAAGAGCTCAGGCTAATAGCACAAGGTAAGAAGAAAAACATGGGCGACGCTTAAGCTCCACCTTAACAGGGAAACGTGATAGTGCACGCTCTTTACACCATCCACATGAAAGCATCATTTCGCACTCTCCTGGAGGTCCCCCTGCACAATGAAAACTCCCGACTCTTTTTCCCCAAGAACGAATGATGAACTCATATTCACTCAAAGCTCTCCGGGCAGCCTCTACGAGAAGTTTAAAGCTTCTCTTCTCTCAAACTGCGGAAGGCTTTCACCAATGGTGCTCCTGGGGTTTTGCAAGCACTAAAGAAGCGACGGAGCCGCGGAAGCCTTAGACAAGGATGACTACGCTGTCATGTTAAAAAAGACCACAATTGTGGCTGTGTACAAAGAAACTTCCGCTGCTTATAATGGTACCGAACAGGGATAGCTACATCTTCTGTTAATCACAGTGTGAAAAAATGAGAGACAGTGCGACATGCTAGTAACAGTTACGCCACTTTTTCATCGAGGAATTGAGATCGCATTTTACTTGACTCCCCAATCAAGAACAGAATATTTAACAGGTAGCTCTCTCCGTAATACACAGGAATAAAACACAACAGTGCTTTCTCTTGTAGCCCTTATGTACCTAACGGGCGCTTATTCATACTCCTCCCGTCTTTACTTCCCAAATTCCCTTTCCTATGAAGAGTAGGAGGCTAGCGATTTTAGAACGTCGGCTAAATTTCCTGCTTTTTCACTACAGGGTTTCTCTCTTTCTCCTAACCTCCGCCTCCTGGTGCTGAAGTGTTACAACCGAAAGCGCATGATAAGCCATGCAGAAAGAAGCAAGATGGGAGAAACAGCCAATATGCTAATTCTTCAATCAAAAATTGATATATAGGCAATTATTTTTCGGATGGCTAAAACACGCACTACACATTACCGATGCACTCAGTTTGCGGAGACCGGCAAAGTGCTGTTGCATGTTCTTTTTAATGGTGTCGTACGCAAAGTGTTGGTATAGCGGCGTAAGCGGGAGTGAAGCAACACCTTTCGGAAGTTTCAGGTTAGTTAACTAATTCGTTTTCCGATACCTTTCTTGGCGCCAGCAGCATCTAGGGCCAAATTTGCGTACTGACGGGAAAAGTGCTTTTCATTTTGCGAATAAAACGAACCTAAGCGCTCACGCAAACACACAGGCACATGAACTTCTGGCGAGGCCTATCAGAGGTGTTAATGTGTAGTAGTTTATCTCGTAATACCGCAAAAATAAGAGGAAAAATAATTAAGTACTGGTTCAAGGCAACGCTGTGGTGCTCAAAATAACGTAACTTGACAATATTTAGGGCATTAAACTGCGTGTTCTCTGCTATATTTAATGTAGATTGTTACCGATTCCCTTTCTGGAGGTCCTCTAGGTAAGAGAAAATAATTTGCTGACCTCTCTTGGTCGTTGTGTGGTGGTGTCGCCTCGCGAATATGCGGAAAATTATGCAGTTCTTTTTTTCCTTTGTGGAACCTTTATCCACCTGCTATGCCAACATCGTCAGATCGATTGGAAACAAAGGCAACCCTGAAACGTGCGCGATATAAACGTTTCGGTTTCACCTTCGGCCCACCACCTTCTTGGTCGACGTGCCTTCCTTCCGCGATTCTCTGCCTTCATTTTCTTTTTGTCCTTTACCCGGTCATAACTTCCCCAAGTTTCACAATTTAGTTTCACTGATGTCTGTTTCCTTTCTTTCCTTTCCGTGTACACATCTTTGCGGGATGAGTGGTGCGTGAAAAAGAAAATGAAAGCAGTGCAGGTGTGAGGACGTATGCGGGTCTCTAAAAGGAGCATACTTCCCACTACTCCCATTATAATTTCCACCCGAGCGGCAACCGTCACCGCTCGCTCCCTACATCGTCCTTGTCATGATCGCCTAGCGCCGCGGGCAGATGAGACGATCTCGTGCTGGCGACGTGACCAAACTGCCTTTCAGCAATGGCGAATAGTGGCACTCGACGTACGTGCTCTCGGGAAGTTTGCTCTAGCTTGTCTTTCATACCCATGTTTTTTCCTTTTTGCCGCTATTTCCTTTCCAGCTCCGACAGAGCGAACGAGACGTGTTAGCTGTTTGTCTTGATTGGAGAGATTTTAGTAATAAGGTGTATGCGTCGCTCTCTGCACTGCGATGCCCGCAATGGATGAACAAGGGCCAGGTGGTCATCTGTCTCTATTGTGTCTCGGAGACATCAGCGCTGAGGGAGGCATGATTAACAAGGATAGCAAGCTTGGCCCTAAAGCTTTCCGCCCTTGCAATGTGTCCAAGTGATTGATGAAGACATTGGGTCCTCTTGCAGTCTGTGCGCAAACGTGAGGCAAAGCCGTTGTTCCCGAGGCTTAAGAAATTCTATCTTCTGCGCTGGCTTTGAGTTTTCATTTCCCAGATTTTGAAAGCGCACAGAAAAACATAGACACTTTTCGGGCTCTCTCTCTTTACTGTGCTCTAAATTTATGTTGAAAATACAAGGGTATGGATCGTCAGTGGACTTGAGATGGGGAAACGCTTCCATTCATCTAACGGTAAAATGTAGGAGAACGTGGGAAACTGGAAATATTCTGATCCTTCTTGTGATCAAAATAAGCTGGAAATTTTTTTTTGTCACTATGGCTTACTGCCCATATTGTATTCGTTTATTATTTCGCTGGAATCCCTCGAGATGCCAACTGATTTTAATGCTGCTGAATAATGTCTTACAAGACAATTTTTTATTGAATTTCTCTTGTAGCTGTTCGCACATACGTGACACGACACAATATATTTGTTCATTAGTGGGCTGTATTGCATATGTAGCTATCATGTTGATTCTTTCTCAAACTGAATAGTGTCGACCACCCTTTTAGCCCGGTAATATTCCTTCAAAGAAAAGATGTACACTCGAGCCCACTTATAACGGGTGCAGATATAAGGAACACTCGGTTATGACAAACACGATTGTGCTACAGTCAAAATACGTACTAGGGCGATGGCAATGCACCTCGTTTACAACGAAAGACCTTATCCGCACCACTCAGTTATAGCAAATGAGTAGGCGCCATAAACTCTGCCACAAAGTTGAAAAACTCTTGTTTCCAGCTATCGCTGTTTCTAAGATTGTCTCTGAGCCCTAGGAAACACTCCAGAAAGCATATTTTTCTTCTTTGTTTTCAAGACTTTAAATGCATGAGAAAAGACGGAATATGTAGGTTCCCGATCAGACCATGGTGGTGTAACTAACAGCGATCTGAATCTCTCTGGAGTAAAGCGCACCAGGCTTCCAAACCTTGCAAATAGTTCAATAAAAGTCTTCAGTACTTATCGCAAAAGAACTCCGGCCTTCCGTTCCTTAAAGCCAGTGCACCAAGGTACCGACCATCACTGGACCAACTGTACTGAAAAAGACATGTTTTATTTTGATGGGGGAGTTCGCTGAGCTTACCTTTATGGAGCCGTTAACATAAGCAGCACTTTGAGACCATGTGGGAGCAAGTTTTACGAAACAAAAATATGTAGAGGAAAGGACGTAAGACGGTACTGAAATGAAATTGAATAAGTGCATGTTAGATGTGCATGTATTGCTACGTGGAGCTCTGAGCAACGAAATCTGGTACACTGGGAGGGCATCTAGGATCTGAGCCTTCATGAGCACTTATGAGCACAGACCTTCACTGTCTTTAAGAGCAGGGATACTCACTTCGCTATTGACTAAGTAACGCTATCTCTCTCGGCGAAGTCACTGTCGTCTTTATCGAAGTCACCGGTGCGCGTTCGGTGGGCCAAGTGGAATTGAAATGGTAGGACTTCAGGCGTATAACATGCACTAATATTGAATGCGGTGTAGCCGACGGCGACTTGGTATGGAGCGGTGCGATCACATATTTTCAGGTCGGTGGCGGAGCTTTAAACAGGAAAAGACTCCGTGCAGCACAGCAAACGTTTCTCACAGAAGCCCACACGGCAAGGCGGGAGCCGTAAGAAGATGAAAGCTCTAGTGCCGACTAGCAACCTGGTGGGCAGCGTCAGCTCGGGTGACGGCATCATGAGCCTAAGTAGCGTCGGAGTCGGCTGAAGGCAGTAAGGTGTCAAAGTGCATTAACGGCTGTCTTCCAAAAAAAAATCGAATGGAGAGCACCTGGAGGTATCATGGCGGGAAGAGTTGTTGTGATGGTCAGAAATGGTAGGCTAACCTCCAAGTCCGGGTCGTCGTGAGTGCTAGCAAACGACGACGGAGTGACTATATAGGTGCTCATGAAGACGACGATGTTGTGTGTGTGTGTGTGTGTGCGTGTGCGTGTGCGTGTGTGTGTGTGTGTGTGTGTGTGTGTGTGTGTGTGTGTGTGTGTGTGTGTGTGTGTGTGTGTGTGTGTGTGTGTGTGTGTGTGTGTGTGTGTGTGTGTGTGTGTGTGTGTGTGTGTGTGTGTGTGTGTGTGTGTGTGTGTGTGTGTGTGTGTGTGTGTGTGTGTGTGTGTGTGTGTGTGTGTGTGTGTGTGTGTGTGAGAGAGAGAGAGAGAGAGTGTCCTTCAAGCCTCAGGCGTTTGATTTCAACCCAGCGCAGCACGGTTCTTTGTGGAGTCTTCTTCGTTCGCCGCAGTATATTAGGAACATTGAGAGATATCAAGCTTAAGATCACACCTCTGTATTTTCATTCCAGCATAGCCTGTTACATTATCTAATGGGAAAACATGTCAGGACAACGTCCTGAGCAAATATCACTCCTCAAACAAAAACCTTTCCAGGCATTTACTCTAAATGCTGAATTTATGCAAATGGAGAACATTTTCACTCAGCGATATGAAGCAAAATTTAATTAAAATCAAAGAAATTGTCACCGGTGGTTTTCGCTTGAGATTTTCCAGCTTTCTCTGTTTCCGCTCTATTGGCATTTCCCGACAAACAGATAATTAAATGCAACTAGTCCAATCTTGAAGTCGTCCCTAGGAAAGGATTTGGGCACTGATTTATTAAACCACGTGGTAGCGCACAGTCGTTCTCGCTAAATGCAGCACAATGCCACCAGCCTAGATTCTTTTCCAAATATAGATCTTTTAGCATTTAGAGCCCGCGCAATTACTTAATTCCGGAGATGAAAAAAAATCAGAATGCCCGCTCACTTAGTGATGCTCTCGACCTCAAGGTGACCCCTGCGCCTGATATTCTGGGCGCCGACTTTAACCATACGCCATGATTTATTTGAAGCAAAGTGACTCCACTTGAAGCGTTCAGTGCCCTTACGTGGTCTTTTATAAGCTGCTTTGCCCGGCGGCTGCAGGAGTGAAATTTATGAATATAATCCTTGCAGCGGAAACAACTTTTTTGTGGACGCGAAACGCATTAACTTTCCACCTACTCAGGTCGATATGTGGTTTCGGAACTCTCTATCGCGGTATTTGTTTTGAGGTTGTACAGGTTATCTTGTCTCGTGAATAGAAGTGTTATTATGAGTGGCGAAATCTCCACAGTACTAATAACGTTTCGAATTGCTGAGTGTAGCGATCGCGACCAGCAGAAACGCCAGCTACTGAAGCTTTCAAAGGGAAATTGCATAAATGCTTGAACGTCTTCCGACACTCAAGTAGGGGATAACTCAGTGTGGGTGATAGTATTACGCAGGTGCGACAGTATACAAAAAAGGTAGTTACCGAGGATGGAGGCAGTACTCGCAGATGCATTGTGAACAACAGTTTGGAAACAGGCATGCCTATTGGGGATTAGAATTTCAGCCTTAAGTGTGGTGTAAATAAATGGGCTTGCACTCGAACAGCCGGAAGGAATGAGTACAATAGATTGTAAGTGTTGCCTCGTTTTTATGTTCAACGTGCACCCTGTAGAAGGAAAGGAAGAGTTAGTATGCTTTTTGTGAAGCAGAATATGTCAACTTTTTTTCCGGGACAATAACAGGTGAACCAGCCAGTTACACTATTATTAAGGCAACGTGCAAACAATAAATACAGGTGTATTTGTCTGCAAATTCTTCAGCTCTTGCGTTTGCAGTTTTTGTAAATTGTGCCAAAGTTCTGCCATGTTGAGTACATAAGAAATGTGGGAACGAATCCAGCACAGGGTTGCTGCTAGGACAAAAGAGTCGTTTTTGCAACAATTTATTCTGCGCGCCCCTGAATACGCTTGTTCCTTCTTGTAATCGCATGTAAAACAGCAGTTTGGTCCTATCTGGAGCACAGGGAACAAAATTGGTAGAAACAAAAAACGCACGGGCGATCACATTCTCTGACGCGAGAGAAGATTGTAAGCAGTATTGGTTGCGCATTTCGCTTTTACACTGATCACCTTCCCATTGTGTCTTTAAATTTGATGTGCACTTTATTTCATGCTTGCGAGGAGGTAAGTTGAGGGGTTTGTGGGATATACATTTTAAGCGTGATCTTTACACACAGACACCAACCCCCCTACCCCCAACACAGACACCACGAATTTTTCGCAGAAATAGCACTGTATTATTAAAGCAGTAAAAACAAAACCACGAGGCATATTCTCGCTGTCGTACTAAGTTCCGCGTTTCCTCTAAAAGAAAGCAAGCACAAAGTAAGAAAACAAGAAGACATTCCGTTGAGTATAACTTAAGGCATTCGGATGACCGGCCGCGTCGGTATGACGTAGGCAGCACGTGTTACACAAGAGAAGCCTACCCCACCGGCAGTCAACGGCTAAAAGCTGAGGTCTTAGGTCAATGTGTCTAGGTAAGACAAAAAAAGTATATGGCCACCTGTAGGCTACTGAGCAAAAGAAACCAAAGCAGTATGCAAAAGAAACAGAGTTAGGCACATCGCATGATAAAAAAAGTCCGTTCTGTGGCTTTATACGGTGGATTGACGCGAGGCTGAGGAAATAATAGACGAAGGAACAAAGAGCAGTAAACTTCGGGTCACAAGGACGCGTAAGAGCGCCACCTTGCAGAAATTGACGTTTTGTTTCTGGCACGAAAGGAAGGAGAAAGAGGGGAATGTAAGGTGCGCAAAATCCACAGAAACACAGCGGACGTACCCTCATGACGTATCAGCGACGATGCAGTTGCCGCCACTCTGTGACGTGAGACGGCTCAAACGCGTTTCGTACCTTACGCGGTTTTAGTTTTAATGTGTTGCGTTTTTATTATTCTGGTTTTCTCCAGGTCAGACATCTCCGCGCGCTTTTGCTTTTTTGTTCGCCGAAGGTGACGCCGGTTTGTAATGGCAGCCACGGACAAGAATCTGATAAGAAAACAGGCAGACAAATTGGCCCATGTTTTCAACATGCCCTTCTTTGGATTTAAGGGCTTTGGCGGCTGTTTTTTTTTTTTGTTGGAGCTCAGTTTGAGGAAAAAAAATGCTGCCGTCGACACTTCGAGTAAGAATTGCTGAAGGTGCTATTTTCTTGTAATTTAATATACTTTCTTTGCTCCTTACAGTCACTGGAACAGAAAAGACCATATCACTTTACTGTTGGTTGAACCACATTTTAGGACGTCTCAATAGCGGTTCGTATCTTAGAGTGTTCTTTGCAGCTTATGTCTCAATACTTTCAAAGAAACGCGAATTTCTCGAGAATCCCTGCCTTTGGTGAAGATAAACTGTTCATATATTTGTTAAAAAAGCATTTTATCAGGTCCCTTCAAACGAGTACAAGAAACTACGCGGACATCAAAGGACTCAAATGCACGATAAAAGTTAGTTTTATTTGGTGTGCTCAAGTGTGTGATGCAGCTTTGCTTTTCTATTAAGGATCCCAATATACTGCGCCTACAACGATTGTTCAGTCGACCGCCTGCTCATCACACTGCCCAAATCTGAAATCCGTCTGGTCGCTCACAGCAGCTAACACTGGGAGATTGCAAAAGATGGAAAGTAAAAGAGCTTTCTCGACATTTTGTTTATCTCCTCTTCACACGTTGTGAGTTCAATACTTTTGCAATGAATTGGGAGAGAAAGAACAGTCGATGACTGTTGACTATGGACGGTACAGTGCGAGCCAAAGCAAAGGACAAGGATGCAACAGAGACAAGCCCAGAGAGAAAAGTTAATATTCTTTTAAAGAAAACTAGTTTGTATATTGTGGTCATATGACCACTGAGTACCAGCAACGCATGCGTTGCGTTCGGACATTTCCTGGCTAGGCATTTTCAAATTTGTTCCTCGGTTGTATATTTGAATAAAAGCTTCAGTTTTCAGTCCAGCTCTTGTCCTCTGTTATTCTCTGTTGCGTGCGCGTAAGTTTTCGCTGGTAGTAACGGCAGTTAGCACTTGTAATTAAGTGGTGGGGAATAAATGCTCGTTTTCAAAATAAAATTTTCTCGACAATAAATTCGTCCTTCCTGCTCAAGAAATAGCAAAACGGCCGCGAGAGCCAAAACAATCTATTTATACTAAAGAAATCGTTGGATGGACATGTCCTCATTGTCGTTTCAAATGCCCCACGGGTAAGTCATGGTTGAAGCACATTGTGAAAAATGTTGTCCGTTAGGCTTCGTCCCAGTGGAGCAGCAAACGCCCTGGGAAGCAGGTTTTTATCGTTGCCAGAATTGCAGAACAACAGAGTTGCAGAACGTTGCATGTAGTTTAAGGCCAGACTAGAACGGCCATTACAGAATTTATTCATAGGGTATTATCGTCCGGCGTCACTGCTTACCGCGTCCCCCAGCCGCTGGGGCGCATGCGCTGATCGCTATGATGGACCATGTGCCAGCGCACGGTACCACCTACGTGTGCAGCGCAGTGGTAAGCAATGACGGTTTACGGTGCACCCAGTACTAAAGCTTGCCACAACTAGAATTTATTTTACATTCTTAAAGAAAGGCGGAGCGTGCCAACTAATAAAGTACCGTTGTCTAATAAAGCGGCCGTTAAAAGCCCCAAATGCAAAAAAACAAGCGCATATTGACTGTGCTGCAGTACACGAAAAAAGAATATGTGGATAAAATTCCGTGTGCGCCCATAAGGATGGCAACAGCTGAGGTATCTCCGCTGAACGAGCACATCAGCAAAATTAGTTTTTGTCAAGTTGTCAAGGCGGTTTTTGTCTAGAGTTTTCGAGACTGCTGAAGCTGAGTGGTTGTGTCTCTGCAGAAAAGTGCGCTTGAACGGCTTAGAATGAGTATACCAGCCATGCACTGCACATAGCTAAGGACGCCCGTCTTGTGGTTCACTTTCAATTAACTCCAAAAACTAATAGCTGCAAGTGAAGACAACGCACTAAAATGAACAGACCACAAAGTCCAAGCTCTAGCGAAACAGCCTTGCCCTTAAGCTATAATCGAGCTCCCTTGCAGCGAAATATTGAGAAAAGGAATCGTGAGAGGAGAATTGAGCATCCTCCTACTTTATGCCTTTCATCTCTTTCATCTTGACGTAATAATAATAATAATAATTGGTTTTGGGGGAAAGGAAATGGCGCAGTATCTGTCTCATATATCGTTGGACACCTGAACTGCGCCGTAAGAGAAGGGATAAGGAGGGAGTGAAAGAAGAAAGGAAGAAGAGGTGCCGTAGTGGAGGGCTCCGGAATATTTTTGACCACCTGGGGATCTTTAACGTGCACTGACATCGCACAGCACACGGGCGCCTTAGCGTTTTTCCTCCATAAAAACGGAGCCGCCGCGGTCGGGTTCGAACCCGGGAACTCTGGTCAGTAGTCGAGCGCCCTAACCACTGAGCCACCGCAGCGGGTTCTTGACGTCGCCAATTCCTCTTTTCGGTGTGCTATGAAGTAACTCTATTCGGAATTTCCTCTTCTTCTCTCTTGTCTTTTGATTTTAACGGAATATCTTAACTAACCCTCACATGAGCTTTCTTCACCTCTGTAACCTGTACAATAGCAAGAAGGCGAGTGAGAAAGTTATCTTTGTTCACAAATTACGATGTCAATGCCGCTGTAATCGCGGTGAAATTCCGTTATTTTCAGCGTTCGGTGACCAGTCTATCACATTAGCCGGCCGACCACGCCCAATAACGCAAAGCTTGCAGCATCACATTCGCGATCAGAAAGTGTCTGAAAGCTTAGATAGGTGGCCTCACCTCGGTTCGTTTTCTGCTGCAGTTGACCATTCTTTGCCCGGACAGATAGCTCTAGCGCACTACGCACGAGCTTATGTCACAATTTGAAGAAGTTCTCTTAGTGCAAATCATTTAGTGATGAGTTTATGTTTTTTGTGGTTAAGCTAGAGACATGTAGACGGTACGTTGATCTAGCTCTTGCAAGTCAACGAGTTAGCAGCTGATCTATTCCAGTGAAATTGCTACAGCTGACAAATGTGTTTTGCCGTGCAAAGCCTGCACATAGCTCAAAGAGCGCCATTTGCGACATGGTGTCTTCATCTTCAATTTATTGCCTTAATGACCCCTTCCGGGCAGTTACATAACGGGTGGAATTGCATGCAAGTATTGATTATAAGTATTGTACATCGGAAGTTGCGGTCGTCACTGGGCAGGTAATGGCAAGGCCGTTCCAGTCGATAGTCGTTTGGAGAGAAATGAACCAGCAAAAGTAGCAGTTCTAGTAAGTGGTCGAGCAATATTAAACGGATTTGCGCAGTGCGATGGGATACGTATGAAGCTGCTGTTACGTATTGGGATGATTGAGAGAACTATGAAATACCTTATGAAACAAGCAGATGCCAGTGATACGACGATGGCTGTAAGGTCCAAATGTTAGGAAGGAAGATTTAATGCTGTTAAGGTGGTATTAGCGTTTTATGGGCGATTAATTCAGCGTGCTGTGGTGTATGCTTCAGGTGACGTTTCAGAAATCCGATAGATATGTTTGCTCGTGCTAGGACGTTAGTTATATGAGTGCACCAAGAAATCGGGAAAGTTCACAGCTTTAGGTTATGCCATGGTATGTAAAAGACTACAAGTTGAACACATCAGTTGAGGATAGTGCAGTGAATACGACTGGCTGTTGGCGACAACGAAAGGATGCAAGTTTGAATTTGTTCGGATTTAGTTCATGAGCAATTGCTCTCACCATTGATGAACATGCTTGATATAATTTTGAAGAGCTGTCTGGTGGGATATTTTGGTCGCTGTGCGATAGATAACGTGGGCGTCGGCAAACATGTGAACGTGACATGTTTTGATGCGTTGGTCATAGTTGTACGTTAGGAACAAGAGTGAATAATAATATAATAATAATAATAATAATAATAATAATAATAATAATAGTAATAATAATAATAATAATAATAATAATAATAATAATAATAATAATTGGTTTTGGGGGAATGGAAATGGCGCAGTATCTGTCTCATATATCTTAAGGGATAAAGGAGGGAGTGATAGAAGGAAGGAAGAATGAGGTTCCGTGGTGGAGGGCTCCGGAATAATTTTGACCACCTGGGGATCTTTAGCGTGCACTGACATCGCACAGCACACGGGCGCCTCGAGGACGGAGCCTTGTAGAATGCCTAAAGTCACAGGGAGGAATAAATAAATTTTGTTTTTTAACCAAAACAAACTGAGTGCTATTAGTTAGAAAATCTTTATACAATGCGAGTACTCTAGGGTGTAAATTTGGTTGTTCTAGCTTTAGTAGTAAACCTGCGTGAGATTCGGCGTCAAATGCTTTAGCAAAATGTATAAAAAACTACGTCTGTTCGGATATTACTATTAAGATGAGCATGCGGATCATGAACGAAAAGTACCGATTGGGTTTTCTCCAGAAAAGCTCTTGCTGAAGCTTTATCGTGCAGTATGAAAAATCTTGTTACCATGCAGACAGTTCATGACTTCGTAATAAATGACATGATTTGAGATTTTGCATGGTACGTAGGGCCCGCAGATCTGTGCATGGCATCCTCAAGAAAAATTACTTCTTCTGTAGCATAGCCTTCTCTCAAGTGAAAAGTATACAACAGCTGTATCTTACCAGTACTCACCTATGGGGCAGAAACGTGGAGGCTAACGAAAAGGGTTCAACGCAATTTAAGGTCAATGCAGCGAGCTATGGAAAGAAAGATGATAAGTGTAACGTTGAGAAACCGAAATCCGGCAGAGTGGGTGAGGGAACAAACGCGGGTTAATGGCATCCTATTCAAAACCAAGAGGAAGAAATCGATTGGGCAGGGCATGCAATGCGAAGGCAAGATTATAGATGGTCCTTAAGGGTAACTGACTGGATTCTCAGGGAAGGGAAGCCTAGCAGGGGGTGGCAGAAGGTTAGGTTGGCGGACGAGATTAGGAAGTTTACAGGCATAGGGTGGGCGCAGCAGACAATGGACAGGGTTAGTTGGAGACACTAAGGGGAGGCGCTAGCCCTGCAGTGGGCGTAGTCAGGCTGCTGATGATGATAGCTTACCCACTGAGTAAGTGCGTTTCCAGTGTGTATAAGTAGCTACACTATGCACTACCGTCGAGTATCATGCTAGGGAAAATTGAAAAGTGACAGGTGTATTCTTAGAGAGTATTTGTCTGAATAATGGGCAGGGTACTAACCAGGACGACACAGATAATGAATGCAATTATAATTACTTGAGACATTAGTCATTTAAACAACAATTAAAACTTTATTGCAGCCCTTATAGAAAGTTAACCTTGGTCAACTTACTATGTTGACCTTAAATGTGAATTGTCAAGGACTTTACTCTCATTTCGATTTGCTCTCAACTTCTAACACGCATCTTTTGCTCGATGCTGGCCAAAGCATATTAGGTTCTGAACAACACATTTGATGACCAATTTGCCACAAATGAATACTTACTCTAGAGAATACATCGACGGGTTCTTTGGACGCCTACAGTACTGAGGACAAAGTCCTATTGAAAGAAATTCTTGAGTAACCTTCGCGCATAATTTTCTGAAGAAAGGTCCCTTTACTGGAGGGCATTATTCCAATGTTTCCCTGTTTTCTTTTCGGTTAAATGGCTGAAAATGTATGTCTGTTTTGGCACTACTGTCTTTTATCAAAGATTCCCGGAAACACTTGGCAGAGCGTGGGAGAATAGAGCGCGAGGGACAATGCGGATTCCACTTTTATCTCTTTTTCGCCGACTGGTGCGTGAAGAAAAGAACAAACCAAGAGCCATTATGGAGAAGCACCCTTTTTCAAAGTACCATTGAATTGTCTGCTCGCATAGACTAAAGCGTTCTGCCTTCTTTAAGACGGTTTTGCCAACAACAGACCGCGCAAGAGGAGAAAGGTTTTAGTGGCCGGTCTTTAAGTGCCAGGCATTGCCACTAACCAAAAAAAGTAAACAGAAGAAACAAGCGCTAGAGTACAATTCTGGAGCCACGACGCAAGAACACACACTGGTGCAAAACACAGCGTTGAAGTAAAAACCTAGCTGGCAAGAAAGGGACAGCGGTGGCGACGGCAGAGGAAGTTCACAGCTAAGAAGCGAAGTGCCTGGCTGCTGGTTGCTTTCGTTTTCTGCACAACAGTCTACACCGCATCCAATAGCTGCATTTTATATTCCCCTGTTATTATTTCTTTCATTTATTCTCTTCCGTACTGCTCTCTTTCTGCCTTGATCTCCCAAATTCCCTTCCCCGCGCACAGCCGCATGGCAGCTATTTTCAAACGCCAGCTAAATTAATTTTTTTTTTCATAACAAGGCTTCCCTCTCTCTCTCCCTCGCCCAAATATTTTCTGTTTCCGTTCTTTTTAGCTTTCCCTCTTCCTCATCGGCTGTTCGAGGCACGAGCAAATGCACTGCGGCCCCTTCGTAAACCATGCCATGCCGCTGATGCTCCTCAGAGGGGGCGCGGCCTTGCCCACCTCCTCCCATCTGTGGCCCTCACTAGCTGGCCGCGTTCTTCGCGATTGTTTGAGAAAGATGGCAGAGAGCAGTAGTAAATAAAGTGAAAGAAATAGGGGAGAGAGACGTGGGGAACGAAGGCATAAGTCCTCTCCGCCATCGTCTTTTTCAATGGGTCCGTTGGGTCCTTCAGCGGATACGGGTCTTGGTGGGCAACCTTCTTCCCCTATTTCGCAGTACACACGCGAAATATGACGCATTTAGGCCGACAAGCCATTACAGTAATGGTTCGAAGGGGGACGGAGAAAAGTGGGGAGGAACAGGGAAAAAGAATGGAAGAGCAGCTTTAGCTCCCAGGGAAAAGGGGGTAGAGAGTAAGGAGAGCGAACACGAGCGGGGAACGAAAGATGTCGCTAGTGCATCTGCGCTTTGCGTGCCAAAAAGCGGACGTGGAAGTCATATGACCGCTCCGTTCTTAGTTTGGCGATGTGTTTGAATTTCGTGGTACATGCCGTGCCACTAGAGGGAGGCAGCAGACCCCCCGACGGCGTCAGCATTGGTAAGCTGTTGTTCTCCATTGCCTTCGACAGAGGGTCTCTATTTGTTTACACTTTTTGTTGTAGCACAGCCATTGACAGCCATGGCTTTTGTGCTAGCGTTTCTGCTTGCAAATTGGGGGGGGGGGGGGGGGACACTGCTTCAGAAGTGTGCTTTTCGAAGCGGCGATTCTTTGCTATCGCACCATGTGGTGGGTTACTTTCTGTCTGCTATGTGTTTGATTGAGAGCTCAGGGAAGAGTCATTAAACGCGGACTCTCTACCACATAGTAGATACATCAGTAATTTGCTGCATAACATTTTGTAAATGAAAAATAAAGAACTCCCAGACATTCTGCATTCCTTGCTACGAAGCCAAATGTAGTCCACAGCTCGCCTTTTGTTCTCATGACTGCGCCCGCTCTTGTACTGGTCTACTAAAATTAGTACGTGAAGCCGATTAATAACAGGCCTTCTTCACAACCTTATGCAGGTTTGGCTTTTGGCTACAATGAAAAGTGGGCAACGCGACAATGTTCTATTGCGGCGACGTACGGCAATGCATTCTATCACTAATAAGGCCATTCACAGAAGCAGGACTCTATAAACATGAAATATAGGTTACCGAGAATTTCTTTGCGAACTGGGACCTACGCCATATGACGGAGGATGCGAAGGTTCAGCGAAATAGATTCATTTGGCAACTTTTTCTAAGACATAAATAAGGAGATTTCCGGCTGTGCATTGAGAATGGTGATAAAAGCTGGTTTATAACCTTGGTCATGAAACCATACAGCTCAGCACAGTGTGGGACAAGCCAAACTCGCCAACCAAAGAAACAAAATTGCATCGTCAGCTGCCAAAACCATGGCACAGTTTCTTGTGAGTGGCAAACTATTATTGTGGTTGATTTCCTTGAACTATCAGCGCTGTTCGATACGCTTCACGTGAACCACGTTAACCGTAACGTCGTAATACTCTAAAATCTTTGAAAAGTGTAAGCTACAAATAAAGCGCCGTGTTTTCTGCATTTCTGTAAAAATAAAATTCGACAATCCCTTAACGTTGTCAACCTATTCGTCATATGTAAAGAAGGCTGATTCGGGAATTCATGATTCCAAAAGGTATAATTTGTTTGCTCCTGACGGCGTCTAATGGATCCCTGGTATCGTTCACTAGTTTTCAGTGCGGCCCAAAGCCAATACATAAGGCTTTGAAGATGGCCTGTTAATTATGAGCTTTGTGTGCGCAAAAATCTGGGTGCAGCCATGAGGCCAGAAGGCGGGCTGTGGACTAGATATGGCTCCTTAGCAAGGCACGGAGAATGTTTTGCAGTTTCATGAATTTCATTTACAAACAAGAGTGATGAGATAAATTCCCAGCGGATTTACTATTACTATCCTGGGTTGCACAATGTGCTTTTTAATTTTTATCTTTCTTTGCTGTGTAAAGTGTATGGCGATGATTTTCTGTTGATTCTGAAGAGAATGTTAACTTGAATCGAGATATTGCTTAATGCTTTGCAATAAAGCCAGTATAAAGCCAGCTGTCATTCGGAAATAAAAAAAATATTTATTCGCTTTAATTTCATGCTCTTCTAAGTCGAACAACTATATTTCCGAAATATATGGCATAATATATCCAAACGACACAACTATCTCATAATTATGCTTCAACGCCAGCTGATAATGCTGAATTTATGCCAGGCATTTTTTTCTGTAGACCAATACAAAATATCGGCACGGAAACCAATTTTGCTATAAATCATTCCGTCGATTTACCTTATGCCTGGGTTAATTCCAGCCAGTGTACAGTCTTAATTAAATCTGAATATTGTTTCTATTGATGTTTGGGAACAACTGTTAGAAAACTTTATTATGGATCTTTTATTTCCTGCAGTTTTTTTTTGGGAGGGGGGGGGGGGGGGAAGATTCGCCCTGGTTTAGGCGATAAACGTGGACAGGCACTTCTTTGGGGCAACCGGCTAGTGAGTTAGTTCCACACAGGGAGACACATAAAGAGAAGATCAAGTCGAAGCGAGAAACAGCAGATAACTCATTTCAATGAAGAAAAATTAAGTGCTCCAAATGCGCCTAGTCCGCTCCTGCCAGCAGTCTTCTGCTTTATCCACAAAGCAAAAAAACTGAAAGGCTCTGTGGTGTACAGAACAAAGGGATGTAAGTCGGGTGGCAAGAAGCAAAACCGAGTTACTTAAGTTCACACTCCAATAGTTTACCAAAGTAGATCCGCCTAACTGGCTCCGAATAAATGCAGAGTACTGGCGACAATGAGCGAAATAAATGTTGAGGAAAATACATTGTGCGAACAGAAGCGCGCATGCGCAAATGGACTGATCTCGGCCTCATGTGCCTGGTCACCATCGCGATGAGTAGTGGATTTATCTTCTTTTTTTTTAATTCAGCAGAACAAGCGTTCAAGATTAGGGCGCTGCGGTGCCCAACCACAAATATATGCCCCGACACGTCGACCTTGCTCGCGTAGATGCCGCGAGGTCGTAGGGAGGCGATTTTGTTTCGGTGAGAGGTCTGGCTTTAAAAGTGAGAATTTTGTTTTTTTTTTGCGTCCACGCGCTAACCTTTCTCCTCCGCACCCTACTCCTGAGCCGCTCATACCTCTTTTGGACACGCATAACGTTTGGGTGCAGCACCTAGCGTGGCACGGCAAGCTTTTCTTTGTATCCTTTAGGTGCATATTTCTTCTCGTCGGCTGTTTAACAATCCCTCTCTACCATGGTAGATACAAGCCGCATTAAGCTGTCCGCCCAACCAGAAGCCTGCTAAAACCATGGCCCGACAGAATAGATGTCTTGCCAAGGTTGGTCCAACTTTGTTCGCTTTGTGGCGGCCAATTAGTCTCACGGAGGTTTTCCATTTTCTTTCTTTGTTTCTTTAGTTTCTTCGCTAGTCTCGCTAAGGCATTCCGTTCGAGGATGGAAGAACACGCCAGTTTAAGTTTAATGGCTAACACCTCTGATTATATTCATCACCAAAAGCACCGAATGGTTAAAGTTTCTCACGAGAAACGGATTTATGCGCCCCGGTGCGGAACTGACGTGTGTTATTTATGAGTTCATTATTTTTCCGATGAGAATACTTCTAAATTTGTTTCTTGTGACGCTCGAGACTAATTGTGATTTTAATGTCAGCTGTTTGCCGTTACTTATGTGGAGGAATTTCGCAGTGGCGTCTAGGCATCTTCCAGCACAAAAGGTGAGAGGTCCTTATTTATTAAATCCGTGCACATAATGTTTGGAAGTTTTTTATAACGTTCAGACAGAAAAAGGATGTAGTTAATCTCGATTCTTTTGCCACTGCGAGTTTCGCTATGTGCAGGTTCTGATAAATGTCTCCAACCCGCTTTGTAGCTACAAGTCCTACTTAAATCGCCGCCCTGTTTCATCTAACACCTGGAATCCGCAGCTTGCAGT
This sequence comes from Amblyomma americanum, assembly GCF_052857255.1. Lineage (NCBI taxonomy): Eukaryota > Metazoa > Arthropoda > Arachnida > Ixodida > Ixodidae > Amblyomma > Amblyomma americanum. Next base: position 61,839,152 of record NC_135507.1, on the reverse strand, counting down.
TTCGGGTAGCATTAACGCACATTGCATCTCAGCACCGCATTCCGGATACATGCATATCTTTTTCGTTACAGAGCTGTACATGTTTTTTGGCTGCCTGGAGTAAGAATTCGTGCCGTGTAGTACATCCCGTGGTCCCAATAATCAGAGTGCCGTTTATGTTAACGACAATCAAGGGCAGTTTATTGTTAACGACCAGCCTAACTTTACAACTTCCCTTATCCACTTGTTCGCGAACGATTGCGTTATTTGTCCCGAAGTAGCTTACCCTACAAGGGTTTCTGCGTTACAAAGTTACCTAAACGCATATCTGAATGGCGTAGGCCACGGATTTTAAGGTTAGAAATCTAAAGTTATGCAAGTGTCACTGTAATATTACCCCTGCTTGATATGCATTAAATAATATTCCTTTGTATTCCGCTACCTATAAATGCTTAAATAAGCACATAACTAATCTAAGCTGGAAGCAACATATTGATTACATTATTAATAACAGTTATCCCATGCTTGGCTACCCGCTCAAAACAATAAGCCAGCCAGGCTAAACATATGCCTCCGCACATCTACTCGGTGTAACTCAACGTTTGGGTGCAGTTTATTTTAAACTGACTACATAGAAGACTTTAGTACAGCCGTGACCGAAAAAAGATCACCCCTAATTTTCTTTTTTATGGGGGTTTAACGCCCCGAAACGACTCAGGCTATGGGCGACGTCGTAGTGACCCTGTTGAAAATTCCAACATGATTTCTACTGGATATCATTATGGACACATTGGAAACCACGATGAGTGCGTTGGAAAGATAGTGGTGACGGAAATAGTACTGGGCTTGCTGGAGATATGTTGGGCACGCTGGAGACCGCTAGAACTCATGGCGGCGTAAATGGAGAGAGTTTTTGGCACATGGCAGATATGGTGGAGGCAGCGAGAGCTCATGTTGGTGACTTTGGTGACAAAGCTGGGCTAGTTGGGCACATGTTGGTCGTAGAGTGGGCTGCTGTAACTCACGTTGGTGACGATGGAAACACAGCTGGGAGGGTATGCTAGCCGGTAGCACTCGGTGTGCTGAACGATACTGGTCTCTAAATGCTTGTGCACAATTGCGAATCTGAAGCGCATGTGCGTGCCACCGTGCAACTCGCAAAAATCGTTCGGATGATATTTTAATGGGTTTAGGCATGGGCTGCGAAGTTCCGGGTCATGCAAGTACACAGACGATGCACCTTGCTATCAGCGTTATGACGGCCACGCGGCAAAAGTACGCTGCCTGCAAGCCTCAGCATCGTGCCGCTTCGTATTATCTACCACCATCCACAAACGGGACATGAACGCCCGAGCGCGTCCCTCTGAATGACATATACTAGCGTCGCTGAGCGCTTCACTCTCTCTGCGAGACAGTACTGTACGGTGCGGGGGCTCACGGTTTTGACTGGGCTTGGCTACAGCCTACCGTAGCCAAAGCTCAGCAGATTTGATGACAGTCCAAGCCACGCTCACGAGACGTTCTGGCCCATTAAGAATCCCCCACATTTCAAACCTTTCGCTGGGCAGAACTCTCGAACTAAGCTCTCCAAACTAAAGCATCCGAGGCACAACCTGGAAGCAAACCTATATGGCTCACGTTCACGACAATGGCTGAACATTTACTATAAGTATTTCGTAGGCCACAGAAAGGAAAGACGCCGTTCAAGTATATGAAAGTGCGTATATGAAAGTGTTCACGTATATGAAAGTTCGGACATGAAAACTTCTTGGCAGCTATAGAGGTGCATTTGCAGGCAGTAATTGTGAATCCTTAGAAATAATTGTGCTAACATGGCCACTACGTCCGAAGTTCAATGGTCGGGCTGGATGAACAGAAGGTTTCAAGTTATCAGCAGGGCTTCAAGGTTAACTGCTTCGAGCCTATATAAATTCTTGGGAGCCAATAGTGGCACTGAACATTTGCAAGCAACAATCAAAATCAAGAAAAGGCCTATGTCCTTGACTTGACTTCTCGCCGCTGTATAATGGAACTAATCTGATCACCACAAATTACGGGTTTACACAAAACGGTACCTATCTGGCACGCTACTCACCACTGTGCGCATTGTGACGAGTTAAAAGTTGTGGTGCCCATTTCAAGGCAGCACGCCCTGTAGGCATTTTCCAAACACGAACACTATGAAGCTTTACCGCCTACCGGCAGCCCTTTCCGTAGCCGACTGGCTCTCTAATCACAATGTCAAATTCACGAATTCTTTTTTTCGCAATTTCTGGTGCTAAGAAGTAAAATATGAAGCCGGAGATTACATTACAGATCATATTAATTTTTATTTCCACGGTTTCTTTCCACCTCACCTCGGGATTATTTTTAACAGGTGAGTAACGATCATTGCGTATTCCTTTTAAAAGATTGTGGCAAAAAAAAAACGAACAAATCTAAATGAGTGAAGAGCAAGGGCAGCTGTTGCATTTGCAGGTTGTTTTAAGAGAGAGCTTAAAGTTCAAGTTCTTACTTTTTCTATGCAGCTGCGTTTCCTTGAGGGTGAAATAAAATAGAAAAAATGGAAGCACATCTGCTTCATGAGAGACTGTAATATAAGCAAGAAATTTAATTATTTCTTTAGTGTTTTATTGGGTTTATGCCTTGTGGTCCCGCGGGAAAGAATCAGTGAGTATTACTGCGCTCCATCTTCATTGCAAGATGATAAAGCTTCAAGTAGTACCACTTATCAGCCGATCAGTAGCATAACCTTGTTAGCGACGTTGTGCCTTTATGAATTTAAAACAGAGCACTTAAAACCTTCCTCCTCGGTATTGTGCAACATTAATTCTCCCGGAATTATCTCGGGCTATTCGCCGTTGCGTAGTTTTTCGTAGCCATGCATTATCCTTCATTACACAAAGATATCTGGAACACGTTCATTGATATGTAATTAGATCCCAGATGCTGCCTTGTGAACGCACTGTGGAGAACGAGAAAAGCTGTTTCTGCGATCAGAAAACAATAACCTCAATTTTACTGCTGGTTATATTATTTGATAGACCTCGTCACGTAGCGATCTAGACGCACAGTTAGATGAACTATTTTTGTATGAATGAATGAGCACAAGCGAAATTTAAACTTATATATCTAAGTTCTTCCTGAATTAGCAAGCATCGCTATTCATCATATCGACCTATATATTTGAACGAGGTTACTCAGAGCTCTGCTATGTAGAAGTACCGTGTGTGCTCTTGTTGATAAAGCACTAGTTGACAAGTAGACGAATATAAGGAAGAATAAATTTATATCTATACCAGAAAGAAAAACTTATGAACAAAGATGAAACAGCATATTCATAATGCAAAGAAGCGCCGGTTTCCACAGTTCAGGGGCAGAAAAATTTCAAAAATTTCCCGCACACGCACTTCTCACAAAAATAAATGCAGCAAGGCCATCATGAATACGCACTACCGTGAGCTAATTCTGGTCACTACTGGATGATTATTTTTAATTAGCGTTATCAAGTTAAAATGTTTTTCACCGGGTATTTAGAGGATATTGCAGTAGAGTGAACATCGGAAAGGAAATAGTGAACCTTGTGCCCGCAGCTTGCTTATGACATACAGAGATCTTCATTTGCGAAAGTGGTTCCATAAGTGCATAGCAATTCTTGTTACGATTACTCTTTTAGGGCTATGTTACTTACTCCAAACTGTTTGCTCTCCACGCGATCACGGTTATTATCCTTGAAAAGAGCGAATAACTCAAGAAGGACTACTTACTTTAATGTGCAATAAAAAAACAGAAGAGGCTTCTGGATTTTCCCATCTTTACTGTGCCCGTATTTTAGGACACACATCTTCCTCATAGCATTTTGCTTATATCGCTTCGTTATTTCTTTAACTGTTTTTTTGTTCTTGTCTATACGTATTTTCTGCTTTACACCTCCTGCTGGTGTTTTTCACCTTGTGTACTGCGCTTCCTGGTCCCCATTGAAAACTGTAACGCACCGTGGCCAAGCTGGTGGCGTGTCGTAGCGCCATCATGCGGCCCCCACTAAAAATCCTCCTCGCAATGTACGATGCTGGTCCAGCAGATGGCGCCATATTGCAAGCACAAATGCTATCGCATTACTGCACGTAAGTCGTCTTAAGTGCCTTCTTGAATCTTTATAGTGTTTTAGTTTAGTGCATAAGTGTCCTGGTTGCCTAATGCTGCTTTCTGCTACATTATATTACACTTGTTTGAGCATATGTGCCCCTCCTGCGTACTATATACTCGGAAGACATTTATTTCGTACGTGGTGAGCCAGAACCTCACGTTGGCCGAATTATTATTCGGCCTTGCGACAATTAGTGCCACCAATACGATAAAAAGGTGGGAAGAATTAGTAATAAAAGCGGACGTTTTCACCAATGTCGCAACTTTAACATGCTGTAGGATTGCACTATTAATATATAAAGGAAGCAAGTGTAGCATGGGAACTTCTGAAAGAACAGTATGCCTTAAGATGATGATGACAATGATGTATGAAATTACCATGAAAGCTACAGACAACACATACTGAAGAAGTTTTCATCCAGCATAAGCGGGAATCAACAAGAAACATGCGACAATAAAAAAATGTCAACTGGCTGGTAAGAAACATATTTACAACAAAACAAAACAGGGAGGTCAGGTCTTCAGTGAAACGACTCCCTCAGCATGGTATACAGTGCTTTAATGAATGATTCGTTTGTGGTCAGATTTTAATATTGTGGTAACAAAATAAGCGCTACTTCCTGGGCCCGAATTCTCTTAGCAGTGAGCATGGCTATGTCTTCTCTAGGGTGGAAACACAAGCTTATATTATTAATATGACCTAAACGATATGCTGTTTCGGAAATACCTATTTGTCGTATTTAAGGATCCTGATTTTTATTTTTATTTTCAGATTAATACCATAAAAGCTGCCATGGTTTTTAAACAGAAGTATCAGTCTTGTCTGTCTTTTAGAATGGACGAATATTAGCTTTGAATATTTATGTCGTAAAGACTTGCTTCATCTCTGACATGTATTTCAGTGCCGAAATACCATCGTGGGCTGAGTACTTGACCACTACCTGACACGTAGCGAAGAAAAAAGAAAGAAAATAATGAAGTATGCCAGCTCAGGAACCCGATCACATATCTGAGCAAACACGCCGCCGCTTTCTTTGGTCAATACAGAAGCAGCCTTAGGCTGTTAGCCTTGAAATTAATGAAACATCTCATGCTTTCGCCTGACACCACCTTTTGCATATATTACGAAAAATGAAGGAATGCCTTTCAAAGAGAAGATTTAAATGACGTTGAGGTATCAACAATCTGTTCATTCAACATTTTAGATGGGTCGTGACATCTGGGCATTCTTGAGCAGACGAAATTCTTGTGAAACACTTGATTTCGATCTGTTGTATGTGCCTACCTCTAATATACTGCCAGAACAAACATTCTTTGTGGATATTCATTTTATTCTTATTGTACTTAATTTAGGTATTTATGCAAAAAAGATATATTCGCTCGATGTAATAGATACTATAAAAAGTAGAAAAAGTCGTTGGTACTACCCATAGGAATGCTCCTCTGTAAACTAAAAGCGCTCTAGGGAAATAAGCTTGCTTGCGCCAGAGAATCCTGAACAGTTCTGTCCACTGCCTGTTTTCCTATATCTGATATTTTATTACCAGATGTGTTGCTTTCTTTTTTCCCTTCGTTCTCCAGTTGTTCTCATAGTGGCATTCGTTTGGTGTCACATACATGTGTTTGCGAATTCAGTTTCTTTGCTCGAGGAATTTGCCAGAGTTTGCGCTCCACTCCCTGGCTGAGCAAGCGTTTCCTAGCGCTTTCTACCAATCCAAGTTGTTTCCCTCCTTCTGTTTTGTATTTGGTCGTCTGTGTGCTCACCTATTCTTGCAGTCCCAGTGTGGTTCACAATCGGACTCACGTGTTTGCTGTGCAATGCGAACACTGCCGTCGCAGTGCGAATAGATTTTCCACAGGCTGCGGTTCTCTGCGGACCCCAATCCACCGGAGGCGGTCGATGTCTGGCGCTTACCGCAGCGTTGCACCGCTTATGTGTTCTAGCAGGCAGCGGACTTCGCAAGGTTCTTCTCTGCCAGTTTCGAGGGTCCCGGTCACTCTCTTCTATTTATATTTTCGTGAATTTTGTCTCTTTAGAAGAAATAAATATACAAACAGTCGGAAAGATGGCTGCAGTGCAAGATATTTTCAGCAGAAACTGAGGGTCTCGTTGATAACTCACCTAGAGAGCGCAGAACCAAGGCAGCGCTTCCTGATTTCGTGTCTATTTTTCACTACGGCTGACAGCCTCTGATGAATAGAAGTGCGGCGTCTTGTTTGCTTAACGCGAAAGAAAGAATGATCTCATCGGAAGAAAGAAGAAGTAGTGCCACGTAAATCTACCGTCGCGTCAGCCTTCGCCTGGCATTTTGCCGGTAAAAGTGAAGGCGTGGACTAAACTGTTTTTATTTTGTGTCTGTGTTTTATTGCACATTAGGATATCTGGCACGGAAGTGGAACTAAGGTCATGAATGCTATTCGCGGTGCACTTAAGCACAAGAGAAGTGTAAAGGTCTCCGTTCTGATTTATTCTTCGTCTTCTTCTTCTTCTTCACCCCAGGTATATGGCACATAGCCACGCGGGGGGATTGGCCAAGGTGTAGTTGAATAAACAAAGAAGTTTCCATGGAAGATGAAGACAAAATTGTAGCACCAATCGTGAATTTTGAAACATCAATGACTAAAAACAACAGAACAATATTGACAGTTAAATAACAGACAGCATTTTGGTGAAAAAAGAAGAGGTCGTCGAACTTTAAAATTCTTGCATGTCGCCTTCGTCTTCATCAGGATTTTGTTTGTTGCGGTCAACATTTTTAGGCCATTTATAAATATCAGCTTAGGCTTAAACTTTGTATTAAACTTGAACGTGGAAAGAACATGCGAATGGAATAACTCACAACGAAACCACACGTCCTGCAGTTCCTCTTACTTCGCTTGCAGGACAACCGTGGCGATCCCTGGTGCGCAGAAAGTGAACACAGTGCCAGCATTTGGAGCTACCCGTTATCAAAATGATCAACAGGCTTTCATATACTTCTTTCATGCTGTATTGCCTTCCTATGAATATTTATTTTTTTCTATTCCGATAAAATTTTCTACAGGCTAAAGTCTACGTAGAGTGTATGGCTGTAAATCTATAGGCTGTCTATAGACTTTCAGTGAGATTTATTTTCTCTACAGACTAGTGTATAGGATTTGTCTTTGGGAAGTCTATAGGTTATATTTCACCGTTCATGAGCGTTTAATGTGCCAAAGCGACTAAGGCTATTGGGGAGACCGTAGCGAAGAGCTCTGGAAATTTCGACCACCTGGGGATCTTTAACGCGCACTGACATAGCACAGTACACGTGCCTCTAGAATATCTCTTCCATCGAAATTCGATTACCCCGGCCGAGATCGAACCCGCATCTTTCAGGTCGGCAACCGAGAGCCATAACCACTCAGACACCGCGGCGGCTGCAAGAATTGCATTATAAAAAAACATTTATGGACTGCATTAAAAATTTTGCGGCAGGTTCGTGGCGACATGAAGGAGGCTTCAACGTTAATCGAATGTGTCTTAACGTAAGTTATTCTTACGTGAGTACTTTTAAAAATTGTTTCACTCGTAGAGAAACGAGAATCTTGACAAATGCCCAGCGCAGAGCAGAGGTCAGAAGTTCGGAACTTAAGAGGTGGAAACAAATATGGAGGTATACCAGGCTTCTAATCAATTCAGAAGCGTGGGTGGCTAAAGTAACCATGTTAAAGTTACCATTCTGGAAAATGATCGCAAAGTTTAATATGCACTCTAATAGTTGGGGACGAGCCAGAGATCACAACGAAGAGAAAATCAAAATCTACAATTCTGGTAGTGCACGTTGTAGACTGGCGTACATCTGGACGTGGAAGTTGTCGCAAAATATTTGTAAGAATTTTGCGGGCAATGCTTTCCACCTCCTCTCTGAAAACAGGGCTATGTTAAAAAGGAATTTTTTGGACAACCCTGGACGGACCTTTTCCACGGCGCTAGAAAACGCTGGAATTCATAGTTGTTGAAAAGGACGTAGAAAGCTTGGTTAATAATCTCAATTATTTAGCTATCAATTCAAAGCGAAAGAGATTACACCAACTGCTACTACATAGAATGATTCTCTTAGAGGAACTTAATACGTGCGGAATATACGGCGGGTTATTTATAATGTATTTTAAACGCATTTCTTATGCATGAACGCACAAAAAATGCAGGGAATACGTGTATGAAATTTCATTCTTTTTCTTAACAAGATACTAGAACCACGTGTATATTCCTTCACGTACTTGACACGTGCCAGAAGCATGCTATGGGTGACGTGTTTTTGAGAAGTTAAAATTTGTCAAAAACACAAATTAAAATTTGTCAAAAACACTTCCCCTAAAGCGTCCTTCGTGCACGTCAAGTGCTTGAAGAAATATACATGTGGTTTTAGCATCTTGTTAAAACTGTATATTCGCAAATTTTAAATTACTTCCTCAAGAGTGTACATGAATTTTAACAAATTGGCAGCCCTCATAAATATATTTTCAACACATTTCAAGTTGATGTAGAATAATCTACTGCGCGAAATAGCGTTTCGGGAAATCGAATTTTATGTTGGCATTGAGTTAAATGTGTACTTTCGTAAATATGAAATGAAATGGTCCAAAGTATACTTCAATTCTAACAAATTGCACTCCTCATATGCATATTTGCCAGACATTTTGAGCTGCCATGGAGCAATCTAGTGCTGTAAATCACGTATCGGGAAACTGACGTAACTCCTTCTGCTCTGTCGTGATTTCATTTATCGTAACTTCTGGCAGGAAGGCAACCACCACTTACATTACACGTGGATAAATTGAGAGCATTAAACCGGCAAGCATGCCTCGGGCACCTCCGGGCACGAACAATCGAGGGAAAAGTCCCCGACTCGCCAGGCCGAACGGCTCCCTTCGATGCCCATGCAATTGTTGCCAACGCTTTGACTCCTGACCGATGTCTGGCGTAAGCTGCGACTATTAATTTCTAGTTCGCCTGTTCGCCTTCAGATTCGAACGCGACATGTCCTGCAACTGTGTGGCAATTTGAGGCCCCACAGTCTATTTGCGCCAGAACTACCGCACCGAGAAAGATTATGTATCTTTTGTGGGGGGGGGGGGGGGGGGGAGGGGCGGGGTATATAACGTAAGCCAAGTATATTACGTTTGTCGGAACTCGTCCAGTTTGCTGACGTCGCTTTCTGTCGGCATTTGCGGTGTGACATCTTTCTCGTTTAAGTCGCGTCACGTGACATTTAGGCGTCAGTGCTCCGAGCCTGTCTTCGTGTTTCCGTCCATTTCTCGGGTTTAGTGCTCTTGTGTCATGCACCAGCTAGCTCAGAAATGGTCTTCAGACAAATGATTTTAGGCATGCATGTTTTCTCATAGCGCTTAATTGTGCCAAGCAGGGCTGAAAAGTTTCCTTCAAATTCGAGCATTTTTAAAAATTAAACGTGCCTTAGCGCTCGAATAGCACAGACTAATGAAAAAATGCTTGGCTCCTTCATACTGCGAACAGACGTCAAAAATTACGTGATTGATTAAATTGTAGATAACATCGGCGGTTGCAGCTATATACATTAGTAAAAAAATTCACAATGATAATGAGGTATTCGTACGTAATTTATTCCTTAGGGAACATAGACCATGTAGAATACCGCATTATAAATGCATCAGAAATGGATATGGACAGGGCCCATCAAAATATCGAAAGCCAATCTTTAGTTCAAACTGAACCAATATTTATTACATGATCACAGCCGACACTGCTCAGAATGATGGGTCACAAACTTGTCATATTTCTACGTATCACGTGTACATAAGAAACAAACAGGAAATATTCAGTATAAAGTAAACAGCCTTTTCGCGCCATAACACCTGAAATAAGTAGAAAACATTGGTAATATTATTACCAGAGATATGCACATCACTCGCACGTCAGAAAATTGGCGGCAGATTTTCTGCGTCAAGTCTGCAATAATTCATTCGATGATTTTATCAAGAACTCAAAAATATCCATCCTAAAGACATTGAACTGTGGATTGGAACTTTCTATCAGTTCAGTTTTCGTTCGGCTTATTACCTTAAATTTCCCTGTAGGGGAATCACACAAGGGATGGGTTTTCATACAAATAAAAACAATCTCGTGACAAAAAATCATTGAACAAAACTCTCCGTGTGTGTGTAACTGTGGAAGTGTAAGAAGGGCCATCGGCTTTTTTCGGAACGCCAACGCCGATGATGCTGTGGTTGCCGCTCAACAGGGACCCCTATCGCTATCGCATTAAATCCAATTTTAAATAATGTGTGGGGGGGGGGGGGGGGATGCTGGGGTAATAGGCGTCGTTTGCTGCTCTGCGGTTTCGCGTCCTGAACGAAGCGTGATCACAAGTGTTGAGCCGGTGCATTCAACCTTGGGCTCACTAAGACGCTTTCCTGACTGTTTACCCAGCGTTTCCAAGCCCGTGTTTCGACAGCTTCGCCTTGCTCTTAGAGCTCGCAGTTATGGCGCTCGCAATACGGGATTTGGTTCGGAAGCTACGTTACTAAGTAAAGCGCCGTAAAAAGGCTTTTCGTTTGTTCTGAGAGAGCTTGCGTTAGAAATCGCTTCATAAGCTCAATGTTTACTTTTATGGCAGTCGTATCTTGTATAAACCGACACGTGGGAAAACTGAAGACACAAAAAGTAAACTCTGCCGATTTCTTTGGGTCAGTTGGGTAAAAAAAAGGCAACATTATACGCGGCGTGAGTGCTAACGGGGCACAGATATTTTCCTTATTAATCTGAAGCTCAGTTCATTTTGAGTGCCACGCCACGTCTTCCTTGCGCAGTAAAAAATATTTCTTTTCTTGGAGTTTGCTACAGTTCTTTTGAATCAAGTCCATCCTTTCGGGAAAGAATACTAATGGAAAAGATGAAAGACGCCTGTGTGCCGGTGTGATACCCAGCGAAAGCTTAGAAATGCACCGTGTCAACAGCGGCTTAAGATCGCTTTTACAGAGCTTTCAAAGACAAGGCCTCTCCATTTTGAAAAACATGATCATAAGTTTGTTTCGAAGCCAAAAAAAATTATAAACTAGCATTTGCTATGTGTGTCTGTATATACTGCTCTCATTACCAACCTTCAAGCCGCCTAGGTAAAAAATCTTTGGCATTTATGTCACATTACGAAAAGAATCACAAGAAAAAATTGCTGAAAAGAACTTTTCGGAGGTCATGGTAATTAAGCATGAAATGATATACGGGCTTTCAAATAATGCCGCTCTTCACAATCTTCAGTGGTGAAGGGAAAGCGAACAGCATAAGCTTATGCATTATCATGGCATACACAGGGAAAAAATCTCTAGTACAACACATCATTATCAGTGACCTGTTCGCTAACGAAACAGACTTGCGTGCTGTGGTATGGTAAGGCATGGTAGGTAGATGTGGTACGTTGGGTTAAACGAGCTTAACCATAGGGAAACAGTGATTCCTTAGAGCTGGTCTTCGGGATCATTTCGCTTATTCTGCCGTCTGTTATGTACACTGACATCGCAGACAACGCAGGCGTCTTACCACTTCACAAGCATTGAAATTTAGCTGCTGCAGCCGGGCTTTGTTGCCGCGTCGTTGGCCTTAGCCACCGCACGGCATGGCCTCAAAGGCGCTCCGCGTTGGTTGAGTTTCGTATGGCATGGCATAGCATTGCATAGCATCGTATAATGTGTAATAGCACCGTATGGTGTACTATGGTAAGCTATTGCCGCGAATCTGTGTACTGCTTGTTTGTTCATTCTTTAATGTTGCCGGCACGCGGCTTATCGCTTTGTTTGCGAGACGCGACCAGATTTATCTAGATTGATGGCATCCAGACGGAGCCGATTCTACGTTGTTCCAGAATGTTGTGTTAACTTTGCACGCCGTATCTCGAAAGTTCGCTATCAGCTTGAAATTGAGCACGTTCAAGAGCGGCGGGCATTCTGTTCGACGACCGCCGAGCACAATTGTCGCTACGCCGCCGCCGAGTCATTCAGTTCTTTGTGGGCGCAAGTCAGCCTAATAAGAAGTTCCTGTTGGAAACCGTTTTCGCGCTCTTTCCGCACGGCAGACTGCAGTCACTACTACTTGAGAGAATGTATGTTATGGTAATGTAGGGTATTGTAATTGATTTATGGGTGTTTAACGTCCCAAAGGGACTCAGGCTATGAAGGAGGCCGTAGTGAAGGGCTCCGGAAATTTCGACCACATGGGGTTCTTTAACGTGCACTGACATCGCACAGCATACGGGCCTTTAGAATTTCGCCTCCATCGAAATTCAACCTCCGCGGCCAGAATCGAATCCGCGTCTTTCGTGCCAGCAGCCGAGCGCCATAACCACTCCGCCACCACGGCGGCTGTGTATAACAGGTATGGTATTAGTGGCTATGGTATGGTGTCGCATGGCACTGTAGAGTATCGTATGCGTGGTATGGCATGGTATGGTATGTAACGTATGGTATAGTATTTTACGGTACTGCATGGCATGCGGGCTTAAACTCTTCGAAGCAGCACAGGTGCTTTGAGGGACGCTGTAGTGGAGGGTTCCGTATTAATTTCAACCATCTGAACTTCATAACCGACGAATGATATCGCAAAGGAGACACGAATTCGCTATGGCCGGAGTCGATCCAGCTACACTGGGTTTGCATCCGAAAAGTAAGTAGCCGAAAATTAAAGTAACTATCGCGGCGGGAGAGGAAGATGTAGTATGTTCTGTTTATACTTCACAGCGAGGGGGGCCTCGAATGTTTCGCCAAATTGCTGAAAATGTGAGCAGGAAGCGAAAGGAAGATCGTAACAAGGTTTAAAAGCTGACGCCGCATTCAGAGCGTCAATGGGGTGACTGTTGGCGCCATGCTCAAATTAACGCTTACTTGAGGCTTGTATCGCTTCTTCAGTCTCCTAAGACCCTCTACGTGTGGCCAAGACTGAGTGGCGTTCGCTTATCCGTCCGCTTCCGGAACGTCCACGCCGATAAGCTGCAGATTTGAACACGGCTCGCCCGACAGAGGTCAGAAATCAGTTGCCAACACTCAGTGCGTCTAACATCGTGCGCCTCATTGAACCGTGAATTTTCTGCCGCATCATCGTACTGCTTTGACAATCAGAGAACCCGTTTTTCTTTTCGAGCTTTATTATGTCATTCCGACTGGTTCCTAAGAGAGCAGCGTTTGTGTGCGTAATGGAGGCTTGTTGTAGCGATAGCTGAATTACGGTAGCATTTCGAGCCTTCAGCGTGGAAACTGTGCCGCCACGCTGTCACGTGGTTGGTCACATGGTGTGGAGCAGCTGCCTGTGGCGCGGCGCCGTGGCTGATCACGTGGTTGGTACCGTGACCAAGTTCCGCTCGGCCAGCTGTAGCTATAGCGTCACTCCAGGTTTAACCACAGCTAAACCACCGCCATTTTTTTATCTTTGAGAGTACAGCTTCGAAATGGTTTTCTAATCATGCGCTTTGGAGTAAATAGTGGACATCATAACACTAAGCGAGACACTGTGCGCGTAAAGCTCGATATTTGTTGTTTCGATCTTTGGCAAGTATGAACAGAAAAGTTATAAACATGTGCAAGAGGCTTTTCCATGAAAGCATTATCTTCATGCACGGCGGCTAGGTTTGAACACGGAGCGCATTAAGGCACGACTGGCATTGTTTTGTAGAGATAGCTACATTACGGTAGCATTTCGAGCCTTCAGCGTGGCGGCGGCACGTGACGGTGGCGACGCCGCCATCGCAGCCTGGTTGGTAACGTGACCAGCCACGTGGTGCGGGAGTAGCTGCTGCTGCTGGTGGCGCTCGCGCGCCGGCGAATCCGAGCTGCAACAGCTGTGCGCATGCGCCGTGTCAAGTGGGGACGAAGATGACGGAACGCCCAGCGAACCGGAGCGGCGAAAGACTGACTTCGCAATTCAACTGAGCAAGTTCCACTCGGGCCAGCTGTAGCTTTCACGTCACTCCCGGTTTACCGAGAGGTAAACACCGCCAATTTTCTCCTGAAGCCGCATAAGGCAAAATTGAAAGTTCGATTACTCTCTGGAAAAGGGAACAGCGTTCTGAGTCCACGCTACAAGGTTTTGACGTCAGTACTCTGGCATTCACGCTGCTTCTGGAACCGGCCCTCGGCGAGCCTTCCGGAATCGGCAGTCTGCTCTTGTCGCGTACGCTCAGGATGTTCAGCCGACGGGTAATGCTATGCTTTAGATTGTAGTTGTTTCCTCCCCGTCGCTTCTCGTTTACGCACCTTGTCATGAGTCCCAGGTTCCACTCGCCATTGTCCTTCTTTATCTATGGTCACGTGGGTTCTTGTCAGGTGGTCGCGCGGTCACCCGAGGATGACGACGCTAAAAGCTCGACCTGCAAGCAGGGTAATGTTCATATAGCAGCTATCGCTGTAATAGTTGCGGTGCACTTGGACACAGTGCTGTTTGGTTCAGCAAAACCACAGATGGAGCCTCCAGTTGGCAGCAAATATGCAAGGCCAAGTAGACAGTTACCACGCAGGTTTTGTGGTGCATGCTTCATGCGGACTTGTCTTGCTCGCTAGTGTCTCTTTACTAGGCTAAGTTGCATCGCTACCTTTGAGCACCGAAATTTAAATACCCATGTGCACTAGACACTTAATTTTGGGGGGGATTTATATTGCGTCTGCTGGTAGCTTTTATTTTGGTTGGTGTTGGTGTGTTTGGGGTGCATTTAAAGAAAGATGCCTGATGAAGTCAAATTTGACAATCTGCATCCACTGCTAATGCGGGCACACTAAACATATCTAACCACGGATTCCCCCCCCCCCCCCAAGAAAAAAAATGTTTCCAATGAAGCCATAAGATTATTAACAATATGAAAAGAAGTGCGTTTCTATGCAAGCGGGCCCATTATGACTGCGGCTCTTTGGATAATCTAGCAAGTATATTTGCTTGATTGTTAACCATTTCTGTGTCTTCCCGGAACTGCTAGAAACAATTTCAAGATAATGCTTGCCAAAATTTTTGAAGTTAATTCAAGGTTCTGTCCTTTAAGTAAACACTTTATTTCGCCGCTCCAGCCAACACATACATGACGTTTGTGACTACTCTGAGAATCATTTGCGGGCCTTTGGATAACAATATGATAAACAGTTTCATAAACCACACTGAACTTTAGCCCTCACTCTTTACAATGTCGAAGATACTTCAGTACAAGGAACTAAACTCCGAAATGGCAGGTTATACTGATGTCGCAGGCTATTGGACTGACTGATGTTTATCTGGTTCATACTGACTGCCGTAGACCGTTAAGAAGCATAAAGTAAAATTATGAACTTTTCTTCACACCTCATGTCCCTATATATATATATATATATATATATATATATATATATATATATATATATATATATATATATATATATATATATATATATATATATATATTGTTACGTGGTGGCAAGCCAAGGAAGGCACGACATGATGACAGAATGAAGACATGATTTAATGGCTCAAGGGCCTAGCGCGAGCACTCCGTCCCGCGCCACTGCCCTCTTCTTCGTCTTCATAACATGACCCCGGTCCTCCGAGCGATCGTCCCGATCGATTGCTTGAGTTACGAGTGATGAGGTGACGATAAGGATGATCAGGAAGGATAGAAGAAGATGAAAGGCTTGCCACAAAGATGAAGCAGATGATCTGGTGGACGGTTGCCCCCGGAGCTTCAGGTCCAGCGGTCGGTCACCCACTGCCGAAGGTCAAGGGTTGAGGGATCGCCGCACAGCCTGGGCGGGGGGTGCCGTCTTGGTTCGGGTCATAGTCGGGTCATCGTACGTCAGGTCCTGGTCGTCGTGTCTTGTGTTCGGGGCTGGGGACGGGGCGGGGGAAAGCGGCTGGTCGGTTCTGGTCATTTCGAGCTGGGGTTGAGCCGGGCGGCGGAGCCCAGGTCCCCTCGGCCGACGACGAAGGCGAGCAGAAGGCGGCGATGCTCCGGGGACTAGGATGACGATGAGTACCCAGCACCTCATGCCAAATGTTACGTGGTGGCAAGCCAAGGAAGGCACGACATGATGACAGAATGAAGATATGATTTAATGGCTCAAGGGCCTAGCGCGAGCACTCCGTCCCGCGCCACTGCCCTCTTCTTCGTCTGCATAACAATATATATATATATATATATATATATATATATATATATATATATATATATATATATATATATATATATATATATATATATATATATATATATATATATATACACGAAGGCGGGTCTCCGGCCGAAACGTCAAGAAAAGTAGAGTTTTCCTTCACCGCATCTGTTTTCTTTGAAGCGTATTGACAGCCTAGCTCTAGCAACTGTTTCCGCCATGTATATTTATATTCTCATAGAGACCAAATTTATACATTGTATAAAAGTACTACTAGCGCGTGCCGCACGAAAGTGCCTCGCACGTGTATTTTGCTCAAAATGAAATGAAAAAGCTGGCACACAGATTTCACGTTTTTTTTTTTCTGCCTTGCCTTTTCAAAGACTAGTTCCAACTCGCATCTCTTCAGCTGTCGCCACTTTGAACAGATTACAAGCTTTATTTATTGCTTTTTTCTTCATTGCTTTTCTTTCAGCCACTCTACAAGGCTGCGCATCTTAGTAGAAAAGGCTGCGTGTTTCCATTTCATAGCGTTCCAGGTGTCTAGCTCAAATATGATGCTCGCTCAGGCTATACTTTACCTTTACGGGTTTGGAAAATCACGAAAGGAAGGAAAAATATACAACCGATACAAAAAGAAAAACAACACAAAATGACACATTAGTAAAAAAAAACAGAGCCTGCGTGTATTTTACGACATTTGTACGCTCAAGAAGGCGACTATGCTTTTGCACCTGTTCTGCATTTCTCTTCCCACTCATTCTCGTCGTAGCATTACATAGCATCCGGGTGCTCCAAGGAAGCCAGAGAAACAGAGAATGAGGGATACAGGTATACACTGTTCAAATGATGACAAGAACAAAAATAAAAGCGTTAACACGCTCAACCGTTCTTTGCCAAGTTCGCTTTTGCTTGCGATTGCACGGTGTTCTCTAGTTGCCGCCGGAACTGTGCCGCTTTGAAGTACGACTTCGAAAAAAGCACGCAGAGTAGCAGGCAGAAGAAAAACGACGCACCTGGGACATTTAGCGCATAAAAGGCCGGTGCGGCTGCTGAATGCTAGAGAACTAACTTTAAAACGAAAACAAAGTTTCTCCCAGTTGCTTGGACAAGGCGGCCTTGTGGCGGTACTTGTTTGTGAGACTAGCTAAATCGGTAACATAGCCTTCTCTTCCTATTCTTTTCTTGGTTTTCTATTCACTTGAGTGCTATTGACGGGCTTCGAATGATTCGCCAGATAAGTTTCTCAGCCTCCCGTGGTAGGAGAATTGTCCCATTGGCTGTCCTGGGAGCATACAGGTACATTTCATCGACGGCGACATGATGAAGCAATGCTTGACAGATCTTTTCGTTTAGATAATTTTTTATTGGGCGGTGTTTAGTCATAGTTATAACTGCCTGTATGATTGATTTTAAAGAAAACGATTCGTAGCAGATTGCGAGTCGCAATAAAGCAACGCCTTCGAGATTGCATATCACGCTGGCGGATACACCCTCAGTCATTTCAAATGACCCAAACAGTTTCAGTTTTGGCGCATGTCGCACGATAACTGGTGTAGCTCGGTGGGCTGCTCTTTGCCTTTTTGTTTGATTCCGTCTAAGGCTGGAAATATTTCTCGAGAAAATAAAGGTATGAAAGCCTTGCTCAGTGATCTGAAGCCCACATGGGAATTACAACTTTGATTGTTTGCCCTCCTATACTACCTTTCCATACATTTTTGGGATCAAACCTGCTAACTGTTTACCTCTACCACCTGGCAACTAAACGTCTGAAGTACCAAGACGAAAGCCATAAATTTTCTGTCCCACTTCTGGCCCGACTGTCGCTGCCGAAAGAAGGAAGACATAAAATTCATTCCTGCATCTGTTGCTGCAAGTAGCCATAAAATGCGGAGAGCAGGTGTCTTACCTGTCCTGGCTTCCACAACTCCTCGGCTGAATTTGAGTAGGCCTGTTTTTTTTCTCTTCACTTATTCTTTTTGGCAACGGCTGGCTGCAACATTAGGGCTGACGGTAAAGACTATGTGGCCTACCGGGTGTGTTATAATAGTCGTTGCTGACCAATCAGTGTTACGCCCAAAAAGCGCCCACAAAAAAATAGTAAGCTCTAGGAGGGTCGTGTCAAGGCCGGAAGAGGGTCTGACACCAGCTCGTACAACTAAACGGCCTAGCACGCACTTATTTTTCACGTGAAATTTCCCCCGTAATGTGCCACAATTCACCGCGTGTAGTTTTGGCCTTTCGCACTCGCACCCTTAATAATAATTGGTTTTTGAGGAAAGGAAAGGGCGCAGTATCTGTCTCATATATCATTGGACACCTGAACCGCGCCGTAAGGGAAGGGATAAAGGACGGAGTAAAGGAAAGGAAGACAGAGGTGCCCGTAGTGGAGGGCTCCGGAATAATTTGTACCACCTGGGGATCTTTAACGTGCGCTGACATCGCACAGCACATGGGCGCCTTAGCGTTTTGCCTCCATAAAAAACGCCGCCGCCGTGGTCGGGTTCGAACCCGGGAACTCTGGATCAGTAACACTAAAGTGCCAAAAACATCGATATGTAGAACACGACTTGCATATCGGGATGTTGGGTGCGGTTATAGTTTGGAATGTCAGGCGTCGCAACATAGAACTCTGACAGGAATTGCACACGTTAAGTGCTGATTTACGGCTGAAAAGGTTATTCATCTTTACATCGGCCTGAAATGCTGCACATACATGACCATATGTGGACCATCCACTGCGTAGTGGTGTTTTTATTGAATCGAATATTCATTTTTATTTAGTAAAGATTATAGATCTATGTTCAGGCTATCTCAGGAATTGGCGAAGACGCAGTCAGTGAGTGCGATTAAAACCGTAACCTAAACGACCCGCTTTTACCTGTTGGTGCGTGATACAGCATTCTGTCCATGCCAATTACGAAACTGTGCACCGAACTTATGCCTGCGGCTGTGCCAATGTTCGCAGCGTAGACGAATGATATGTATCCTGCGACGTTCAGGCGAACTACTGAGCGCTGCCAAAAACGCTATTGTTAGTGGCGAGATAGAAGTGCTAGCGCGCCACCACAATTTTGCTGCCTTAATAATAAGCGGCGCCACGATCTGTTAACCTCAGCGAAATTGCCTTTGAACATACCACGCTTCGAAGGTAATCTTCGCAACTAATAAATGATTTCAGTTAGCTATAGTCGCTCCTTATTCCCTTGTACGCTTAGCGGCAGAGCATATCTCGGCGTTCATTTCACTGAACGTAAATGATGTCAGGAAAGAACACGTGGTCAGTAAAGGTACATAGCTTAAACAGGAGATGAGCGAACCCATAACCATGGCTCTTTGTACTCGGAAGCCACGGTGGGCATCAACGATATGCTTTAGTAAAACGAGCTTTTGGGCAAGTTGGTTACTTTGCTTCCACATAACTGGAGCGTAAAAATTACGAGCACAAAAAAGGGGAGAAACACATACGACACGGACATAAGCTTTTGTCCGTGTCGTATGTGTTTCTCCCGTTTTTTGTGCTCGTAATTTTTACGCTGCAGTTGTGTGGAAGGCATCAACTAGTTCAGTTTTTATTTAAGTGCTCTTTGATAGTTGTTGTGTGTATGCTGGGCAATTTTCTTCGCAATGACTTTCTACCTCTTGGCTTCAAAGAAAGGCGAAAGAGATATCAGTTATTTCTTCACTTTTATTTCACTCCAAACTTCTCATCTAGTGCTTCAAAGCTATCCATGCCAACCGGGCGGCGTTGCGTAGCCTATCTACGCTCTGAACGACAATTTCTTAGCAGGGTTTGCCTCGCCGACTACTATGAAATCGCGCGAACTCTAGGATATATAGAAGGGTTTAGCGGCACAATGCCCCGGGCCGGTCGTTCCGGCATTCAAGCTCGGCAGGCATTATACCGCTCTGAACAGCTTTGACGCCGGTTGCGTGGAAAAGGCACAGCACCCGGAGCCTTTTTTTTTCTTAGCTCCATCCGCGTGTTTCCATGGGCCTGTGACAGACGGTATGGCACTAAATCTCGTCTGCCCGACTGCCTGACTACTAACACAAGCGTTTTCCAATCGAAAGAGTTTCGAAGGGCGCAGTAAAATTTTTTGTCGCCCGAAACGATGTAGCGTTGAGCATGATTGACGCCTCCGACATCATAAAATACTAGGAGGCAACAAAATGCATTTAGCTGGAAATGTGGATTGTCTTTGGACATTGCTTTGCTTCTGTATTAGGGTTTTAAAACTAACTTTTTCGCAGCGGTAAAGGGTTAGGAGCAGTCCCGTGTGAGTTTCAGTGGAACTTCTCGATGTCCTTATTGGTACCATTAAAAAAAAGTTATTTTTGTACCATGGGTGCAGTATATGTTTGACTATGTCTGAGTGCCAAAATTATGGTTGCAGGATTCAAGAAGGCGGTCACTTGGTTACTTGGAGCCGGTCACATTCGCTCACTAGGTTAAGGAACGCCAAAAGAAATATGCAAGCACTATCGTCCATAGCATACAAGTGAATGTGAAGTTACACAGCTCAGTGGAGTTGCTTCAGAATAAAAAATACTGGATCGGCCTCGTCTACACACTATTCTCGGCATTCTACACGTGCGAATTTTTCCATGTTCTCATGTAAATTGAAGCTGTCAACACTCAGGCGCTCACCTTAGTTCTTTCTTCTGCTATAAGTGTTGGATTGTTCTTTATGATATTGACGCTTACTTGCTCACGAGTGTAGGGACTGCTCCGCTTCTTGAAGACTTCTGGCCTGCACGATAGCTTGTGAGTGTACCGAACGCTGTGACTTTGAATAGTGATTTCAATTTCCTATTACTCTCTTTTCTCCATGTTTTCTCCTCATGTTTCTGAAACGAGCGCTGCGGTATTCTACGAAAGAACCCAAGCTTTTGGCGTATAGTACAATTATTCGCCCAATACTTGAATACGCAAACGTCGCGTGCTTCCCGTACACGCAAGATAACATAGCTATGATTGAAGCTGTCCAGAGAAAAGTGTGCGCTTTATCTGCAACAGATATAGACGCTCCGATTCTCCGACGCTGATGCTATCTGAGACTGTGCTTGACACGCTATCTAGTCGTGCGACGCTTCACCGCCTGAAACTTCTGTACATGGTTTTACATAACAAACCTAAAGTTGATTCTGCTACATACATTACATTGAACACTTCCATAGAAACGCATCACAAAAATAAACTCACAATACAAGAACATTTCTGCGCAAATAATACTTTTCTGTTCTCCTTTTTTCCGCGAGCTGTGCGCGAGTGGAACTCTTTTGATGATACAGTGATTGTACAGCCAACTACTGAGAAATTTTTGGCGCTAGCTGGTAAAAGTGTAATGCCAGGAAAGAAACTGATTTTTTTTTACATTTTGTAACATTTATGAGGGTTTTCTATGTATTTGTTTTTCCATGTATTTGTATACGCCCTGTATTTATATTGTATTTCTCGCGATCATTTATGAAGGTTTGGTTTGGTTTGGTTTTATAAGGGTTTCACGTCCCAAAGCAACTCAGGCTATGAGAGACGCCGTAGTGAAGGGCTCCGGAAATTTCGACCACCTGGGGTTCTTTAACGTGCATTGACATCGCACAGTACAGGGGCCTCTAGAATTTTGCCTCCATCGAAATTCGACCGCCGCGGCCGGGATCGAACCCGCGTCTTTCGGGCGGGCAGCCGGGCGCCATAACCACTCAGCCACCGCTTCGGCTCATTTTTGAAGGGAAAAGGTGACGATTACTTATGGGTTATCTTTGTATTGCCTTTTCGAATGCCTATTTCTATTGTCCCCATAATCTTCACTGTACTTTTTGCATACAGGAAATAGTGTTTATGTCTGGTCGACTGTTTGCCTACGGCCAAAATCCACTTCTGTAAAAATCCCTGAAACACGGATTGCAGTATTGATAAATAAATAAATCTTTTTATCCCCTCACCCCTTTACCCCCGTGTAGGGCAGCAAACCGGTTATTCTTACAGTCAAGAGGACACTCTGGAAGCTCAATGAAGTGTCTCTGGTCCCGACTACTACAAATATCGTGTCCTATTCAGTGCGCCGGGCCTTGTATCTCCCCTCTTGAGTAATAAATACGGTAACAGTGGTCTGGCGAGCCTCAAAAAAATGTATTCAATGCGTTCCTGCACAGCCTGCGGAAACTTTTTATGGGCTATGTTTTGAGTTACAGAACTGACGGAAACAGCATCGTTGGTCGAATGGCAGACTCCTGAACTGCAATCTGCTTCCTCGGCGTCGTGCGAAGATTTCACGACCGGGAGCGAACAAATGCAATAAATGACAACCTAACAGGCACGTTCGAGGAGGACAGATAATGTGTGCGCTTGAGGCCGGTAACCAATTGCATAAAACAACCTGATTGTGTCATAGAGAATAAGTACACCGGACGCCTCCGGTAAAGGCTTTTTGTTCACTACTGGAGGAACTTTAGTTCAAGCCGGTGCATTTAAGAGAGGGGACACGGAGATTTTGCAAATGCAGATATCACGTGTTGCGCGTGGTGGGTAGCCTATTTTCTGTCGGAGCAACGAGAAGGAAAGACTAATAAAGATCTCCTGCCAACTCCGCAAGTGACAGCAATGCAGGTATATTTGTTACCTGATTGTTGAATGTCTCGTAGCGTGATGATTGAATTCTTTTCTTCAACCATAAAGAGATTGAATACAAGTGCGATGGAATGCTTGCATTCTTTTTAAGTCCTTCCTGTATTCACTGAGATTGCAATCAACAATCTCCTCCACTGTCTATTTTCTTTATTGGAGATATGGAAGAATTTCCTGCTGGTTACTTCCTAGTTGCCTTCGCCAGTTTTCTGTCATACTGCTGGGTTTCAGCATCTCGTAACTCTTGAACCGCCGAGCTTTCCTGCGGACAAACGAAGCTTGTTAGCGCTCATGAGGATGCCGACTTGGAGGCTGAGTGATATTCGTCGACCATAGACATGGTAGTAAGAAGGCAGCGGATTTGTGCTGCACAGGCACGACCTGATGTGACTTCCAATTATTGGAGGATATAAAATATATTGAGAGCTTGTTTCCACAGAGGGCAATGCGACTGCCTTCTAGCTTTCAACCCTTGAGTAGACATATGAGTGGCCGCAGTACTGGAATAAATGAGACGCACTTGACTATTTCTTAGATTGGAACGTTTAATAGCATTGATCACGTTGAGTTTGAGAGACGCCACTACTCTGGGATGCCTTCCCTTGAGCGAGAGGCCTAATGACATTCCTCGTGGGACTATCTCAAGATATACGTAACGACCAGAAGACAGGTATCTCTCAACATCTCCGTGCTATTCTGAGCAAGCAGCTAGCACAAAGATTTACCACAAAAGCAAAATTTCCACTCGCCATGAAGTATTATATTAATAGTAATCAGTTTTGATCCCAAAAATTCGGTATCCAAAAGCTCAGTCCTTCTGTCCGGCTGAAGAGTTTTTTTTTTTTTTATGGTTTATGTACTTGTTTTTATTCCCATCTTTTCTTTATGCCGTTGCGTGCTCCATTGCAGTTGCGTAACCATATTGCTGGACATGTTTTTCGACAATATTACATTTATTGGGCTGCCACAGCAGTAATCTCCCCCGTGGAGCATTTTAGAAGAAAGCACACGCAAAAGACAATGATATGCCGGTTTTTTTGCTCGTCCAGTGCATATTAACAACTACTAAATCAAGTAGTACGCTAGCTTTCATTCGTATTACTATTTTTGGGAAGACCATTAAGCTTGCTGTTAAAATAACGACTGAAGAATGCACAAACTGCTTCCTGACAAACACGAAAATATTTATGGGATTAAAAACATTTCACCATATTATAAAAGTGAGAACTGCGTAAATTGGAGAAAGAGAGGGTAATAATATTTTTCAAGGTCGTGTATTTACTATGTGATTCCTATTTTCAGATTCTCCGCGGCGTTCAAGTGACGTTGGCGTTCGTCTGCTGTGATCCGAAGTGTGCATTTTGATGGAGGCTAAACACAAGGTACGCCTTGGCAAAACGCGATGTCGTGGCACGTTAAGGACCTCAGGTCGTACCAATTCATCCAGCCTCCGCTAAATCAATCCTCACAGCCCATGTGTGTGTGCTAACATTTTATAGGCAGCGTACTATCAGTGTAAACAGTAATGCGAACAAAAGAATTTCAAAATCTAACCGTGCAAAAAAATTATGTTAAACCGAGGAAGTTCAGTATTAGGGCAAATTCATTTCACATTGAAGGCGCGACGATTGTGCTTGAGCGGTGTTAACTATTCGAGACTGCATGGCTATAATATACTGTTTTTTTATTAATGTTGACATTGGAGTTTTCTTATTCGCGTTTTATTTCACGCGGACGGTACAGGCTGGTGCACAGGGCGTGTTACGACCCTTCGAGCTCTCTACTTGTACAAAGCGGTGTGTTCCCCCTTTTGTTTCCATACTCTCCATATAAAAACACAGTGGCTTATGGGTCTCCAAAGTTCTTCGTTGCTGATCATTTTTCTTATTTATTTATTTATTTCAAAATACTGCAGGCAGCAGTGCTGCCCAGGCAGGAGAGGGTTACAAAAGGTAAGCTTGCAAAGAACGCTCAAAGGTACTAATGTTAGTACATTCAACAACCGAAGCGGGCAGGCGATTCCATTGTTCGATTGTGCATGGGAAAAAAGATTTTTGGAACTGCTTAGTCATGGCATTGTATGGCCTTATCACTTTTGTGTCGTTACGCCTTGATGATTTTTGTGGTGCACAAAATAAATACGAATCACGTGGCAATCCTGTTTTGTTATGATATAGTAAGTGCAAAAATTTTCACCTGGAAATCTGTCTGGGCATCTGGAGCGGCTCCAACTTATGCTGCCTCAGCATATTAGTAACGGAAAAACGTTTCCGGTAATCGGATGAGATGAATCTTGCTGCATGACGTTGTATGCGCTCCACCTGCTCGATGTTTTTTACATGATACGGATCCCACACAATAGAGGCGTACTCTAGGACTGGTCGAATCGTAGTGCTTGGTTTGGTTGATACGGGTTTAACGTCCCAAAGCAACTCAGTCTATGAGAGACGCCGTAGTGAAGGGCTCCGGAAATTTCGACCACCTGGGGTTCTTTCACGTGTGAATCGTAGTGCGATATGCTACAAGTTTTACGCTCGATGGGGACCCTTTTAATTTCCTGCGTGGGTAGCATAATTTCCTGAATGATTTCGAGCATATATCATTGAGATGCATACCCATTTAAAGTTGGTAGTAATTGTCAGGCCTAGATATTTAATGGATGTGACTGCATTTATGCATTGATCTCCAATTTTGTAAGCGTATTGTAGGGGATGTTTCTTAGTTGTAATTGTCATTGACGCAGTTTTAGAAAAATTGATTTTCATCGCTCTTTGTTCACACCAGTCCGCGAGTTTACATTTATTGGTATTTAGTAGTTGCTGACAGGAAGAAGTCTTGGTGTCGGAATAAATGACACAGTCATCGGCAAACAATTTTACAGTGATACCTTCATCAACATTTTGAGCGATATCATTAATATATATGAGGAACAAAAGCGGTCCCAGCACACATCCCTGCGGTAAACCGGACAGAACATGCAGACACTCATACCTCATTCCACCACATTAAACAAACTGTCTGCGATTCTGTAGGTACGCTTGCAACCAACTGATAAGAATGCCTGGCATCCCAATTTCTTTCAGCCTCTCAATAAACCGGTTGTGCGGTACACAATCAAATGTCTTAGATAAATCCAGGAAAATTGCATCTAGTTGTTCGCGATTATCAATGGCCAGAGAAAAGTCGTGAATTACGGATAAGAGCTGCGTTGAAGTGGACACGTTTTTACAGAACCCATGCTGAAATTCGACAAAGAAGTTGACCGATACAAGATAGTTGGATATATGATGAGCTAATATGTGCTCAAGCAACTTGCAACACGTATATATAAGAGAAATAGGCCGCTAGTTTCCAGCATTTATCTTTTCACCGGACTTAAAGGCTGGCATTACTCTTGCGACTAACCAGCCATTAGGCAGGCAACTTTGATCAAGTGAGGCGTTAAAAAACACGTAAAGGTAGTAGGAAATAATCTCAGAGTACCGATGGAGAAAAGCATTAGGAATGCCATCGGCGCCATTTGATATTTTTGTTTTTATATTTAATAAAAGTGCATGTATGCCCTCGCGGCTTAGAACTTAATTCGGCATCTTATGACAAAGAGGAAATGCATTAACACTGGGGCGATATGATGAGGAAGATATCTGAGTGAATGCTCCTTGAAACGTAATATTGAATTCATTAGCACTGTCTTTAAAATCTGAATTAACATTACCATTAATACGTAGCTGATCGACACTCTGCTTACTACCGGACAGAAAGTGCCAAAATTTGCCAGGAGAATCTTTTATGAAAGAAGCAAGGGTATTCTCCTAGAAGTTTTTGCGCGCATTTCGCAGTTTGGAAACCAGATCTTCTTTGGGAGCATGCAGGTTAGCCTCACAACCCTTTGATTTCCGTTTCCGTGCTAAGCGCAGTTTCAGGTGGATGATATCACGGCTGACTCAAGGGTTGTGGTGCCTAGTTTTCTTACGCCGGACAGGAATATATCTGTTACTGCATTCCATGATCATAGCCTTGAACCTGTTCCAAAGGAGCGAGACGTCACCTCCGTGTTCAAACTCGAAAAAATTAAAGTGCAAGGTATCAAGAACAGATTCGTCCTCTCCAGCTGAAATATCACGAAACGTTTTCAGAGAAGGCAGTACTTTGCTCCCATGTGGTTTAAATTTATATGGACTTACTTATGATCAGCGGTGCCTTCCGTGATGGACACATTACAATCTTTTGCTAAATTTTAAAGAAATATGAGATCAAGTGTCGTTGCAGTTATTTCCGTCACACGTGTGGGAGCAGTAACCAGCTCTGTTAGATCATGAGAAAAAACTGCATCAAGGAGAAGACGTGCACTCTCGGCATCATGCGATTCTGTTGTTTTTAAAGAGTTCCAGTTTATACCGGGCAAGTTTAAATTACCGGCTAGCACAAATTTTTGATTAGGTCTTATTAAGCCTACAAGATGATCAGTCAGTTTTGCGATGAAGGATACTGGGCTTCGGGGGGATCTACAAACGACACCGGGTATAGTGGAAAAGTCGCGATAGTTGATTTTACACCACATGCTTTCGTGATCTGTAATGTGATCGACTAAGACGCATTCAATTTCTTTGTTCACTATCACAGCCACTCCAACTCCTTCCTCCGCCCATCGCGATCTCGCCTCACTATATTATGGGAAGGGGGCACAATTTCAGAGTCAGTGATTTGGGATGATAGCCATGCTTCAGTAACTGCAGTATATGGGGATCATCACTCGTTTACATCAAGCGAGTGAGTAACCATTTTAGTCTGGCTTGTTACCATTGCAAGGGAACACTGTAACACCAGCGGGAGGTATACAAGACAAGCACTGAAAAATATCTTCGTTTATGGATGGAAAGCTACCCCGTTGCCAAGATTATTCGAGCAACAGGTTTTTTATCCTCAACCGTATAACGGACCATTTACCGCACCCCTAAACGCCGAAAGGTGTCAAAACGTCAGGACAAGGGTTGACCTTACTTTACACAGATTCGGAGCTTAAAAGGCTGCCATAGGCCCTTCGCTGCGCGTCTAAAAAACAAACCACCGTTGTTCGGTTACTTTTGGCAAACAGGGTACATATATAGAATGAAATACAAGAATCAGCTGAAAAAAATACAGATTTGAAACGGCAGCCAAAAGGATGGTATCTACGTCGAATGGGAGGCAAGATAAGCGATTTTTTTGCCATTTAATGTGACGGAAGGATTGCTGGCGCATTTTACGACTTGGATGTGTACGTAAAACACTTTCTAATTTTAGGTATCAACTTGCTTTTATGGCGGAAACGCACTACTGCTTTTCTGTAGAACGGTGCACATTTCATTGTTTGCATTCTATTGTGTTTCACTGTTAGATTTCGCAGGATATATCTGTATTTCCTTCCTCCAAAAAATTCCGTTGTTAGCGCTTGTTTTGTGTATGTCCCGCCGCTCTTGCGCTGTTCCCCCCAATGGGTACATACCAATTCGCAAAAATTTTTCTTCAGCTCAATGTGGTGTGTTGCCCTGTTACTGGTTAGGATTTTACGAGAACATTTACCTGAGGAGCTCGTCCTCTGTATTTGTGCACGCTGCGACCCAATACCATGTCAACACCAATCACGGATGTGTGCTCAATGAAGGCTCAGACGTTAATAATAAAGGCTTTGTTATGTTAGAATAAAAAGAAACACCATCTACATTTGTGCCATAGAGCAAGCTTCTTCTCAACTCAGTATTTTTTGCATAAATATCAGTTATTTTCAGGCCGTAAAAGAACAGAAAGGGCATCGGGAAGTTATAAGAAAGATGCCAAAACTATTTATAAAAACTACACGATTTATACCAACACGCGCTTTTGAGAGAAGGAATTAACATTATAATTCAATAAAGCTCATATTCCTGTCAGCACTAGGTTGATGTCAACGAAGTTTACAGTGTTAGTAGGATTGAATGTGCTCTTAGACTTACCGGTTTATTGTGTAACTCCTAACTGAATCTCATCAGCTGACAGCCTTATAGGGCTCAGCGAGCGCTGGGCAGCTGGACGAACACGCAAGGAAAATTATGGGATTGATCCGATCTCACTTTCGTTGTACTGTTCTCCTGAAATATGGGGGTGACCGCTTTACGCAGTCCCGAAGCCAAGTCACCTTATTCTCTAGCCGTCTACCCCACCCTCTCACTTAGAGCTCTTAAAGCTTCTCCGCCCGCCACCGCTTCCGTTATCCCGGGGTCTGACTGCGAGTCAACAAAAGAAAAGAAATGAGAAGGAAAAGGTATGCCGTGCAAACACAATCGATTTTCAATAAGACTGGAAATACGAACCAGATCGACTGGCTCTCGCCGATGGTCTAGACGCGGAATAATGGCCTCACATATAAGAAAGCACCGCCAAAGGATAGGCAAGCGATGCAGAGCTGGAGAATCGAGGGTTGAGTCTATTTCAATTACTTCTCCTGGTCTCGCCGTTTCTTCGGCGGCAATGGCTGAAACTGCGCAAGGTTGGTGCTCGGGGAAGCTTGCGGAGCTCTCTGTCCAGAGTGGTGTCTCTTCCTCGGTGCCGTGATCTTTGAGCCAAAGAGCTTTGCCGGACAACAGGAGTCTGCTCTCTAGATCAAAGTCACGGCTCAGCAGTGCGCGCCTTTATTCTATCAAAGATGTCCATGTGTACTGCAGCGTGAGAGGTCTTTATACGTGGGGCTAAACTACTGTGCCCAATTTTTTGTTGATACTTCTCTGAACACATAAATATCTGCTGTCTAGCATAGCTTCGAGCAAGGTCGCAGATATCGCCAGGCTGCAAACCAAGTGGCTAGAATAGAGTTCCCCCAACCCCTCGTACGGAAAGGGTCAAAGGATTCTTTTTTTTTTTTGAAGAAGCAGACTAAGTCAAAACAGCGTTCTTTTGTGGAGCAAAGACATGAATATGATCTTTATTCGTGGAGGGTCTGCTCTGTACTGCTTTGTTTTTAGGTTACTCCGAACTTAATACCAGCATTTTGTGCCCCTTGAGAAGAGTATTATGTAGTTATAGACATTGCACACTTCAACCCGTGAGAAAAACCGATCTGTTGCTTTGTCTGCTTGTAGAAGCCTACCACTGCATATCGTGCCACGATCTACAAACCAAATAGCTTTGCCGGACAACAGCAGTCTGCTCTCTAGATCAAAGTCACGGCTGAATGGTGCACGCTTTTATTCCATCAAGGATGTCCATGTGTACTGCAGCGGGAGAGGTCCTTGTACTTAGGGCTAAACTATTGTGCCCAATTCTTTCCTAGATACTTCTCTGAACACATAAATATCTGATGTCTGGCATTGCTTCGAGCATGGTCGCAGATATCGCGAGGCTGCAAACCAAGTGGCTAGAATAGAGTTCGCTAAACCCTGGTACGAAAAGGGTGAAAGGATTCTTTTTTGAAGAAGCAAAGTCAAAACATCCTTCTTTTGTTGAGCAAACGCATGACTACGACCTTTATTCGTTGACTGTCTGCGGTGTTACTCTCCGTTTTTAGGTTACTCTGAACTTAATACCAGTGTTATGTGCCCCTTACGAAGAGTAGTATACAAGTATATTTATAGTCAATGCACATTTCACCCCGTGAGAAAGACCCATCAGTTTTTATTGTCTGCTTGTAGAACACGACCGCAGCAGGATCCATTGTGGTTTGTGTGGACACTGACAGAAGGAAGTGGAGCATGGCTTTGCTGTTCCTACTTCCAGGTAGGTATTAAAAATAAAATAGCGCTATTGTGTGAAGGTACCAGCAAAAAAAAAGGCTTTTGTGAATTCAAGGCGCAAAGGCTAGAGTGTTGTGCGCGCAGTTCAATATAATGCTATCGATGCACAAGGCCTACCTTGACACCCGCATTGTGCGATTGGACGGCAGATTTATTATGTCCAGCTGTGGCAGTTGGAAAAGCTGGAGGTTGTTAATGATACACAAACAAAAAAACGCGAAGCATGATTACGAACGCCATGTTTTTTTGTACTAGTTCACGCATGAATCGTAAAGAGTCCTCCCTTTTCCCCATTATTTCCTTTCTTTCTGCCGTTGACTGGCGAACTGAAGCTTAGGAAACACTGCAGGGGATGTTCTCTGGCCTGGTAACGATCATGTGTAAAGATTTAAAGGCCGGTGGCTCAGTGGTTATGGTGCTCGGCTGCGGACCCGAACGGCGCGGGTTCGATCCCCACCACGGCGGTCGAATTTCAATGGAGTCGACGAAGAGCTAGAGGCCCCTGTACTGTGCGATGTCACTGCACGTTAAAGAACCCTAGGTGATCTAAACTATCTGAAAACTATCACTACGGCGTCCCTCACAGCTTGAGTTACTTTGGGATGCGAGAACCGCAAACAACAAACAAATATACCAATCAGAAGGTGACAATCATGAGATCTAATCATATGACCCATCGATTACGTCATCGTTAACCATTTGTCACGCCAGCCTGAACTGCGATGACGTCATTCAAAAAGGACGACTATTACGAGATCACAAAGTGCTTGGGATTAGAGTCTGAGGTTAAACGTCATATTAGAGAAGTGCGCTTAAATTCTTGATTTTTTCCCCTATTTTCGCAGTAATGAGATTTCCACAGTCGAAACAGACAAAATAGTAGGTTGATGTTTACAACAAAACATTTGTTCAGGTGCCGTAACAAGGAAATTTTTTGTTGTATATTGTTGTTTTCGTCGTGTCGTGACCGGTTCTGTTACCATGAGCGGAGAATTTGAAATGACACAGAAAAGTCTGTGGTTATGCCATGAATTTTTGGTGTTACGACAAGTTGGCCTCTGAATATACTACGCGCTTTTGGGAAACGAGAAAATTTTTGATTGGGTTTTCCGACTGGATTTTCAGTCAGAGTTTTTACGTAATTTGCATAGGGAGAAATACCCGTACGTAAACAAGGTGCAGTTTTTCAGATTTTAATATTCAATACTATGAGCGACGCAGCATTGTAGTCTCTGCAGGTGGATTGTGTAGCACGGCGCACATTCTGCACGCGAGACAGAAAAAGAAGTGATTATTTAAATAAAATTTATAGAACTTTTTAATTCTAGATTTTAGGCGACACATTCACTTCGCGAAAATTTCTAAATAAGCACTGCGGTTCAAAATACTGACATTGAGAAATCCTCCTTTGTAAGCTCGTTATGTTTGCATCCTCACGTTGTGCATTACTAAAATGATGCAGCTCACATTTCTATTGCGGCAAATACAGACGCACTTTGTGCTTAGAAAAAAAGATACCGCGATTTCGGCGACAGCACTAAGAGCAAGGACGCGATTTTATAAAAGCCCAACGCTAAACAGCCTACCCAATGATGATTAAAAGCCACATTTTTCGCACTCCATATTTGGAACCACAGCCCGGATTCAGAGAATTTGAAAACCGCGCCAGTAATCGATTATGACGGTTTTCAATTTCGCATTATATTCTTGCGCCCTGAAACAACGAGCTAAAAAGTGGATTAGCATTCGAAGTTAATTAATCGTCTCTTTTCAGAGCTCTATCAGGTATAAAACGCCTGCTTTGCTTTACAGTCCGAACACACAGACAATACTGAAGTATATCTCATTGTTGTTTGCACTAAATCCTGTAGGTGGTTAAAAACATCATCCTGCATACTCCGGCTCACATTCGTTGGCGGACATCATGAATTTCCTTTCTTTTTTTTTTCTGTCCTTATATTTCGTTGTTCATTAAGGCAGGAGAATAGAGTGTGGCAACACCTTTGGGGTCGGACCCACATTGCCCTCATTGATGTAACTAAAAAATTGGTAGGTTTCTTAACGTAGCTAAACCCAGTAGTCGTGCGAAAGCATGTGTCTAGCCTGACTTGCTCACAGTTCTGGTTTGCTGGGTCATCGGCACGTCTGGCGACGATATTAGACTCACGTTAAGCTCTGATCGCAGTTAAGGTGATCTGGTCTGTTGGCGCCGAAAATGGAAGTTAATGAACACGACGATGTACAATGCACAGCGCGAGAGTGCGTTGAGTTTACCATCCGGCGTGATTGGCTGCGGAGATAGCATAGTGGTACAATAAAGAAAAAAAAGAAATAGCATAGTGCTGTTGTGCAGTGGCCAGCGAAGCTGATCTTTTAACGGCGCTGTGGAATCGAAACCCAGTCGTGGCAATCTTTATTTTATTTTCGCATGGGCTCTTTCCTTGCCAAGGTGTGCCTAGGTAACCTTCAAGGTCAAACTTAACTCAAACTCGGTGAGTCGGCTAGACCTGTGCGGCAAAAACACGCATGCTTACCTTCTTGACGTACTTTAGATGACGCAAGAAATGCTTCGTTTGGCTGCTGGCACGATATCCATGGTTCTCTCATTGCATCGCAGGATCCTCTTTCAGCGCCTTTTCTCCTTCTTTCCTTCTTTCTTTTCGTCGCATCTAAAATGGGAGATACAAGTTGCATTTCTGCTTATCTGTTTGGGCGGTGAGGGATGTGATGGCTGTAAGCCGGATTTATTCGAAGTCACAAGAAAACGGCAACAGGCCAACACAATCGAACACACCCTCCGGAGGTAGGTCGTGGAAGGAAAGTGGGCAGCGGGGGGGGGGGGGGGGGGGGGGTAGCAAGAATTCGATTCTGGTCGCATCGGAGAACACGGAAATGTTTTCTATTTATCATTGATTTTCTTCGCAGCCCTGCCGGAGTCTGAGTTCTCCAGTGGATGGCAGTGGCGAAAAAAGAAAACCTATCTCAGACGATGGCAGGGTGATTGGAAAACGACCAACTTAAGCAGAGCTGGTTGGAAGAAGTATATTCCGGGCCTAGATAAGACTTCCAGAGAAAGAATTTCACCTACTGCAAAACAGCGAGACAACAACTAAGCCGTAGTAGAAGAATACTGCTCCCATGCCAGCTTGGTGGATGCTTTCTTTTGTTTGCCACACTGTGCAGTCTTCCAAAACATTTAGATAAGCATTGCTTCGCATCAAGATAGAAATGACTGTCTGGCCGGAAGCAAACATAATTTACCCTAACAGCTGAAAACGAGTAGAAACAGGTGAAGTGAAAACGTGGCTTGGAAGGCCTGTTTGGTATTTCGCTAATTATATTATTAGGTTGTCAAGACGCAGAAGCGATAAAATACAAAATACAAGTGCAGCATATCCTTTGTGCACTGCAGTAAACGAAACAAAACAATAATCTACTTCAGCAAAACTTGTTTTTTGTTTATGTTTGCTTCGTGATATCTTGAAAACGCCCATTTACTCGAACAATTCGGTTCAGTGCGTCTGCTCGCAACAAAGCATAATCGGTGCCATGATTTCCTAAGCACTGCAGATACAAGGGTGATTGGCATGCGTCGAAAGGAAATGCCGAAATTTGATCCACTGCATTCATATGTGTAAAGTCAATAGCAGAGCGGGAAGTCTCGGGGGATGAGCCGGCGTTTCGAGAAGAGGGCGTGTCATCGTCCCCCTCTCCCTTGTTCACTTTGTGTTCTCAATAACAGCCTCTTCATCACACCTCTAATAAACCATCCCCTGCGACAATTGCGCTCACCTTGTACCTGTAATCATCCCTATCTCACCTGGCTCCTACACTCTATGCCACCAGTTGATACCATTTCCTTATCTCAGAATCGGAATGGTTGCGCTGAGATCTATTTTATGGGCTATCCTCAATGCCATGCTCATATTAATTTCTTCTTGATTTCAACAAGGATGATAGCGATGATACTGACCTTCTTGAATCGTTATCTGTCGCTTTATCTTATCCCTGGCATCGTACTTTTCATTCCTTGCGGCTTTCCCCAGAATGTAATCTGGAGTCTTTCCTTTGTCATCTAGTTCCTGCTCCTTAAACAAGTATTCGGAAGATGCAACTATTATACAGCTTCCTCTTGAAAGATAAGTGCACATAGTCATTAGCCTAAGCAAGTCTCTGAAGCAGAACAGGCCACCTAGCCTAGCATCGAATCCTCCCGCCCGCGAGGGTGGCTGAGCGGCTACGCCGATTGGCTGGTGAGAATAAAGTTGAGGCTTCATCCAAGCCGCAGCAGATATATATCGATTATCGCCGAAATGTGAGAGCGTCCAACTACTAGGTCTCCGCTGTGCGCCAGAGATGAAGCCAAGTTGCGAAATAAAGGACGAGACTTCAGCTACACTGCTCGTGGCATCCAACAGCGTTTGCTATTCCACAGACCACGAAAACAATCTGTGAAACGTTTATTTTTCTTCCCTACTCAAAGCTCGTTATTTACGTAGTCACGCTTTCCAGGAGACCGCAGATTGACCTCAAAGTTTCCGTCTAACCATTCCTGGTGGCCACCCGGCAGAATATTGTTAAACGGTGAAAAATTTGTGGAATGTAGCAGGCTCGAAAAGCAATGCAGCACTGTGCGAGGAGTAGCTGCAAAGCATTATTGCAAATATCTCTTCTTGCAGTTCACAGTCACGTGAAGAGCATACTCGAGATAACCACGCAATTAACAGTTACAGGTAGGTATTGACTGCATAAATGCTTCAGGCTTAGTAAAGGAACTTGCTGGCGCCCTCTGGCGAGGGAGATAAAGCGGCGACAGTCCCGTTACAAAGGCAAGCTTTTGTTTTACAGTGCTTCCCAGCAGGAGCTGTTACGTTCGCTTACGCAGGCGACTATGCTTGATGTTAAGACACTACCAGAATTTGTTTAAGGTGTTCTAAAAACTGGTACGTCCGGCGTCACCAATACCGAGATACTCAGCCTCTATTCTGCGTCTTTATTCCATATCTAATTAGGCCAACTGTTTGACATATTTGCTTCACAACTGCAGGCAGCGTAAAAAAAAGAAGAAAACAAAAACGATGCAGAATTTGTTAACACAGCTACTTAGCGTACACCGGCGCGGAGCACCATTTTAAGTCCGCACTACTTCGTCCTACGAAAAAAAGTAAATGAAAGAAGCAGGAAGCTTAAAAACAAGCAAAGACCTTTGTAACAACAAGAGGCAAGAATGTTATGGGAGAATGAAAGTGTTGCAAGCGATAAGGGTAAAGAATGAACGTTCTAAGCTTCTGAAATATTTTCATTGTAGGGGGCTAGCCGATAACATTATTTCAGAACAAGTGGTACACGCCTTGTTTCTCGAGCGTTTATGTACCCCAAATTATGTTCTTCGCGAACAACGCAATAAAGTTTTTAAAAAGTTTATACAGCTAAACTTCCCAGGGAATAACCATGTCCAGAGCAGGAGTAGAATGAAAGAAAAACATGCGGCTTCATTACCAAAGAGAATAAAAAAAAGTTTAGGCTCGGATGGAAGGAAATAACGGTGCAGCGATGCTGGTAAACGAAGCTAAAAGGAACGGCTGATAGGCTGGAAATAAAATTTCCTAAAATAAAACACCCGTTTTTTTTTTTTAACGAGACGCTCGGGCGTAGGGAAAACGCAATTCTGGAAGATGGGCGTGTCGGCGTGCCTGGGAAGAGGAAGGGAGTGGTGTGGGCGGATGGTACGGCTTGCAAATTAGGGACATAATTCAAGAGGGCGCCTGCTCTCTCAGTTTGTATAGGCGTGAAGGGTCGCAGCTGCTGCCGCCAGCTCCACTGGAGACGTGACGCGGCATTGGAGGGAAAGAATGAGAAGAAGAGGAAGGGCATGGGGAAGGAGATATGGCCGAGGGAAAAGGCCGTTGCTGGGAAATACGGGGGTGAATTAAAAAAGGGACCTACTCAGGAAAATGGGGATAGCGGATGCAATTGAAAGGCAAAGAGTGGGGCTTGGCGAAAGGAGGTGAGATAGTAACGATGATATTGATGGATTTTTATGGCGCAAGGGCATCTGTTACCAAAGAGCGCCATGGCACAAGGTATTTTCCTTCTACTCAAGCTGCTACTCAAGCTGCGCTCAAAATAATCCGAGCACCAGGCCAGGGGAAATCTTGTACCCATTGCATCACCGGTGGGTGCCCGGCGGATCTGGGGATGGAACCCCGCGCCTCCAGCATGCAAGGCGGATGCTCAGACCACTAGGCCACAGCTGCGGTACGGTGAGATGGTAATGCTTTTATTGGTAGCCTGCTGTACTCCTCTGGTTGCTTGGAGTCAGCATGAAGGGATGATCTAAACTGAACGGGGTAATCTAGGGACGTATTCCACAATCTCTAGGTATTTTAGAAACTACGCTGCATTCTCCTAAGGGCGCTCGTTGGGATTAGCTAGCGCATGGTATCTGTTAGTCTCAGATTGCGGCCGTGATAAGAGAGGAGTCAGAGTACAAATGACAGCCATATCATGACCCTGATTCACTGTGCGAGGATGCTGTGAGGCTTTTGGGCAATGAGGAGTTGAGGAGCGCATCCTGGTTTATTAGAATCGGGAAAAAGATGTCTCATCAGAAAACTCGTTTGACGAAGTAAAAAGGAGAAGAGTTTCAGTATGCTGCTCCACTAGTAGACGCCGGCTGCGAAAAGAAAATAACATCGCAAGTTGAAGTGTAGCGGGCGCACGCAAACATAAAAGGAGGAAAACAAAAGAGAAAATCTCCCAGGAGCAGCAACCAAACGAGTGCTCCGGATGGACCGTGAAATGTTAGTGGTGCTGCTCGTGTTGAACGTGTCTGCTTTCTCCGAAGAGAGCACTACTGTATATAATGCGGGCACAAGTATTTGAGAGGTTGGAAGGAAACAGACAGGCTCCCACACAGTGTCCGTGAAATAGGAGCTTAGAGAAAATGGGATGGCGTGTGCTAAAGTAGCACGCCTCGAGCAGTAAACGAGAGGAATACCTACTGCCTCTTTTTCCGTGCAAACCCGTGTGTTTGGCCCCTTGCATTGCGAAGGGGTAAAAGTACGGTGGCTGCGAAAAATGCAAGATGCGTTTGGTGCTGGTACTGGATTCGAAGAGTAGGCAAATGCGTGCCAGAACAGGAGTGTGAGGAAAAGAAATATCCGTCGGTAGACAAGAATCGTTTCTGCTCTCTTTTTCGTGATGGCAGCAACTTCTATAGAAAGTACGGTAAAATGAAAAATGAGGAACAGTCAGATGGAGAAAGGGCGTTGAGCAGCAAATAGGAAATACAGCGCTCCTGGCACTGCACAAATAGTGAGAGGCATCTAGAAGCAAATAAGACGTAGCCAAAAGGTACTTCAGCCCGCTCCTCCTCAAACACAGAAATGGCAAGAAGCAATGCAAACACCCAGGATTCAAAGAAGAAAAGGCTGGAAAATTCAGATGGAATTTATAAATTATAAAAATGTGCATACGCAGTGAACAACGCAAGGAGAAACAGTGGCGATATATCAATATAGTAGGCAGCATGCGCAGAACTGGGCTGTTATGAAGACCGAATTTCCTCCAAGATACTTGCACTTTTTGAGACAACTAAAGAACACAATTTTTATATAAATAACGGCAATCGACCTCGCTTTCAATGAGCAAGGTGTCGCGGCAAAAAATGAAGCAATGTAAAAGCACTCGTTTAGGCCAGCGTATGTTGTATGAGTAACCAAATGAGTAACCAACCAGCCCGAGTTGCTGTCTTATGTTGTATAGCAGGGAAGAATGGAAAATAATTTGCTCATAAACCTTTGTCGTCGGTTCAGTTAACGATTTTTTTTTTCAGACTGTTTGCACACTCTGGCGAGAAAATGCAAATTCAAAAATACTGTAGACAGAAGCCAGAAAAATTCTCTCTGTGTTCCTATCCTCATCACAGAAACGCTGAAAGAAAATACTAAATTAATGTGTTCGAAACAGATAACGTGCCATTACAATTCAGTAAATTGCATGCATACGGGAGAAATTGGGTGAAAATGCCCTAGCAGCACAGGTAATTAGCCCAATCTTGGAAATTGGCATTTTCCCTGCACTCCTTTGTCGCACCGGCCTATGTCAATACGTGTCCAATATTGGGCCTATTACCTGTGCTGCTTGCGTGGATTGCGTGAAAGTGTGGGCCTTGTGAATTCCGCTAACCGCGGAGCTGGCGCAATTTCTTCGCCATCCATGACTTCCCAAGCAGCATAGATAATATGTCCAATATTGGAAATATATTGGCAAATGCTGGTCCTACAAATGACCAGTGTGAAACCATCCCTTTCCAATATTGCACAAATTACCTCTGCTGCTTGGGTTGGGAGACATTTGGGAAAGCCGCGACACGGGTCAGAACTTGACATTTTGCTACTTAGAGCCCGTAACGTTTAAATGTGCTTTCAAACTGAACGGATATTTAGCTAGCCGGACTCGTCACGTGTACACTGCCACTGAACTTAAGGGTAACAAGGTTCTCATTTTCTAGGCAGAAAAGATGGCGAAATTAGCTTTTGTGAACAAAAAGCATGCAAAAAGGAGCGAAATTATGCACGCCACATTTTTTTAGAACTGTGCGGCTTAATCGACAGAGCGTCCTGTATTGGCGCAAGTCTTATCGATTCGTGATTGGTCGTATATTTATTTCAGCAACACAATTCACATCTGAAGATATCTTTAGGGTCTAAAGTAAGGGAAATGCATTTCCTGCTCCAGAGCTCCGTCTTTGTTCTATCGCGCTTGGAACAGTTTTATCTTGCAATCTGAAAAACAATCATTACCCAGTGTTGTGGCCAAGACACGAAGAAAGCGGTCAAGAGAGCAACAAGGAGCGCCGGTGCCACCAGACGTTCTTGGTATTTGTGGAGAAACCCTCCACAAAACCTTAAAGAGGGTGAGGATTATGATGGGAAAGAAATCCACCGACTTTCAGTACAATCTGATGGAAATAACGCGCTACACTAGGAAAAACACAACTGAAACGACGGACACAGGACACAGATATTTTTTTTCTTGTGTAGCTAGTTATTCCTATTAAATGTAGAACCAACTAGCCCAAATTGGTGCCTTGCTTTTAATATTACCGAAGAACCCCACATTCTCCTACCAGCAAGGAAGCCTAGTTGTACAAAACACTGACAAAAGAAAAATCCCTTTTCGGTCCGGTCTGCAAACACGTTCAAAAGTTCGTCTCCTTGTGCGGCGAATCTCACCATGCGACGGGTAAGGAAGTGCATAAGAAAATAACAATATTGAAATGATGTGGAATATAGTAATAAAAACGTATGGTAAAGCATCGGCCACATTTGCAGTTGCTGTGTGTACTGACCGCAGGCCAAGAAATAAACACGAAATATGCGTGAAAAAAAAATTAAGCGTGCGGTGATCGCTCAAAGCTCAACACGGCAAGGATCATTTATCAGCAACAACAGCAGCGTCATCTACCACGCTCGAAGACGCTTGTCCTTCATGAACGGTCGATATAAGAGGACGGGAAGGAAGGATATATATAAGATGACGATGCTCACTAGGTGGCTGAATAGCCGCCGCAGAAATACACAAAAAAGGCCAGAAAGAAAATAAAACGTGAATCGCAGAAGAGGTATGGGGAGGAATTTCATATTAACTCGCCGTCGACAGACCACGAATTCCTGGCAGAAACGATCATTGTTCACCGGTCAGGGAGGGACAAAGAATCAGAAAAAAAAAGAATGTAGCGGCTGGGCTTCTATTAATCAAGACATGTGCGAATAACATAGTGTAAAATTCGAGCTGCTGAGACAAGTAAGCGTGTAAAAACCATTAATAGCCATGGATGAATGTATAAAGCAAACATTTAAGACCATTCAGACATGGTCAACAACCACCGGTTCCTTCGATGACACCTACACGTGGCTGATGGTGAGCAGGCGATGAAAAGTGCCTTGGAAAAAACAGGAAGTACTTCAAAACGAAAGAAAGACAACAGGAAAAGTAACCAGTCGCTGCGGAAGGGTAAGCACAAGAAAACTTCTCTAGGTCGGCTCTCTGAGAAACATGAAAATAACAGAATATGAGAGGCCACAAAGGAAGTAGAGGAAGGCAGAGAGAAAGCAAAGAACGCTGCAGATAAGCGTCAGCCCAGAGAAAAAGTGGGCTATGACAATCCTCATAATGGAAGGTTCGTTCTTTGTCATTTGCAGCCATTCCTTCCCGCCGAAAGGGAGATCCCGGAAAGATCGGGCGATTCTCTCCTGGACGTCGTTTCGCGATTCGGTTTCGCTGCCCACGGCTGCCTTGGTTCGCGATGTATGGCCTCTCATTATTCATACTTAGTCCATTACCTGTCTTTGTTTCGCTTTCACGGCCCTCACTGTCGTGTTTTCTTCGTCTTTCTTCTATTCTTCTGCTCCATTTAACAGGCTGGACGCTGCTGCAGCGATCTTAATGGGAGTCTTTTGGGGCGTAGACTGTACGCAGTTTTCTTTTTCGCAATTTTGTTGACGCCTGAAAAACCTTTTTCTCTTTTTTATATCACAATAACAAAGTTTTCCCGTAAACTAGTTAGCGCAAATTTTTACTAATTACTTGCACCATCATCCAGTTTTCTCATCTTTTTGCCTTTTAATGGTAGGTACACACGAAATTTTTCCTCCGTTGTATATGGCAAAATATCCGCATTGTTTCCCTGACATCGTAGCAGCTATACAACGCCCCACTTCACACTGCTTTTAGCACATGGCGCACATGGCGCAAGGAGAACTTTTAGCGAGATAAGGAAAACTGACAACATCCTTTTTGAGGCCAATTTTCAATTTGTTGGAGTGGTTGCAGGCAGATAAGAAAGATGCTACTAATCAGAGCTCACCCAAATAAGGAAGTAAAAATATTTCCGACCTCCACAACTTTCAACTTACACACACATCAGAGCAGTAACGTTAGGGCCAGCACAGGTCGGGCCTGCATAATTCCGGCCTCATCACCGCACTGGATACGCTATATAGAGTTCTTGCCGCAGCATAAGATAGCGAGGAAAGGCGAAGTATGCGCGCCGCACGCCTCTGTTATTACCATGCGTCGCACCACTCAGGGTTACGCTGTGCTCTCCCTCTTATCTCCCATTGTCTAGCAGGCGTGGACTTGTGTCAGTTTCTTCGCTTTTACCGCCGACAGTAAACTTGTCTGCAGTTAAGCAAGTGAAAGTCACCAGTTAGCGGCGGCAATTAAAGTAGAATCTATATAATACATTCTCTAAGTATGTCGCGACGCCATCAGTTCAATACCGTGAGAAATGACATCTTCTGATCTATTAGTCGTGTCCTCTTATCAGCA
Organism: Amblyomma americanum; assembly: GCF_052857255.1. Lineage (NCBI taxonomy): Eukaryota > Metazoa > Arthropoda > Arachnida > Ixodida > Ixodidae > Amblyomma > Amblyomma americanum. Next base: position 61,797,206 of record NC_135507.1, on the reverse strand, counting down.
GAGGCAGCTCAGTTCTCTTTTTCTCTGTAGCGCCGACTTTTCGAACAGCCTCGAAAACACGTGAAAGCGGACGTTTACAATTACGCCATACTAAGACGAAGCCGGTAGTCTATATTGAAGGTCCCATATGCAGCCATCAATATAAAATTGCACTATGGTGTAAAACGGCACCCAGCACAATGCCGATGACAGTAATAATCACACAAGTGGAGTAGTCAGTGTCATCAGCGTACATCCGGTCACAACCCAAAGTTAATAGGAAAGCCGGGGCAGCTGGTGTCTCGCACACAAATATTGCTTCCATGCGCAGAACTTCGTAGCTCATGCGATACATGACGTGCTTACACAACCAGAGATGACGCGAGAACGTAACTGCCGCCTTGGCCGCCGGTGTCGGCTGCCTTTTCTTTGGCAGCAGTGTCGACAGGTGGTGCGCCGTTTTAGATTGTGAAAATTTACTGCAACTGCAGCCGTGTTCGCGAAAGTTGCGGCTACAGAGAAAAGTTGACGCGTCTTTATTGGCATAAAAACGGACCTCCCTACTCATGGTAGGTACCAAGCCTATCTCCAGCGATAATGTAACTTTCGCTGCTACATTTCTCCGTGTGCTCATGTTCATTTGTTCGTACCCACAAGAAAATGTGGATTAACTAAATGTGCAACATTTTAAGATATCTCTTTTCTGGAAGCAATAAATAGTATAATGGACAATATCTTGCGCAGCCGTTCGCAAAACAGGCGTCATTTTATTTGACAGTTTCTACGTGTCGTGTGGCCTGTAAGCGCCTTGTCCGTGCCAGATGATGTGAATATTAGTTCAGCCTCTTGATGCGAGCATTGAAGCGGCCGTGGGATGGAGGCCAGTCCATCAAACTACAAAAATGAAGGCAATGGCTAAAAATCTAAGAATAAAAATTAGAAAATAAATAGTTCTTGTAAATTTTTTTTTGCCACGCCTCTAAGGAGTTGTAGTTGAGAAATATAAATCCAAGACATTGCCAAACATGCGCGAGGTAACACGTATGTTTATGATAGTTTGTTTACTTCTTCTACGGTATAAAGCAAAATATCCCTATTGGCTCATCGTCGCAACCACTTCATATTATTCTTTAGACTTCCGGAAATGAAAGATGATAATCGGCATCCTAACATCGGTATTCCGTGTATGATTGTTTACCTTTGTTTACATTTCTTTTGAGGTGCATACCTCGCAGAGGTCTCTGCCCACAAATAGTCGGACCCCACGCTGTTACTCTCAGTAGAAGCCTTTCAAAGAACTGCCCTCTTTTCATGCGCCATGCCTCTCAGTGAATTAGTGCTCTCCGGAGCCAAAGTGACGCTTTTTCTTCCAGCAAAATGGCGCGTCAATCTAATCAAAAAGGAGCTAGCCCTTCACTCTTCGTTATCGCCCTATCCTTTCGTGTTCGAAAACGACATGCACGCGCAAAACAAAAAGCAAAACCAATGAGACGACATCAAGTGCGCTATGAGGCCAAATAGGGGCGTTCGTGTGAGCTGAAATCCGTCACTTACCTTTCACACCCTTCGCCTTTCTCTCTCAGTAGACACAGATCCGAACGTGCTTCTGGTATTCTTGCCTGTCCCACCTTTTCTGTCTTTATTGAGAGCCACTGTTGACTAACGCCTTTAGCGCTTCTTTTACTGCTCTATTCAGCGCCTCATCCCCTAAATTACCCTCTCTTGTTGCTCAGCCAGGAAGCGTAAGGGGTGAAAGGAGGAAATGGGCAACGGCCTATAGCACCACCTTTTCCCTCTTGAAGAGTTTTTATTTCTCATTCCACCCCCACCTAGAAAAAGGCGAAAACACTATCCTACTTCCTTCTCCCTCCTCTAATCTGATTCCCTACTCTGATTCCATACTCCGATGGAAGGCAGATGACATCATTTTTACGAGGAGCAGTTGGTTTTCCTTCACTCGCGCCTCTTCCGGGTTTCGCAGAAAAAAATTTTCGTTCCCACCCTTATAAAAATGGCCTGTAGACAGTCTATAACCTTCTTATAGACTCTATTGCCTTCCTAGATTTTTTGTCGATTGATAGTTTATAGACCGTCTATAGGCAAAAGTCTAACAAATGTGTATGACCATATATCTATAGATTGTCTATAGACTGTTTATAGGATTTGAATTGCGTATAAAGCCTTCTCTAGGGTTTGTCTATAGTCTTTATAGACAGAAGTGTTCGTACTGTCTATAGGTTGTCTAAAGAAATTTTTGTAAGGGCAGACTACAGACACATTGCGAAAAGAAGAGAAATCATGGTTCGGATTGTGAATTTATTTCGGCACTCCTTTAACTGTATCGTTCTCACCCTTATAAAAATGAACTAAAGGGTCCCAAGCAGGGAATGACGGTGGCGAAGACGTTTATTAGGAGGGGACAGGAGGTAGCCTTGGATCAGCCCATAAGGGACCAATCCTTACAAACACTTGGTGGACGTCACTAGTTTCAGACCCCAGTGGTGGTGGCCGCCGCCCAGGCACGCCTGACTAAGGCTTGTTGGGCCTGTAAGTCGTGGCAGCCGAGCAGGGTCGCCTCCCAGTCCTACCGGGTTGGGTTGGGGATGGGGGAATAGCCGTGTTTTAGGGGCAGGCCCACACCATGTGATAGGTGTCAGAAGACTCCGCTCTACAGTGCGGGCAGCCGCCGCTGCCTGCACTGTAACAAGAACGCACATATCTCACTGTAACAAGAACGCACATGCCTCAGGCCGAGCATTTCTCCCACGGGCACCCAGTACGACAGCCGTGGAAGCGCCTACTCCACTACTAACTTACACCGACATACTTCAGCACTTAAGACTATCCCGTCGGGTCTACCCTCCGCCGCCTAAGACACTACACAAAGGGGAGGAACTACACCTCCTAAAGCTCCAGACTAACCCTTACAACAACGCACGAAGACTACACGCAACAGACCGGGAGTCATTTGACTCACAGTGCAAATTCTGGATGGAGAAGGCGGACCTGTACCACATGGCATGGGCCTGCCAACGAAGTCAGGCTGTCACTGCTAATAGGAAGGGTGGGAGGCACCTCTGACCGGTTTGGACAAAACGAGTCTAAAATCACTCACCGAAAGAGCCAGGAGAGCAGCCTACGCTAATGGGCTTCTGTACTGAGAGCTGCAACCTCCAATACAACCTCCTACACGATTACATTAGAACATTTTCAGCACCACCACCTCTAACTGTTCTTACCGAATACGCTGCCGACTCACCTGTTATGCTTTTGGGGTTCACTTCTTTGCAGGGTTTTTTTATAATCTTTTTTCGCCCAGGCAAGAGTTGGGGACGTAGAAATCAGGTGGTGCCCACACGTCACAGAGGCCACGATTACGTCTCGATCACTGGCGTTGTTGCGATTTCCTCAATTTGGCCTTTTAGTGTCATTCGATGATTTCGTCCCTTCGGGCTGGTTTCTTCTTCGTAACAGTACATTGCTACTCCTCGTGTGGCTCGCGTTTTCTTACCGCATGGTGACTTAGATGCAAATAATTGCGAACCGGTCTTGAAAACAGGAATAAATGGGAAACCGGCAGTGCTTGCGAAAGGATATAATGAAAGGGAACAGCGCAGGCTTCTCGAGTGTCGAACAGGGGACATGCCGGTTCAATGAATACAAAAGAAGAGATAACAGTGAGAGCCGGCACTTATCAGAAGTGTTAATTTGCGACTAGCCTTTACATCCTGGTAAGGCAAATTGAGGTCAATAATGTTTTTTTTTTTTAATTCCTACATTCGCAAATTTCTCCTGAGATTTAGCAATGATACAGTTTAATAATACCTTCAAACCTCCCTTGCATACACTGTTCAACTTTTCTTGGTCACATACAAGCCCTTTCGGCAGTGCCGGCGCCTGCTCTTTTTCAGGCACGCCTTAAGGATGGTTCCTTTTATTTGCAGCGAAGAATAACTGACTGTGGTGTCTAGACGGTGACCGTTCTCTGCTGAAGGGCCATGCTATACACTATGTTCAATTTCAGCGCGGCCCCGTGTACGGGCACCAGAACTTTCTAAATCAGTTTCTCGAGACATTTGAATCGATGCGTTTACTTAAACGGAGCTTCTTCATGACCGTGTCGCGCCTCAGACTGACGACTTTCTACACAAGTCACCGCCAAGAGGAAAACGGAACGAAGAGAGGAAACAGGCACAACGCACCCGTCTGCGCTGCCAAAAAATTCCGAAGAAGTGCACTTTTAAGCCAGACCGGAGGACGTTATTGACATATATGTGGAACTGGTTTCTTGGATACAGCTCCGGTAAAAAAAAAAATTGTCCTTTCGCGATATCACTGTCGTTCAGTTACACGACCTTTTTCAGAGGGTCACCCACTGCGCCAACATCTGGAAGTCTCCCAAGAACTGACCTGTCACTCGCACAGGCCGTCTCTGTTCGCTTTACCGTGCTTCCTGCCTACATGCTCAACCGAAATCACGTTTCAATGCTCCAAATAAAACTCCCGAGCAAATACTGAAAACAGGCTACCGGAGCAGCGTGACGATAAGGGATTTTCTAAGATTCCTACTCTCCTGCCGGCCTCTGGAAACCACATCGGAATGTTTGATTAAGCCTTCGCGCAGGAGGAGTGACTGCGGCCCCGGAAGATGTACTGTACGTGCTTTCTTAGATCTAGACTGGATTAGGATCGACTGCGGAGTCCTTCGAAAAAAAAATAGCTGCGGTTAAACTACTGCTGAACCTAGATAGAGAGCGAAAGCTGTGATGTATCGGGTAAGCAGACGCGGCTTGGCTTCTAACGTTGATTGCCTTCCGGACACTGGATAGGCAACGCGCCCACCCTGCCACCCTGGCAGGTGGCAGTTAATGGTTGATCGCGAGAGGCTGGTCACCCAATGAACGCTGCGGCCTATTGCTGCAGTGCCGCGTGTCTGCCACAACGATCTCAGCGCTAATGCATGCAGCCAACATCTCTCTCTCACTACCGCCACGCATCTCAATAAGCGCCACTGAGGCGTCCTCTAAGCCAGGGAGCCAGTTATGCTCCCTTCCTTTCCTCAAAATCAACGGAGTCTAGAACGTTGTCAACGCCAATGAACACAATGAACGCCGACGGCCTATAGGAACAGAGGCGAGCGCTCGGTATCGGCGGCGGCGGCGGCGGCGGCTGAGTGACGTCATAGCTGTCGCGTGCCTTCTCCTCAGTTCAAAATCAAAAGAGGTCAAATTTGGTGCCACGCGAAAAGCGGCTTTAGCTAGCGTAGTTAAACTTTACCTTCAAAAGGGGTCGGCGGCAAGGCATGCACGGCTCTCACATCAAGACGCCGTCTTCACTGCCTTCCCAAATAGTTTTCCCCAGAGCAGGAACTCTGATCACACTCTCCGTACGCAGTCCTCGTCGGAATCGCGCTGATGCAGCGAAAGACGTGATGATCTCGCGTTCGCGACGTGACCAAACTGCCTTTCAGCGTAGATGAACAGACACACTCGGTGTGCGTGCGCGCGTGGTGATTGGTCTCGCTTACCTTTTATAGCGTCCTCTTTGTTCCCCGCTTTTTCCCACTTGTTTCCATCACAGCTCGGACAGAACGAACGAAGCGTGTTCACTGCTCGTATTGATTGTAAAGATTTATTTTTATCTGGTGTGTCATTCGCTCATTGCTTTGGTCTCTGCGTGATGTGTAGGTGAAGCAAGTTGGGTGCTGAAGCTTTTTGCATTTGCAATGTGTCCAAAGTGATACAGTGTAAATGAGGTCTAACGGTAGGAAGTACGGGTTTTCTGCAGCAACCTAAAGGAGCAAATAAATGTAGATGTCTACAACACGCTCGCAGACGTGCAGTGATATAACTACACATGTTTGCTTGGTCTTCTGACACGGCAGTTTGCTCGGAATAAATAAATACTAAAATAATAAAAATAAATGAATTCTTCCACACTTCAATAAACGCTTTAGAGTAGATCCCGTTCGCTTCATTATCGGTCGCTAATAAAGATTGCCCACTCGCCTTAGCACTATGTCGACCAATGACGAGGGAATAAATTCTAAGGGAACTCAACAGACAAAAGTAGGCTTGAATATTTTTCTTAATCATGCGGCAGCAAAAAATGTACATTCTCAACTCAATGCTCGAACGAACGCAGTTCTGAACTGATCAGCTTATCCCCGCTGTTTCGAAAGCACCCGCTAAAAAATCAACGATAAAAATCGAAGCAAATATTTGCGTGGATCAACACATGTACCGCTCGGTTAATAAAAAATTATCCAAGTCCCAGAGCTAAGAGATTAGTTTTTCATTATGCAAGCGCGCCAGGACAGTGTGCTACTGCAGTTTCTCGTGCCACTAAGAGCAACTAAAGGAAATCGACACTCCCAAGGCATCAGCCGGTTTCCATTAAGCGGGATGAACCGCAAATCATTTCTCATTTCGGCGTCATCAGAGAGGCCCGGCGTTTAATAATTCACCTTCCCGCTTGGAAGAGCAGAAATCGCCTCAACGTTCTCTGCTCCTTTCTGCGGCTCGAAACATTATTTCGTTCCTCTGCAGTTGTGGAAGCAATGCTTTGTTTGAGAATGTGTATGAACTAGCCGTCGCATATGTCGAGCTACACAAAAGCACTAATTGTACTCAGTAGGTAATTACTCACTCGCCGAACAGTAATAGTAGCACTTATACACAATCAATTATTTGTGACATGCTGCTTTCAGGGCGCATTGTAAAATATTTTATTCCAAAGAAACAGTGGCCAGCTACGCGCTGCTATGTATTTTGTTATTACACACCATACTGATCATGAAAAACAGGCAATCAGTGAGGTTTAGTTTAGAACGTATTTATGTGCCATATTCGGATCTCCTGTATTTCTTACTAACTACATAATACTGACATAATCGTGCTATTGCCAAGCACAAGCTAAATTTCAGCCGCCACCTCCACCCCCTCCCCCCTAAGAAAATTATTTTGCCATTTTAGCCTTTCGCAACGGCTGTGCAAGGTGTTCAAGATTAAACATTAAGTATTCCTATAAATTTTGTACTACTAGCGTTGAATTCAACTCTGTACAAAGGTGCTGCAGTCACGAAGACCCAACGTGAAAGAATAATTATCGCCGCCAAGACAAAATTAACTAAAACAGCTTAATGAACATATCAGCAATGCCAATAAGCGGGCATGTTTGTTATGGAAACTCAGGCACATAATGAACCAAAATATATTATTGACCTTTTTAGTGACTTCACTACGCGGAAATGTTTGTAATGAAGTCAAAAGGCTGTCGTATCACTGCATAATGCAATCTTGTAGAACTGTCGCCACGAGGTGGGCTTCCAAGATATTCCGCATGCACGGCCTTTACCATCTGCGTGAAACTCATACCAACGTGACGCGGCGTTTCATCTGCCAAACTCGTCGACAGACTCAAGGAGAAGCCGGACCAACATTCGCGTCACACTAGCCACGAGTTACGCGCCGGCTCTCACCACTTGACGCGAAATTATGCGATGTGATTGGAAACATGGGGGCGGATATCTCGAAACTCGCTAGCCTCAGTGGCTAAAAAAATATTAAAAAAATTAAGGACGGCTGGGACCATTTCTTTTTAAACAACACATTGACTGATATAGTATACCGGCGTGAAGGCTGGCAGATAACCATTAATTTAGAGAAAACAGTAGTTGTGTCAGTTGCGAGAAAGAAAAATACCATGAACCTGTCATCAAAATAATCAAACAGAAATACAATCGGTGAATGAATATAAATACATTTGTGTTGGATTGCTTTCGAACCTAAAGTGGAGTAAGCAGGTCTCTTATATAATGCATAAAGCTCTTTCCACGCTTTTCTTCCTCTAACGATCTATCCCATCTGCCTCCGAAACTAATAATTTACTGGCTTACACGTCCTTGGTTGGTTCTAACTGTACTTAAATATAACATGATCTGCTAGCTCACTTAAACAAAACAACTAATAGCGAACTAGAGGTAGTACAAAGGAAAGGAAGTTCGAAGTATTTATAACACCTGCATAAGAAACGACTCCCGAATCGATATCCGTACTCCAGCTTTTCTATCCACTATCAATAGTCGAGCCCGTTGCTTACGCCTTAAGTTTCATCCCTTACTTTTGATGGAGCCATTAAAGTAACGCAGACCAATACCTATCACCTTCAGTAAGAAGAAATAGGCCCAGAGTGAATTCTAATCATTTAAAGCAATTTATATTTCATCGTGACACATTTAGGTATTCTTACTTCCCGCAAGCAGTCAGAGAATGGAACGCACTAACAAATGATGCAGTCAGCAGCCCGTCACCAAACGAATGTTTTTCAAGACTATTTTCCGCTCATCCTTCTAGACAGTTATCATGTTTCTTACATATAGCATTTTTATTGTTTGAATATTTTTCAGAAACACCTTCGTTTCGTAATTTGCCTTGTGTAATTTTGGTATTGCACCTTCTTATCTTACACATCATGGCTGCCTAGAATGTACTGTGACATTGGCACTTGAAATGCTGACTTGTTTTGTAGCAGCAGTGTCTTTTGTAAATTTTTTTAGGTTACTGTGCCTACATTTTGTACGTTCATGTATATATTGCACGTGAGCCTCTGAGGAAGCTGACAGTTATTTAAATGAATAATTAGATGTCTCGAACAGCCAGAACGGAAGTGGAAATAGTTGTAAGGATTCTGACATTTCGTATTTCAGGTAGTGGAAGCAACCAGGCCATGTTTATATGTAGGCAAACGGTACAATAACCTCCAGAACTCGCAAAAGACATGCCGGCGAAATTTTACCTTTAATTAGCCTGAATCCAGTATACCACATATGCCCCTACCATATCTCTCCTACCGATCTTGTGCTGTGCCGATGGGGGAGAGTCTAATCCCGCATATTTCCTAATCGCATTAAGCCACCTGACCCTCTAACGAAGACTGCTACGCTTGCCCCGCCTTTCAATCCACTCCGTTCTTATTAGGGAGTACAGGTTATCTTGCAGTGCGTGTCCTGCTGATGCTCATTTATTCTTGACTTCCTTAGACCTGCTCTGCTCGTTTCATGTTTCTTAACGTTACACTTATCATTCTCCTTTCACAGCTCCCAGTGCAGTCTTTAATTCAGTTTCAACCTTTTTATTTATCCAGAACGTTTTTGCCCGATAAGGAGAGTAATCTAACATAGATCTGTAACATATTATCATCATCACCATCAGCCTGGATACGCCTACTGGAGGACAAAGACCTCTCCTATACCTCTCCAAGTAACCCTGTTCTGTGCCAGCTGCGGCCACCCTACCCCTGCAAACATCTCAATCTGATCTGCTCACGTGCCCTGCTCAAGCCCATTTCTTCCTCATGATTTCGACTAGCAACTCCTTAACCTGTGTTTGATACCTGTCCCCACTCTTGCCTCTTATTTTCTCTAAACGTTACAGCTATCATTTTTTTCCCGTAGCTCACTCCGCTGTCCTTAAGTTGATGCCTTTTCGTTAGCCTCCACGTTATTGCCCCATAGGTCAGTAGTGGTTAGATAAAGCTGTTACCGCTCTTATATACTCTTCTGTATACTTGCAATATACTTCTGTATACTTGGGCAGGGCATGTAATGCGAAGGCAAGATAACCGCTGGTCCTTAAAAATAACGGAGTGGATTCAAGAGAAAGTAAGCGGAGCAGGGGGCGGCAGAAGGTTAGGTGGGCAGATGAGATTAAGAAGTTTGCAGGCAAAGGGTGGATGTAGCTGGCAAAGGATAGGGTTAATTGGAGAGACATGGGAGAGGCCTTTGCCCTGCAGTGGGTGTAGTAAGCCTGATGATGATGATGATGATACTTGCAATACGCACTACAGCTCTTACTTACTATAGCTATAGCCGTGTACTTTTTATATCTCCTACTTACCATACTTACACGTACTATAGCTGTTACATACTCTCCTCTTAAGGCACACTTGTAAATTACTATTCACCACCTCAGCGTGCCGCTAAAGGCACTCTACCCCGCTAGTTATTTCATTACGGTGATCCGGATCTGCGGACACCGCCTGCCCTAAGCAGGCGTATTCCCTACCACTTCCAATGCTTTTGTGCTCGTCGCACGCTGTTGTTCTTTATTGAGGCGGCTAAAAACTTCACATTTATTAACATTATTTATATACCCAAAATTCTCATTTGCATGCCTATGTACTCGATCATCCAAAGCCACATCCAAAGAAAAGACAAAACTAAGCACGCAGACTTTTTAGGAAGTGTGGTTCCCATACAAATATTTTTATGAGTCTATATACTTTCTATAGACTTCTGTCTATAAAGTCTATAGAATCTATTAGGACAAATCCTAAAGAACAGTTTATACGCAAAACAAATGCTATAGACACTCTTTAGACAGTCTATAGATAATCTATAGATTTGTGGTCATACACATTAGTATACTTCAGTCTATAGACAATCTATAGACTATGCATAGAGAAAAATTAATATCTATAGGAAGGCAATAGAGTCTACAAGAAGTCTACACACTATATTTAGACCATTTTTTTAAGGGTTAGTGGCAAGGAAAATATTGGATGGCGGAAGAAATGGTAGTAAATAGTCCGGACAGCAGAACGCAACAGAAAGCCACCGCAGTAATACTGCCTATTTTTCTGCCTGGTAGGAAAGCAAGGAGAATGAATAAGGAAAAGGGAAAGAGGAAGCAAAGGAAAGGTAGGCTCTTGCCCCATAAACAGTAGCCGTTCTGTCTTGACGAATCAGCGACGAGCCAGCTGGCGCTACTTTGTGACGTCAGAGTGGCTCCGACGTCTTTCCCGCAGCAGCGGTTTTATTTATAACGTCCTGCCCTCTTACTACTGTGACGTTGGCCGCGCCAAACCACTCCACATGTTTTACCTTTCTTGCTCGCAATGGCACGTCGGTTGGTCACGGCTGTCACAATGAAGTGGAAAAAGTGACAAAATTTGGGCCATGTTTACAAACAGCCCTCCTTTATTTAGCTCACTTTCGGAGGCACGATTTCGATTCGTTTGCAATTTTCCAAGGACACATCTAAAATAAATCACTTTCGTAATCGGTACTCATATATCTCTAGAACTTTTCGTCGCGAGACCCGAGGAATAAGAAAAACGTTGAATTCTGAAATCGATCATTTAAATTGCCTATTTAATTTGGAGCACCTTCCGCCATCAAGTAAAAACAAAATTAAGCACACCATCACGTAAACAATACTGAGAGTTCTTACTGATGCACAGCATGAGCGACTCTCCCTTTCTTATGATCGCGAATTCTAAAATCCCTCTTTTCGTGTACTGCAGGTTAAGTTGTGGTACCGCAAATTAGAAAATATAACATATTCCATCACATTTCGTTGAGGTCATCTTCACTCGTGATTGCAATACTTTTGTAATAAAGTAGGACAGAAAGTAAGACAAGTTGGTAATGTTCGTTAAGAACGGAACTGGAAAAACCAAGGTACAGGCAAAGGAAGCAAAGCAGGCAACTGTGGCTCACAGTTTGTTTTTGTTAAAAGATATAAAATTCAGTCATTGGAGCCATGTTGCCTTACAAAAGCCTTGATCTCTTTAGCAGAGCATATTCAAAGTGCTCCTTATGTTGTCGTTCCATATGATGTCGTCCCTTCGTGAAGAATAACAAACAACATCCTTGAACTGATTTAGAAGTATGTATCGCAATCTCAAAAGAGGTCTGTTATTTTAGCACAATGGTACATTCCGGGTAACAGTGATTCCGGGCTGGAGGTACGGGTCGAGGGTGCGACCCACAGGAACACATTCATGCAAAACATTCCAAACTATATTTCTAGTCTCTGAGGGCAGCCGTGAAAGCCGACATCTCATAACTGTTGGCGAGGGCCTCGAAGAGTGAGACAAAGTTTGATGTGTCATTTCGAAGCTATTGCTTTGAAATATCACGATCAATTCGTGTTGTGAAGCCAGGCATACCCTCAAAAGGCGCTCTTATCCGCCAGGTGTTTCTCCGAATCGGGCAAACTTCTCGTGTAGTCGCACATGCTGCCTCGTCCGCCAAAATTTCTCTCAAGTACTGTCATTCTAATCAGACACAACAAATGGCTTTACATTGAGGTCAGTGCTCAAACAACCCGATAAACTAGCCGCGAACAGTAGCATTTACTGTTGTTTACATCATTCTTTTTTACTGTTGTTTACGCCATTTACTGGTGATTACACCAGTAAAAGGCATTTGCGGACGCAGGAGCCGGAGGCAGCCGAGGTTTCGGTTGCGCAGGCCGCCTTTTACAGGGCGTGGTCATCTTTCGTTCACTTACCAAGACGTTTAATTCCTGCTTATGTATGTAAAGCTGCCTAGGCGTTCTAAATTAAACGTCGCCATTTCCAAGGAAATGTTGCACACGCGGCATCTGGTCGCAATTCGAGAGAAGTTTGCGCGATTCAGGGAACTCCCAGCGGACAAGAGCGCTTTTCCGGTGATGTGCGGCTTCCCAAACCTATTTGCTAAACCTTTTTAAAGCGATTGCTTTGAAATAACCTTCCGTATTTATTCACACTCTTCTTCAATGCACTCACCAAATGTTAAAGCATGGGCGCCTCCATAGGGACCCTGAAAGTAGAGAGAGAAATGTTCGGAAAGTTTTGCTTACATGCGTCTCTATTGGTCGCGCATTCGCCTCGTATTGCCAGCCGGGGCTGACTTCCACACGAACATGCTGCTGTTTTTTTTTAATTACTGCGCCTTTGATATAATGAAAAGTGTTCCACAATCTGTTCTAGTATGTATTTGGATAGATTAAGGCGAAAGCCCTTCTTGGCTCATAAGTGTGCGCAAAGATCTGTCCACCGAAACGTGTACAAGAAGTGTCGGCACCACCTGTCCATCGAACCAAAGAAAAAAGTTAAAAGAGAAAATAGGAAATAATAAATAAATAAATATAAAAGGCAAAAACTAAGAACAGAAAATTCAATATAAACAAAAATTAAAATGAAAAATTAAAATGAACAATATAAAGAGAAACTGTAAAGGAAAACTGGAGGAGATTGAGAGGACAAAAAAAGGCTTCCTCATTTCGGGTTATAAGTAGACTTAAGTGCGAATGAATTTTTCTTCATAAAGGGAGGACATCGTAGTGTCACTGTGAAATCCGAAAACTGGTCTGAAAACTTTTGTTTACATGTTTTTATATGGACGCTAAACTTAATTTACACCCCCCGTCGACTCTGCCGGTGACAGTGGCGCTATCGCATCTTGCTTACATCGCATATCAGTTTTTGTCTCCACGTGGCTGCATCACTTACAGGCCTCTCCTACAGAGCGCACGGATCTTTTAATTATCAGAGCCGCAAAGGGAAGGGCTCAGCCAATAATAACACTGATAACCACGGCTCTCACTCGGCACTTATAGAATCAGTGGGAAATTCCGTGCTCATTAGGGAAATACAGGCGTAATAAATTGACTATGTTTATGACAAGTGAATTGTAAAGGTGTCCACTCCGGTTTAAACTTCCCACTGAGATACTAAAAGCGTTGTTGGTATAGCACCTGTCAAAATATAGGGATCTCACTATGTCAGATGATGATCATTGCCCCACAAAAGAGCACTTACATCCAGCTCATAAAAACAATGAACAACTACTGGGTTTTTATTAGATAATTTAGGGACGCGTTCACCGGACGGCTTTATAGCTCAAGGCCAAACGTTCTTGGACGAAATTACTGTGAACAGTACTCTTCTATTTGTCTGCAGGATGTGCCATTTCGAAGAGCGCATCTTCCTCCAATTACTCTCTTTAGCTCCTAGCTAATTGGAGGGTTAATTGGAGAGACATGGGAGAGGCTTCTGCCCTGCAGTGGGTGTAGTAAAGCTGATGATGATGATGATGATTTTCAGCTCATTTCGGCGCTTGTGCTTTCTGCTATATAATTCTGGAGACACTGGAAAAATTACCAGAGAACAGCGTTTACGGGAAAATGCAGATTCATATTTTATTTTATGGCTGACTGATGCGCGAAAAAAAAGGACAGAAACAATATTAATAACTCTCCACAGAGAAGCAACTCCTTCGAAACAACAATAAATTGTCTGCTCCCCAAGGCGAAAACAACGGCGCCTGTTTTGATTGCATTTGCGGCGAACAGGCTCCGTTTAAAACCAGGAACTGCAGAAGTGTTTTGATGGCCGGCCGTTAACTCGCCGGCCACGGAAGTGCACACAAAGGAAAGGGACATAAAAGGAAAACAAGGGCGCGTAAGACACTTTTGCTACAGTGAACGAATAACTACGGCGTTAAACAGAAGCAGAGAAGATGAAAAAACTGGTAATAACCCGGCTAGTATGCGAGCGGCATACGAATTTCACAGCGAAGAACTGAAATGCCTGAAGGGCAGCCTTCGTCTTCTGCTCAGCTTCTCACAGCTCATCATTCCTTCTTTAAACCCTTCTGCTTCGCTTCCCTCCTCACCTTCATTTTTAAAGACTGGTTACTCGAGACGCGAGGAAAAGCACCGAGCCGCTTCATGGAACACGCCTTGTTTTTGGCGTTGCTTAAAAGTAATGCGACCGAAGCCACCTCCTCCCATGTCTGGCTTTCATGAACTAGCTGGATTAAGCAGGATGGTTAGAGAAGGAAGGAAGAGAAAGAAGGCTTAAGATCCCCCTGCCATGGTTTTCTTCAGTGGTGTCCAACGCACGCTTCACTCATTGCTGGTTGGTGCATTTCGTTCGTCTGCTGGGCAGCACACACGCGTAATCTTCCGCATTTATGTCTGCAAGCCATTACGCTGATGGCTCGAACGGGAAGGCAGGGAAAAACAGGAAGGAATGGGCAGAGATCAACTTTGCCGCCAGAAAAAGAAAAGGGGTGAAGAAGTTAGGGAAAGCCGAGGAAGGGCTAAGCCTAGACGGAGTCTCTCGAGCTCGTGGCCTGGGTATGACTACGCACTCCGTGGCAATAGTGGGCATGGCGATCATATTAGTGCCTGTACAAAGCAGAAGGGGAGTCCATGGCAGTGGTCTTGTTCATTCGCCGATGTGCTCCGACGTCTTGTACGTGCCTAGCCGCTAGCGGCAGCTAGAAGTCCGTCGACGTCTTTAGCCGTGGTCCGCTCCCGTCGTGAGCAGCATGCGCTAGCGGCGCACTATTTGTCGTCAGCTAAGCCGTTGGCGCTGACTGTTTGCCGTCTGTCTGTAACGCAGACTTCTGCCGCCATATTTTTTGTGCAAGCGTTACTGCTTGTTGAGGGAAGAGAGGGTAGAGGGTGTTAAGTGCTTTCTACAGGGTATTGTTAGCGCGATAGCTTGAAGGCACGACGCAACTTGCGGCGCGAGAGCTCAACTTCAAAAATTCTTTTTCTCGCTTTGAACAAAAATAAACTCGATTAAAACTTCCGAAATAAATGGCAATAAACTGTTCTAATAAACTCACCATAGTTTGTATTTTACTTGGCCCACAATAAAGGGCTGCTCATGGTTCAAAATGCCCTGATCTGCCACTGCAGTATTTGTTTCCGCTTCGAAATATTCAATTTCATCAGCTGTACCATTTTTATAGGTAATAATCATCTAGGAAAGCTTGATGGTCATTTCTTAATTTGATAGTGTAAGTTGTTTTAAAAAAAAGATGCCAAGAGAGTATGATTGTTGCATTTATTTAAATTGTAAACAATATTTATACTGCACAGAAATACATGATCTGAATCACATCAAAAGCCAGAATTATGTAACATGTGGAATTGTTTCTAAAAATTTTAATTTTATGATAGATTTTTGAGCGGTGTCTAGTCTCACGCATTTTCGAAAAGTTCAAACTGAGCTCACTTCAGGAACAGTTTTTTTTTCGGCAAAACAATTCAGGCTTAGATTACGCGTGTTGCGACAAGTTTCTATGAATTTTTTTTAACAAATGGCAGACTGTCGAGTGCAATGCCTGAAACGCTTGGTGTGCAATGATCAAACAACGAGATGAAGTTTGCTGCAGTTCATTTTCCTGGCCCAGCTCCACAAGAAGTATCTTGACGATTTCGCCACGATCAGAAGCTCGTGTGTCTTTTGTATTTTTGTATTTGTACACGATTTCTGTGGGAAGCCAGAACAGCAAAAGCAATAGTAGCACTTATGATAACATTTTTCTAGGAGATGAGGAAGAGGATGATTAGTGGCCTGTCTCTCTGAGCGGAACCCCTAATTTCAGTTTCTTTGGCTTTTTG
This sequence comes from Amblyomma americanum, assembly GCF_052857255.1. Taxonomy (NCBI): domain Eukaryota; kingdom Metazoa; phylum Arthropoda; class Arachnida; order Ixodida; family Ixodidae; genus Amblyomma; species Amblyomma americanum. The sequence continues at coordinate 61,781,037 of NC_135507.1, read as the reverse complement.
CGCTCTAAACGTGTAAATCAGTGTTGTGCATCCGTCTTCCTGCAGTCCATCACCTTACACTCACAGTGGACTCTATATCAGGTCATTTAGCCAGTTACAGACAGCAGCGACGTACAATGATATTTTTACTTCCCTATTTAGACGCTATTGGTGTTTTATACAATCTCTACATTGCCTGAACACTTGATGAACCCGCTCATCGGTCTCATCCAGAGAAGCCATCATGCAGTGAACTATTCTGTTATAACCCTCTCCAATGGCTGCACTTTTCTAGCACCCTTCTACCATCTTTTCTCTCTAATTCCTCCCGCTACGCGTAGTATTATGTCAGCGAAAATTCATTCCGACTAAAATCTCTGTTTTTCTTTAACGAGCTCTCTCTCTCTCTCTTTTCTAGCAGAAGCGGCGTCGGCCATCACTGCGGAGTGTTGTGAAGTTTTTTTCCAAGCGGTGCTTCTGTTGATGGTCCGCAACGATGCTGACGATGACGGTTAGGAAAGAGTCGAAGCATCGAGCGTGGTATGCCATCCTTTGTGATAGGAGGCCTGCAGTTTCCAAGCACAACAGGACGCCGAAAACGCAATCGTTCGGAGAGGTCACCCAACACATTTTCTTCACGCATTACTATTTATCGACTCTGATTGGCTGCGTTGTGCAGTGAACTTGTGTGTTCGGGTTGTTTGAAAGCCCAGTCCTGCCTCTTTCCCTCATTACTGGGACACATCAGTGAGGAATAATCGAGAACAGGGCGCTGGCGCACTGCATTGCGTTAGCTTGAAGCTAGTTTTGTAATCGACAGTGGCCTTAATTAAGTAGAGTGAAAAATTAGTAACACCGTCGGAGCTTCAGAACTCCGTCGTTTGCTTTGAAATTCAAGTGTCACACATTATATCCTACCAAACTGTTAGGCTGTATTAGGAGCTCGCAAATAACAGTCGTCGCCATGTCTTTAAATGATGCAATCAGAGCAATGTTTGTTATCTGCAGGCAGTTTAATAAACACGTTGTCTCGGTGCAACCGGCACCTTGTCCTGCACAACCTTTGCGCTGTTAGTACTAGTTGGTCCAGGCACCAAGCGTTGCGATCATGCACCGATGTGAAGTCGGATATATACGTACCTAACAAAGGTTCAACGACTCTCTGCAGTGAGCAGCTGCTAAAAGCAGGATTTCAATTTCATAATATTGAACATTTCATGCTAACTCGAAGATCTTAACGACGACATCTGCGTGGAGGTCTCTCGATATATCTGCAGCGTTTAGATGGTATTCGTAGTCCACATATAATGGCGTTAAATAGACCTCTCACAAAATGTGCGTTACGAAGCGGTTGTGGGTGCTTGGAGACTCTGCCATTTTAAGTCACATAAATTTTTCATGGCGGCCTCAGTTGTAAACGGTCAGCGTTTTACAGCGCGATGCGCTATACGCTGAATACACCCCATTTTGGAGCGCTAACTGCTTGCGCTTTTGCAGTCACATCCCATGCAAGCTAAACTTTTTGCCATCACAAAGCCTCCTTTCAGGCTCTCAAAGACGTGCTTTTTTCAATGTGCGAAATAAAATTATGCGCGACATTTTCAAGGTCACCTCATTTTACTGTCTATTACAAGTCATCAACTTCAGAAAGTGGATGATATCCTTGCTTTGCGACTTCACGTCGATAACTCGGGAACCTGCAAGGCTTGCCTACCAGCTGATCAACTGTCTGCAAGAGGGTCACGAACACAATTTGGCTCATACCCGTTGTTGCCTGTCTCTCTGACGGTGCTCAGTCAGATACAACTTGACGTCTTGTTCGGGCCGTCTTCCAACATCGTCTTAGTCATCAAAGCCAATTTCACCGCGGTACTGAAAGCCAATGGTCCAGTCTTCAAGCCTCCAACCGTGAGACCTTATAGGTCATCCCCATAATCCTTCTGGCCACCACTAAGATGTCTTTGCTCAAAGAATGTGCCAAACTTGAAATCTGACAGAATTCAACTTCCCAACGACATGAACCGAATCCTCAAATCTTCCATCCGCTTCTCGTTCCATGCTCAGCCGACTCTTCGGGACTAGTGCCAATTCACATATAACAAGCTTACTCGTCGCAAGAAGGTACAGTTCATGCCATAGCCATTTCGTGCAGATCTTTTCCATGACCAGACGGTAACATTCTTTGCACAGGGGCCGCCATGGCCACATCGGGAGAGTTTATCGCTTTCATCAGCCTTTACAGCCAGAAAGATTACAGCAATGACATTCCTAATTTTCCGGCCTTGGAATACGACAGAGTACTACTGATGTGATCACGGTTTTGCCTGACAAAACTCCCTACCGTCAATGTAATATTTTGACCGGTTCAGAAGAAGCACTCATGAACCTTAGGCATGTCCGCGGTATCCTTCAGGCTGCACAACCTGCACATGCAGGTGGCCCCTCATTCCTGGTGCCTATCATTTTTCAGTACATTCAACTTCCCACAGATAAGCGCATTATTGTAGCTGATGCTCTGTCACCCTGAGGCAGCGCAAACGCGTTCTCATTCCCCTCACTACATACCTCCATGCACGCAGTAGAATTGCGAGGTAGGAGAACTTCCAGAGGTGGACGAGGCTTTGAGTGGCCATAACGCCACCAATCCCTGACCAGTGTGCTCACCTTGAGACACTTTTTGAGACACTACTGTGCGGCCTCTAGAGTGGACGTGGCAGAGACCATACCCGGCACGGGCATGGTTTCTTCAGGAGGCTGGGGTTAGTTCGAACACTTAGACCCTCACTTACTGTTGTGGCTGGCGGACAATGCCGATGTTCGTTTGTGGCCTTATCGACGTACAAGAATTCTTAGTTACGGTATTAGTACGTTCGGTTTTACTGTATTTGCATGAAGTGATTGATTCTGTTCTGTATATGATTCCGCAACACACGAAGATTAGCATGACAACCCCATTCGAGCTTCGTGGGACTTAAGCTACCCTACATGGACGTTTCCGGTAAGAAGCAATAACGGAAGGAAATCTGTTGCATATTTCTCGCCGCGCTTAACCCTGAACCTTTTTCGTAAGAAGCGCGGTATTCAAATCCTATGCCAAACTCTAGATGTCATTTTACTGTGATGTGTTTCATTGTCTTACACAAGCGTGGCGCCATCTTTCGCTTTGTCGTTAGTAGAAACTTGCTTACAGGGACGTTTCATTTGTTTATTAATTGGGAAAAAAGAAAATATGAATGGCGGCAAAGAAGTGGCAGAGACAATAATTCTATAAGGTGTTCAGCAACTTCGATGAAGGTTTGTGAGAACTGAATTCATTAACATTTATCTTTGAGGATGTAGAAACAACAAGTAGAAGGAACCTTTCAGGCAAAAGGCGCCGACCAAGATCGAGGGGCCTGCGAGCTGACCGCTATCCACAGTTTTTGTGGAAACATTTTGTTTTGTATCAAATTTGATACATTTAGGTTTCTTCGCCTACGTCTGGCCTTCGATTAGTGTTTGGATATTAGAGCTATGGTGAAAATTGATTTTAATTATGACTTTATTTTAATACCAATATATAGCATTCCAGTGAGCTAGGGGTCATTGAAATGGTCTTGTATGTTTACTCCACTGAAGAGACGCGATCAGACTGTGGCGGTATAACGACGTTATTTAAGTGTTGTCGTCTTCCGACAAATTATGATGGCATATGCTTCCACGATGAAACTTTTGTCCTGCCATACTAACCGAAAGTTAGAGAGCCGTTTGAAGACAAGTTAATGCATATTTGTTGTAATTTCGTGTTTGAACACGGAGACCATCATATATTCTTAATGAACCCCATGAAAAATTTCGACTGCGATATGTGGTTCGCAATGCTTTCACCGGACTCGTAGATAAAATTAATAAAATAAATGAAATGCATCTTTTAATTACATTGCACACAACTGAAAGGTCAATACATAAAACAGCACACATTTCAATACAAATATATATGGCGACACCTGATGATGACGCAATCAAAAAGAGGACATAAATTATTACGTATCGAATTTAATCCGAGAGAAATTGGAGGAAAAAGAAGGCCCGCACATAACTCCGAAAAGAGCACCCTTCTGTTCTGCATTGGTAGGACGATCATGTTATCCCGCCTTGCCTGAGGAGAATTGAGGAACAGGGGGAGAATTGAGGATCGATACTCCCTACGGCCAGCAATGTGTCGATCGATACTCAAAAACATCAAACAAGAAAAAGCAGAGGAAGCGCGAGCGCAGTGAACTGGACAACTAAATCCTTTTGTTCTAGCTCTCCTCCTGGCCACCCTTTTCTCCCTTGTTTCCCTAACGTCGCTAGTAAGGAAGCGTCGCCCCAACGAGTAAACTGCTGAACATCGGTCCGTTAGGCTTGTAACAATCCAAGAGTCTCAGGCCGCATCCTTGTTTTAAACTCTGTGTGCTCTGCTCAAAACCGGTTCTTTTTCTTTTCTTGCCCTCAAAGAATCGTTAGTTTTTTCTTTGTCGGCTATTGTTTTTCTTGCGCTTTCTTGGCAGAAGTATGGAGTTCTTGAGGTGTTTCCCACTCGAAAAACACAACAGCAAGAATTTCTGTTCGCAAAAATATTCACGAAATTCTAAAAAACTTTTGTTGGCGAAAGTTTTTGACTAGAAATTTGCAGTAACAACACAAATTTTTTGTATGAACAACATTGTGTGTAGTTACAACACAAAAATGCTACAAACTACAGAAATGTCCTAGAGGAAGAAAAAAGATGGTGCTGCAGAAAAATACTACCGACGAAATGAAAAGTGTGTCGTTGCGGCAGAACTACAAAATAATTTGCCGCATTTTTGGCGCGGTTCCGCACTTTTTTCGGCTGAATTTAGTTTACGTCCGGCTCACCAGTTCTGCTTTCTTTTCGCTTTCTTCGTACGTATGAGACATGATCCGCTAGCTCACTTCATAACCTTTGAGTCGTTAAAGTTTACTTTTGCTTCTTCGCCACTCTTTCCTTATTTCATCATGCGAAGACCCCATGCGGTCTGCTGTATGAACAACCTAAACGATCAAATGTCCTGTTTCACGCTGTTCCGGAACTGGTCTCGCAGGAGTTTCCTCTGATCTCCTCTTGAACGAGTTTTTGCCAGGACCTCGCTGCTGTCGCCTTAATAGAAGGTTGACGCTGCACTGAAGTTGCAGGAATAAAATGGCGGTCGAGTGGCGTTAACTGAGCGTCCGGTTACCTTGAAAAGAAGTGTTTTTTTTTTCGCGTTCTGGAGTGGTGCAGCTTGTATAATTTCCTGCCCCCGGCTTCCTGCGGTAAAAGTTTGTGCAGGTTTTTATTAAGTTTTTTTTGCAATAATGAACATTGTGCTAATATATTTTTAGCTGCTTTTTGAAGGGAACATAAAACAAGCTGAAGTGAGCTGATGTAGAAATTTGGTGAAAGGTTTCTAGCGGGTTTGGAGACGACGTGACAGTCGCGCTTATGGATCTAAAGTAGTGTCGTTACCGGTCGCCTAGAGCACACAGGCGCACTTTTCATTCAATTGTGAAAGTGTTGAGTCAGAAGTATTCCGCACTTTTCCAATCACGAGGAAACAAGAGGCAAGTTTCAATTGCAAGAATATTTGGAAGACAACCGCGAATTATTAACTTTCTGGAAATAAAGGTTTTACAGCGATAGCTGTTATGCGCCCCTCCTTGGTTTCACGTCGTAGTCGTCCGCCGTCGTCGCCGTCGGCGTAACCAGTGGATGCGCTTGCTCCCACCGGTTGCGACGCAGTCAACCTGGGTCGCATAAACCTACGGGCGGCTCTGTTTGCAACAGCCGCTGGATGCACTACGTGACCACTACACCTGTCCGCCAGGAATATATCCCCAAAACTGAACGCCTAAACAGCTATCACTGAATCTCGCGCGGCACAGTTGGAACCACCTTGTTAACTTTTATTCTGCAACGGCTTCTTTTACGTTGCAGGAACGATTGCGAAGTAGTGGATTAGGAGCTAAGCAGCAGAGTAGGTATACATTCCGTCTATAGCGTAATATTTTAAAAAAGCCTCGCACACGGTTAGAAGGAAAAAATATTACATCGGTTTTCCCAGTGCTTCATATCGCCACTTTATCGATTCCTTCACGCTGCCCCTGCGCCCCGACACGTCCTTCTCTCTTAATCCCCTTTTTCCCTTTCTGCCCTGTCTCTTCGGTAAGTGAGCGTTCAACTTTTACCCCAAGCGCTACACCTCCTGCTATGATTTCTAAAAAGCCCCTGGCACCCACAACTCCTTCTCCCTCCTTCCTTTCGCGGATTCTAAGCATTAGCCCCCTTTTTTCTTGTTCCGTTATTTTTTTTTGTCCGCCGGTATTTCGTTCTGCCATGCTGCTTAATTTTCTTATCATAGTTTTTCAGGCCAACCGATGCAGTCATACGACGCCACCTGTCACAGCCGAAAACAGCCTTTCCCGCCCACGTACGCTATCTCTCCAGGCTGGATAACTCTGTATTCCTATCTGCTGAGCTATCCTATTTCTTTATCAAAGTTTTGCGAGCCAACCAGTCAATCCCCTTAGCATAGATCCTGCCTGGGCAATATTTTCAAGTTCGCGCTCCCCTTCCCACATAACACTCTCCTCCCCCCACACCGGGCCTTTCTCCTCGGAGTGAAGGCCCTTAATCAACCCCCGAAAATTATGAAGTCCCCACACGGAGGCAGTTCTACATGTGGAAGCATTGGCAAGCACCCTGAGGCTTGACCTCCCTTGTTCCCTGTGTGTGTGCCAAGAAACCATCTGCCTGGCCTCTATTACCATGAAATCCTATAGCACTTTTTTAGTCCATAAATAATCGTGAGCTCAATCGTCTGATGTATTTTCGTCGCAAGATACTTAACAAACAATCTCATCAGATTCTACGACTTTTGAGCATAACGACTTGTATCTCGATAATATAAAGTGCACAAAATAGTCACATCACCTAAGACTCCACGCATCACAAACTGCTGGAATCTTAAATCATTCTTGACAGCCTAAAAGTTTTTAAAATGCCGAAGTGTAAACCGCAACAACAAGAACAACACAACGAATTTACCGACACTCTTAGCACAATTGAAAACGGCTATAGAGGAATATACATCCGCAAAAAGTTAATAACAATAATACATAGATGGCATCGGGATTCGTGAAGGGCAGGTGAATAGATTTCAGAATTCGACGAGGTAAGCAGGGTAGAATGTGGGAAACTTGGAGGTAACGTATGCGAAGTATTTTTGTGCTAGGAATTGAAATGGTGACCTAATCGCAGAATAAATCCGCAGTGGTGGTCAGGCTTCTCTGCAGTGCGCAGCGATGAGCAGAGGCCGCAACGATGACGTCACATACGGTGGCGCTGCGTTTCCGGCTATTAAACGCTTGTTTCAAGGAATTCAACCAACGCCGCCGACGGTGAAGCCCACGAAGCATTGTTTGGCGGGATTGGAAGGCTCACTACAGCTCGTGGGCGAAGGTAGCGGACGCCTGAAATTTTGTTAACAAAGACGTCATCACGAGTTTCTCCGCACTTCTTTACCGAAGTGAGGAGAAGCCTGCCTAAATATCGCTGCTGTTTTAATCGGCTATTGCGTCACTAATTTAAATGCTGGCGAAAAAATACTTGTTTTGTTTTACCTTGAAGATTCCTAGATTCGACTTCTTGAAGAACATCAACTTCTCAAAAAACCGTTTCACCTTCCTTTATAGAGGAACAGCCCGTTAAAGAACCCCGGGTGGTCAAAATTTCCGGAGCCCTCCATAAACCATAAACTTTATAGAGGTACAGACATTTGCAAAAAGTTAATAAAAATATATATGGATGTCATCGTGATTCGCGACAAATTCTAAACTTATTGGAAATGGAGGCAAAAATATGCCGTATTTTAGATTGTTCACAATCTTAACAATCCTGTTATCGAAGCGACATTGCGACCCCTATTTTAGGTAAAAAGGAAAATAGTATTGCAATAATATTTTCCTTTATGCCGATCCATACCTTAGTTCATATGTATTATTACCCTAATAGTAATAGTCGAAAACTTGTCACCAGTATAAGTGATCCAGCCGGGTAATTATCGTATCTTGGCTATATTCTGACGCCCTCCACAACTGACTATGCTACTGCGAAGGAAGTACGCTTTTAAGTAAAAATCTAGTTTAAAAAATTGTTGAAAGTCTTCAATGAAACACCGTTTATACTGAGGATAAAATGGCATTAATTTATGATAATTTATAAGCCCAAGAATATAGAAGTTCGAAATTCTCACCCACACCATGCTAATCAGCTCCATTCGTACAAACAAAGTAAGCTCGAGATAAGCTGCATTAAATGTGAAACACATTCATGCATCTTACATTTAACTATCTTCTCCCATTCCGCCAGTTTGAACATATTTTCACGTAGTTCTTGGCAGTGATTTCGGCATTTACTTAAGCATAAAATTAAACTGTCTCCTTCAGTCCAGAGCGTATTCTGCTTAGAAAAAAGAAAATTGCATGCGGAAACGACATTCTGCAAAGTTCTATTTTCTGCCTAAACCTACAGGGATTTCGCTGCATGCATTGCCATGCTAACTGCGGCATTGTAGAATAGGGGAGTACAACAATACTTCTTTACCTTCATTCAAGGCTGCGCTAACTGGAACTATTAGATTAATACCATTTATTTCACAAGTACAAAGCAATCCAAGCACAACATCATATTCATAATTTGCACTACTCCTTTTCATTGCATATTTCCTAGGCATTTGGCAGTACGGGTTTTAAATTTTCACTTTTCTCCGGCTCTCATTACCTTATAAAGAAACGTGTGGTAAATAATCATTGTGTCACTTTACGTAGAGCACAAGCTGATTCCTTCGGACAAGTATTTCCTTTCTGTAAATGAATCTTTGGTGCTCATAGCGGTCTTAGCGCAGAAGTGACAAAATACTAATTTTGGCGCTCATACTTCCTACAGTCTATTTTGCGGAAACATTCGCCCTTGTTTAGGCCAATGAACTTATACAACGACCCACGCGGCAGCCTCTCTACTGATTCAGTTTAACGCAGAGAGACACCAAAGGAAGTTACAAGCCAAAGTGACAACCATGCAAGAAACCTGTCTGAATAGAGGAAAAGTGCGGGCACTTTGTGCGCTTAGTCCGGGTTGATGGGCTAAGATTCATATACAAGATTTCTAGTCCGCTTTTAACAGCAGCACCCTACTCTATCCAAGAAAGAAATAAATAATGAGATTTTAAGATATATATTGTCAACTTAGGTATGCACGCAGTAGCCGAGAAGCAAAAAGTAGTCGGTTAGGTTTACATCTCAGTATTTGGCCGACACTTGCTTCACAGAACTTCGACGTGTTAAGTGCTGCGCCGTGGCTTTTAACGCAGTTCAAGTGGCACGTGGTGCATTCTGGGATGCAAGATGTACACATACCCAAACAGCGATATATTCCTACGCGAGTGCAACCGAAAGCAAGCAGAATGCAAGCTAGCTAACCGCATTTGAGAACAGATGTTTGCCCACTATCGGGAAGTGCAGTACCTTCATCTTTTCTATTTGATGCACACAGAACGACCGTTCGGGATCGGCACAACGGGATGCTCAGCCAGGAATATGCGCCCCGAGCCGTTGGCTCTGCTCGCATGAAAGGGCAGCCCAGTTAGGGAAGTATTTTTGAACCACTTCAGCGAAGGTTCTGGAAGGTGAGGCGATAATTTTCTCTTCCTTGCACCTACACCTTGGCCTCTCTCCCTACCCTCTGCTAAACCGCTTTTGCTTAGTTTTTCGAGCCACAATGTTTGGGTGGAACGCTAAGCGTAGAATTCTGTGGCCTTTGTAGAATTTACGGCCACATTCCTTCCAGCCGTTGAAGAACTCGAGCTGGGGTCGTTTTACAAGCCCTCTCTACTAATCCACGCCGCATTACGCTCTACTTCAAAAAACCTGTGACCTTCAGTAAGCCTGCACCGGCAGAATCTATATCTTGCAAGGGCTGGAGGGGCATCCTTTGCTTCGTCACGGCTGTTAATCTCGGGAATGTTCCTCATTTTCTTCCTTTTTACCCTAGATTTCTTCCTTATACTCTTTGAAGTATTCGCTTTGGAAAGGAAGAAAGTGCCAACATATGTATGACTAACGCCTCCGAATAAAGAACTCCGCATAGGCACCATGTGGTCACTGTTTTGCACGCGCAACACATTCTTGGTCAGGGTGTGGAAATTATGTGAGGAATTTCTTGAGATGGTTATTTTCCCGAGGGAAATAATTGCTAGGTTTCTATCGTTTGTCCTGCTCGTTACGCTAAGTTGTCAATATATACCGCACCTATTTGAATTGAATTTATACCCATATGTGCCAGGAAACTCATTTTTTTCTGGCGTGAACACACAAGAATATGGTCTAGGGGGTGTTAGCGCATGGTGAAAAACCACGGTGCTTGAAGGACAGAAGTGTACACACACTAAGGTTGAGACGAAGGGCATAATACTTAACCAGGCGAGCTTGAGCTTCCTACTATTGTGTCTTTCCTTACGTGAAATGACTTTGGCTTTTCACTGTATTCTTTACGTCGGTTATAGCACATAACAACTGACTGCATTCTTTACGTGGGTTATAGCACTTCACATCAATCAGATGTAATGACAGCACTGTTTCAGTGTACAATCATCGAGCTTGAACTATCATGCCAAATGCTTATGAAATGAACTCCAGGCGCTGCACAGGTAGGAGATCAACCAGTTCTATTTGAGTTCCTTCGGCTGTAACTTCTGAAAGTGCTGCCTTCAGTGACGGGACCTTGCTCTCTTTTTACATCACGTGGCTGTAGTCTGTGATGTATAGTTTACGATTTCACCACCTCTTCATCAAGATTTATGTTTGCGCAGATGTCGCCTGCTTCCATGAGGATTCTCTCACGGTTGGTAACAGAAGGCGCATTTTTCAACACATGCTAGTGCAGCTTGAATGCATTCAGGACGCAGCTACCACCCACTTGACAACAGCCTTCGAATTTTTTAGATGACCTGCCGCTAGCTTTCTGGAGTAGGATACTCAACTCTCCTTCCTGTGTTATTTCTTCCAGCGTGGATTGGTTTATGAGCTTAACGTCCCAAATCGACATATGTGGGGCGCCGTAGTGAAGGGCCCTGAAATATCGACCACGTGGTGTTCTTCAACGTGCGCTTACGTCGCACAGTACACGGGCCTCAAGCATTTCACCTCCATCAAAATTCCACCGCTGCGGCCGGGATCGAACCCGCGTCATTCGGGTTAGCAGCCGAGTGCCAAAACCACTGAGCCACCGCGGCGGCTATTTGATCGTGCATGCCTTTATTTTTTCAGTCCGTAGAGGGTAGCGCCATAGTCACCAGGCCGCCAAGTTTTAATACAGACGTAATACTCGTCACAGCCGAGCAGGAAAGCGGAAACAACTCTTTCGGAATCAGTGCATGCGAATGGCTCTCTTGAAGGCGACATACGTCGATGAAAGGACCTCCTGACTTATGAGTCGGCATGAGAGTGAGCTTTTTGAAGTCCTTTCCCCTGCATCCCACATTTTTTGGCTCTGTGATCCGCTCCCAAAGACAAGAAAAGAGTTGAGGGCCGGCGCCTGGCAGCGCGCAGTTCCCGCGAGGAATTCGCACGTCTTGCCCGTTTACAACGTGGTTATAATCCTCGATACCGTCGTCATCCTGAAAATCACGCTTCCACACCTTATACGAGCGAGACAGATGTTCCTGTGACACAATATATGCTCCCAACTTTTAAACTGGTTGTCATCGTGAGGTGGTGTGAAAAAAACTATGACAGGCTGCGTATTTTCTATTGCCACACGAGCAGTGGGCGCATGGCATGTGTAACACTCGCTTGAAGTCACCACGTGCACGTATTTAACCACAAAATGTTTCCACAATCACTACGAGCACTATTCACGCGTAAACCAGCTTGAAAAAAACCTACTAGCCGGTTGTTACTGCAGTGAAGCATTTCAAAGGTTTATATCCCCGCCCCGGGTGTCCAGTCTGCAAGAACAGAGACTGTGAAGCGGATATCGACCACCTGTTGTGGGACTGCCCGGGTCTGAAGCCGACGAGAATTCGGCACCTGGCGGCAGTGGGACTCTTACCGGACAATCCTGATTACTATATTGCCTGGACACAGGGTTCATATCATCGTTCACTTCTTGATTTCATCAAGTCAGCCCACTTTTTTCTTTTATTTAAGCATCTTACTCATCTTGGACTTCGCAGTTTTTATGCCCTGAGGCAATAAACATCGCTTCGAAAAAAAAAACTCCAGCAGCAGAGGATGTAGAAAATTTCGGCTACAGCGCCACTAGTTCCCGCGACCGCCACACAAGCCACATTTGGAGGAGAGTGGCGCAAATGGAACTGCATGAGAGGGTTGTTAAAAAAGGGAATAAAAACGGCAGCGCAAAACAGCCACTGGTATTTTTTACTGGAAGATAAAAAATTAAATTTCAGAATAATTTCTCACATGGACACAAATGGATATCTCAGATAAGTACTGTAACAATCGATCGACATCTTTTCTTTTACTGCCTGTTTATGAGCCTAGAAACCAATAAAAAATATTATTTAGAGCGTCACGATCTAGCATTACGATTTATGTGGAAACGCACGGTAAGAATGTCACCATGTTCGGAAAAAAATTATTTACTAGATTCACAGGCTCGCCTAAAACAGCAGCACAGTTTTGAAATGCATTCGTCTAAACTCGTCTGAAGCAGACACTGCCCTGTTATTTAGGAGGCCTTCTAAGATATATCTGCAATCCCATTGTGTGGCCTGTGGTGTACATAGTGCCTAAAGGGTTGCATACGTTAAAATATGCTTAAAATCTCTAAGTGCCTCGTAGGAAAGTTTTGAAAATGCATATTATCAAAAACCTTTCTTGCGGAAAAAGAACTCAGTGCAAAAAGCGTGTGTTTACATGTGGACATATTCCCAGCGCATGAAAGCGCAGGCGCTACCAGTTAAGATCACTACTTGGATTTTGTCGAGTAGGCGGAAGCGTCAATTTCCGCTCAAAAGTTAGGTAACTGACTACGCTTTAACGCCTACGCTAAGCAGAACCAGTTTAACCATAGAAGAGTATATTGAAAGCGAGAGGCTAAGGGCAGCGGGAGCTGGGCTATATATCTTGCTAATATTTCTTCTGGAGCTTGCGAAACTTCGCCCCCACGATCGTCAACGCCATTAAAGCGAATACTGTAGTAGAGGCACAGGATGCATTAGGCAGGCCGCAATTTTCTCTGTCCACCAGACACGCCCCGCCTCGGATGACGAAACTTGGGATGTGTTTACTGCAAGCATCTGATATTTTGCAGTCATCTTTTTAGGCATCTGGCTATGGCGCTCCTGACTGGAAAGATCAATACTTGGTTTCCCGGCGTGGAAAAACGCACACGTAGCGCCTGCTCCAACAAAGTTCTCAATCATTCGACGCGGTCGTTGTGGAATGATGAGGAGAGTATTGCAGTCGACGAAAATGGTTGCGCGACATTTTATGCATAGATTGCGATGCTGAAAACGCGGAAAATGCTTCCTTTCTACAAGGAAGTAAAGACCCTTTTCTTTAAACATATTATTGTCTAAGTTTTCTTCACTGCTGTTTTTTTATATTTAGCGACGTACGATAGCTTTCTCGCGAACGTATTTGGTGCTAATCTCTCATATTCAAAACTTGCGATGAATACGTGGTTGCGAATAAAAATGCACATCACTGTGTGTGCGTTTATTTTATGTTTTCTTCCTCGTATTTGTGACTAAGGATAAGCTTTCGAATGAACATTTTTTTGGACATTGGTGTAAATGTATTCACGTGTTTGACAGATACCATACAAATATGAACTCTCTTATTTATTTCTGTTTAACTGATTTCAGTTCTAATCTCTATGAAAATATATAAATCAGAACTTAAAACGTGTCTTGCAATAATGCTGAAGTTAAATGCAATAACAGATTGTAATATCAAATCCAGAAAGCGTACTGAGTGTTCATGTTTTGAAGTCCTGGATTCACAGCAATATGAAGTAAGTATTGTGGACGAATTGGAAAACTGACGTGGAGGAGACAGCAAATGTTTTGTCTTCAGCGATGCCGCTGTTAAATGAATAAAAAAAACGTTGGTGCACCAACTCCTACAATTAGTAGGCATCGTCTCTTTTCCTAAGTATTAGGACGTATTACTGCAAAGCTTAGAGCACCGAATCTCCACTTCCCTAAAGATACTTTCATCACACCTTTACAAGCCTTTGCATGTATGATAAGCATTGAATATAGCGGATCGACCAGTACAGGTTCAATATGAGTTGCAGATGCTCTTATGCTGAATCTCGCATCTGCTTAATTTATCGCAGACAACACAAACGCAATGATAACTCAAGCTATGTGGCGCCATCTGGTTTTTAAAGCGAACGATCGTTCTGAACTAAGCAACGTCTGTCCTTAACGCTAAAAATTGCCGCATTATAGAAAGAAAGAAGAAAAAGGCAGAAATATATATAAATGACAGGAAATGCGTCCCGAAAAAAATTAAAGATGTACACATCTCAGGTTTATCAAACCGGGAGCAACATACAAAGGTGGAACAAGCAATTTATTTTGTACAGTTTTCTGAAATGTTCAAACAGATTAAGTTCATTCGTGTTCAACTTGTCTATTTAAAAATACATACTGTATGTGGTGGAGAATTATAGCCGCTGCAATCCCAATCGCGGCATTTTTATTTCAGTGAGCATTGGGCCAACCTCAACGACTGCAAGAAAGAAAAATACTTCTTCTAGATCAAGCCTACTACTTTGAATGATCCCAAGCCGTCCAGAGACTTCTAGATGGTTTTACTTTTGGCTGTCTCCTCTTTATACGGATGCAAAACGCGGCGGTGGGAAGAGAAAAGAAAAAGACGTTTTTTTTTTTTTTGCCACTGATGTTCTTAGAAATGACGGGCTTCATTTTTATATTTTGCTGACGGAAAAAAATTGCGTTTCACATGCAAAGCACTCTAACTTTCTTCGTCCAAGGTTGTTTTTATTTATATGAAAAGAAGGCCGCAGTCGCCTTAAAATATTATTGCTACCGAGAGTGACCGAAAGATCGGCGCTACTTAAAAAAAATACATCTGTATAGAAATTACGCCTATTTAAAGAGTAGTCATTATTATGCCATTATTTTGTCATTAGACGGCACTGTCTTTCGAACTTAGCGATTCAAACAATAGTCTGCAAACCAAGCTATGAGAAGACTTGTACGCGAAAAAAATGTGTTATTGCCTAATACATTTGGAAAATATGCATGATATGCAGATCGGTGTCAAAGGCAAGTCTGCGCTGCGAGATCGCTTTTATGCGCTTGTATTATTTTTTACTTAAAAGATGGAAATTGAATCGCCCCTAACCCCCCTCCCACTCACCCTCAGCGCCTCTCGTTATCGCATAGTCTTCGCAGTCTTTCTGTTTTTCTGCATGCTGTCCAGTCAGTTCATCGTTAAATTTTGAGATTCGATGAATTGCCCTCAAGAGACGATCAAAAAGGCAGCGCGGTTCATGCCTATCTTTTCTCTTACATACAGTAAGAAGTATAAAGTTCGCCGCACTCAACTCCCCTCGACTGTACACTATGGCTTTTTTCTACACCTTCACTTCGGTAGTGGGTTACATATACTAGAAGACTAATATATTTTAGACCATCATATTATTTTTTTGTTTTCTATAAAATGGCGTGCATTTCCCTGTTTTCATCTTGACAGTAAATTTTTATCGAGTGTGCACCCTGGAGACACGCATTACATACATGCTCGTATGAATACGAAGCACTTATGTGCAGCGGCAGTTTACGTTCGATAGAAGCTGACAGCCGCGAACTTCAAACTCAACTCTTTGGTACTATATGGCACCATTCTGACAGGTATGAATACAGTATATTTATCCCACTCCACAAGGGAGCTGCACGGCATAAAGGTGAAATCTATCCACCCCCTATGAATATTTTCGTGCGTCTCACAGATCCTGGGAAAACACTACTTGTGAACTATGACCGGTTTTCTTCGCAGTAATTGTGTTATGCCTTTCTGTCAGTAAGGTTTTATGCAAGGAAAAGGCACTCCGGCGCCACTCGATGATTTCGCTGACCTATTCAGCGAAGTTCATCATTCGATTTCAACGCTTCGGATAGCGTGATCCTTGTTCTTTTTAATGATGGGTTTTCTGGTTCTTTGCACTCGTTGCTAAGAAACTGTTTACTTGACTGTCACTCATATATTTTTGAGGTCTAATTGAGAAAAAGTTTTCTTACATTAGAGCAGGTTTTCCCCAGATTCTTATTTTAAATCTATTAAGGTTCAATATTATATGGCGAATTGGCCCGATGCTGTCTATCTCTTGAGTTTTCAGTGTGCCGATGACACCGTTGTAGTACCTCATGTGACTCGTTTACTACACGCCATATATACGTTCTAAATTTCAGCAACCAGGCTAAGGACTAGTTTTCGTAGAATTAAGTTTTTAGATGGTTTGATACATCTAAAACACAGCTTATTTGCTTTCACAACCCTTTAAAACAAGATTATCTTGACCGCCCATTTTTGTTACACACACCTTACTGCTCTTCAGGCATATCTAATTCTCTCAAAAATGCCTGTTCCGTGATATCACTCCGCTTACATTTCCATAGGAATATTGCACGGAAAACGCACCTTGTTCATATTTGCAAAAACTATGCGAGGTTTCATCTTTTCTTTATAATATGAGTTTAAAATGATAACACAGGGGCCAGTTGCTTGATCATATTGGAAACGTGTGAGCTACTTGAAAACACTAGGTGACAAAAAGACGAACCACACGCAACGGAAGCGCAAACTTCTAAGTGTTCATTTCTTATCAAACAGGCGAACATATACACATAGACACAGACTGTCTCGGAGCCACAAACGCTTCCGTCATTCTAGCACATGAACGTGACCACGGCCTCGCATCTGAACTTCTATCGCTTCAATTCCTTTTCAGAGCGAAAGCTCTACTCCTCCCGTACAAAAGCTTAAGGTCATGAGGTTCTTCAGTTCGACCTTCAAACCAGGAGAAGCGGAGACATGGCTCTGAGGTCACGCCACGTGACTCGCAACGCCGCCTCGCCACAGCTGCGCGCGTTGAGCCCAAGGCGGTCGCTCGCCTCGCAACGCACGCAGAGTCGACGGCACTCTCGCAAGTGCTGGAAATCGCCTGACGCGCCGTTAGCTATATAAAAGCGTGTGGAAAAGGCACAAAACAAGCTCTATAAAATTCGACTCATTCTGCAGTCTTAGGGGGCTTGTTCTATAGAATCTGTTTTGCATCAGAACAGAGAGAGTACATATAGCGAAGGCACAAAACGAGGTCTATAAATTTCGACTCATTACAAAGTCTCACGGAGGCAATTCCATTGAAATTTTTCTGACTGTGAACGGAGCGAGTTCATATAATGAAGGCACGAAACAAGTTATACAAAATTTGTCTCATTATAAACTTTTTTTCAGCCAATTCTATAGACTCCCTGCGTACAGAGCTAAATTTTAAAGTCAGCCCTCGTTAAAGAGGAAATAAATACTTAATGAGCTGGCTCGATAGGCGGCGAGTTCATATAGAGCTCCTTTAGAATCATTAAGCTTCCTTTACGTGTTTAAAAGAAGCCCAACATTCATTTTTGTATAGGTACTCTAACGTAACGCTGCTAGAGTAGAAATCAATGAAAGCAACGTATGCACTCAAAGTAGGAATTATTTCAATGAAACATTTAACAAATAAGCCATAATGACACAGCGCGAGCTGAATTGCATTCGTAGCACAAATAAACGCCGAGTAACATTGTCGTTTTAGTAATGTAGAAGTCTCAGATCAGAAACGCATACGCTGCCTTTCGCACAAATGATATTGAAGAGATTTGTGCACGCATGAGTGGGGCTCACCCGCAACGCTAAAAACGAAATAACCCACCTCTTGTCGAGGCGACCTTTACTAATCTTTCAAAATGAAGCACCCGCAGGCCAGCAGCAGCGGCCAACGGCTCGGGTAACAGGGATGGACGAATTCACGCGTGTACAACAAAAGGGGAGACGGGATGCAGCTCGTTGGTTCTTCACGATGTTTGTACACGGTGGCCACTCCCGCCTGCGACGATTTTTATTCAGCCACTACACTAGAAGCATTCCTCCAGCGCCGCTTGACTAAAACTTCCGACAAACGCCCCGTGCATCAGTCATAGCGTTGGAAATTATCTTTGGTGAAACGTCGCTGTCCATCACGTGCACCGAGCGAGCGTCTGCACTTAACACGCAATGTACCCCTCTCAATGACCAGCGCTGCTTGGTCCGCACACGAGATAACGCAAAGATTAAAAAATAAAAATAGTGCATTTGAGAACGCGAGTGTGCGTTTTTCGAAGGTACCAAGTAAAGCGAGCTCACATGGCGCTAACTAACGCATAGTTCCATTTCGGCCTGTCATTCACCGGCCACAAGCGATATTTCTGGCCGCGCATCTACCTTGCAACACGGAAAAGCCAGTAGAAGGCTCGCGAAGTGCGGCTTATCATTTCGGGTTTCACGAGGACCGCCTTTCTGGCAGTTAGTAAAGGCATAATGGCACAGAAATTAGTGGCATTAGTTGCGAACCCGGTGTCTTCCGCTGCTTGTAACTTCGCTTTTAAACGAGGACAGGAAGATTGCCGCTGCGCGCATAATCTGTTTTGCACACTCAGCTCTGCTTAGAGTGGGTTAGGAGACTAAATGAATAAAATATGACAGTGCAGACTTACCGTAAGTGGCCGATGAAGTTGGACTTCGATGAAAACGTCATACACGAGAGAACACGCCGACGACACTCACACATCCGCGCACATTGTTGTTTGCAGCCATAATTATCTTCGGTCGTCTCACGGTAAAATAGGTAAAATGTGAAACAGGAACCCACAGTCGCATCTTTACCGCTCGCACTCTTGCCGTGCGTAGCTTGATCCGGTAGTCAAGACTGCAGTGGAAAATTGATTTACAAGCTTAAATTCTCCGCTCGCGGTTTTTTAAAAAGACTTATTGTTTTTTTTCCATACGCGCCGCATCTCCCTCTGAATAACATGTGGCGCACTTTTCGAATAATAACTAGAAAGTTGCATAGCATAACGTATTTTTTTCTTCTGTTCGGGTTAAGAAAGCTGGTATGGGCGACATCAGCCTGTCATCTGCTCTGAAGCAGCAGATGTGCGGGGAGGAACGAAATATACTGGCTTTGTGATTGTTCCGTAGCAGCACTTTTACACGTGAATGCAAGCTTCCAGGGTATATATGGCAGATATTAATCGCGCAGAGGACCATGCACATTGACACTCTCCTAACGGTGTTTCTAAGAAATGGGAACATCCTTTAATTCTCACATCCGTCTTTCCCCATTTGTTTTCAGGACGTTTTAAAGAGAAATATGTAATTGCTGTCAAATCTTTCTGGGTTAAGCGCGCTGGGCAGCAACAATCGAAAGATGAAATAAAGTCGTCTCGACCGATTCCTTCAAGAGAGAGCGTGTTCGTTTGATGTAGGGCAGATTGCGCGCACCCTAACTTCACGAATCGCTTGACCTGTTAGTAATAAATATTCTTAAATTCTATTCACAACATATGTAACCATTTAACGAAAATGAGCTTTTCAAGTCTTCTGAAAACAATATACAGGAGGGCGTTGCATTGTCCTAACACAATATATTTTTTAATTCTCGAAATAGCTAAGGTGGAGAAGGCCTCTAGCCAGAGTTGCGATAACCCGTTGCAGTTCCTTTCACCATGCAGAGCAAAAAAAAATTGTCAATGTTCTGGACTTAGTCGAAAGGCAGTGTACAGATTATCAGATAATAATAAACTGCGATTGTTATAGACTGTTCTTTAGACTATCGACTATTTATAGCCTACAGATAGTTTATTTCTTTATTTGTTTATTGTAAAACCCACAGCGCCACAAGGGGCATTACAGTGGGGGGGGGGGGGAATAACACATCATACAAACGAAAAGAAAGGTAACAAAGTGCAGCACATACAATGCAACCATGATGCAACAGTAATACAGCCTAAAAACAGCATTCACAGAGATGAAGAGAATAAATCATCTGACGTAATTAATACCACCTCTTCAGAGAGCCGGTTCCAATCTCTCATAGACCTAGAGAAAAAAAGCATATTTGTACATCTATGATTTACAGTCAATTTCCTTAACTTTTAATCGATAGATTTTAGTCGATAGATGGTCCATAGTCTATAGACTATTCTTGGTCTACTTTGGATAATCTATATTTTATAGGTAGTCTGTAGGCGACATATATACTATAAGACTAATATAGACGTTAGTCTATAGACCCAATAAATGTTAGGGTGTTAAACACTTTGTCTTTAGGTAGTCTATAGAGCACCTATAGACGAAACAAAATTAAGGCGGTTATCGATTTTATTCTATAGTCTATAGACCGTCTACAGTCAGAAGGAAATTAAGGCTGTTATTTACTTTAGTGTGTAGGTGGTCTATAGACTGACTATAGACAAAAGGCAATTAAGGTGGTTATAGACGTTAGTCTATAGCTAGTGTATAGACCCCATACAGTGAAAACATTTTTGAGACAGTTTTTATTATACAGATAGTCTATAGGCCGTCTATACCGAAAGGAAAATTAAGGCTGCTATATACTTCAGTCTATTGTCTGTAGACCGTCTACAGACAAAAGGAAATTAAGATAGTTATAGACTTAAGTCTACAGATGGTCTTTAGACTTTCTATAGACAAAAGGTAATTAAGACGATTATAGACTTTAGCCTATGTATATCCTATAGACTGCCCATAGACAAAAGAAAATTAATGCGGTTATGGACTAGTCTATAGATAGTCTATATATCGTGTACAGACCAAAAATGTCTGAGAGATGGCTATAGAGTGCATAAGAGGTCTATAGAAAATCGATGACTCATTTTTATAAGGAACGTGTTCAGGTGTGGTAGATAAAGAAAAACTAGGACAGGAATCTTTACGGCTTCTCCTGCGTTCTTATAGTTGTTTTTTGCAAATGCAATGTTTCGATTTTCGCATCCCGTGTTTTAAGAACAAACCTTTATTGTGCGCGACAGGCCCAATAGCTAAAGCGCTGTCACTAGCCTTGTTTTATATAGCGATTTATCCCTGCGTTTCGATGAGCGTTATAGCGAATTAATGTCTTCGATGTAGGAGTTTTTTCAGTTTCCAGTATTCCGCAATGGCCGCTGCAGTGACTCAGTCGTTATGGCGCTCGGCTGCTGACATGAGAAATGCGGGTTCGATCCCGGACATGGCAATCGAGGTAAGATGAAGGTGAAATTATAGACGCCCGTGTACTGCGCGATGTAAGTGCCCGTTAAAAAACCCCGAGGATATCGTAAATTCCATAGCCCTTCTCTGCGGTGTCGCTCATAGCCTGAGCCGGTTTGGGACTTTAAACCCCTAAAGCAAACCAACTATTCCGGAAAGTTTAACAAAATCTGCCAAATTTCTTAGACGTCTCCTCGGACTACTTACATTTTACTAGACCGGACATGCGTGCACTAAATCCCCTCTTTTTTTTCTAAATATGCTTCGGAATACTTGAAAAGACTTGAACAATAAGAAAGAGCATTGAAAGCGCCTTACAGACAGTGCGAATATAGTGCTTAAGAACACAGATTCAAAAGGGAAATTTGTGCGGTGGCGAAAGTCCACATCAGTTCCAGCAGTGTTTGCCAGCAGTGAAGAGAGCATAGAAAGAGCATAAAAATATTGTTGGCTCAAGAACAAAAAAGAGGGCTTTAAGCAAATTAAGCAAAAGGGTAACAAACAACTTAACCCATAGTAAGCTAACCCCGAAGAAAAAAAAAGGACCAAAGCAGACTCAGCGCTGAAGTAAGAAAATTTCGACGTAAAAACAAAACGAAAGCATGGGTTCGCGTGATTGCTCTGGCGAGCTCGTTTTGAGTAAGCCTTTTTACTGCTATTACTTGGCGAAACAAGAGAAGCACTTGTCTGAAAGCTTCCTTAATGGATAATGTTTCGCAATCTCAGCTTTGTTACCGTGCTTTCAATTTCAATGTAGAAATGTACTGCTTCAAGGACCGAAAACTTATCGTTCGGGCACTCACCAAGTGAACGCTATTTACAATGACTGTGCTGAGCGGCGAACGAAAAAGCTGTTTAATTGAAAGCGATAGTACAGTAAAGCTAGAATAAATTTTTTTCTTGCAATAAAAATAGACATTTATTTGCGCCCCTGAACAGAGCTCGATTATATCCTTTTGCACAAATACAAAGTGTTTTTTTTTCTAATACAGGCATTTATTTGCCCAACTTTGACTACTCGCCCATGTTTCAACTTCACTAAGCTCTCAGCAGAGCCAATTTGAGTTTGGCTATGTCTTAATCCTATCGCTTCCTAAAACCTTTTTCAAGGCGAGACCCTGAGGAGCCTCCCCGCCACTCGAATCGGATGTGCAGTGCGAGATTATTAGCAGAGGAAAGCAAAGGATCTCTCCTATGGTTTTGGTTTTTTAGGAAAGAAAGTGGCGAAGTATCTGTTTGAAATCTCCGCGGGGACCGGAACCATGCCGTAATGGAAGGGATAAAGGAGGCAGTGAAAAAGAAAGGTGCCGTAGTGGAGGGCTCCGGAATTTTTCAACCACCTAGGGATCTTCAACGTGCACTTTCAAAACGCGGCAGCAGCTCCTCTAGGACTCCCGTTTGTTCATTAACTACCTGAAGCCTTCAAACCACACTGGGTTAGGATACTAGTTGTCTCCGCCAATTCAATAGTGCGGTCTATGTCAAATGAAGCCTGAGGTATATTTGCCGATCGTATTTTCATCCATTTGAAAGATTTTGAAAAGCCGTCCGCGTCCGCAATGTAATCTGCTTTTTTAGGTAACTCCACTTAAAGACATATTTTTCATTTTACTCTTTAATGGAAGTAGATATCGTAATGTAATCCACATTTATATCTCCTTTGTTTTATTGCGAAAGCACACTTCGCAACCAGTCCTGGAAAAGCCGATTTCGGTCTGAAGCCTCTGTGATACTTGCACAAATAGAACAAATACTTCCGCGACTGGGTTTCGACCCCGCGGTTGTTCGAGCAGGTCAGCTCTGCCGGCCATTGCACACGAGTACTGTGCTACTGCCGACACCGATCACGCTTCGTGTTAAACGGCAGCACAGTCTCGCGCTGTGCAATGCATGTTGTCGTCTTCATCAACATTTATCTATGCGAAAAAGTCACGAAAAGAAAGGAAAAGCTGACAACTGGCTCCCTAGGTCAGTGGACACCTCAGCCGTGCTTTTAGCTACGTGGTGGTAGTGACAGAAAGATACGCGCTGTTTGCGTTTGCGTTGACGACGTTGTGGAAGAAACGCGGCACTGCAGGAATAGGCCGCCGCCGATGCTCAGTGGTTTGGGCGCTCGGCAACAGAGCTCGAGTTCTCAGGGGGCATCTGAGCCGTGGCGGCCGCGTTTCGATGGAGGCTAAACACAAAAGGCGCCCGTGTGCTATGCGATGTCAGTGCAGGTTAATGATCCCCAGGTGGTCTAAATTATTCCGGAGCTCTCCACATATTCTGCATTCTCTTTTTTTCCTGACGGTTCCGAAACAAACTTCCTGAATACCTCCTGAAAAGACCCAGTGAATATTATTGAAGCGGCGAAGTTTCCTTGGCTGATTACCTTCCAACGGAAATTTATTACTTTCTTTGTTACGGTACACGGTGGCTGTGCTGCAAATCCACGTATTTTCTAGTACACCCTCTGTCAAATGTTTACAGCACAGTGGGGTTTGCTTCCCAGCCAAACTGTGCGGCTCGTAATGCATAGCCAGTGTTCCAAACCGCCAAAAGGCAAGAAGGTTTTTGGTTCAGCCCCCTGCGATAAGTAGGAATCGTAAGAATGCTCCAGAAGCCCCACAACACGTCTTAAAAGGAAACCTCCGGGGCTCTAAACTTCTGGCGGAGGCTGTACGCCTACAAACACCTGCTCTAAACTGCGGTTCAGCAGTTCCTGCGTGCCTGATTGGGTTTCGCTCAGTCACATGCTTTCTCGTGATATATGGAGACTATATATAGAGGTAGACTACATCTTGCGCGTTTCTCAACCACCTGTCACTAATGAAGTGAATATGGTCTGTTGTCGTGTGGCCTTTCTGAAAGTGAACCTCGGTCTTTCTTTGACAAAAATCTCAGTATGCCCTCATTCTAACAGGGATAAACTTCGTAAATAATTTGTAGGCAACAGACTGTGTGTTATCTCTCTGCAGTTTTCAGTCCATGACCCTAAGTAAATGTTGTCGTTCTTGCAAGTTTTCTGTATGCTCGAATTAGTGAGGAATTGCGTATGCAGGGCGGAATGTTTTTCGAAATTACCTGGCATCTTAAAGCTATAAACGAGTCTGTGTGGAAAGCGCACAAGCACTTAAACTTAATCCCGTTTTAAGCTAAAGGTTCCGGCACTGTCGCATTGATATTTCTTTGCTCAGAAGGCCGTCAAAGTGCTCCTAAAATTTTTAAGCAGCCCTTGTTTGAAATCCTCGTTTCAGGACGGACTTTGGCTGTTGTTTGTTTTTGGACGACATCGACTCCACTGGGGTTAAGAAATAAAGAAAACCTTCCGTCTTTGATATCGGAACCTGTTCCCTCTCCTCAGGTGTCATCTAGTCAACCGTGTATTTCATAGTTAACATCCCTGTGTTGTGTTCTTTTTCTCTATCAAACACACCTGTGCAATAGTACTCATACAGTTGGTAGGGAGAGGACACTTTCTTCCACTGATGCGGTGGACATCAACTACACCTTGCGCCAAAGTAATCGGGGATTTTTGAAGCACCAGCTGGTGACGAGCAAGCATGCATTAATGCTGCGATGAACTGGAAGGAAAATTTTCCGGATAACTGCGAATGCGTCATCCAGCGGTATCTTCAAGGCGCCCGCTACACTTCACCCAAGTCTTGCCGAGGTCAAGTCTAATTCTACATACAACTACAGCCAGGAATAGACGCCGAACAATTTCGCTTAGCGGAGATATTTTTTCAAGCACTTCTCGCTTATTACCGCATTGTGAATGCAAAGCGAAGCCGGATTAAAGGAACAGCCCACAACGAGAGCCACCAGTTATCTACAAGCAAAGAGCTTCTGGAACCCTGACCGCTCTATGGATGTGTATTCAGAGGACTAAAGTTCCTGCTCCAAGCTTGTGTTCACCGGATTTTAAGCGCTCTGTTTCCTGCTCGTCGTCATTCTATTTTCTAGAAAGTTGGCGCTCCCACTATGTGGCTACTGGGGAGGTCGTTTATTTGTTTTCATGCCACGAATTTCGCTTCCATTAGGAATCAGCCGATAAATGTATCTGTTATAATGCGTTTAGCTAAGATATATTTACCTTAATATAATGCGGAAGCGCCAGCAAAAAGTGCTACTACAAACGAAAAATGCGAGCTGCAGCCTCGCTGTTGAGCGCAAAAGTTTTGGACAATGATCGAATGTTAGGATAGTTTCGATTTGATGCCTGGTCACATAAGTCGAATCTCTTTTTGCCAGCGTTGTGCTGTAAAATTTGTTAGCAAAACTATTTGGCTGAATTTACTTCCTTCTACTATTAGTTCAACGAAAATCATGTCAGCATACTCAGCCTAGAGAACAAGAGTGGTTTGACAGCAAAGTGAAAATTTACTGTTGGGCTTTACAGGTTGAAAAACGTTCTGTACCATGCGCATACTCATTTAACTTTGCACGCAAAGAAACCAGACATTCAGAAAAACAATGAACAAAAATTACATGAGAGTGAACGAGCACTTGGGAGTTATTTAGCCGCAAGTAACACAGAACGTATTTAGCATAAGAAACCAACATCGAAGGCTGCCTACAGCGCCCCAGAATTCCCGTGCATGTAGGGAAGGCGACTGCGTAGGAGCCCAGTGACTACTCTCTTACTTCTATTGACACTTGGACAGCTTAAGTGATGCCATGTTTTTAACGCTGTAAAAGTCGTGTGCATTAACTTCCCGCGATTTTGAGGAAGGATATTATATGGATGATGGATCTAATGCAAGAAGACACACTGGACTTAGCACTGGAAGTGCCTTGGACGCCGACAAATAAATTCAAGAGAATACGAGATAACAGCAAGCAGTTAGCGCCCAACCGAATTGCATTGCTAATGCTAAGCAGAAAAATAATGAACACATAATTTTCACTCGTCATTTGGGCACTTAAGAACAAACAATGTGTTACCCAAGAACCCAAGAAAACTTCGCACACGCGAATATGTTGGAAATAATTCAGTCCGAGGTGTTAACTATACTTCAACCGACGCTTTCTTAATCTCTCTATGTCGACACCTTAACCAGGTTAGGAACAAGTAGAAGTAAGGAAACCAGGAAGAAAACGAGGAACTTGAGAGAGATTAACGGGCCGTCTCAGAGAGAAAAATGCCCGACCAGCGCTGACAGAACGTCGATTCGTCCGGGGAAGGCTTAGAACAGTGTTTGTGTCGAAAGGAGCGCTTAATACCACGTGGATTAAAAAAGATGGTTTTTTAAACTACCTGAATGCGCGTTCATTAACATAGAAAAGAAACATGCCAAGTAAAACTTTAAAGAAGCTCCCGGCTTGCGACCCTTGGCGTTGCGCGCATAAGTTATGGCTGGGGAAATGAAACGAGGTTTGTTTTAGGAAAAATTCAGGAGCGTAAGGGCGAAAGAGCAGCACACGGCCGCAGTGAAGAAGGAATTTCCACCTCCCCTGGCCTTTCTGTAACTGAAGGAATCCCTAAGTGCCTCTGTACAAGCGCTTCACTTTCTTGCGAGGGCACTTACTGCTGGCAGAGCAGAGCTGTGAGGCGATCGTGAACGAACTTATTGTAAACGTGAAAAGCACACAGTATGCTACAATCAGCTCCTGATAGTTGGCAAGCACCTTTGATTTGAAGCGCTTAGTTGTCGCGCACATTGCTTAGATCCGCTGCCAACCCCATTTTGCACTAATTGGATTTTTGCACGAGCACTCGTATGCATATGCGCACGGCCCTGTTACTTCTACACTATTTAAGGACAATGCAGTAACCGCGAGGCACTTCAGTAAACAGGAAGGTTCCGTATAAACAGGAAAAGCCAGTATAAGCGTAAACAGGAAAAGCCAGTATAAGCTTCTTGATACTCGTGTCGCCTCACAAGTGGCGGATTGCGAAAAGTGTTACGCCTCTTTCCATTTTCCACACTGCAGAGCACTGCTCATGAAAGCTCAGTAGTACAATTATGCGAACATAATATTTTTCGCCTCCATCTATAACCCTTGATGCAGGTTTGTATTTTTCCTCTTCATATTCCCACATTATCGTTTCATTTCCCCTACAGATAAGTTTGAGTATTGCATAAAGAAAGCGTCATCATCATCATCATCATCATCATCATCATCAGCCCTACTACACCCACTGCAGGGCAAAGGCCTCTCCCATGTCTCTCCAATTAACCCTATCCTTTGCCAGCTGCATCCACCCTTTGCCTGCAAACTTCTTAATCTCATCCGCCCATCTAACCTTCTGCCGCCCCCTGCTACGCTTACTTTCTCTTGGAACCCACTCCGTTACCCTTAAAGACCAGCGGTTATCTTGCCTTCGCATTACATGCCCTGCCCAAGCCCATTTCTTTCTCTTGATTTCGACTAGGATGTCATTAACCCGTGTTTGTTCCCTCACCCACTCTGCCCGCTTCCGATCTCTTAACGTTACACCTATCATTTTTCTTTCCATGGCTCGCTGCGTTGTCCTTAACTTAAGCTGAACTCTTTTCGTTAGCCTCCACGTTTCTGCCCCGTAGGTGAGTACCGGTAAGATTATGCTGTTGTACACTTTCCGCTTGAGGGAAATTGGTAAACTGCCACTCATGATCTGCGAGAATTTGCCGTATGCGCTCCACCCCATTCTTATCCTTCTGGTTATCTCCCTCTCATGATCCGGATCAGCTGTCACTACCTGCCCTAAGTAGACGTATTCCGGCACCATTTCTAGGCTCTCGCTGCCAATTGTGAACTGTTGTTCCCTTGCTAGGCTGTTGAACATTACCTTGGTTTTCTGCATGTTAATTTTTAGACCCATCGATCTGCTCTGCCTGTCTAACTCGTTGATCATGATTTGCAGTTCACCTCCTGAGTGACTCAGCAAGGCAATGTCATCAGCAAATCTCAGATTATTTAGGTATTCTCCATTTATTCTTATTCCCAACTCTTCCCAATTCAGGCCTCGAAATACCTCCTGCAAACATGCGATGAACAGCATTGGCGAGATCGTGTCTCCTTGCCTGACGCCCTTCTTTATTGGAATTTTATTGCTGACTTTATGGAGGAAGATAGTAGTTGTGCAGTTGCTATATATATCTTCCAGTAATTTTACATAAGGCTCTTCTACCCCCTGATTACGCAATGCTTGTATGACTGCTGAGGTTTCCACTGAGTCGAATGCTTTCTCGTAATCAATGAAAGCTATATATAGAGGTTGGTTAAATTCTGCGCATTTCTCTATCACCTGATTGATAGTGTGAATATGATCTATTGTAGAATATCCTTTACGAAAGCCTGCCTGATCATTTGGTTGATTAAAGTCTAACGTTGCCCTGACTCTATTAGCGATCACCTTAGTAAATACTTTGTAGGCAACGGATAGTAAGCTGATCGGCCTGTAATTTTTCAAGTCCTTGGCGTCTCCCTTCTTATGAATTAAGATAATGTTTGCATTCTTCCAAGCTTCTGGTACAGTCGAGGTCATAAGGCATTGCGTATACAGGGTGGCTAGTTTCTCTAGCACGATGTCCCCTCCATCATTCAACAGATCTGCATTGAAAGAAATAGTTTGAAAGATTAGTTTTATTTATTTATTTCTGCTGCTTCTATGCCGACAGATGTTCGCTCTATTAGATTCATTGCAGCAACAGTTGTACCTAGACGTTATTTTAGGGCAGATCTAACATGTATTTCCTCGGTGAAGGTGCTAAAGTCAGTAAAAACCACTCCATTCGACCGTCGACAGCAGCGGAAACTACTCATAAGATTCAACCGAAACCCTTGTGATATATTACTGTGAACAAAGAGTCAAAGCCAAATTTCAGATCTAATATATGGTACACATGTAGGTAATATGCAGTTCCATAACAGATAAAAACACATACATAAATGTCGATTTTAGGATATCATGAATGCTCTCTCTATATATGCTGTAAATGTAAGCCCATGCATAAAAATTTGTTACAGTACTTGTAAAGTGAAATATGACAGTTTGAAGAAAGCGTTATTAATGTTGAATTATTAGCATATCTATACTCAATCTATTCTTTACAGAGTATCGTGTTTCACAAAAGTAACCAGAGAGCAGGGTTCACTTTTCAGTGCTAGTAAAGAACTTCTTAGGGCGCTCATAATGAACAGAAATTCTAGAAAAAGCAGGACCACGGTTCCCTTTACTTTACACCAATTTAGAGCCTCAGGAATGCCTTAACATCACCACTAGGTGGCCAAGAAGCAATCCCAGTTCTCGGTTTCCCTTAGGAAGAGGTGGTACATATGTTTCACAGATTTCTTTATTTTGTATTTTTATAGGCTGGCGGATGAAAAATCAAAAATATTTTCATATTGATTCAATAGGTTTCGTATCTGTGTGCATGAACTGTGTTCCTCGGAGTGCATTATCTGAACTTCAGTGATTCATCTTACAGACGTTTATGTGAAATGAATTTTTTGCGGTATTTAACCTCAAATTCTGACAGGTCTGACTTATTCTGGCTTGTAATTTCAATGTACGACTTATATTGCAACATTTTATGAGCATCCATTTTACCGGAGGTCTTAAAGTATGGCATGCAGTGTGTTACGCCTGGAAGGCTTCTGATAGCATCTATTCCAAGTTTTTCGCGATAGTGCAGACATTCAGGACTGCTTTGAAATACAGTAAACATGCTCCTTTACTAAAGTGGGTAAGTGTTACATCAGCGTAGTAATTACGCAATGAGCGCGAGAAAGTTCTATTTTGAAAGCATATTTGCGTTCATCCGAAAGTTGATTGCGTTGCGCAGATGATATTATTCGAGAATTTTTGGTTGATGCCATTCGCTCTTCTGATACATGTAAATTTGAAAATCAACCACTTAATTTTGTTTTTCTTTAACCGTGTCTTGAAATCCTGCCGTCACAAAAGGTGATGCCCTGAATTTGATTGCCTATAATGAGCTTCTATGTCGACCTGGAAGAATGCGCTTGTATCATAAGCCTATACTATAATTTCAGTGCGGTCTGGGATGTTTACAATAACATTTATTGGGCCTAGAATAGATCACTGAAGAACTCTTTATATAATATCACCATAGTCATATTTGACACCGATCAACTTAGTATGCTGTTCCTGCAAGTTAAATAGCTTTCTATGAGTACATATGGTGTAACTCGGATTCCACAAAGCGGGAGCTTTTGAAATATTATTTTACGCTGGACACAATCGACGTCATTCCCGAAGCCCAAAAATACGGCCAAAGTAAAGTTGTCTTTTTCGAGGTTTTGAAGATTTTTTTTCTTGATTCGATTTAATCGAGTCTCCGATATCGCATTGCTCCTCTCCTTAATCCGAACTGATGCTTCATTGTTAAGCTTTAAGAATACAGAAAAGCGGTTATCATTTTTTTTTTAGGCTAAAAGCAGCATTGACTCGCGCGAGCGACGTTAGCCAAAGTTTGCACAGCCGTGCAGTAAGCACATCACAAATTTGCGGCAATAAGAATGAGGCAAGCGCTAATTCGCACCGCTGCTCAAAGAGGTCGCCGCAGACTAGACCCATGGCGCGGTGCTTGTTGCAACACCATTCCCTTTTCCGCCTCCCTTTTCTCCTCAAAATCCTCATTAACACGACGCCATCTAACGGGGAAAAATGTCCTTACAGCTGCGTCAGTGAAAATATTGTTACAGACGTAACGACGAAGTCTCCGAGAGCTGGGATGAAGACTAAGACATAGAAGCGCGTGTTGGGTTGGTTGGGCTAGTGTGTTCCAGCTAGCTATTGCCTGTCTTTGTGTGCCTCTGCCTCTGATTTTAACGTTTACGACGTTACAATATGACTTCTTGAAATGAGCTTTGAAACGTCAGCTTAAAATTACTATGTGCTTCAAAGTTCTAAGCTATATTTGCTCTCAATGAAATGATTCCCTGTTTGGTTCTATCTTTATTCACTCAATTAAAACTGTGTGCAAGGTGCAGTATACCTCTATGCGTGCGGCAGTAATGGTTAGGTGACATTCTGGCAAAAGCTTACAGACATTTTCAACGAATTTTGTTCGAAACGAACATGAAACAAGCGCTTATGAAGAAAAGCGGTGGATATAGTCCACCGAAGAAAGTTATCAATGAATAAAGCTGGGGCAGAAACAAGGCGAGGGACAGTCATCAGTAAACGTCGACCACGGATAAGCAAGTGGAACAAGTTGAAGGAAAAAGAAGCGACGTGAATTGAGGCCGCTGGGAGATATCCTGTCGTATATGCCATGGGGAAAACGCCCGACACCGATGCGAAGGCTACACTCGGGACATCACTGTGTAGCACTGCAGAACAGCCTTCGAACGCGACCTTACTGCTTGAAGCTACTCGTCATTTGTTCCTGAAAGCGTTGGAAAAACGCACACCTCCACGCACTGCTCGCTTCCACCACACCCTCCAGTCTTTTTTCACTGCCAGCCTCAGTTTAGTTGTTGCCGAGACGGGGTGCTGGCCAGATGGAGGCAGTGTAGGTTCTCTTGATTGTTGTGATCTCTTAAGCCACATACGGCTATTTGCAGCTCCATCAGTTCAACCGCGTTTCACCGCATTGCACCACTAAGACAGTACGCTTCTCAGCAGCAGGAGCGAAGGCCAGACTATGGGGTAGAGAATAAAAGGAGGAGAGGACAGGGCTTTTCTGGAAAAGCAGCGCTGAACAGACAGGGACAGAGACGAGGCGACAAGGACGAGGGCCTTTACTGGCATAATCAACAGTACCTGGCTCCGATTGAAGAAAATAGATGCGGCGCTGCTTCTACTCAGGCGCCACAATCAGTTGTCGCAAAGTACAGTGTGCGAATTGAAAGGACTTCTACCGCTTTGTGCAACCTGAAGGTGCAAAGTGCCTCTGTAAACCACAGCCAAAGCCGCAAATGGACTATTTATGCCTCTTTTGATAACTTGATACATCTGGCTGTGTGTACAGAAGTGGATAAGTGTGGTTGCAGTCATAAGCACTGAAGGTGGTGTATTGGCTCCACATTACATTGTGGAAAGTTAATAGGAACACCTGGCATTTCTTTTATTTAGAAATCGCGCTCAGCCAAATCATAGAGGTTTGCGATGATTTCTTCACTTTCTTTCACTGGCCCCTTTTCGCTTATGCGGGCGTCGGGTCGCGTGGGTATGGTCACCGACCTTCCTGCCACATCCCCCTAAGAGACTAAGACGGCAGCGAAAAAACTAGCCACCCTGCACAGCCGCAATTCGGGACTGCACACTTCTTCAGAAGCGGGAACGCAGTCTGCCTCTCCCCGGCTCCAAGCGGGCACTCGCATTGGGAAGGGAAATATTGCGACCGACAGCTGTGCCAAAGGCAGATGCCAAACATTCGATGCAAGCGGACAACAAACCGAAGGCCGCTCGCTGAGGCGGCGCGCGATGAGAGCGGTCTTCCACAGCCGACGACTCCCTGGGTCGCCTGGCTCCCTTTGCCGGCACGATGCGCACACGACATTGACACACATGGGTGAACGCACAATACCGCAGCCATGCGCTCCTCTTCTGTTTGCGCCCGTCTTTATATGATCTCCACGTCCGCTATCGCAACGGAGCGCGTCGTCATACCAGTGCCACCAGCCAGACCGACAGCGTCTCAGCTCTTCTCTCTCTCGTCTTTCCTCCCCTGCCCGCTTTCTCTTTCCCTAGCCTCCCTGTTTTCCCCTCCTTCCTCCGTCTTCCTTTCGAGCCATTAGCGTAATGGCTAGTAGGCCTAAATGCGGCATATTACGCGTGCGTACTGCGGAGCAACCGAACGAATCTGCCCCCGGCGAGCAATGAGCGAAGCGTGCCACGAGCCTAAGGAAGACTACGATGGCGGGGAAGACTTAACCTTCCTTCCATCCCGTCTTCTCTTTTTCATTTCCCCTTCTTCCGGAATGCTGACTTTCTTCTCTGACCATCGCGTTGAACGTAGCCAGCTCGAGAAAGCCAGCGATGTGAGGAGGTGGGCCCGGCTGCATCACGTCTAAGTGGCGTCGTGGGTGAGGCAGTGGTCTACGGAGCGGCGCGATGCATTTGCTCGTGCCTCGAATAGCCAATCAGAAAGAGGAAAAGCGAATAAGAAAAAGAGAAATGGCAAATGGTATTGCGTAGGGCACCGAGCATACGACAGAACGGAAGCAGCCAGCCAGGCACTTGGCTTTTTGGATGCGAACTTCCTGTCCGGCACTCATGGCACAGAAGCTATTCTGAACTTTCTTTACTTTACCGCTATGCTTTGGCGCCAGGGCCATTTATTCGTTCATCGTCGCTGTGAGAATTTGTCCGAACTTGTTATCTTTATTTATTACTTTGTTTTCTCCACTCCCAAAAACGGCCGGCCATCAAAACCTTTGGTCTCTTCCCGCCGGGAGAAAAACTTGGCGTTGGCAAAAGTAATTTAGAGAGGAGAGGAAGTTTTCGCCCTTGAGACGTCCTTATTCATTGGTATTTTGAAGAAAGGCGTTGGAACGACCATTTCTCCTTCTTTCGTCGCGCATTAAGCCTTCATGAAGATAACAGTGGAATGTGAATTGTCCCGAGGACTGCATTTTCTCGCATTTTGCCCAATGCGCCTAGAATTCAGATACAAGACCGAAGGGCTAAAAACCAACCAAAATAAAAAATGCCGGGGGCCATTAGCCGATAAAGAGAGTGGGAAATAGCAGAATGACACCCTATTGTAAATGGCGCTTCCTACTCACGAATGTACGAACGCTCCTCTCCAGAATTCTTTCAATGTGTGCTTGGCCCATTATGAATAATCGTGTTCATTGAAGCTATCCAGAACTTCTCGAACCAAACACACAATGCCTGCTATCGTTGCTTTGAAATGGAAGTAAGCACTCTTGAAATGAATAATCGTGTTCATTGGGGCTATCCAGAACTTCTCGAACCAGACATCAATGCCTGCAATCGTTGCTTTGAAATGGAAGTAAGCACTCTTGAATGAAGAAATAATCACGGAGTACAGTGATCTCTATAATATTAGGTAGGCACTGCTCTGGCAAAATTCCTTGGTGTAGTTAGTAGGAAAGCGAAGATTTGAAAAAACCTGTTTATGTTTAACCATTGTTCTGATTAACCATTGTTCTGTTTAACCATCGCTTCTGATTTTAAATCGTCTTTCAAGGTGTTTCATGCAAATTTGCAGTCCACCAGAACTAAGAGCACTTCTCTAGAATCCCTCTTGAGTCAAATAAATGTTCAGTTTGATGTACTCATGTTAACAGAAACATGGTATGACACTGCAGATTACCCTTTTTGCTTGCCCGAGTATGACTCTTGTACTCTCAATCGAGAGTACGGCCGAGGAGGTGGTGTTATGATGTTAATAAGAAAGGATATAAAGTTTGAAAGACTACCTGTATATACACGTTCTTCAAGCGACTTTGAATTTTTGTCTGTTCTCTCGCACCGTAAACTTTTTGTTACGATATATCGCCCACCAGCAGGCAACCTTGACACATTCTTCAACTTCCTGGAGTCCCTTTTTTCGTACACAAATGACAACGACCTAAGTCTCGTTTGCGGAGGAGATTTTAACATAAACTTGCTTGACTCGTCTAGTCCTGTTAAACACTTTAAGCTAATGCTAGAAATGTATTATATTAGAAATACGATCAGTTTGCCAACAAGAGTCACGTTACAGTCATCTACACTCATTGATATTTTTCTAACTAATTACCAGTCGAATGAGCTAAAATCTGGTGTCTTAGCTTACGATATTAGCGACCACCTGCCGATTATTCTATGTGTTAAATCTCCAAATAAAGAAAAATTAGCACAGCGTAAAGTTACGTTCCAACGGATTTTGCCCAACCAGCTGGAAGCATTTCGCAGGGATGTCATGAGAGTTGACTGGTCAGATGTTTTTAACAGCTCGGATGTAAATTCTGCTTATGATTGTTTCATTCAAAAGTTCACTGACATTTATATATCTTGTTTTCCTTTTGTTACTATTAATTTATCCAGAAAAAATAAGAAAGCCATGGATTAATGGCGATCTAATGGCAAGAATAAAAATAAAGAACGACATGTTCCACAGGTTCATTCAGACCAAAGATATCATCCTCCTGAGAGAATTCAAGAAGTATCGGAATAAGCTAAATAAAGATATTAAGAAAGCTAAAGCACATTACCTAGAAAAGTCTTTTAGTGCAGTTAAAAATAATAGTAAATCAACATGGAGGAAACTAAATGAAGTTCTGTGCCGCTCACAAAGAACTAGCCCAGTGGAAGAACTTTTGATAAATGGAATAATAGTTATTGGGGCTTCCCTAGCCGACGCATTTAATGATCACTTCGCTAGCCTCCCAACCCCTCAGCTATCTAGACATACAAAGCTCTCTAATAACGCTCCTTGCCCACACAGCTTATTTCTTACACCTACTTCAGACGAAGAAATTTCTTCTATATTCTTGAATCTCAAGAATTCACGCAGCTGTGACACTCAAGGTATGCAAATCGAGCCATTAAAATACGTTATTGATTGTATAGCACCTGTACTAACGCACATTTTCAATCTGAGTTTTACTACAGGTACCTTCCCAAAACAGCTTCAAGTAGCAAAAGTGAAACCAATTTATAAAAAAGGAGATCACAATGACCTCGGCAATTACCGTCCCATATCAATTCTGCCAGCGTTCTCTAAAGGATTAGAAAAACTTCTTCTGGTTCGCCTTGTTTCCTTTTTAGATACATTAGACGCATTGTTGAGCGCACAGTACGGGTTTCGGAAACATCGGTCTACCCAATTAGCTCTACTTGATCAAAAGGAGTATATTTTACATAATATCGAAGCAAAAAAACTTGTGTTGGGTGTGTTCATTGATTTCACTAAAGCTTTTTATTACCTGAACAGAACCTTACTCCTCGAAAAGTTGGAATCTTATGGCATTCACGGAAATGCATGGGAATTAATTAAATCATACCTCTCTCATCGTTGTCAATTTGTTGAGGTCAATGGTCACCCTTCACATTTAATACAAACTCACACTGGAGTTCCTCAAGGGAGTATTCTTGGCCCCCTTTTGTTTAATCTATACTTAAATGATATTGACAGTCTTGATGATCGAGCTAAGTTTGTAATTTACGCCGATGATACTAGCATATTCTTTTCTTCCGATGACAGCACTGAATTGTTTATGATAGCCAACTCTGTACTCGCTAAGGTAGCTGCTTGGGCACAGGAAAATGGCTTGGTAATCAGCATTCCTAAAACAAAAGCGATTGTTTTCCGCCCTAAGACACGACAGATTCCACCTAATTTAACGCTTTGTTTAAATAATACGGAGATAGAAATAGTGAGTGAATTTAAAACGTTGGGAGTGATCTTCACGGAACATATGTCCTGGGACAGACACGTCGATTACATAACAAGTAAGCTCGCCTCGATTAACGGCATTTTGTACAGACATAGAGATTTCCTCCCTAAAAATATTTTGTTACTCCTATATAGTTCCTTGTTTGTCTCTCATTTACAATATTGTAGTCTGGTC
This sequence comes from Amblyomma americanum, assembly GCF_052857255.1. Taxonomy (NCBI): domain Eukaryota; kingdom Metazoa; phylum Arthropoda; class Arachnida; order Ixodida; family Ixodidae; genus Amblyomma; species Amblyomma americanum. Next base: position 61,744,227 of record NC_135507.1, on the reverse strand, counting down.
TGGGGTACTACTACCCTAACTAACATAAACAAGTTGAGTATATTATAGCGAAGGGTTCTTAGAATTATTACACGCTCTCAATACGATTGTGATATATACTCTGTAATGCAAAACCTTGGCATAATACGTTTTGAAAACATGTACAATTATCACCTGTGCCTAGGGCTTATCAGGGAAAAGAAAGCTAAATGCAATAGTTTAATAAGGTTTGCCGAATTAGCCATAAAAGGTCCATCACGCTACCCCACACGCAATCTCGAGTTTTGGAAAGTGCATTCCTTCCGGACTAATTATGGATTTCAGACACTAAAATATCGAATTCCTATATACTAAACACATACCTAAAGGATAACATTGATATTCTTGATCTTAAGGCACATGAACTGAAATCTTTATTCCTGTAATGTTACCTTTGTGTGTCCTATATATTTTTTACTTATACTTAAGCTTTGCCTAATTCAGTTGTCATGAATGCATACATTTGCGAATGCTTTCTTTGTTATGAACTATCAACCAATGTCGCCTTTATGTTGCTGTATTACATTTGTGCGCTCCTTTTTACCATTACATTTTTCTTAGATATTAGTATCTAATCTTCCTCCCACTTAGAAACTTGTATTCACTTTTTGTACGAGCAGTACATCCCATACTTTATTATGTATTATTATGTTTTTCATGTACGAGTAGTACATTCTATACTTTATTATGTATTATTATGTTTTTCTTCGATGAAAGATGTGTCGGGTTGTCGGCGTGTACTGCAGCTTTTTGCCTCGCCTCCCCCATCTTTTATGGAAATAAATGGAATAAATGGAATATATATATTGTGTAAAAGAAGCAAAATAAATTGGCTCTGCACGCATTTCATTGCTAATAACTGAATTAAAATGTTTTCATATTGCTCAAGTGCCCAGTCAGTTCTCTTGTTACCCCACTAATCATTTTCAGTGTTTCTGTCATTGCGTCCCTGTATACTAAAACAACTATGCACTCTGCTGAATAGATTGAAGAGTGCATAGCTCTCTTTGCGGCTCAGCTCGGGCTGTGTGTATACTACCTCTGACCTGGAACCCGTTTTAAAGCATGTCAGCAAATCACATTGAGCAAGGTGTCTGTGGCTGGTGTCGCCGCGCACACTGGAGATCAACCAACTACTGTACTCTTTGCTAAGCCTTAGAAACAGTCGGACATATTGGCTGATGAGTTGTTAATCCAGTGGCCCATCGGGCAGACACAAAATATACTTGTCCAAAATATTGCTCTCCGCTGTCAAGTACAGAGAAACGTTCATGTGATTTCGTGGTGCAAGAGTATTCAAAAATTATCACTTCAATGCAATTTGCTTCAACCGAAGTAATTTAGTTCTGCGTGCCGCGGCGCGGTTACAAGCGAAGGTGTGTTCGCCTTTTTGCCAGGGTCTATATGACACTGTTTTCACACAAGTTATCTCCTATTTAGGGTCTTTAAAGGCAGCCTCAAGATAAAACTGCGAGTGAGGAGGTTTCGGTAACGGTGAACGTGAATATAAGCTCAAATAAATTGCGAATTTGTCTATATTTCGGAGTATATGCACCGTAGCACCAATCGCACTCAGCCATTCCTCATAGTTATTCTTCGCCCGTAAACCTCGTAAAGTGAAAGTGCTGCTTGCGAATGCATCCTCATTTGCGGAAACTACTCCCTGTGCACAATAGTTTTCTGCATACTATTTTGCTTAATGTAAGAGGCAGTAGCGACAAAACAAGCTGTCCAGTAGTTTTTTAGCGCCATTATTGCAGAATACATATAAAGACGCTTATTAACATATCAATAGGAGCTTTCAGCGCCTCTTCACAAGCACCAATACTGTATGCAAAAAATGAAGCGGAAAGTGCATAAATGATATCGATTTGCATTCACAGTATCGCAATCACAACTTCTCGTAGCAAGTGGACATGTTATGAACTTACCTCATCCGCCGATTAACACCCGTTAACATTGTATTTATAACATAAAAATTTGTGCCACTGTCTGGCTCTACCTGCTGCATTTACAATTCATCCAGTAAACACAAACCACAGAACCGCGTCGAAAAGACAACAGAAGGTTGTGTAGTTTGGTCATAGTGAGCAATTTTTCTTCCGATTTGTAGCGTTTTTCTGTTGTGCTGTAGTTTTTTCTGCCTTACTTCTAGGTGGTCGGTTGTTTTGTACTTTTAATTTGTGGCAACTGCGCAAGGTTCTGTTGCAACTACAAGTTCATCTCTAAAAAGAACATTAAAGGAGCTCTGTCGCGACGACAAAAATTATCTGTTGTTCCTGTCCACGGGACAGTGCCCTTAATTTCAAGAAAAAAAAAGCTTTCGCTTTTTTTTCTAAACTGTGTAACGTTTCGCTGGAGAATTATGCCGCAGCTTTCACAGATTTGCCCGTGCGGAACTCTGACGCTTGTTGAAGTCACCCTGTTATTACTGCGTTAACAGTAATATTGTCATGATCTTAAAAGGGCAGCGTGTGCGAGTAGCCACGTAGAGTAATGCGTTTACCCACCACAAGGACCACTCACCAGCTACATCCTCACCGCACCCAATAGCTACAGAAACCTCTAAGGTGGTGTTGAATGTGGGATGCGGGGTTTAAGGTCCTGAAGCGATACATGAGACTATGAATGATGCCGTACAGAAGGCCATTGTATCGACTTAGATTAGCCGATATTCTATCAAGTGCGCCAACGTTGTCCAGCAGTCTGGCGTTTGTACAGTTCTCCCCCATCGACGCGCGGACGATCCTGCGACATTGTTACAAGCAACCAAACACCATTATCACTGAGCCACCACGGCAGGTTTAAATTTTCTTTTTTGGGTGTTTAATAAACATGTAGTCTATGCCCTCAGCAATAGAGAAAACGAGCACTCAATTTTCTTTAATTAACAATTTGCGTACCTTTAAAACCAGTGCTGCCCCCACAAACTCCTGAATAACATTTCGACCACACCCGCTGTGGTGGCTCTGTGGTTAAGGAACTCGGCTACTGATCTGGAGCACCAAGGTCGCGTTTCAATGGAGGCGAAACGCTAAAGGCGCCCGTGTGCTGTGCGATGTCAGTGCTCGTTTAAGATCCCCAGGTGGTCAGAATTATTCCGGAGCCCCGTACTACGGGACCACTTTCTTCTTTCTTTCACTTCCTCCTTTATCCTTTCCCTTACGGCGCGGTTCAGGTGTTCAACGATATATGAGACAGATACTGCGCCACTTCCTTTCCCCAAATACCAAAAATAGAAAACAAAAAACGAAACCAGCAGAAAAAAAGGTAACTGTATTACAGTGCGTTGTTTTACAGCAACTCCTTTTTTTTGTGTGCAGCTTGTTGTGCTCATTTTCAAACAACAGACAAAATTTTTCTTATAAGTGCACATCGTCCGTGGATTTCTAGCGACGTCACGTAGAAAAGAAACATTAGGAATTCTTGGAAAATCAGTAATACGCGAGTTACAAAAAGATGTAACAAGAGACGAGTTACGCATCCTCACTAGAAGGAAACAATACTCAAAATAAAATGGCTTCGTAGCTTTCATGGCCGCGGCTTTAAAAGTAAAAAAATATCTGAACGAGCTAAGAATTTCTTCCGCGCCTCTTACTTGAAGTGCGGTCGTGAGCAGTTTTACTTTTTTCAGTTGTGCCAGAGAACAAAGACAACAAAAGACAAGCTGTGAAAACTGCCTCGTACGAAGAAAGCAGGGCAGAGCGAAAACAGGGGCCGATTTTTGTCCGCGTTCCCCTCTCCTATTGAACCATGAGGCGACCTTCACCAACCGGCGTCGCCCTTGCCTGACAAAAAGAGAAAAGTACGCGGCAGCGTTATGGGCTGCCAACGCCGCAAGAACAAGCGCACAGGGCGTTAATAATAAAACCGCGCCATCGTCGAAGCACGTTACAGCCGTCCTATGTCACAGAGCAGCGGCAGCTGGTTCATGCCTGATACGTCAAGAGGGAACAACCGCTGCGTTTATACGCCTTGAGTGCACTTTTTCTTCCTCTCCTCCTCTCTCCTCTTTCCCGCAGTTCCTTATCCTCCCTTCCGAAGAAGAAAGAAAGCGTCAAGCTTAGCACGGTGGCTTTCGGTCCCATTTATGTGTCCCATCTGCTTACCGATATTTCTTTCTCTTCAGCACTGGTTCTCCCTTCGTCCATTCTTTCTTCTTGTCCTCAGCAGCATCTGTTCTCAAAAGCCCACGCACATGATGCGGATTTGCTTTCTGTGGCGGAGCTCCTTTTGTTTCAACGCTTCGTCTGCTCAGCAGCCTTCAGGCAGCCATAGTATATTTGTCTACTCTAAATGCAGGTTACACTGCCTGACAAGAGGCCCAATTTGCTAGGACTTCTATTAAGATTGAGTAAAGCATTGTAAGAGGCCGTTAAGTCAAGAAATTTTTGAATGCAGCTCTTAACTCCACAAGTGAAAAATAAAAAACAAAGCAATTTCCTGGTCGTTAGAAGCAATGCTGAATCACTCCGACCGTATTTCACATGTTTCAAGCAGTGAAGTGAGCGCTTCCGGAGAAAATAAAAACATGCTTAGCTACAAACAAGATGTAAAGTTACTGCACGCAAGCTCGCATTTAATGTGCGCTTGCAGTGTGTTAAAACAATGTATGAAGTGGTTTTACAGAAGTTTGTTCAAATTTAAGTGTCATTAAGATAGAAAAGTGCCTGGCCGTATGTTCTTTTATTACGCGGAGTGATATGCGCAATCAATCCCATTGTGATCGGTTGAACACTCGAATATTTACTTTCGGTTGTGATCCAACTTCTTCTCTGTGAGACACGAAAAAAAAGCTTCAATTTATGAAATAAAACAAGATACTGCGTAATATTCTTGAGAAGTCAAATAATGCTTTATTGCAAGCAAGGTTAATTTTTTAAAGCTAAGTATATTGTCGGGCATATCGGCGCTTTGCATATTTCAATGCTGCACGACAAAAAAAAACTTGGAAGGAGTGAGCGAAAGGCAAAATTTTGCCGACGGACTTTTCTTTAACAACTAAGCTTTTGCAAAATATGCGGTTAGAAGACAGCGATTTTAGTTTTCCTGCCATTTCCACAAGACAGCGCTTACACAGCCAACATCCATCTAGAACGCTGCCGGGTCTGCCCTTAACACATTTAACCCAAATATCCTAGTGTTAGTCTCGGTATCAAACTCCATACTCGTACATTGTGCGCGAACGGGCACCATGCCAAGGCCACGATGACGTCGCTTCGCTTTCAGACGCAGGCATCAAAGCAATACAAACATAATACACACACTCCAGTTATAATTCATCCTCGGCGGCTGTAAGCGACGAGCCGCATTGGAGGACGAGACAGCAGTTGGGGAGCTGGCCGCTCTTAGAGACTGCTGCTGGCGCCAAGACATACCGTGCGGGTACTCTGTCGTTGTTCGTTTTGTTTGTAAAAAGAAGGAAGCAGCTGTGAACGGCTCCTGCACGACCGTAGCGGCATGAAGGCTCGGGCCGTAGAAGCCACTCGGGAAAAGCATGCGCAAAAAAAATTGCAACATGGGCCAAGTGTAATAGCGAATATGAATCTATAGCTCATCTAACAATTGAAGCTTTAAAGCGAGCTCGTAAGATAAACAGCTGCATTGCACAATAGCAGAGAGAACGGCTTGTTGATGCCCGTGATAACTTTTTTTTTTTGGCGAATGGATTTCTCAAGCTAACTTATCAAACAAACCTTATGCTGGTGACAAAGGCAGCGAAATTAACCACATCTTTGCCGGCCTAAAACTAAAGGGAGCATTATGTGTGAACGTTAACAGTGAAGGGAACCCGGATGGTGAGTGGGAGGTTATTACTCTGTTGAAAAGTAAAGTCTCACAGCGCCATAAAAAACAACAAGCCGGCACAATACACACGCCTGTCTTGCGATGTCTAGCTATTCTGTCTTCTGGCGCTGTCTTCTTGCTCACCTAATAATCAAGATTAAAGCGATCGTGTATACTACTCATGTTCAGGATAATATTCATCGTATTTGTTCCTTATCAGTGCTGAGGCAGCCATTTTAGTGTGTCGCATCTTGTTACATAAGCATTATACACTGATGGTGCGGAGGATGACAATTATAAAGATTAAGCGGTGCCGTGTTGCACAAGGTTGCTGCTGCGAGTAGGATCGTGGCAAATCCCCCGCCATGGGTGCCTACCATACAGATTGAGGACATCATCATCATCATATGTAGGCTGGCTGTCATCTGCGTTTCTCGCCGTGTAGCTTTTAAAGCGAAATGCTCGACTCTCTGCATGCAAAGCTCAAAGTCAAAACCGCTTGACAATCACCTTCAACGAGGAGGAGGGGCGGAGATGTGGCTGTGACTTCAGATCACGTGCCTCTTGCTCACCTAATAATCAAGATTAAAGCGATCGTGTATACTACTCATGTTCAGGATAATATTCATCGTATTTGTTCCTTATCAGTGCTGAGGCAGCCATTTTAGTGTGTCGCATCTTGTTACATAAGCATTATACACTGATGGTGCGGAGGATGACAATTATAAAGATTAAGCGGTGCCGTGTTGCACAAGGTTGCTGCTGCGAGTAGGATCGTGGCAAATCCCCCGCCATGGGTGCCTACCATACAGATTGAGGACATCATCATCATCATATGTAGGCTGGCTGTCATCTGCGTTTCTCGCCGTGTAGCTTTTAAAGCGAAATGCTCGACTCTCTGCATGCAAAGCTCAAAGTCAAAACCGCTTGACAATCACCTTCAACGAGGAGGAGGGGCGGAGATGTGGCTGTGACTTCAGATCACGTGCCTCGCGCGACGCTACCTCCCTCGCTTTGAGTAGCACCTGTATCAACGCTCGCCGAATCACGTGAGCAGAATGGAGAGGGACAGAATGAAAATTGGTTGTCTGGCAAAGCCTCGCTAGACGATGTCATGGCAGAAAAGCGTGCCGTGCCCTCGCGGCAAACGATCTGCAATCGAAGGCAAGCAAAGTCGGATCATCCGGCTGATATAACTCGGAGACAAGCTGCGTTTACAGCGGAAATGTGTGGTGTACTGTAGAGATACGAGTGAAGAACGAGAGTAGAGACCGGGGAAAACAAGACTGATGACTGGGCGAGTTGGTACTGATTCATCTTTAAAGCAGCCGGAAGACACAACACAGGAGAAGAGATGAGCACAATACGAGGCTTGACTAACCACTTAAATTTTATTGAAGGAACGCGGCAAAAGAATCAGACTTCGTTTACGTTAGTGTCATGGCAACTTTTCGCATGTACTTCATCTTAATTGAGGCGATAAGATTTTTTCAGAAATAACTGCCATTTGCCGCAATATAACTCGGCTTCCTCCTCACGATCTTCGAGCACGAACTGCAGCGCCATGGTTAAGAGCACTTTGTCAGCACGAACTTTCTTTGGGTGCCTGAAACATGGAGCACGGAGGCAGTCGGGCGTCCGCGCTGGCATAGAAACGAATCTAGTGAAGAGCTCGGCACACACGCATCTGTCCCTCGACCACTATGACCACTCCTACGCGGCGGCTTAACGCTCTCCACGGCACCTATAGCCAAGCCGCAGAGGGCCGGGAGCCTGACAATACTGCCCTCAGCCCATTTCGTTGCATCGCTTTCAGCCGTCTCGTGTATGCCAAACCGGCTTTCTATGTTGATTCCTGAGCTTGAAGTGGCGCTTCGCAACCTGATCTCTGCCGAGAAACTATACAAGGAGCACAGTCAATTCTGGCGTAAAAGAACAGTGACTAGGAGGAGGAGTGGGGGGAGGCACTTTCTGAAGTTTGCACTGTGGCTGACCCTCTGCCCATGGTCGCGTAACTGAACGACAGTTGCCATCGCGAAACTAAAGCATTATTTACCGCCAATGGAGCCGTTGCACTTCTTGAGCGCGGTTTCTGAAGGATTCTTTGTGGGCATCGAAGTAGCCGTTCACTTAGGTGATGTGACAAGGCCCTCGTTGCGACGCCTAAAGCAACCAAGCCACGAGTCAGCTGAACTACAATAAATTCATAGCAAGACGTTACGCTTAAAATATATAAATACTAACCTTAGATGGCACCACGTGGAGAATTTTAAAACATTCTAGAGTGCGGCTTGGCAGCTAATAATCAGGGAACGTGTCAGGAGCCGCGCATTCAGTGTTCCTTTCTCGCAAAGAAAAAGCATCCGCTGTGAACGAGTGCATCAAGAACAGTCGACGAAAGGAGGGACCACAGTGGGAGATCGCATCCCATGTTGTTAAGCGGACCAATACAAGTCATGCCAGGTTTTTCTGAGTTCTTTATCATCAGGTGCACAGCCATGATGCGCCGTGAAGTGTACGGAAATAGTTAGTATACCGCATCGAGTTCCTGATCTCTTCCCTCATATGTGTCGGCTGTTCTAAGAATAGAAAATCATATTGTTGCAAAATTTCCGGCCAAATATGCGATTCTATGGGTTCGATGAATTCTGATCAAGCTTACAACGCTTTGCTTCACCAACCCCTATAATCAGACACTTTGCAATTTTCCGTGGCGGTTCACTCTATTGCTTTATATACAGGCATTCTTTTATTTTTTTTTTCATTTAGCCTACCATTTCTTCGTGTTCTCTTTTAGCAAAACATGTGCCATGCACAGTTTCCTTCCTGTGTCATATATGGCGCTGGTTGTGCCATTACGTGCTATTTTGTACACGGTGCAGAAATTCTTTATATCTGCGTCGTCATGCGGAAAAAAGAAGCGATGGCGACGAAGACAAATGAGAATTGCAAAAAATATAAGACGAAAACGCCAGAATTTTGGAGTGCCAGCAAGCCAACAAATTAGGAAACTGAAAATAACTTAAAATTAAGCACCACATAGGTAAACATAGGTACGCCACGATAGATACGCTGACCAATTGAAGTAAAAAAAGTTTATATCCTCCCAAGACAAAAATTGCAATCCAAAGCATGTGTTTCCTTGTGTTAGCTTCGCAAATCTATTTTGGGAATAAAACTTTCTTTCGCCGGGAGATGAGAACAGAGGAAAGCGCAAAAAAAAGACAGTGTCTCGCAAATGTCAGGTTATCAGCCTCTCGGCAGAATGGGGCGTGTTTTCTTCGTTTCTGTCGATGATGAGACGAAAAAAGAAGACGTTTCATCAGGAGGGAAAATGCGCCATCCCATGTCCGTTTCGTAATCTTCTCTATTTTCCTTCGTTCCCTGCCCTGCTCAGAACAAGAGGGGGTAATTTAGGGGAACAACGGTGAAACGACCGGGAAAAAAGGCGGTAAAGGCTCCAAGCGACGGTGTTTCTCGCACAAGCGATGTGGGGAAGCGAGACTGTCACAAGAACCTGCCGACCGGAAAGAGAGGGAGAAAAAAGAGCGGCGAAGGGCAAATTACTTGTTTCAGCTCAGGCAAAAAACAGTTCGCTTTGGCCTTTTCGCGCGCTTGCTCTTTCCCCCTAGGTTTTCCTTCATGGCTGCGTGTAGTCTTTCTACCGTGGCAATAAAGGGTAATAACGAAGAGTAAAGACCACCTTTCGACAAGATTGCCTCGGTGTTGTGTGAGGGAAAAAAAAACGTCAATTTCGCTCCCAAGAGCACTAATTTATCGAGTAATATATGGCTGGTGACAAAAAAAATAATTACTTAGCGCTCATAAACAGTGGAACATCGCGAGAGCTAAATGTCTTAGCAGGTCGTTGTACTGTGCAGGCTGCGATCGCAACGTGGTGTGAAGCTTGACAGAAATAAAACCAATAAAAAATATACCCAGCAATTCTGAACGAAAGCATTTTTAGGAGGAAACAAAATTATGAACGTGATTTTTCATTTAATGTAAAATTTCACTAAAACAATCAACACATCTGGAGATCATGCGACGGCAGTCTTGAATTTTTTTTTTCTATTAACGATCTTGCTGTCGTCATAAACATACCCCATTTGTTTTCTAAGGGAGTCTTTACTGTCCGATGCCACCAATTGAAAGCCTTTAAAAGAAGATTTTGTTACATATAAGAATAATGAATTTTACCTTCAATATTACCAAAAAGTATGTTACAATATTTCAATTTTCAAAATATTTGTCCAAAATTGCTGGACATAAAAAACTAATTACACAGATGCTAGGCCACAGATCTAGCATCGTACGTTATCCAAAACGTATCCATACGTTATCCCAAAGGAGTAGGTGAAGTGGTTGCCCCGATACAGCTAAGAAGAAAACTTTGTAAGCGGTGTAAATTACTGCGTGCATATTTATCAATACCCTGCCTTACTTTGCAGCGTGGCAAACCTTTGGCTTAGTCCGTGGTCGAATCTTTTGAAGTGTTTCTGATTTTTTCTATCCTTGTTTTTAGCCAGTGCCTTCCTTTTTTTGCCTTCTTGAAATACTCTCCATCCCAAGGCTCCTTCAATGCTCTCAGCAACATGCCGATGATACGAGGACTGTGAATAAAGCAAAGACCATTTCAATGAACAACTTACATTACTTTTCAACTGGAAATCAACCATGTCTCTTTCGAAATAGTCTTATTGGGAAGCGATGCAATGTGTTAGGCATCGGTTCCACTTCTGCTTGGAGCCTCGAACGCAGCAACTGGAATATGACTTTCAGCTCTTCGGCCGGACTTGCTCTTTCCCGCAATTTTCGGCCGTGGTGAGTTTCCAGTGCGCCACTCTTAATTTTGAAGTATTGTTTCTAAATTTATTCATGTTTCATCAACCGTGATGACTCTTGTGAGGAAGACTGGATTCCTTTTATTCCGCCCCAGAAGGTTACACAACACTTGTTCAACTTTTTTCGCGTAGAAGTGAGACTTGGGAGGACAATTTGTGCACAGATTTTTCTCATCCCCGGTTCTTCGGTCAAATATTGAGAGATGTTTGTGTGGTTGGAATTCAGCTCTTTCGCAGTTAATCCCACAGTAAACTGAAGGTCATGTCGCAGGCTGTCTCTAATTCGTTCTATGCTTTCGTCAGTTCATGACGTGGACGGAATCCCTGACCGCAGGTCACTTTCGGTGGATTTTCGGCCTTATAAAAATGAACTGAATTGCTTATAAACACGGACGGTTTATGAAGAAGACTCCTCGTAGACGTTTCGAAGTTTTGCACTAATTTCAGTTGGACCTACTCTGAGTTTCAAGCGAAACTTGATATCACTGCGTTGCTTGCAACTGTGCCCGCTTAATTTCTGAACGAAAAAAAAAGATGAAATTTCTAATTCTGCCCTTACCGTCCACACGTGAATGTGACAAGGTTAAGGCTTAAATTGAAGGTGCATGTGTCACTGACTGGACATCATCGGCAAGCCGAACACCTCAGTGTTGTCAGATCAAAGGCTGCGATTGCAGTGTCATTACTTTATTTAAACACCTCGCATCTTACACCGGGGTGCTCAGTAGTTATAGGAGACAAAGGAATGAAAAGAAGTGCTCGTTTTGTAATAAATGACAGAAGCCATCAGTCCTCAGAACCAAAGAGAATGGAGCATGTCTTTTTTTAATTTTTGGTTTTTATGTACGGGAGAATAATAAGAGGAGACACCAACGAGCAGAACATGTTTCGTTTCGCGTCAGTAGGGGGTCAAAAAAAAAAGAAATGATATTCGGCAAAACTGGCTTATTTCCATTTCTTTACCTTGTCAAGAATTCTGGCAGTTCTTTCCGCACAACGCTGTAGTTAATTTTGATTATGTTGGGTGACTGATCGATCGATGTTGGTGACCGACAGATCGATGGTGTTGATCTTGTAGTCTTCTGATGGTTCGGTGATCCGGCGACACGTTGCGGAACTGACTGGACAACTTCTTCGGGACACCAGCTCTTTATTGTACGGGCGCTCACAGGCGACCTGCCCTCTGATCTCCCATCCCCCCGTTCGCGCCAAAAATTCGCCCTTAAATCCCTTCGCCCAGCATGCTGGGGGCCCTTTTTGTAACCAATAGGAAATGCGCTTCTCAGAGCCAATCAGAAGAATTTCGTTCAAACTGAAGGAGCCAATAGCATGCCGGTGCTCACGTTGTTGTCGCGCGGGCACAGCGCGAATTTCACGAAGACGTTGCGCATTTCCGTTTGGTTACAGCACAGAGACACAAAATCACTAAAAACGCCAGCGGAAGCTCAGGGAAACCGAACCCCCAGTCCGAACCACGCACACTGCCCTGGTCGCGCTCCCCAAGTCTGCTGCCTGCTCCGAGGCGTCCGGCCCGTCCCGCGGCCGGTTCGCCGTTGAAAGCAATAAATTTACACGCGACCCCCTCTCGAAACACCAGGAGTCCGCGCGTCGGCCGCGTCTTGCGGCCGAGTGCGACTTTAGAAGGACGGGCCTCCTTACTGCCGGTTAACTGTCGTTGCCGCCATCTGCCGCGTTTGTCTCAAAACAAACCCATTTCGACGGCGCCTGGATGGCGACCTCTCGAGGAGCCCCAAAAATAGCTAACACACATCAACCAAGGGGGCCAAGCCACCGGCGTCGGGTGCGCGCGCGATCGGTCCCTGAGCAACAGCTCGACAACTTAACTGCTGTGGTGAAGAGTTGTGTGCTGCAGCTGCGATGGGGAGGCACAAACAGTGCAGGTACTTCTTATATCCCCACTGCGAAGAAAGTCGTCAGTGGAGAATATTGTAATAAAATATAAAAAAGGGGCCTAATAGCACAAGATAATGTTGACAACATTCAGAAACTTTTTGATGGCTAAGTTGTCGAGCGATAATAGGGTGCAGAAATTTCCTTAAAACGCCGGGAAATTTACAAGATTCTCGGGCTGCAAAGCGCAGTGTTTGACCTCGAGGTTCCAGTGGCCATTTGTTAAATTTAACTGAAAAATAGAAGAAAATGACGCGAAAAAATGAAAAAAAAACATATACCGAGAGGTAAATACTGAGAACAGAAAGAACAGCGGTAATGGAGCAAGTATCAATAATGGTATCAATATTAGTATCAATAAGACGATATGCTTCAAAAGCGACTCGCGAAACTGAACCGAAGAGAAAATCGCGCGGTATCTTCCAGATCCCTCCACACGGAAAGAAATGGTCTCAAATGAGAGAGCGTGGACCTTAGATTATAAGGACGATGATAGCGATCTTTTTACATGGCCTGTGGCTGATATCTACTCCTGCTTGATTTTCTTGGCTTTCTTCCGTCTTTTTACGTTTTTATTTATTGCATTTAGCCGTCTTTCTTTTTTTTCGATTCATGCCACCGAGCACAATTTTCTGGCGCTTTTTATTTTATATTCGCCGCTGTTGGCTCGTTACTTTTCGGCTATGATCTCGTTGTTGCTTCCTTGATAATGCCTGCGCCATTTATATTGTTACAATTAATAACACAGTACCTGGCTACACAGTTATCAAAAGCGCAGTTCCCTATTGCGGATGCTGGGATGGTACTTATTTGTTTTCGTGAATCGATTTGCCTCTGGTACTCATCGCCAAACTCGCTTCATTGACACTGCCAGCAGTGGTGTGTGTGTGTGTTTTTCATGCCTCAATGTTCGTGTTTGCATTTTCACAATGACTTTTTACACCTAATTCACTCTTTATCTCTCTCTAGTTTGTATTTTAGCACATGCAGCTCGCCAGAGCCTTGTTTAAAGCAAACTCTGCCCCTGCCATTCCTTTTTCTTCCTATAATTTCATCCCTCTCAGAGAAGCTATCATACCCTGAGCCAGAAATCACGGGTCTGTGAACGCCGAGTTAACATAAAAATCCTCATCGTATCTTTGCACAGTTTTACGTCTGTTTTTTACTCGCCATGATCGCGTTTTTGCACTGCGGACATTCTTGTTGTTTCTATCACATTATTTTTTCCCTCTCCCCGTGTCTTAGCCTTTTCGTATACGGCAAGCGTTTCCGAACGTGATAGATGACGCCTCTGCTGTAGTTGCCAAATGACCCCGGCTGTGTCGAGCTTTCACTGATCCCCCCGTGTGCGTTCTCATTTCAAGGGTTATTTCTTTTTAGTTTTCCGTCCTGCTTTCTCCGAAAACAAGAGCAGCGTCTGTTGTCGGTGCCACGCCTGTGATACTTCATCTTATTCTGTACTGCTTCGCTATCTTTTTCTGCCTGCGTTATCGCTTCACAATGGCTCGTTTTTTTTTTGCCTACCCTTACAAAATTTTCTCATTTCTTTAAACATCCTACAGACTGTAATAGACTTATGTCTATAAAGTCTATATAGACTTTCTGTAAGCAAATCCTTCAGAACAGTCTATAGCAGTACAAATGCAATGGACAGTCTACAGACAATTTATAGATGAATAGCCGTACTCTTTATTAGACTTCTGTCTTTAGGAGATCTATATGCTATGAATGAACAAAAAATAAATATCTATCGGAAGAGAACAGGGTGTATAAGAAGTCTATAAGACTGTCTATAGACGATTTTTATAAGGGTAGTGTTATTCTCTCATGCCACCCAGTGGCCCCTACAGTTTTCTGCGATTGTCGCCCTTGAGGCAGATATGACAGATTTACGCCCAGGATTGGATGCCGACAGGTAGGAGAGCGAAACTGGCAGCGCTTGTTCATTATGTTTCACTTCAGCCTAGAATACCGTCTCTACACACTATCCTGAAATCCAAGCGAGAACATTAGCGGTTTTAAAGAAGTACGATTCCTATTTCGTAAGAAGGACATACGGTAAAAGCAGTGCCGAAAGTCGGGCGAGTTGGATAACTTTCGTGATGAAAAAAAATAGCGCGAAAAGAACACAAGGGGCCGACGCAGTCTGCGTTGTTCCCTTTCCGTACTTCTTGTTCCTTTACCGCTATTTTTTCATCATGAACATACTGTACAAGCCATATCAATAATTTGATACGCGGAGGGCATATCCCACATTTATCGCAAAACAAATGCTCCCACCATCAAAGCGTGCGGGAAACGGTGTCACCTGTGCTGTGTCAGAAGACTATCATGTGAAAATTAATAATATAAAGGGCTAAGCGTTAAAGAAACGCCAAGCTTTCATACAAGCTTTTTGCGGAGGGCCTTTTCGATGTCGCGGAAGCGGACTGGCACGCTAATAATCATTACGTGCGCGCTGATCATAGATGAAGGTGATCAATATTGGGGCCTTGCTGTCATTATTTCGAACTCTCGGTTGTATGGTGCTATTTTTCAGTTTAAAGATCATTCATTATGAATTTCTAACCTGTAAGAGGAAGTGCTTACTTCAGAGAGCCCGTTGCTCTTGTCTTCCTTCTGACAACAAGAGATCTGCAATGCATATTCTTATGAGCAGCCGGACATCAATGGCTTAGTGCTTATTATCATGGGCTTAACGTCACTGACGTTACTATTTCGCCGGCTGGAGATTATCTAAAATTTACCGGCTACTTGACAAGTGTGACTACCTATTTCGGGGAGGTTGGGCTTCCTTATGCGTCGTTTTTGCTATCCCGTATAGTCCATAGCAGTGCAGAGTAAAGACCTAAAGAACGCTTCGAAAAAGCAAGATGTCTTTCGAATAAAGAGTACTGTGCTGCGAAAAAATCCGAAAATAATACTTTGTGAGTGTAACAAGACATATAGCTCTGAATAGACAATGATCTATACTGCAGGCACCACTTTCCTTATTTTCAATTCTGAACGATTCTCAAAATACGGTGGTTGAAAGGCTTTTCTTCCTGTGGATAATGCGTTTTTTAATGCCTTGAATATCACCGAACCGTTTATTCGAACATCATGTAGATCGTGATCATTCGTAGGAAACGTTTTTGGTTCCCTGGTGTGCTCTTGTCCAAACTTAATGCACATAGATGTATTGCTAGTATAGAATGGCAAGAGAAAGAATGGATTATTGCCAAGTGCATTTCGAATACGCAGGTGCGCCACACGAGGAAAGAAAAAAAATGCTAGATAATAAATTATAGTGTTAATAAGTTTTGATGGTTCAACTACGCAAACAAACAGGAGAGAGTAAAAGAAGGGACGCAGCGAACGGCACCGAGCTTGCAGCTCTTTACAGAACGGCGCTGAACTTTTAACTGTGTGTTGCTTCTGTTACTCCATACTGATTGTCCTGTTTAACTATCATATATTGTTACCATCTCGCCAAATCTGCAATTCTTATTTGGTGTTCGTAACGCGTGCTGTAATTTCTCACTAGTATTATCGTGCTAATTGTAAAAAAAAGAAACCTTGGCATTATTTATTGATCAACAGGAAAACTGATCAAAAACTTGTATCAATCAGTATTTTTGGGTCATATAATTTGCGATGTGCTTCTTACAGTGCACTTCTGCAAAGTATACAAGGCATAACCCGCTGTGGGCAGAGAACTCAACGGCTTCGTACGAGACACATCTGTTACGCATAGCGTCCATGTCAGCATGAGAGGCTGAAAACATACCCAGCTATTCTGGTCAAAAACATTCTTGAGCGGGACACCGTTTATGAACGGAATTTTTTCATGTGATGTAATATCTCACTATTACAATCAATATATCCGCAGATCACCCGACAGCACTCTCGTATTTTCTCCTCTATTAACGTTTTACTATCGTCCAAAGCTTTTACTATCGTCTTAGCTGTTCGATACGATTGCTGAAAACACTTTAAATGAACGATTTTTCAACACATCAGAATAAAGAAGCATTGCCTTGAATATTTCCATAACAGTGGCTAACATTTTTTTCAATTTTCAAAAGTTTTGCCCGAGAAAGCAGGAATTAAAATAAAAAAAACCTTGCCTCTCGGCGGTTGATAAAGGTGGAGCCCTGACAGTGGCCAATTACACGCGTGTAGTCATGCGCGTTGGAGACAGATCGAAAGGGTGCAGTCAGAACAGCGAGTCTGAATATGTAACGGGCGACAAACTTTGCACAGTTCTCACTATTTTAGTTGTCTAAGAAGTGAAATAAGGGCTTTGGTGTGAAGAATTGCACGTCTGCAGCTACACCTGACTTTCCCTGTGGTATCATCGTTCAGGTGTTATTTTCCTAACAGCGCGAACTTCTCTCGCGCCAATTTTTGCGGCGAAGCTGGCGGCGGCGAAGTTATTGATTATTTTAAGGTGGGGCTGAAAGGGGGACGGAGGAGGAGGTTGCTTCGGATGGACGAACGACGAATCTAGGGCTCCTTGGACAGAACGAAATGAAACTCTCTCCTACTGGTAAGAGCCTGTCGTTTTCATACTTTTCTTCACTCTTTTTTCTTACTTTGCATTTGTGACCGCCAACTGCTCGTGTTAAATTTCCGTTCTCCGCGATTATGGCCACGTGCGTGCCGGTACGGATTTTTAGACAGGTCGGAACTAGCGCATAAGCCTGTAAAATACAAAAACAAAACAAAAAATTATCGAAAAATAAAATAGCAATTGCAGCAATGCTATTATCTTCAGCCTGACTACGCCCACTGCAGGGCAAAGACCTCTACCATGTCTCCCCAATTAACCCAGTCCTTTGCCAGCTGCAGCCACCTTACCCTGCCAATGGCTGCCTGTCTGGAGCGGCACCCTCCGCTGCGTCACAGGTCTGACCGCCGCTTTGGTCAGTTGCTCCGCAGCAGCTGGGGACTGATGGCCGAGGCTTAACTGCAGCAATTAGAGTTCCTGAAATACAGTCTGACTTTAAGGGCTAAGAGCTTCAAATTCACGCACTTTGCTGGTAGTTAAAGAAGCCGCTACTAATAAAACTAATCTTACGTATAGATTCGCTAAAGTTAATCTATACGTGCAAGCAAAAAAAATCATGACTCCTGTTCCAGCTATTCATGTGTTGCCATGAAACAGACCACGGAAACTTCCGTGCGTTCTAAACGTGACATCTGACCCCCCCCCCCCCCCCCTGCTTGTTATATTTGAGCCCATATGAGGTCCAAAATAAAGCTCTAACCACATTCATGAAGACCACACTGTTTTTCCGCGACAAAGAAAGAGTTGTTGAAGATGTTCTAGTTAACTCAACACAAATGTTCAGCCCTGCGTTCTATGGGCTGCAGCTGACAACCTCTGTTGTTTTAGGCTGCGGTTCCTGAGGTTTAGCGTGAAATCTCTACACGCACTGAGACCGGTCATAATGGTATATGTCGGCTCTTTCGAGCTTCTCTACGGCCACTGGCATCGCATAGAACACGAGCGCTTCTACATTCCGTCTGTATCGAAATGCGGCTACTCCAGCCATGATCCGGACCCCCGTCCTTGTGCTCAGCAGCCAAATGACACAGCCAGCAAGCTACAAGGGATGATTTCATTCAAGCGGCGTCCAAATACCCCCTCTGGAGGAACACGGTTCGCGCAGCTTACTGATTGGTTCTTGACGTTTCTTGGTAAACATCGAAACACTGTTACACGTATATCCAAAAAATGAGGCTATTTCTGTGCGCAAGTGCGATAGAACTTCACCAGCTGGGAGAAGAAACCAAGTAGGATTCGTTTACCACAGCCTTAGAGACCTCCTTACTGTTCACGTAAGCATCCGCCTCAAGATCACTATATCTGTCCTGCTCAGTAAGAAGCAGTGGCGGCGTGGAGTAGCTGAGATCCACACACGACTCTCATTACGGGAGTTGTTTCCGAAGCCATTTCATTTCTGTTCTGCCGGACTCCAGAGTGCGCCAGGCTGGGATAAAGGGAAACGGAAAAACCCCGGAACAAGGAAGTGTCGTAAGGAGCCAACGCCTTAGGGCCAGCGCAATTTGTGTCGTCGTACCGCATCTACTTATGCCGAGGATACTTGGCTGTCCAGACATTCTGAGTGCCTCGGATCTATTCTCTGCACCCGCCTGCGTGTCTGATCGCCCGGAAAGCACTGCCTTAGTAATGAGCTCGAGGAGCGAACATGCGTAGGATTGCCTTGACATTCGTGTTTACGCAGTCTTTCCCTAGCCTGTAGTTAATCCTGCATGAATTGTTTTGCTTCCAGTCAACAAAGAAGCCACTGGCGGTTGAGTATCGTTATGTTTACTCAAACTGAAGGAATCGAACGAGTTGTCAGTGTCGTACCCGGTGTCGTTCATGCTCGCATCAGTGACGCAGAATTAACTGGCAGAAGCTTTTACACGAGGTGCAGTAACGTCCATTTTATTTACGTGTGCAACCAAAAACCAAAACTTGCTTTCTTTCACTCGCCTGAAGAAGGCACTACTTTTTCATGTCTCTTGCGACAAGTTATTAAACACGGGGAAATGCATGGCGCTCTAAGGGAAATATTGCACACAGACTCCGCCGCGCTACCAGCTACTGCGCAAGGGCTCTTAACCCTTTGTGCTGCATAGGACACATATGGCCCCGGAATTGAAATTGGTGTAACTTAAAAATTACTGTTGCATAAACCTATACGTTGCGCATTTGACTATGTTATGTTCACGCAATCCTCTGTTGGACGAAGGGACGCATACGTCCCACTTTGTTCCCCATAGTAAAAGGCTTGTAAGAGTCAGTGGGACGCAGCAGTCCCAAATAAGTTCAGCTTCCACCTGTATTAAGTTCTCAATGATTTTTTTAACGATAGTGTAAGCGCGACCACTCAAAGAAGTACCGAGTAGAGGCCTTGAAACTTCACTTTTTTTTGGGGGGGGGGGGGGGGGGGCACGTTGCAAGTTTTTGACTATATTCAATCCGGAAAAAACAAAATCAGTGTGCCCGATGGGTGATTTCTTTTTTCTGCATAGAGATGAACAACTCTAGATCACAACATGCACTTGTTTTGAAAATTGTAGCTGACCAGCAAGAAGATGAGACTATTCTTTTTTACCATGCTGAAAATGGTTCGACATTAAGCTGAGCTTAACGACTGAATTTGAGCGCTAATTTTCAAACACTGTATGCAGAGTTTATTCTTGCGCGCCAAATCATCTATAGCCAAACATTCAGAACCACCAGCAAAAAGAAGTATTTCCAAATTGACATGGAGTGTAAAAAAAAGTGCGAAAAAAGGCGGACGTTTCGACTGAAGTTCGTCTCAGCGGCAAAGAACACAACCCTGCGAAATCTGAACAAAGTCGCATATGCCTTTAGTGTGCCGCGATGGGAAAAGTAGAGCGAACAAGCCCAAACAACATGCCATCAAGTGCGAACAAATTCATGAAATGGTCAGAAAAAACTCAGTCAAGAAACAAATTTAGGTTAACGGGAGGAGTACATCCCATTTTCTTTATCCTCATTCAGTGCCAATGGAACAAATATGTTCGAATTTTTCCACTCTGTTATTCGTACTAAAATTGTGAAATTTACTGAAAGCCTTTTCTGTGCACCTGGTCTCCGCATGCAATCAAAAGTTTTTGAGCTATTTTGCAAAAAAAATTATATGCAGTCTCGCAAAGTATTAACGAACATTAGGTTTCAGTCGCTAAAACGGGCACCGACGCCCTACGAAACGAGAAAGCTTTGCACCTTGAGGGCAGTGGTTTTCTCGCGATATACTTCTTGTGTGTTACAGATCAAACATACGATGACAGAAATAGGTTCGTTAGGCTGTATATTACCGAGAAGATGAAAGTATTGATTGCGACAGCGCATATCGGACCTCAGAAGAACTTCAGTTTTCCATCCCAGAGTCGGCGTCTAAAAAAACTCCCGTTTTCCTGAATTACCTGACCTCCGTGACAAATTTCTTTACAGGATATTTCCACGCGGGAACACACAGTCATTTTCTGCCTGAGTCACGCACTGGTGCCGCACTCATTTGTGAGTAACTTTTTGAATACACCACCCTCTTCCTCATGTTTCTCGTATTAAACAACAAGCATAAATAGACATGCACAGGAAGTCACACAGAACACTCTTATAGGAAAACGCTCAGCACCTTTTGCTCTCAACACTTCCTGAAGCAGGTGTGCTCCTCCGTCACCCTCGACCATGTGAATATTTTCATAAACTCGAATTCGCGACATCAGTTAAGTAGCTCTTCTTAAACTCCTTGCCTGTCACATCTTTCTCTGAAATAAACGCCTATATATCTCCAACCGAAGTACACAAATTTGTCTTGCTCTAGGGTACTCACTCGCAGGCCATTGTGCGCAAGATTTTCACTTATTTGTTCTATTTTATCGCAGTGCGCACTCGCTGAGTGCCTCATCGCTGCAACATTTTGCCCCGCAAAGACGATTTTCAACCATTGCATATCTTGCACGTTTAGTTTTTCTTTCCACCGCTACATTTTTTCAAGATTAGTGTCGCCATATCGCCATGCATGGGTGCCCTGTTCCTGACCACCTGTTCGCATGTTGAAATACAGCGCAAAGCTCCCGCCGCTGCAGTTGCCGAAAGGCCTGACAGCATTGTCATGACAGGACTCTGACCTCCTGCCTAGGGGGATTAGCACGCGATCTCGACTCCGGTTGTAGCCACGCCGGTTTGCGGTGACAGCAACTCTCCTCTACAAGCAGCCGACACACCTTTGCCGTGCGCTATATTTCTACTCGAGGAACATTGCTGCCTAGGCCTGCCGTAATGGACCTCCCGGAGAGGACCCGGGTATTATGTGGCTCTAATTACGGTGTTTGGCTGCGTCACTGTGCAGGCGTCTTCAGCGTCATAGTATGTCGCGCCGAACTTTAAACACAAACAGCTGCGTTTCCTGTGCCACCTTCGGCGTGCCCAGCCCGGCAGCGGAGAGCTGGCATGCCTTGTTCACCGCCCCGTCACCACCGTGTCTGTAGACAAAGCAGAAACTTCAGGCTGTTCCACCCCGCGTGCTTGCTTTACGCGTCTTGTGTTATCAAGAACAGGTGTCGGCAACACGTCTCTACCGTGAGCTAGCTGGCCATGGAACGTCAAGTAGTGACCTATCACTGTAGACACACTTCCACGGCATCTTCCTCTCACTCAGCCTGAGAAAATGATGGTGAGGCTTGTCCGTAAGTGCGAAGCTGTGAGAGTGCACGGAGAAAGCGAACATGACAAACTATTCTCTCCTCGGCGAGGCCGTCCATATCTAGGGACTTTAGGGAATGACAGCTTTATAAACCTCGCAGCAATTGTGCCCGCGAGACTGTTATATGTTCTTTATGTTGTATAAAATGTAAATAAACTTGTGCCCTCCGGCACTCCCTACTTCGTCTCCCGCCAAATCATTCCTATCCCTAATGCGTCGACGAACTTAAGCCACAACAGCATCCCCCCCGAATAAGTACTTTCAATATTTTGCCAGCGCTTCCCCTGGACTACTTTGGCATAACGCCCAATCACTGAAAGCAAAATATTGGGCATGCTGTACAAGCGTTTGGAGGTTTCCAAGTGGAATGATTCGCTAGTTCTTAAACACCACAAAACAAAAGTGTATGACCAGAGATGCACAAGCTGTTTTTCAAGCTTCCTCTTGTGGCGACTCCACGACACCGCAGCTGAAAGTTTCATGCTACTGCGGAGAGCTCGAGGCTGCCCCAGTGAATTATAACGCACCCACTTTGTTTCGCCAAGCCCTAGCCTGTCCCGGACTAGCGTGCCCAGTTTTCGCTGCCTCGCCGCCTCTTTCCTCATTCCCCTGAACAGTGCACATTTTTACCCCGCTCCTTATCGCTGTGCATTAGCGCAGGCCATACTGCTCTTCCTCCTCTCCCTCTGCCCCATCTCTTCTTCCTCTCCATACAATACGACATCATGTCTCTAGCGAACGAAGGCACCAGCTACCCTTCACGCCTACACAAACCGGGATAGCAGTTGCTTGCTTGATTTATGTCCCTAATTTGCGAGCGGCACTATGCACGGACACTTCCCCTTCAACCCTCTTCCCTTTCAGGACGCGCTGCGATCCCCATTTTCCTGCAGCCCGTTTTCACAACGGCCGCGCGCCCTCGCGGCTCGAGAAAAAGAGATTGGGATCTTTTTTTTTTCGCAACTTTAATTTTATTCCTGCCTACCGTTCCTGTATGCTGTGTTTTACTGCTTCGCTGCTTCGTTATTGCCCTGTTCAGTAAAGCGTCCACTTTTTGTATTTTTACTTTCATTTGGGTCAAACAACTTCTCAAGGCTTGTTTTTCCCTAGGCCATTTAGCTCCTTAAATTTTTTCACCCTTTTTTCTTCTTGTACAGGCCAAGGATCAGGTTTTCTAGAACATATACTCTGGGGAAGAGGCGTGTATCCTTCCTGACATGAAATAAGGCTATCGACTAGCATGCAACAAGGAAAATAAATTAGGTACCTCGAAGCGGCCGTCCTTTACTCTTATCGCTGGCAACGCTTCTATGCCCCCAGAGATACTTTCTTCTAGTTCTTGATCTTGTGGCGCTTAGTGTTTTTCGGCTAGACTTTTTGGCTGCCCGACAAAAAAATTGAACTAAGACTAAGGGAAGGGACTGGAAAGTTTTCTCCACGCAAGTTTAGGCTAAGAAGGTTTATTAACGAATAAAGCGTTTTTATTTGCTCTTGATCCTACAAGCTGCCTTAATTTATGACGAAGATTTGTGAAAAAAACTCGCTTTGTTAGTAACTTCATAATTATGTGGAAAAGAACACTCGGAGCTACACACGGAAGAACGCGGGCACGTCGAGTGTTTTGAACAAGGTCGTTCAACTTTGTTATCGCCGAAACATTGTGCACGGTTGCCAGCAGTGGCCAACGAAATAGAAGGCACGCAAATCCCAGTAAATCCGCGCCTTGCATTTATGCATTTGTTGCCTTATCCCACGAAATAAATGGCTTCTACAAGGTGTTTTATGAAATTATAAATTCTTTCCAGACGGTCAACGTTTAATTTGTCAAGGTCGATCGCACCTCAGTCAGGGGAAATTAAAACTAAAACTTCTGGACACTTGTCAATCGCTAGTGGAGTATAACGTGCGATAAATGGATATCATCTATTTGGAGATCGAAAGAGGGAAGTCATACACTCACGCGGACGAAGCATTAAATTATACATTTTCATTTGGTTCCACCCACTAACCTGTAGGCGACATGCCTGACAACCCTTATTTATTCTCCTGTGCCGTACATATATCTTGACCCTAACGAAATGATTGCCGTAATCGATTCCATGAAACTAACTTCATCAGCTGGTATGAATAAAATGAACGCAAAAGTCCTCAAGAACACAAAAAAAACTTTGTTGCCGTTCTTCTTAGTCATATCTTCCAGCAATCACTCGAGTCCAGTATTGAGCCTCACGACTGGAAAGTGGGGAAAATCAACCCAGTGCACAAGAAAGGCCTTCCATCGTCCAGTAAGAGCTACCGTCCCATCTCCCTATTTTAGCGTTCCATCTAAATTAATGCAGCACGTAATCTACTCACACATTACGACCTTCTTGCAGGCTGTCAACTTTTTTCAACCTTCACAACGCGGATCCCTGAAAAACCTTTCCTGCTCTACCCAACTGGCTCTCTTTATACTCACGACATCAGTTCTGGTATGGACGCTAACACTCCTGTGGACGCTCTTTTCTTAGACTTTGAAAAAGCTTTTGACAAAGTTTCCCATCAACGCCTCTTATTTAAACTTCCACGCCTAAACCTGAGCCCACTAGTACATGGTTGGCTACGAAATTTTTTGACCAACCGCCAATAGTTTGTATGGGCTAACAATCGTGCATCTTCCATCTCCCCTGTTACCTCAGGTGTGCCACAAGGCACGGTTCTAGGGCCGCCCTTATTCTTAATTTACATTAACGACCTCCCAGGGAATCTGTCTTCCACCGTTCGTTTGTTCGCCGATGACTGCGTCATTTAACGGAGCATCACTGATAACAGAGACACTTACCATCTGCAATACGACATAAAATTTGTGTAAAAGTGGTGAGCAAACTGGCTAATATCTTTAAACGTTAATAAAGCAACTCTAATATTATTTCATCGTCGTCAATCGTAACCCGCTGCTAACTACACCCTTCGCGGTTCCACGATATCCCACGCATCTTCATATGAATATTTAGGAATCAGCCTAACACAGAATTTCTCTTGGACCACCCACACAATGAACATAACCAACGAAGCTAACCGTGTTCTTGGTTATCTAAAACGTAACTTGCGTTTAGCACCTGCTTCCGTAAAACTGTCCGCCTATTTAACTCTTGTCTGTCCTTAACTTGAATATTCATGATCAATGTGAGACCCCCAACAAATTAACCTAGCCAAAACCCTTTAGGGCATCCAGACTCGCACGGCAAGATTCGTATATTCCGATTATTCATATCATACGAGGGTAACAGCATTGAAAACAAAAGCTAACCTGCCCAGCCTTGAATCCCGTCGGAAAATCACCCGACACTGCCTATTCCACAGTTTTTATCATGCCGCTTTGAGTCATTCTGTTATCACCCCTGCACAGCACCTATCACTTCACATCAGTCATCCGAACGCTGTTCATACACCTGGAGCATCCACTTCTGCGCATCTGAAATCATTCTTCGCCCAGACCGCTGGAGACTGGAACAACCTGCCTGCTGAAGCATTCATACGTCCTGGCCTGGGATCGTTCAAATCATTCGTCACTGACCTAATTTCATAATAATGAACCCACCCCTCATGTAATGCCACTAGTGAGCTTTTAAGGTATTGATAAACAAGTAAATAAATGAATAAATAAATAAATAAATAAAAGTTGCTGCGTCCGTAGAGGCAGAACAAATGGCCGGAAGTGGCAGTTACTTCTCAAAAGATCTGTACAAAAATGTTGTTACCAAATAGAAACGCTTCAGGACCACTAACAAATTGTTTGCCTTTTAGAAGTTTTCTAGTAACCTTGCTTTAGCCAAGTCAATTATATCGCAGGGACAGCGGGCCATCGTACTCTCCGGTAATTAGTCTCTCTAGACCTACCTTCTTAAACGCCGTGAAAAAAAAGAGACAAAATTGTCTTCTCGTCAGAGCCATAAACACAGTGTGGTAATTTCGTGATCTTCCCGACCGCGCGGTGACGAGGAAGCTAAGGCCGTCGACGATTAGACCGATGCCGGGTTATCTCCTCGCCCTTGAAGCAGGATTCATACTTTTTTCCAGGCGTGCTATGCGTTGCTGTTCGGCGCAGCTGTCCCTCTTCTTTGTTATTTGACGATCCGTCTTTGCTTCCACAGCGCACGTATTTCCTCCCCACTTTTTCAAATATCTCCTCTCTGCTCGTGCAGTACGATGTCCCATTTTGCAGCAGTTCAAAGGTCGATGTGCATTCTTCTTTCTTTGTACAGAAGAGCAAGGTTCCGGGCTACTTGCTAGTACATTGAAAGGAAGAAACAGCACACCATGTTGTGCCACGGTCCCGCTAATTGCCGGTTATCGCTGCAGCAGCCATGTTACCCACCCTCTCATGTTTTCTATTTAGGCGTCTTTCCACCGAATAAAATTTCAGTTGTGAGACAGCGCTCGTGTGTGTCGTTTCTTCATGTGTCCGTGTTTCATCGCGCTGTTTCTTCCTTTCTTTGTACAGCCGCTTACTGCTACTAGCTTTGCTTGGAGGTTCCTAGGCCTGGGTGTGTTAGTAATGCATCGTTACTCGAAAAACAGAGCGCAAAATCACGAAATACGAGCACCAGACAACCACCTGTCCTGTCGCTTGTCTGGTCCTTGTCTTCCGTGATTCCGCGCTAGTTTTTCAATCTTCCTCGGAGGATACGGTTTCGCGTGTTTGTAAATTACCCATCAGAGCAGCAGTCGCGGAAACTGCTTAATAAAATTTAATTACCGCCACCTAGAGGTAAGTTACGAAATATTTGTGAGCACGGCTGTTACCTGGTTGTGCGACGGATTAACAATTTTTTTTCAAGCATGTAGGAAAGGTACTCGTATCTTTTTTCCAGTAATAAATACCTCTGCTGCACTTATGAGCTGACACGATAGCGTAGACGGCTTGGCGCGTCATCTGATGCTGACGCAACTCTTCAGGATCTTTTTTATAGAAGATTCTTTTAATAGAACTACGATAAACACCGACATATAGCACCGCCAAATATTGGCTTTCTATTATTAGCAGTTTGACACCTTTGAACGCGTTTTTCCTTTTTTTTCAATTGTTTCAGTTCAATATTTGATCAATTGCATGCTCTAAATTTTCTTAATTAGCATCATCAAGCATTGGCTTTTCTTTCTGAGCAATTTGACACCCTTGCCCCCTTTTTTTCAACTTTTGGCCGTGGCGCATTAAGCCATGCACCACTGGCCTGGGATGACAAGTGCTCCCACCGGTGGTCCTTGCGTGACCCAGATTGATCTTCTTGAGCAACAATCATTAATTTAACTGCTACCGACCACGATGGTCAGCTCGATCATAATTCGGTTGGCTGGTTCTCAAGACCGCACGATGCCACATGACCTTGGCAGCCCCACGTAGGTATTTTCTCAGAGGACGTTTCGCTCGCAACGTCGACGACGACGCCGACGACACCGGATTTGGTCGAGAACGGGAGCCTTGAAAAAGTAGGAATCAACTGCGATCGCCTCCTTTGCTCTTCCTTGAGCGATAAGCATTTCTGATCAACACCATTGGTTTCTCGCATTGGTTACTTCCCTTGCCACGATATAGTGTCTCTATTAATCCTAACACAATATGTCATACCCCCGCTTCTTCGTTCCCTTTATCACCGCTACGTAAGCAGTGGGCAAAGAAAAGCCTGATCTATAATTATCTCCGTGCTGACCAAGCAGTAGTCCCTTTACCAGAACAGTTTTCCTGTTCTCACTTTCACACCAACTTTTGTCCTCCGTTCGGCGGCGTCTCTCTTCTCTTGGTGACCGCGAAATAAACAATCGGCAGCGAAAACGGAGACGGCTCTCACTTGCACATCCGCTACACGTTGATGCCAACCATTGCGGCCGTTCCTCTGCGGATATTTTCATCTTCAACACTGCGCATAAAACACAAGGTGTTCTAATATGGCAACGACTATCCGTGCAGCTTTTGTGATTCTAAAGGGCACTGCGCTGCCCTCTACAGAAACAAATCTGCAATACATCCAAAAATGGCCGCGGTGCTTAGGAACAAAGAAATGTTCAACGCAAAGCAATTTAGGTGATTTTTAAAGCAGTTGGCCGAAAATGAGCCGCTGGTACACGCATCAAGCCTAAGATCCAGGAAGAAAGGACTGGCGGGCAGCGAGGCCGCGTGTGCCTCATTTCAATGAAACGCCGCATTGTCTATAGAGGTCTCAGCTAGTGGGAATTTCCGTGGCGGTGGTAGCGTACTCAGCGTTGTCCCAGCCTTGTTTCCCCAAAACCTCTCCCACAAATTCCAGCGCTCTTTCCAGAAGTTTCTACCAGCCAGAGACGAAGCTCGCATCGCCAGCTCACAAATGCAGCCATGGCTCTCATACTGCGGCATGACTCGGCCACTTCGACAATGACTGCACTCAAGCTTCTGTCCTCTTTTGTCTCCTCTTGCATTACTCTCCTTCACTCCCGTGTTCCATCCCCACTATCCCCACTATCAGGCTTGGTGGCAGCGACGTCAGTGGCGAACAGGTTCCAGCGTCAGACTCGTCTCCATCGCCGTTATCCCCTTTGCTTCGGGAGGCCTACACTTCTTATGCGCTCTCACCTGATTCCCCTTTTCTCCTTTCAGTGCTTCCTAGTTAATTTTCTCTTCCTGTTTGCCAGCGACTCTTGATTTTTTTTCCTTGTTGGTCAACTGTCGCCGACGCTAGCGTCTGCGCCGTCTTCCCGCTGATGTCTGCTCGAGAGCCGCCTCGGAAGTCGGTCGGTGTCTTGTCGCTGCACTTTTATCTTGTTTTTGTTCTGCGTGCCTTTTTTATCAAGAACCGTTTTGTAGGCATTTGCTTGCTCTGATAGTCCCTCGGAGAATTCTGATGTCTCCTTGGTTCCGATCTGTGTCCATTTGCCCCGTGTCCAGAGCACTCACCGTTTCTTTTGATACTCGCCAACTGGGGTCTTAGTTTTCTGTGTTCGCAGTGTCTGCTGCCATTTGTTGTTCTTTAAGGCGTAAATGTGTGCGTTTGTTTTGTGTGCAATAACACTCGATGGCACCCGTAAAAGATGGCGCCCTCATGAAGCCAGGCAGGTGGCGGTTAAATTAATGATTGGGCGCCTGAGGTTGCTCAGGACAACCAGGAACGCAGAAATTCCATCTGTCGCAGCAGCTGCCATCCCAGGGCCGAGGCGCACCGCTTAACCGCTGTGCCACTGCGCCAGGATGAGTATGAGGACTCCCAGGAACCTATGAATGTGAAATAGAGAAAGAGCGGTTCTGCATATATGGGCAGTAACCCAATAGCTATTGCCTCATGCCCTTTATATCCCATATTTATAGCATAATTCTTTATACCATATCTATATAATATTATTATCTAACCCGCGTGTACTTTATCTCCCCTTGGTGTACGAAGCTTAAAATTTACCTACCGATAAAGCGGCTTCCATGGCCGACGCCAGTGAAACCACAAGCGATTCATGGGAATTATCGGTGCGGTTAAAAGAGGCTATTGTTTTGTGCAGTTTCATCTTACGTCGTGGCATCTTAACTGACGGTTTTGTGGACGCTGGTCATATACAGATCGTTGTTGCTTACGCGATGCTTGGAAAGTTACAGCGCTGATTTCGATGTGATTGGTAGGATATTGTACGCGCAAGAACACACGTTTG
Organism: Amblyomma americanum; assembly: GCF_052857255.1. Lineage (NCBI taxonomy): Eukaryota > Metazoa > Arthropoda > Arachnida > Ixodida > Ixodidae > Amblyomma > Amblyomma americanum. The sequence continues at coordinate 61,714,787 of NC_135507.1, read as the reverse complement.
AAACTTTTCTCGCAAGCACCATCCTTCATTCCTGGCATAAGTCTTTGAAAGCCCTCAGCGGCTTATGCTGCCGCCAAAATCTGCAGAATCACAAAATAATCCTGCGGAGTTTGTTTTCGTTTCTTGGGGTTTAACGTCCCAGCGCAACTCAGGCTATGGGGGACGCCGTAGCGTAGGGCTCCGGAAATTTCGACCACCTGGGGTTCCTTAACGGGCACTGACATCGCACAGTACACGGGCCTCTCGAATGTCGCTTCGATCGAAATTCGACCGCCGTGGCTGGGATCCAACCAGCGTCTTTCGGGTCAGCAGTTGAGCGCCATAACCACTCAGCCACCGCGGCGGCCCTCCGGAGTTTAATTTACGCTTCTTTTCAGCTGCGCGAATCCCACGCGTATACAGCAATGTTTGCATTTTTCCCAATTTTTCCTACCGCTTTTACAAGCCTTATTTATTTCCCTTATTAATTTTCATCAGTGTTAGAATTCCGTCAGCTCTGTGAAGTTACACGACAATTGCGCTTCAAGCCTTCTTGTTTCTGTTCATTGAACCATTTTAGAATAAAACAGAATTGAGCAGTTTTAATTTATTATGGGCCAAGAATTTCGAACGCGAGTTCCAATCGCGCTGAAATCAATATTTCTATGGAAGAAGATACAAGAAAGCAAGTTTTAAGCGTCTCTCCATTGTCATCAGTAGAAGCTGAAAACGCAGCGTATGCTGACGTCCTAGGAAAAGTGGCAGGACACCGACTATTCGCCTGCTATGTCAGTGGTTTATATGCTCCCAGAACCTAAACATAGCGGTCATGTTATGAGTATTGCAGGAACAGGGCCTCCATAAAACTGGCGCTTACACTCGGCGAAAATCGTAACACAACGAGGAATATTTTTTCGCACAAATATTACCTTCTAATGGGGTTTAAATGGAGACGCACAAAAAATAGGATTAAGACAAGGTGTAGCATGCAATGCCCATTCGAATAAAAAAAATCTGACCGGGCACGTAATGCTCCTGAAAACGACTCATGGAATGAGTCGAAGATATAGTAGGTAAAAAAAAAAGAACGCTGAACGCCTCCGCCTAAGAGAAACGGCAAGCCTAATTGACCTTTACAGACCGAAGTTTAGCGGTTTATGTGAAATGAACTTGTTATTTAACATCTTTCCTATACATGATAATGATGAAAACATTTATTGAAAACCAATAAGGCTAGTTTACGGGAAAACTGACGGGTCGCTAGTCCGGGACACCACTGGCAAAAGCCACTGCCCGTGCTCTTTTACGAGGGCTCGTTGTTCTTCGAGGTCCGGGCTGAACTTGGCCGCCTCCCAGCCCTTCCACGTTGGCCGACTTATTCCGTCAATTCTATTAAATAGCGTGCGCTAACAGGACGAACACAGGAAATTTGGAGACAGAGGAAAGAAGCGCTTCTTTCCTCTGTCTCCAAGTTTCCTGTATTCTTCCTGTTAGCGCACGCTATTTAATAGAAATGTACCAACTAGCCCGTCAGAAAGTTCTACTACAGCATTCCGTCAATTAATTCGTTTAATAATCTAGCTACGCTTCAGACCACTGAGCCCGAGTCTCTTTCGGCGCAACGTAAATTTTGTTGCAACAAAGCAAACTTATACGATGTGCTATTAGCTTCTCAGAGAAATAGCAGTATTTTTCGACTGAAAAATAAATTATTCTTGCCGCTGGACAAAAAAAAAGGACAACCTGTTGGATTCAAGCGGTGTATTCTAGCCAGCAGACTGGAGTAAAAATGAGACGATGGAGCAACCTTTGTATCCAGCGATCTGTAGAATCTAAAAATAACAGACGATTGAAGTCATTAAGCCTCTCTTTTAATGCCAGCCTTCCCAGAGTAGCGGAATGTCTAAAATTCACCGCGATAAATGCAATACCACCCTCCTCTCTGAGACAAAGCGGCGGGTGACCTAGTTACGGTCGTACTGGTGCTCCTCGTGCACGTAGCGAACAGGCAAAAGCTGAAGGCGGTGGCATCGACTTGTGTGGGGATGAGCGCCGTATGTTTTTACGTAACCTCATATTGATTGCACGCCTGATGTTGTCGTGCTTGCGGGAGAGGGTTCCACTCTGTTCTCACGGGGACACCAGCTCTGGCGGATGCGACACTCTGCCTTGAAGGGGGAATCCTCATGAGCGCTAACAAGCTTCATTTGTGTCAGAGAAAGCTCCGCACAGCAGAGATGATAAGATGCACAAACGAAGAAGTATAACAAGAAGCTGGTGATGACAACTTGGAAGAAACAGTTCGCAAGCATCGACGTACTTCAAAGGAAGAAAATCGAGAGCGGAAGATATCACTGATTGCGAGGTCAATCAAGAAAGGATAGCTTAAAACGAGTGGAAGCTTTCAAACGAACCTGTTCTGTTTATGGCATACGTAGTTAGTGCTGTTATCCGCAAAACATACAACCAATCAACAATCCTTGGCTAGGATGATGTTTTGCCGAAGGAGATTCAGGCGTAGCAAGAATGTATGAAAGAGCTGCCACGCGCCCAGCAGGCGACCAGCCATTATTATTATTAAAGTTTTCCAGTTGGAACTGACAGACGACCCCTGACTACGCATATCGCATTTGATTTCTGTGTGCAAAACCACTATATGCGTAAGTTGAGAGACGAAGATGGGTTCCTGCAGCCACCTTTGCAATCAGTTAGATCGGGCGTATTCGATTTTAGAGCGTTAAGCTCTACTTCCCGAGTTTCGGGTCTCAACGTTAAGCACTATAACGCAAATCATAACCCAGTGGTTGCCTCGGTAGCCAAGGTGGTTATATAATGGAATAGAATGTTAACAGGCGGCAACCTGATTGATGTCCGAGCACCACAACTCGAAACTAAACCATCTTGATCCTGCATATATCTCAATGTCTGGTTGGCGTCAAAGTCGAGCCGCTTTGTCCCGACATTCGTGTACAAATTTAGGGCCAACCGTTTGCCGCAGAATGTTCGGGACAGTGGCATACGATTCAGCGTTTCGTGCAGCATGAAATTAATAGCTTGTGGCAGAGATTTGAACCGGGGATCTATGTTAGGTGTGTTAGCGCTCGACATTCGATCGCTGCCTTAGAGTCGGCTCATTTTTTTTCTGTTCCTGCCTGACAACAGGGAGAGAATACTGCTTCTGCTATCGTCATTATTCTGCTGTAAATATAACAGTTGTGAGCTTACTAGGATATGCTACATTTCGTCAATGAAGATATGATTTTAATGAACTTGAAGGCATTAGCATGCACATGCATCTTCAAGTGTCTGCAACAGGTTCAAGTCGGTTGAATAAACGTAACACATCTGCGTTAAGCGCCTCAAGGAGTACCAGCCGCTGCGGGGAAGTTAAAGAGCGAACTTGCGTGAAGTCAGCAAACGTGTCATAAATATGAAGCTCAGTACGAAGTGCGAAGTACGATGACGAAGCTGAGTATTGGCGTTTTGTTCTTCCAATATTTTCCTGCATGATATTCGCTGCCTTGCGATTTTTTTTAGAAAGCAACCAGCAGGTTCTCTCACATTTCCTTCCTGACATCCAGAAATTACGGCAGACTGAGTGGTGCGGCCGCAAACTCATGATCACCCAATCAAATGGCGGTTTAAGACCCGTGAGCCATCACGACGTCATCGATGTTATTTAGGGCTAAAAAAAGATAATGGTCTAAGCAATTTATCAAGCACAGATATCTGCACTCACTAGTCTTATACAACCTGCATTGAGTAGCAGCTGTAAGGTCCAATTAGGCAAAGAGAAAAACCCTTAAACAGAAACAAGCGTAAGACATCTCCGATGCGGATAACGCCGGGTGCAAAGAGCCTCATGAGCAGTTCGCGTGCAGTCCCCAGGAGGCGATACTTTGTGCTCAACTAACCAAACATTTCACTTTAACTACGCCCCACTCTCGACACAGCATTGCATCAAGATTACCCCCTTTTTTTAAGTTTTCACTCACTTTTTTTGCCGGTTTTGCAATTAATTCGTTCAAGAATTCTTCTGAGGATGTTGACTTAAACCAAGTGGTTTCCTGCTTCGTCTGAAGCTCAGGGCCTAAATTTACAGCCCTGCCTTGGTACTAACTCAAGCTTGACAACCGGCCACAAAGTTCAGTGGGGCGTTTGGGAGTATGTCAGAATCCAGACCGTTGCTGTTACTTTTTTAAAGTGCGATAGAGCCAAGCCTGATTTAGGAAACAATAACTGAAAAAAAAATGAACTGGAAGATAAAAGCCAGGAATGGCTAGCTGTATCCTTTTTTTCTTTCTTTGGAGTCCTGATGCACTCGGCACTAATCCCAGTTGGAATGCCAAGCGCTACGTTATTTATTTGCGTGACGACTAGGTTTTCCATTCCTTCGGTCTTGCTCCATAACGCAAGATCTAGTGTTCATGCAACTGTGAGTTTTTAGTTAGACGAGCTAACGTGAATATTTTTGCAGGAAATACATTCGTTATGCACAATGCATTCTCGTTAAAAGGAATACCACATTCTTTTCTTATATCCAACTACGCCGGTACACTTCTATTTCCCGATGTGCTATACCGGTACATTGCTTTAGAGAGGATGGCTTATGCTTCGCGGTCACTATCTTTAATATCAATGACGCATTTATATAGCTTTGGTGTTCGCAATCCGCGCGTGAGACTTATTTTGATATTTAGAAAAGAATCCACTCTTCACATTTCTGTTCACAACCTGTCCCTCGAAACAGCCTCGGTCTATTCTCTTTGAGTTTAGAGAGTTAATAACTTCAATAAAATCGTTCATGACATAACATTGGTAATTTAAGGTGTAGAAAAACTCGTCAAGAGAGGCCTTATAAGAAGTATCTGCCTTCTAAAAGCTCTAAAAAAAGAAGGCAACGGAAACAAATACACACGAGAACATTTAATGAGGCGGCAATTTTACAGCCCAACACGACATCCACACGTGTCGAATCATTTTTGTGGAGGTCGGAGTATGACAAGAAAGAACATGAAATTTATGCATTAAGCCGAAAGATCGCTAACCATCGCACGGCACAGACATCAAGGGATATGTTCGTAGTTCAAGAACCATAAGTTATTGTTTACTCAAAATATATAAGATATAACAAATGTGGTTTGTTTCAGGCCACATCTTGCGATCATAAATGGTGCTCTGATATGGGTTGCACTTGAACTGTACTTTAAATACCCTAACTATTTCACTTTTGGTTGTTGCGCTGTAGCATAATGTCTCTGTCTCTACACTTAAAGGCTCACTCATACTCAGAACTCGGTAATAAGGTTCACGCTGAAGGAAAACTGACGAAACAAATGATTGTGTCCAATAAAAAATTTCAATGGTTCGAGTAGAATATCAAGTGGTTTTAAACACTTTCGGTAGTGTTCAAGGCCCGGAAACTGTTCACCGTATAGAATAAAACTTATTCGTGCGAATAACCGATAACCAATAACCAGCGGTCGTTAATGTTTTTGGACACGGTTCCTAGAGAAGGCAAGTGTAGCATATACCGGCAGAAACTTAGGTGAGTGGATAAATTAGGAATTTTGCGGGCATATGGTCGGTGCAGCTGGCAAAGGAGAGGGTTAACAGTAGTATATGAAAGAGGGCTTTGTCCTGCCTTGGCCGTAGTCAGGATGATGATGAGGATGATGATGCAAATTTTTTGCTGTTCCTGCGAATAAAGGGAATAGCACGCAATTCCGAATAAATGCAGTGAGCGAACGTGTGTTCTCATTGTGTTTTCAACGTTGTGTCTACTGTCGGCTTAGCTTGCCCGCATTTAAACTCAAGCTGCTTTTGTAGGCAGCAGAAACAATTCGCCAGAAGGGGGCAGCACACAGATGGTATTCGAGAACACCTGGGGATCTATTTTATTTTTTATCGCTCTAAAAAAACATGCGTATTGGCTTATCCTTCAACGTGCCCGGTCGCGATCAAAAGCTGTTGCTTTTCTGTACCGCCTAGGCTTCTCAACACTACACCGCGGAATCCGTTTCAATTGTACGAAGGTACCGCTTGAACAAATTTCTTAGTTGTGGTGGTGTTACACGAAGCTTTTGAGGCACGCAGTGACGACGGTTCTGATTGTCGGCGCATAGAAAATGGACGGATTTGCTGCTTAGTACGGAAAGGCCTACGCGGCTTTTTTTATCCAAGGAAACAGCTAATTTCAAATATGTAGCGCCCCTGCATCTCCCTACCCATCCCCAAGAAAAAAAATGCGCTTCTTTTTATTTCGTAATGTCTGTTTCAGCTCTTCGCAAGTAATATCTAATCCCGAACGATATTCTTCCTTCTCGAAAAACATTTTACTCTTGAAATCTTTGTCTGGAAAAAAACCCTTTACTCCTCGCATCCTGCAGCACATGTGTTATTTCCGACAGCGCATCCTCTGTTCGCCGCAAACTCAGTACATGTTCTGTGACCACATGAACAGCGGCAGTGGTTGTGGTTTAGTTGCAATCTAAAGGCTTATGCTAATAAAGCTTTACTTTGAAAAAAGCATTGCAATACCTCGCACAAGCAACATGACCTTTTCTCATATAGTGGTTCACAGTACAGTGCAAAATTATTCCGCGGCTTAAAAATCTCCGTTTCAGTATGAGTAGCTAAGGAAGTGTTCTGATCAAATACCAGCATAGATTGGTGCGCAAAGGTCTCCCTCCTCGCGAAAGTATCGATTCTCGAGCAAAATTACATGCGTCATATTTCATGAATAACACTATGTATGTGGGAACGTCCTCCGAAGTGGTTCATGAGAGAAACAGAGTATGGTCCGCGGACGAGCCCAGAATGGCTGCTGGCAATCCTACTAATACCTAAGCTGCACATTTGTCGACCATCGAGTCCTTTCGAAGGGCTGGAAACCGCGTTTAATCATAGCAACCCAATAGGAGTATAACATAACAAGGTGATGGTTCGGCCCAGTGGGTATGCATTATGATCCATAGCGCAGCAACAAAACAGGGGACAAAAGCAAGCGCTAAACTTCCACTAAGGCTTTATTTGGTGCACACAGAATTTATTCATGAAAAAAAGAACGATACCTGTCAGATTAGACAAGGTACTTTGTGAACAAATGTATTAATGTATAAATGTGAATTAGATGTATAAATTCTGTCTGCACCAAATGAAGCCTTAGCAGAAGTTTAGCGCTTGTGTTTGTCTCCTGTTTTGCGGCTGCGCTATGGATCATAACCAATAGGAGTCATACCACGCACGCTTTGATGTGATTTGTAGACTATTAGGCTAGGAGGAGTGAGTGGGAGCCTAATTCCTCTGCGGGCTTCCATTTGTAGCGGCGCTTGTGGACGGTACCGATGAAAAGCGGATCCCCATTCCTGAACAACAAGTGGCGTGCAGTGAACTCCTGCTCTGACAACTACGGAACAATAAGACAACTGCGCAAGCGAGTGAAGACCAATGCCACGCAAGCAATTAGGGGTCACTGTCTAGAACAATGAGTTAGACTACATTACTAAAGGTGTCCGACTAAGAATGAAAAAAAGGGGACATAACAGGTATTCTTCCGGTGTGAATCAGGCGATAAGTATCTCCCGGTTTGTTGAGGAGCTGTGTTATTTGCCAATATCGTTTTTATTATGTTTTTGTTGTCTCAGGAAAACGCGTGGAATCGTAGCATTTTCTTATTTCAGTGGTGATGTAGCGCAGCCTTGGCCTCAGTTGCATGTAACTAAGGGTGCTTCTTGTTGTCTTCCACGAAAAGGCGTTGGCGATACTTTTGCATGGTTTGAGCGAACAATAGCCTATTAATGAAGATAAGGCGTCTAATGATGCTGGTTGATTTAAAAAGCAGCGCCTTTCATGCAGCGATCAAGTTTAGGGAGTTGTGGAAGCGAAGTAACGGTTATATACAGCGCGACTTTAAGGTCCATTAATGCATATCAGAAAGCTATAAATATTACTTGTCGGCATTATCAAAATGCGCTGACAAATGAGTCCTGCACTTGAAAAAACACATTTCACAAAGTACACGAAGCAAAAGGCCGCTTAATTATTGCAAAACATTCGCGGGTCCCGCACACATTTATACTATCGGCGTTCAGATTGTCGGCATTTAGACTATCGGTATTCTTTATGAGCGTTTTCATAGCATGGGAATTAGGACCTTGTGCTCCGGAGACTGAGCCTGCAGGATGCCATAATTGCAGTCTGGAAACATAACTGAAATATTTCTGCGGCGTCTTGAAATTTAGGTCATGTCTGATGCAATGTTTTAACGAGAATGTCATCAGATATTCGACGTAGGAAGAATTAGACAATTGTTCGCTGAAATGGGTGTCGGCGTAATCGTTGAAGGATTACGAATGGTAAAAGGGGCCTAAGCGCGTCACCGAACGCGCCAAAATATACGGTAATCCGCGAGTATTCCTAGGCAAGAAATGCTTTCACTTCCCATTCGAAGTAACATGAGACAAACGTTATTGAAAGCTGACGCCGAACATGAGGGAGAACGCATCCGAAAAATTCCGAAACCTTTCGTCCGAACGCAATAAAGCAAATTTAATTGGATTGTAAGCATCATTTTTAAAACAGATGTAGGAAAGGTTGTAGCCTTTCCACCTACACAACAGCCAGGAGTGCTTGGACCCGCAAGACTTTCGTTTGAGCTAGTTGATTGTAGCATGACAAAATTTGCGCAAACGCGTACTGGCTTGAAAATACTGAGAGTCCTGTCTTTTATGTGTTTGTCTCCGTTTTTTCGCGCCGGTAAGGTTTTACGAAAACTATGTAAGTCAAACATGAGCAATAAGTTGGCCTGTTTTTTCCGGAGGCTTTTTGTGCTCGTGCCCTCCTCCGTGGCACACTTCAAAGATAGCTTCTCGTTCGATTCTTTCAGGCTCACAGCCAGCCAGCAACCTAGCTCCAGGAAGTGAGGAAGCTCCCCCTCTCCCTACCGGGGAATTCCCGTGAGCCTCGGCTGTGGGCCGGCGGAGGAGCGCCGACCTTTCAGCGTGCAGACAGTTAAGAGAGGAGAGGAGAAGGCGGGAAGGCGCTGAAATACAAATTTTGACTACAGATAACTCAGCTTTTACAAAACGCATTAAAAACTTCTTGATGGAGCCTATTCGTGAAGCGACGTTGTTTAATATACCAGGAATTCCTCATCTCTGTGTAGGGTCGCTTGGAGAGCCCTTTTAAAAACGAGCATCTGGCCTCTTCCAGACCGAAAGGCAACACTGAGCATTTTTTGCTGAAACTTTGAATCTCCCGAACTCGGTCCTACGCCAGACTGAAAACAACCATGTCTTCAAAGCGTAAAGTTTGTAGAGCGCAGGCATACCCCAAAGGAAGTCCATATTTTTACTTAAGTCCATTCCTCTGCTACACGTCGGAAGCTTACGATGTTGGAGGCGTCATTCTTGTGGAACGCTGCAGTGTTTTTCCCCTAAAAGAAATTTACTGCGAATTTCAAAACTCGCTCGGCTGTAAAACGGCCGTCGAGTAGTAGACGGCTCGGTAGGCTAGTTTGTGCGTAAACATCTGTCTCTGGTCCTCGGAAGCGTGCTTCTGGAACAAGGAAATAAAGAGCTCCGGCAACTGCGCTTTTTCCACACCACTTGAGTCGGAGCATTTGTGACCAGCATAAGGCTTGCACAGCTCCAAAAGCGAAACAGCCGGCCCGGAGTGTTCTGTGCTAGGATGCAGCTATAAGTAAGAGATCTGGGGTCCTTCCTGAGTAATAGCCGAAGCAAGCTGTGCTGGGAAACTCGAGTTCGATGCTTTTCAACCTGCAAAAGAGGGGTCTGGATGTGAAATGTGTATTGGATGTATGTGGAATGAATGTGATGTGAACCACTGGTTGTAAAATGTGTATTTAAAGATCAAGAAGAAATTCCCACTATTTCGATGTCTTCAAAAGCCGAGAGGAGGAGGGGTGACGCTTACATGCGCAGTTGAACGAATAACCGCACCGGGGCACTAAAGAGCGCCTAATCGAAGGGTTCATATAGTTCATGCCTTGCAGGACGTGCGCTTTCAGCGGCAACATTTTTGAGATGCCCATCCAAAATGTATATCCTCATTGGCGCACAGATCTGTCGTCAGACCATCTGCGAAAGAGAAGAGACAGAACAGTCACTATTGCTAGTTGAAAACTTTCACCACTCGCGAAAACGAGGTTCGAAACGGGGCCGTAGCATATGGCTTGTTTGCGGAGGTGGACAGATGGCAGTACACTCCACGCGCCGGGCAGCAAGCTATTGATGGTGCCTCCACTATATTCATAGTTTAGGCAGTATTGAGCAGTTCGAGTAAAAGCCGAAGGTGGCCGGAGAGTCTGCCAGCCTCCGAATTTCAGCCAAAGCTGACCGCCTGATTTTGACACATTCGTTCTAAAGAGAGCTTTCCATTGGGTGTTAAGGAAGATCTCTGTCGTTTACAATAGATGAAGGCAGGAGGGTGCAGTTTGAACCCGTACTCGTTGAGGCGGCAGCAACAGCAGGCATATTTACCAATCAGAATGTCCTGTGTAAACCTCTGTTAATAATAAAAATAGAACGATTTTTTAAAGGGGGTGGAGCGTAAGGAACTAGAGCGCAATATATGACTGCACTGTGGAAATGCTTGCGCTGCAGCTGACAAACGTGTAGAGCTCAGAAGCAAAAACGCATTACTTTATTAAAGCGAAAGCTTAACTGGCCTATTCAAGCCAAGGTCATCGGAGCCGCAATTTGGCCTTCAAGGGGAGGAGCGGTGTAGGTGCAGCAGCCACGTGACATAACACGTCACTCGCCGCAGCCGCAACCGCGCGCCGCTGCACTGCCAACCGCTGCGCCTACCGCCGCCTTGGCAGCTGTGGCCACGCGACTAAGCACGTGACGTGCCGTTTGCTTGAGAAAGGAGCCGGCGCCGCTCTCGCGGCATTCGCATTCCAGTTCTTGCTATGGACGGAGCGAGTCGGCCGGACCCGTCCACGTCATCAGGACGATTTCGCTAAATATCGCTTAGATGAACTACACTGAAGCCATTTTTTATAGCCATTTTTATTGCCATTTTTTATAGCAATCGAAGTGCAGATATTTTGATAATTTTTTTTAGAAAGAAAAAGTTATTTTGACAACATTTTATACTTTGTAGGTCGCATTGCGGCTCAGTAGCTACACTGTCGTATAAGGCCCAATTTTCCTGATCGGCAGCAAAACACACAAAAGATATAGCAAGCTAGCTGCTGCCTCTATAGAGGACATCTTCCTATAAATGCACCAAAACCTGGAGAAAGCGCTGAACCTTTTAGATCCGGGTTAGAATTTTTAGGAAGCTTATATTGAACTGGGTGCCACCTTGACGCTGCTGGCTTTCAGGCACAAAAGCAGACAATAAATGACTGAAGTCCATTCTTGCCGCTTTATATCCGTCTAGAAACCAGGAGACTGCAAGGGACGGCCGGTGATGTCAAGCGTTGAGCATCACTTTCAGGTAATGATTAAGTAAATTAACATACATCTATTGCATCTATACGGACGACAGAAGGCAAGGAAGTAGGATCGAAAAAAGGTATGAGCTTGCACCCTGGCCAATCCCCAGCCGTCGGTATGGGCCATGAAGCCTCAGTGCGTCATCGTCATCGAAAGCCCCTGCCTCTTCCTGGCGTCGCGGACTGCTGAGGCTGGAAATTCACAGAAACCACCGACTCCATGGCGCACTTTGCGAAATTTAAAGGTGCACTGAAGAGACGTTCACGGATCCTGTTCTTCTATAGAACGCTTGTTTCCCGGCTTTGCCACGGTGATCGGTCAGCAGCGCGGCAACGGTACCTCGGCGTGAGTGGCTGGGACAACAGCAGTCCCGTGATTGGTTTAGCGTCGAGGCTCGTGTGTAGTCGCTTGTTTGTCTCAGCCAAGTTCGTCTAGCTTTATCTCACTGTGCTAGCACTGTATTCATCTCCTGCCAGAGACACAGCGTAATATTTGTTTGTTGTAGCGCACGCGTGGCTCCAGCTTCGACGCCGCAAATGTATTTTGTACCAAGGCTAGCGAAGCGTAGCATAGTGCTTCTAGAAAAGGCACTGTAGCGCATCCGCTGTAGCGTTGAAGAGTTGGTCTACGCGTGAACACGGGCTCGCGCTAGTCTGAGTGCTGCATTCTGACGACTGCAGTGTGGCTGCATCTATTTACGTTTGTAGTGTAAGGGTTTTTTGAGCCTTTAATAAACGGCTTTCTGTATACACTTGCGATGTGTTACTCGTCGAGCGACAGCATAGCTAGCGAATTTCTGAGAGGAACAAGGTTCCTTGAAACTAATCCCATAGTTGAGAGTATTTTTTAAGCCTTCTGAAGTAGCAACAATCTGCTGCCTCTTGTTCTGAGTGACTTGACGTCTCTTTCTCTCTATAACTGCAGCGCCACAAACGGGGCATAGAAGAAGGGAACACGCAGGGATAATAAGTTGCGCTGTATTGTGTCCCCGGGTGTCGCCTTTCATCTAAGTCCCGTTCATCGTGCTGTGGTTATGGAATACCGTCACCAACTCTCCCCATAACTAACCTTGTCGGATTCCTTTACCAGTTTTTCTTTTCAAGTGACACTTGAAGACACTATCTTTGATCCCATAAAAGAACAGCGTAAATCAGATAAAAGGCTAAGTTTTATAGCATTGCATTTTGTGAGATGTATGCAAATGCCGGTTTATTTGCTTATTTTTCCTTAAAAAACTATCGTCATTTCAAAGATAAAACAGTTCCTGGACACACTGTCAAGTCGAGCAGACGTTGGTCTTGAGCGGACATGTTTATCAGCTGTTGTTTTTATCCCAGAGCCGAAAGAGCAATCTGGAATTCTTCTCCTCTGTATCTTTCTTTCAAAAGTAAACTACGCATTCAAACGAAAAGATGCGCAAAACACTCCAAGAAAAATAGGCAAAATATCTGCCGCTTCGTAAAGACGGAGACATGTGTGGCAGTCATACTAAAGTCCACTGAATTCCGGAAAAATTTCAGGAACAGAGTTGCGCTCCAGTTTTCTTTGAAAACTTGCGAGAAATCCTTTTGTTTTCTTCCAGTGCTTCGGAAATCTATATGCACGAAGTCACTTTTATGCCATTTTTTAAAGATTGCTTTACAATGTTTTTAAAGGCATTTCTCGAACGGGCTGTCAGATAATAAACAGTGAAAGCGTCTTATTCAAGATGTTATAAAAAAGTAGCTTTCCTACCAAAAGGTATATTGACAGCGCGGTAGCTCGGAGCTGAAAGGCCCGAAGCAAAGTTGTCGAAACATGGGCTTGTCAGCGCTCAGTAAACAGCGAGAAAAGCTTCTCAGGATTTAAGGAACAACCGAAACAAAAGTTTTCACATTCAATTCACTACGCTTGTTTTCCCAATACGCTAAGGAGTCCATTGCCGGTGGCGTTTTATTTCAGAACAAGAGAAGCACAAAAAGAGTTGAGAAGCTACTTTGGACGAAAGCCGAAAAAATGATAAAGACACCCACCGAATGTTTACACTCCAATTTCTTCACAGACGTTAGGCGCATTGGAACGCCAACGTCAAGACGGTGCCTACATGATTCAGGGATTTCGAAAGAGGTAGTTGAAGTTTTCAAATAAATGTAGTCAATGTGAACTTGAAGCATCTTTTGTACAAAGCGCATTCTATTCAGTGGTTAGAGTTAGCACTAAAGTAATAAATACGCCCTTTTTCCACAACAACAGTGAGTATTCATGGGTCCCATGGCCACAGAACATGCACTGTCATCCACAGACCTGTCTAGGGGTCTTTAACCATACACCCGGGATTATACAAATGGCGTAGGGCTCCAAACAAGACATTAGCGCGCATGCACATTGCTATGCGTCGCGTCTAACTGGTGTCTTTAAAAACTACATCGGGCCCTACAGCCAGCGGCGACTGTCATGACTGCAACAACAGAGGACGCCGCTCGAGCACTGTAGACGACTGTGCGGGCTAGTGTACGAGCAATACATTTCTAAAAGTAGTATAGAACATGAGCGTAGCGTGGTTCAAGAACTCTGAGAGGCACACAGAAACACAAACATTTTTCGTCTCGTGCATTAAAAAAATTCCTGCCTCTATATAATGCATAAAATCTTGGTGAGAGGTCTTTAGGCTGCCACCCTATTTACACCACATTAGTGCTTTGGTTATCAGCGGGCTGCCACCGTGACTGCTGAGCATGAGGAAGGTATAGAGGGGATACCACCACCCTTTCCTCCGAGTGCCCCTTGACAACAGCACCTGTTGGAACCTTAGAAGGAGTGTAGATTCTACAGGCAGTGCTATGGAGAGATTGGACATTGCCCCGGTAACAAAAACACCTCTACACTTAATCTATTGTGTTTTGACAATGCAATAGTACACTAAAATTCTATTATTTTGCCGGAAGTGTCTTTTGGGGCTTGTAAAATGCAGGTTGCAGTAACCCTTCCTAGAAAAATAGACGTGACGTATAGCGACTAGGACGACTTGTCTTTGTAACTTGGTGACCGGCGCCATTCCACTGTCCTGGCACGACAGTACAACGCCTGGAGAGCGTGTTTTCCTTCTCAAAAGATGTGAAGGCGTTCATGACACGACACTATCGACATTAGCGTCCGTAACCGTCGTTGACGGGCGCCCGGACCTTTACTCGTCGTGAACGTCTTCACGGCCGTTTGTAAATGATTTGTGCCAATGGAACACTTGCGATCTTGGCATTGCGCCATTCCCACATGCTGTCTTAATCATGTCTAATGTCTAGGTAGCTGACTTGCTCAGTTTAACGCCAAGCTTCACAGCGTTGCTCTGTTCCAACGTTCTCTCCACGGTTTCCTCGACACAGCGACGAAACAGGGGTACACGCTCAAACACGTCCACTCGCTTCGCCAGCTCGAAGCCAACTGAGCTCGTCGTATTGTGAAGCTGAAGTCCCCCTCTCCATCCCTCAAAAACCGGTTTCCTTAACTAGCGCATGCGCGCGCCACGCCGCGAGTTGTGTGATTACTGTTAGGAGAGACACTTAAGGGGTCAAAACGGATCTAACTGCCATATAAGAGTTTGTCAAACTTCCGTGTTCGTTGAAATCTTGTGGTTTATTATGCCGCTCTCCTGTCGGAAGCACTGGACACTGCACTGTGACCACAGACTAGTCCATACGCCAAGGAACATTGCGCGCGGAAGCAATGAAATGCGACAAACGCTGTCTCACACATAAGCCATGCTGATGACAACAAAGTGTCCGCCACGTTTAATTCTACAGCGTGCCAGTACCTAATCTAAGTGGCGCAGACGCTGAAAATCATGGTTGATTTTCATTAACCACGTTCACCCCAAGCCCACCTTCGCATCACTTTTCGCGAGAGGTTCAGCAGCCGTCTGCTTGATCGGGCACGAGAGGCACGCACCATTCCCACACCAAAAATCTAAATTGGAACTGTCAGATTTTTATTCAAACGTAACACGTAGATGAAGGCACTAATTTTCCGCCGTGGCGGCTGAGTGGTTATGGTGCTGGGCTGCTGGCCCGAAAGACGCGAGTTTGATCCCGGCCGTGGCGGTCGAACTTCGATGGAGGCGAAATTCTAGAGGCCCGTGTGCTGTGCGATGTCAGGGCACGTTAAAGAACCCCAGGTGGTCGAAATTTCTGGTGCCCTTCACTACGGCGTCTCTCATAGCCATATTCGCTTTGGGACGTTAAACCTCCATAAACCAAACCAAATCGAAGCCACTAATTTTGAGACAACATAAATTCAGGGGGGCACTTTGTTGACCTAAAGTGCGATGAGGCGAAAGCCTTTAGCGCGGTGTCGCTGCTTGTGGCGCTAATGTGCGGTAAAGATGTTGATAAAATACAACAAAGATCGTTTAGCCGGCATCCTTACAGATCGGCGTTAAGGAGGATTCTGGCAAGATTACCTGGGGAGCGCTCCTCCCAAAAGACGGTGACTCCACTCACTGACGTCCCACGCTCATCAGCCACACGGTTTTATCATTTCTTTGCGATGCCACCAGACTTCTCTCGATTCATCGCAGCTGGACGCAACTACTTCAGACTGTTGTAGATGCTTTGGTACATTGTCCCGATGACGTCATTTAAATGCTGGATGTAACAGCGCCGGACAGATCCATGGCCGCGAGTATGAGCCATTAAAGGCTTTCGCCTTAGTAAGCGTGATGTACTCGTGATCAGCTCCGCGTCATAGCTAGCTTACCGGATTTGCGTGTTATGTGTAGTATCTTTGGCCTTAGGAGAGTCCGCGACCTCGTTAGTGCCCCCGACTATCTGGGGAGGGGTCTTCTTGCTTACGTCATTGGCACATCGCGGCACCTATTTTTTGAGCACTCCTCTGGCCCCGCCCGAAATCCAGCCGAAGTTTTTCCGGTATGTCTGTGAGACTTTCAGGTTCCTTACCGCTAGATTGCCCGGGGTGAACGTGTTCGACAGGCCAGCCTCCCGCGTCTGCGATCACGCTCCTAGCAAAAAAGGAGGCTACAGATGAACAACTCGAGCGGAGCAGTCGGGTGCGGTGGCGGGACTTGACGTCGTCGGCCCTTTCACCCGACATCCGCGACTTCAGGTAGTAGCGAGAATGGCAGGTTTGCCTACCCGTGACCGCATTGCGGCGTGGGGGGTCGCACCCTCTGCCCGATGTCGGCAATGCGGCCTAGTCGAAACCCAAGTGCATGCCATGTTCGAATGTGTTGTCTCTGGAACTTTCTGGAGACTTTTGTCACGTATGTTTTTCATGCCGCGCATACATTCACGCGGTTGTTGTTCTGCGTCGGAGCTTTTGTTTTGTGGCGAGTCACTGGCGACAAAGAGACGTCGCGTCACCACAGCGACGGCCACTGAGGGCAATGTTCCCACACCTTCAGCGCACGCGCACGCGCCTGTTTGAGCATGACTCCGTCGACCTTGTCTCCTTGGAAGAAGAGGAATTTCTGCAGAGACGGAACACCCACTTCATCACGGTCAGCAACGGCCGTGTGTCCGTGCGGCTGCTACAATACTAGTGACGTGGTGGTACGAGGGGCGCGTGTGTGTGACGTGCGTGCATCCCCCGCGTTTTGTGCCGACTTTGGAACACTAGGGACTCTGCCGGACTCCCGCGGCCTATTCGTAGGTTGTAGTAGGCAACGGAAGTCGCATTATCGTACTTATTTGTTCGCTTGAGGGACGACAGTCCCTGGTTCGTTTTTGACGTAATAAACCTCTTTTTATACCCGTTTTAGGTTATTTTTGGTGCAGGGGGAAAGGAATGGGAGGGCACAACCAATTATATTGGCCGCTCATCTTGGATTTGAGAAACCGTAACTATAGTGCTATTTCGTCCCGTGACGTCATACTCGCATAGTTCCACCTCTATCCACCATATTGGACCGTGACGCCATCATTGGCAAGCGACAGATGGTTGTTTCTACAATGCTATTGTAAATGGTGCTACAAGTCTTGATGCGAGATGGGCTGTTTTCTAGTTGCAGTCACAGCTGGCGCTTTGGTCTCAGGGTGGTAGGAGACCACAAAATGTCGAAACGTTATGAGTAGTTGCTGCCACAGATGGCGCTGTGATCAAGGGTGCTAGCAGACTTCACGAAATCTCGAAACGTGATGAAAAAGGGCTAACGCTTTTAAAAACCATTCATTATGTAAAGGAGAATATCAGAGCATTAAAGTTCCTGCGAAGGATGTGTAATGGTATTCGATCATATCCAGTAGGCTTGTTAGAACGGAAATTGAAAATAAATGCGTCCAGTTGGCATTTCAAGATCCTAGGAAGGAAAGCTGACCCAGGTATGGATTGAATTAACGAACTAGATCTAGTAATTGGAGTAACAGCCCTTTGCGATGCTTTTACAAGGTGGCCGTTGAACGCATCTGCTACTGCTGGCGGAGGCTGACGAAATTAATCGAAAACAAAACGTTTATTAAAATTTATACCTCTTAGATAATTTACCAATGACAAAGTTTTGCTCACATTATTTGAAGATGGTTGGAATTTATAAAAAAAAATGTAACAGCGCTTGGCGCCGCGCAAAAGAGCGACAACCGTTCTTTCATGCTGACGTATTCTAAACGCAGGCCTAGGTTTTTTGAACTTGTTTTGCACCGCTTACACTAATTATCTCCTTACGAAACTGCATTGAGAATGTCCGGCCTCATCCAGCATAGATCCTCTCTGGCAGTTCTAGTTACCAATCGAGTGCACTGTAATTGAAATTTTTCAGCTGCATACAAAACTTTTCAAAACCTTTCCCGCTGAAATTTCGTTAGTTAACGAAGCCCAATCGAATTAAACGATAAGATTTTCAAGCTTGGATTGATTGACAATAGGGATAATGCATTTGCGTTGGCCAGAAGTCGTTACTGTATTACGGATTCCAGGCGCGTTCGGTAAATCAAGACAGCATCCTGCTAAATAGCTGTCGGCCAGCCTTTGTAAATTCGTACAAGACCGAAATTAGCAATCTGGAGCTCTGACTGCTATGTGATCTAGGCATGACTGCACTAGTCTGTTATTAACTAATTCCACTGTAGTAGGAGATCCAATTGTACATTCTAGACCATAGGCAGCCAGCTTCGATAGGTAATCACAAACAGATACTTTCGTAGGGAATAAAATGTTGATATTCAGGTCACCAGTCAAACAGAATTGGTCGACGGTACTTCAACGCAGCAAAGTTTCTTCAAACTCAATAAGAAACCGTGAAAGACGGGAGGAGGGCGGTCGATAAAGAGATTACAGATGCACAGAAAATGGCGTTTTAGAGAATTAGAGCATTACAGACTGAGCGTGCTCAAACACTGCATCTTGTCTGTCACAAAAACAGTAATACCGCCGCCATGATGTCCTGTTCGTGTAATAGAATTGGCAGAAAATCCCTGCAGAGCGAATGTATCAAAGCAAGCCTGAGAAAGATTGATTTTAGTTACAACAAACACGTAGCATAGCCAGCGGCAGACTCAGCTATAAACTTAAACTAATCCCAATACTTGCGCAAACATCGATTATTAATGCTCAAAACCGTGAAATAATGATTCGAGTTGTATCCAAATCCTGTTCTAAATGAAATAAAATCGGGTAATTTGTAGAACGAAAAGTGCATAGTGGTTAAAAAATGTTTTCCTGGTCTGCTTGTTTACCGATACGAAAATGAGACGCTGTTCCGTTCTTTTTCACGAAGATTTTCCCTCCCTTCACCCAACAAAACTGATAACCCTCCACCTTCGCCTTCGTCATGGGTTTATGGAAGAGGTCTCGGTTAGCCTTAGTCAAGTTATCATTGAAAAAAATCTCTGGAAAGGGTTCATCTTCACGCAGCTGTCTCAGCTTACAACGAGCGTCAAACCATTTTCGCTTACAGGCTGCTGAAGTGAAGCGCGCAAGAAGCTCTGGCGTACCGTCAATTTTAGCTTTCAAGCGATGGGAAGCCGCGAGTT
This sequence comes from Amblyomma americanum, assembly GCF_052857255.1. Lineage (NCBI taxonomy): Eukaryota > Metazoa > Arthropoda > Arachnida > Ixodida > Ixodidae > Amblyomma > Amblyomma americanum. Next base: position 61,695,388 of record NC_135507.1, on the reverse strand, counting down.
CATCAGATAAATGCCAGCCAATTTAAGTTTAGAAGCGAGTTGTATGAGTGTTTGTGTTGTTTTCATTGCTGTACTAAGGCAGACCATGAATCTCAAGATTCATTCTTCTGCTGTATTGTTCGATTTCATTTTGATTTTCCTCTAGTTGTTGTATCAAAGCTATCTGAGTTAACACAGCTGTTTTGAAAGCGCCCAGTTCAGCACCTTGAGACAGTGGAAGCTTTTCGCTATCCTGCTGCTGTTTCAAAATGAAATCGTACTTCTCAGATAGAAATGACACCGATCCTTAGAGCTCCCAAACTTATTTAGAGACCGCTTTGAATTCTTCCTGCATCAGAAGGGGAGAATCAACTTCCTTATGAAGAACCGGCAGCGACTGCAGACGTTTCCTGATTTCTTTAAGTTCATCCAACAATGAGGATTCTGAACCAAAGTTTTCGTGAGCAGACTCCGGACCACTACTGGGTCTCTTTTTGTTAGTACAGCAAGTTTTGCATACCCAACCTTCTCCCTTGGCTTGACCCGTGGCAGCTAACCTGATAACGGCTATTCCAGAGCATGACTGCCCGAGATGACAGGGAAATTGGCAGTCCGCACATGACATGCATTTTCCATCAGTAGGAAGAGGCTTTTGACAAGCAATGGAATTCTGATGATTTGCCATTGTGGAGAGCAAAAACGAGAACCTCTAAAAAAAGAAATAAATATTAGAGAACTAGCGGAGAAACACGCCAACCAAACTAAACAGCAGTCCGAGAAACTGTTCACCAAAGAAAGTCTTGCTAAAACAAACACAACCAGCGTCGCTCACCGGAGGAATAGCCGGAGATTCGGACACCCGCCGCTACCGTAGTTGAAGCCGCCAGCATCTCTTGACGCCTCGCCGAAAGCAACGAGTGGAGACTACTACGAGTAGAGGGGCGAGACAGGACTTTTCCCTTGAGCGTTGGCGTTAGCCAGTAGGCACGGCATGCACGCGCACCAACGTTAACCGGGGCTTGCCGGTGTTCCTAGGAACTCCCTAAGAAATGAAGTGGTGGGTGCGCTCACTGGACGAAAAAATGTGATGATGATGATCATGATGATCAATCAATCAATCAATCTTTATTTTTCGGTGCCCAGGAACAACCCAAAGGTCTTGGTGCTGGTACACCATTCCCAGGCACAAAAATGTAAATTTATTTCACCACAAAGGAAGACACTCAAGAGAGGTAATGCAGCAGTCAAGGCGATAGAAAAAAAGACATATGAACTAGCCGTGACAGCAAGCATGAAGCAAAAAAGCGGAAACAAGAAAACAGCGAGAACAGCGGTAAATGAAAACAGCTAGAACAGGCAACAGACATATAAATAACTAATTAAACAAGAAACAAAGGGAATGAACACAAGAACGACCGATAACAGCCAAGTACACCATACAGCAAAATACCAACTAAAATAAAGCCAATACTATAAAGAACGAATATGAAACCTCTGAAATACAAGCAGGAAATACAATCATACACAATAATAAATGTAATTAGTGAACGCGTTACAGACAATCAGACATGAGTATACGGTATTAAAGAAATAATAATAATGAGAACAAGTAGAAGTGATGAACAATTAAGGAGAAAAAAAAACAATATAATACAGGTGCAAATTCACAAGTGCAGTAAAGAGAAAATGCTTGAAAGGGGAAGTTATATATAGGAGAAGGAGTGCTCAAAGTGGAACGTCACGGATATCCAATATAAATGAAGGGAGAGAATTTTCGAATATATCAAGGTGAGGACAAAGAGAATTAAACAACTTTTGCATTCTGTCCAGAGGGGAGAGGGAGTGTAGGAGCGCAGAAACTTGGAATGGTCTGAATTCCCTTATGCTCTTTCGCGGTTCACGCAAAAGGATACGCGCTAGGAGCTGAGGGCATAGAATGTGACCATGAAGAAGTTTCTACAAGAAAATTATATCTGCCCTCACACGACGGCAGCTAAGAGAAGGAAGCTGCAGTGAGTTACTCCGTCTGGGACGAGAGCTGGAAATTTTGCAAGAAAACCGATGTTGAAATATTCGCAAGAACTTTAGTTGAACTCTGTCGATTTTTTCACAGTTCGACTGGCAAGTGCCGCTCCAAACAACAGACGCATTATCCAAAAGCGGCAAGCATGTGGAGAGGTAGAGCTTTAAGAAAGGAAGTGGGGCTCGAAACTATCTCGAAAGCCTGCAGATGAAGCCGAGGGTACGCATAGCCCGTAGAGGAATGCGTTTTGTATGAGAGGAGAAGCTGAGGCTGAGGTCGAAAAGTACGCCGAGGTCATTAATTTCATCAACCCTGGGCAGCGGCCTACCATTCACAGAATAAGAGTAGAGAAGACTGTGCGTTTTACGCGTAAGTGAGACAACCTTGGTTTTAGATGGATTGAGAGTGAGCCCATTCTTCAAGCGCCAATCAGAGAAGGCGGATATATCCGATTGCAATGGCAAGCAATCTTGAAGAGTATGTATTGCCTTGAACATTTTTATATCGTCCGCATAAAGGAGAAACGAGGAGTTTTTGACCACGGAGGAAACGTCATTGATAAAGACAGAGAACAGAAGCGGGCTTAAAACAGAGCTATGAGGAACTCCGCTGGTTGAAGTGTAAACAAATGAGATCTGTCCATTTACACTGACAAAACAGGACTGATCAAGAAGATAGTTGCGTAGGAGGGCCACAATTGAAACGTCGATCTCAGATAGCGGAAGCGTTTGAAGAAGTTATGAGTGAGTAACAACTTCGAAAGCTTTGCTCAAATCAAAGTACACAGCGTCTACCTGACTCCTCTGAAGGACTTCAGCTGATGTATACGTCATAAAAGTCACAAGGTTAGTTGTAGTAGAACTACCTTTTATGAAACCATGCTGATTATGTATGATTACATGTTTGAGGTGGAAAGAAAGTACTTAGTGCAAATCTAATTCAAAAAGCTTAGAGGTTGCACAAAGAAGAGAAATGTGACGGTAGTTCGAAACATCAGATTTGTTTCCTGATTTGAACACAGAGAAAACACGCGCGGTTTTCCACACGCGGGGAAAGGCAGAATTTTTTCAACAGTTATTGAATATTGTGGTTAAAACAGGGACGAAGGTGCAATTGAAGGCTTTTATTATGGCGGCTGGAATGCCCTCAGGTGCAGGGGACAAAGATGGTTTCAAGCACTTAAGACTCTTACTTACCAACTTCTCGTAAAAAAAGAACGAAATTAGGTGCGCCAGCTGGAAGGCATACGGAATCGCAACGTGGAGATTTGTACACGGAGGAAAAGTGTTGAGCAAAGCCGTCAGCGACATTCCGAATTTCATTCCCATGAGAGTCAACTAAGTGAATATGACTACCAGATTTATTCGAACGCTTGCGAACGTATCTCCAGAATTCAGTAGGACGATTAGAGGCACTATTCTCTAAATAATCAAGATAGGACTCATGATCCCGCTTGTACAGGCGTTTGCAAAGGCAACGCAAGCGGCGAAATTCATCTGCCCATGTATCCAGCCCAGGGCGTTTCGCTTTATGGTGGGCCCGCTCCTTAAGTTTCAGCGCTGTTCTAAGTTCCTTGGAAAACCAGAACGGAAACTTGCTACGAGTAGGAGTGTGCACAGGTATGTACTGGCGCATACCATTGAGAACTATTTCAGTGAAGCGACTGACTTGTTCGTCAACATCACTGATTTCGTTTAAAACGGACCAGTCGACAGAAGAGAAAAAACCGAAGAGAACAACATAGTCGCCAAGTGCGTAAGTGAAACAGGGGGAGTTCCCCGCACGATTTGAATTTGCAGAAGGTGGGACAGAAACCAAAGTCGTTATTAGAAGTGGAAGATGAAATTTGTCACAGCGAGTAAGTGAGATGTCAGAGGTCGGGACTCGAACATTTTCAATATTAGATAAACAAATGTCAAGAACATTACCGCAACAGTTTTCAATTAAATTGTGTTGCTGCAAAGTGTTAAAAGCTGTTAAATCTAAAAGCACGTTGCACTTACTAACTACATAAAGGTTGTTTTGAGAATATGTAAATAATAATAATAATAATAATAATAATAATAATAATAATAATAATAATAATAATAATAATAATAATAATAATTTTTAGTGTCATAACATCTTGTGGTACTTACAAACTCGGGCCTGTCAAAGCCAAAAGAAGGCTTGCAGGACTAGGCCCGGCAGCATCGGCGAGCGAAAGTAAAAGCAATAAAATATCATGTAAGTGTGCACACACTGAAACACAACTACTAAAGAGGTTATATAGTAAAAAAAGAAAAACCACTGTAGCCATGACGTGCTCTCTGCATCATTTTTCATTAAGACATCGATTTTAACATCCGTTTCAAGGTCGTTTTGGAAGTAGCGGACAATGCGTGATCAGGAAGACTATTGAATATTGCAGGGACATATACACCACGTCTTGCTTTGCCGTATCTGGTTGAGTATTTAGAACTATGTAGCGCTGACCTTTACGTAGGGTTCTGGTACAACTTATCTGGTCTTGAAGGCAGGATTCGAAAAGTGTCTGAGAACTACTGCTTGTTTATATAAACTTTCAAAGGACGGAAGAGCAAGAAAATTTTACAAGTTTACTCGAGAGCGAAAAGAATGTTTATAGGCGGTACTTTTCAACACGCTTTTTAGAAGGGCATCTACACGATCCTGGCACCTTTGCGAACAGTGCGCAAAAACTGTGATGCCGTACCTTATACATTGTATGCAATTGCATGCGTGATTGTCTTTTTTATAGATACAGGAAGGAAATATTAAATTGTTAACAATAGCCGTGCAGCGCTAGCATAATCAGCTACAAATATATTCCATGTGTCTGTGCCAAGGCAGATCACTGTCAAATAAGCACCCAGATATTTTATACAATGGACATTTTCAACCGGAGCGCAAAGGCAATCTTTATCGTTATGGCAGTGCAAAAAAAAAAAAACAACAGTTTCAGTCAGTACAGTTGTCTTCAAGGGGTTTCTAACACAGACTAATTTCGTTTCTTGGTGGTTTACCAAGATATCACTAAAAAGCAAAAAAACTAGTGCATAGCATTACATATATTTTCTTGCAGTAAGGAAACCACAGTTTAGTAGGAAATGCTCTTTGTTAGTAAAACCGTATCGTCGGCGTACTGAAAGACCAGGAAATTTGTTATCGCTGACGTGAAGTCATTTATAAATTGATTGAAAAGTAAAGGTAACAGAACGGACCCCTGGGTAACCCCAGCATTCAACATTCGACGGCTGCTAACGGCTGTGGTATTATCAAGAGCTACGACTTGTGAGCACTCTTGCAAATAACTTTTCAAAAGGTCACGAAATTGACCTCCAAATCTAAGCAGGTACAATTTTCATAATAATAGTTCGTGATATGCCATACCGAAAACTTAGGCGATATCGAGAAACAGGCAGCAGGCAAAGAGATTGTGATCAAAAGCAGTATACAATTCATCTGCAATTTCTTCTAGAAGTGAAAGCGTTCCACGGTCTTCTATGAACGCGAACTGTCGGTCAGACAGAATAGAAAACTTTTTCGAAAATGATGTCATGCACTCGAACATAAATTTTCTAAAATCTGGGAGAGTATTGGTAAAACGGATATGGGCGTATATTTATCAAGAATCTCTGTCTTGCCACCCTTGTATATTGGGCTCACAATCGCCGTTTTTAACATACTCGGTATTGCAGCAGTTTTAAAGAATCCGCTAAAGATAGACAGAAGGATGTCTGGTTTGGTTTGGTTTATGAGGGTTTAACGTCCCAAAGCGACCCAAGCTACGAGGGATGCCGTAGTGAAGGGCTCCCGAAATTTCGACCACCTGGAGTCCTTTAACGTGCACTGACATCGCACAGTACACGGTCCTCTAGTATTTCGCCTCCATCAAAATTCGACCGCCACGGCCTGGATCGAGCCCGCGTCTCTTGGGCTAGCAAGCGAGCGCCACCGCTACTCAGCCACCGCGGCGGCTAAAAGGATGTGCTCCAGAGCTCCATAATTTGTCTGAAGCAGATGCACTGCAATACCATCAAGACGAGGTGGTTTTTTACGTTTGAAGCTGAAAATTATGTGCGCCAGGCCACCTGCCGACAGCTTCGGTAAAAAGGCAGCCGCAGATACAGTACGTATCAAGGAACATCTTTCATGTGGCAATGATGAACAAGGCTGAGACACATGTGCAAAGTGCTTGTTGAATAATTCCGCTGTTTGCTGAGGATTACACGAAAAATTTTCTTGAAAAGATGACTCATTTCTGTTAATTCCTACCAAATTATTAATGGCCAAGTTTTGGCGGGGTTTCTTGCAACTTGTCTAAATTTCTCAGAGTAGTACTGCCGTTTAGCAGGTGCACGTACCACTCTAAACACAAAAGAGTTAAACAGAAGTAAGCTGTCCCCTAGTGCACTCCTTTTTATAAAATGGTATGCGCTGGAGGGCAGCTTAGTAACAGATGAGCGCAACTCCTCTGTTTCTTGCAGCTCTGTATAGGGTGCGCAATTCAAGATTTTAAGGAGAAAGTTTACAACGCTTCCACAGTAAATTCCTGTGCATAATTTCTTGCCAATAAAATAGCTGCATTAAACCAGATATGATTACTTCTTTGTTCTTTGCGGATGACTCGATTCCAGCCTTGATCAAACATTCATAATTGTTCGCAGAACAAAAAATAAATTGTATCAGGGGGTTATACCCAACTAATGCCTGCCAGTTGAAGCCACTAACTAGGTTATCTAACATGCTCTGAACTACTATAGCGACGTGCAAGTTATTTTTAGCGGTTTTAAGTTGGCGGTCCTTGATTCTTACCAGTATTGCGGTCAATCAATAGGCAGACTGTAAAATAATGATCTATTAAACGCTGCGTAATGTCAGCTGAGGAGAAATTGCAGTTTGGAGCATGTATGTCTAAGTGATCTAGACAAGATTGAACTAATCTACCGCCGAGCAATTCTCGAGACGTTGCGTTGATAACATTTTCTATGCTAGAAGCTGAAAGAACGGCTAGGTAATCTGCGACAGCCGTTTTTGGGGAGCACAATGTGTCTGTATTCAGGTCACCTACTATGCAAAATTTATCGATTGTACTACTTGCCTGTAAGATTATTTCCAATTCTAGTAAGAAACAGCTGACGCTGCAAGATGGTGGCCGGTAAATTGCCAGTAACATTAATCAAGTTTGCTTAGAGCAAAGTTCCAAATGTGGGCATTCTGCATGGGCAAAAAAATATATCAATTCTAGATGTATCAAACGTGTCGCGGACATAGACAGCAATTCCACCCTCACTGCGTGAAGAACGAGTCGCGAACGTTGGATTACCCATTCAGCTTAAACAGATGTAGGCAAGAATCTTGAACATTTATCTCTGTTAGCACAAATATATCTTCACAAGCAATGGTAGCCTGTGCGATATTTCTAAACTCGTCCCAGTGTTTGCGTAAGCTACGAATCTTAACATTAATCACAAAAAATTCTTTGTCTGAGTTGGGGCCAAAACCCTCTTTGAATGATTCAAAATCCGAAAACTTGGAGTAGCTGATGAAGCGCTGTCCATTTTATTTGTGCTATGTCTGCTTCACATGTAACTCAGGCAAGAGGAGGCTTTTCCTCTTTCTTGGAAAAGATTTTACCTCCTCTTACCCAAACGTATTTATATTCCTTTTCTTTTCCTGCATTCGTGGCCTTCCAGAACACGTCACGGTTATTTTTTGCTAGGTTGTCTTCGAAAAATATCTTTGGCACTGACTCTGATTCATGCAGTGTAAAACCACGTTTCTCTGGTTGCTACGTTCGAGAAGCGAGCGAGAATGATAGGAATGCTGTCTTTCTTGGCAGGAAGGCGATGTGCCACGACAATCTCGTCAGTTGAAAAGTTTACCAGTTACAGTTTTTGCGCCACTTATTTTAGCCTGTCAAGCAGGTTTTCATTTGCAGTAACTGACATATGATATATCCCAAGGTTAGCTTTTCGGCTGTATAGCTCCGCATCATTTTGATCTTTGAGCATGTTGTGCAGCTGCGCACTCTGTTCATTTGCAGTCTCCCGCAAGGCCTGTATTTCTTTGTCCCGAGCGAACGCCGGTTCCTGGCTCGATTTCACCTGCTCTCGCAATGAGTGGCACTAATTTGATAAGAAATTCTTCAAGGTCTCCTGCTGTTTTGGCCAGGTTAATGCTTTCTGCTTTAAGAACAAGAAAGAATCTTCCTTAGCCACCAGGGCCGGCAGCGCTTCAACGTTTCTTTTCATTTCTTTTATCTCGTCTGTCAAGGCCGATATTGCTTCCGCGCTTTCGTTTACGCCTTCGGCATCAAGCTGCGATGAAGGACAACCAAGCTTTTTTGCAGTCCTGCATGTTTTAGAGGCCCATACATTGCGTTTGTCTTGGCCAATTGTGGTAAAATCGTTTGGTGCCATTCCCGAGCACCCCTGCCCCAGGTGATACGAGTTCCGGCAATCTGAACACGTCGTGATGCGTCCATCACCTGGTAACTGTTTTTGACATTTTATGCAGTTATCCATCATAACCCCGTACAACTGAAATAACACAGGTGAGCAGTCGGCGCCAAAAAAACACAGAAGAAATTCGGTAAAACGAACACACGAACTACCTGTGAAAAGTACAAGGTATCAGTGATGTGCCCAACGCGTCGCCGCCGACTCAATAATAATAATAATAATAATAATAATAATAATAATAATAATAATAATAATAATAATAATAATAATAATAATAATAATAATAATAATAATAATAAGTTTTTATTGCTATCATATATTTAGATAGGAGGGCACCGGGTAAAAAAGCTACTCAAAGGCAGCTTGACCAGCCCACAGCCCCCGTTTTTATTTTTATTTTGATAGATGCAGTGCAAAACTACATAAAAAATTGCTGTGGTTTAGCACTGGTTAGACCTGGAGTGACACGATAGCTACAGCTGGCCGAGTGGAACTCGCTGAGTCGAATTGCAAAGTCAGTCTTTCGTCGCTGCGTTCCGATGGGCGTTTCTTGTTCATATTCATCCCTGGACGTGGATTCAATCTCTCCCCCCCTCTCTCTCTCCACTCCTCCCCCACTCGGTTTAGCTGGCGCACCGCGCTGCCACGGTGGTGGTGGTGGAAACTTTTATTGCCAACGATGATGTAAATGGTGGGGGCGAAGCCCTTTACATGCCACTTGGATCTTCGCTCACTGTGAGGAAGCACCCCTACAAAGCGAAAGATAACCCTTGGAAAGCAATCATTCTCAGAGCGCTGGAGATGACCCGGCGCTCGTCTTGAGCAGAAGTTTCGGTCATAAGAGTCTCCTAGTAAGCCTCCGCTATGGTCGGTGATGGGGGATAAGGGAAGTGAGCAGGGTTTGTAGAATGTCTCCTGGTTTTCCGCAAAGTTTGCATGACGAGGGGAATTGGTCTGGGTATAGGGCATGTAGTAATAGGGGGTATGGAGCAGTCCGAGTTTGTAGTCGTCGGCAGTGTGCGGCCTGCGCTATGGTGAGCGATGGGGCTAGGAGTGCGTACTCCTTTCGATGTTCCTGGTAGTACGAGAGAATATCACGGAAGGAGAGCAGACGCTCCTCGGCCCGTACAAGGGGCTCGACTCCCGCCCGGAATGTGAGACCTCGAGTTAAGGAATAAGCCTCCTCGATGCCAGGGAGTCCGGCGTGTGCTGGCGTCCAGATGAGGGTTATAGGGCGCCGGGGCTGCGATAAGCGTAATAAACGATCAGAAGTGCGGGATATGTAGCCATTCGAATAGTTGAGAATGGCAGATTTAGAGTCAGAGATAATTTTTCTGCCTGATGTAGAAATGAGAGCAAGCGCGATGGCTGCCGCCTCTGCCTCTGTGGTAGAATTGGTGATGATTGAGCTGGAGTTCAGAAGCTTTGCTTGATTGTCGGCTACCACAAGGGCCATACGGGAGCCTGACGTGTACTACGCTGCGTCCACGCCGACCACCTCATGATCATCGCCATACTGTTTGTGGAGGGCCCGAGCCATTGTTACTCTGCGGTCTTTGTCCCGCTCAGGGTGCATGTTCCTGGGGAGGGGGGTACGTTGAGGTTGGAGCGGAGGACAGAAGAAAGGGGGACCCCCTCGGCAGGATGTGTAATTGGGGTGAGGTTTAATTGGGATAATAAGTGCGGCCAGCCTCTCAGTTCCACAGGCGGGATATTTGAGCCGTAAAGGTAGCTTCTGTGATTTCATGAAAAGCGTTGTGGACACCGGGTTTTAAGAGCTGGTCTTTTGATGTGCTGGGGGAAAGACGTAGAGCTGGTTTCGTGCAACATCGAAGGAGCGCATTTACCTGGTCTCTCTCCTTCTTCATCAAGGGTAGGCATGAAAGGTCATATGTGGTGCAGCATATAAAGTAAGGCGCCACCACGCTGAAGGCTCGAAATGCTAGCGTAATGTAGGCGCGAGGCGCGCACACATGCTACGGGCTATGACGTCACTCTGCGCATGCGCACAGCTAGCGGAGCGGTGGTGCCACGGCATAGCGCGCAGCCACGCGGACCTCGCGAAGTGGCTCGCGTAGCGTAGTTTTTGCTACAAAATGCACTGTCTTTGTCAAAAGTTACCGAGCAGCAGGTTTTTGCTTCTCAACCGTATAACGAACCCGTTACGGCACCCTTAAAAACCGAAAGGTGTCAAAACGTGAGGACAAGGACTCACCTTACTTTCCACAGACTCAGAGCTTAAAGGAATCCATAAGTGCTTCGCTACGTAGCTGTGAAACAAACCACTGTGCCCGGCTACTTTTGACAAGAGGGGGTACGCAATGGGCACAGTAGAAGAAATTAACGTTCGGTATCATCACCAAATCTTAAAAAAATTCAAGTTAAAATTCAAACCACAGAGTAGGGTGAAACCACATAATAACAATGTATCCAAAAATATGCACTATACATAAAGCGGAGATTCTGGAAATAAAAAGAAAATAAATCAGAGGCATTTAAATTTTAGGCGTTCAAAGGCGAGGGTAGCGTGTAGGATAGGCGCTGTTGCCTTGTGTTCAGACGAGAAGTGAGCACTATCCAGCTTTCTACGAGTACGCATGGTACTCACTTAATTCCGACATGTGCAATTTACATGCTGATAATTACTCATATACGCCTCAGTACAGATCTCGAAGATATCTCGCTAAGAAACACGTGCTATCATTTATCCGCCTTAATTCAAGTTCAAGCGTCGATCTGTCGTGGCGGAGGGGAAGCGTTCCCGTCTCGAACGCCAAAGGCTCTGGTTTCAATAGCGGCCTAGACCGAGGCCTCGGATTTCGACGCAGCCCCAGAAAGTTCCTGATTCGCGGTGCTGACAACTACTACTACTAGGACGCTCATGGTTTTTCGGCCGAAAGGGCCCTATGGACTGTCGCGCAATACGATCGCCAGATCGCCCTCTTCAGTATAGGCGCCGCAATCAAGTAGCGCCAAGCGATTCCAACACAGAACGTACGATACGAAACTCGCGGTGGGCATGTTTTGCAGAATAAGCTGAGCGTCGTTATAAGTCCCGCGTTATTAGGCTACCTTTCTTGCGTATGATAGTAAAGCTGTCTGCCCGGCTGACGTTTTGTAATGACAAGCATGAGTGAACTTTTTCCAGTTAATTTTACCATCGCAGCATGCATGAGATGTTTTGTTTAGGCAGTCGAAAGCATACGACAGAAATCGCTCAAACGGACGAGAGTTTTCGTGAATTTTAACGCAGTTTTCCAGAAAAATATTCCTGGCTTTTTTTTTAATGAAGATTGCTTTTGAGGATAAGAAATGACGCAGTAGCTGTCTCACATATCTCGATGGACACCTGAAAACCGCCGTAAGGGAAGCGATAAAGAAGAGAGTGAAAGATCTAAATTACTTTGATTTAGACTAAGGGACTGTTCAGCCTAGTCAGTAATGGAATAAACACCATCGCAACAGGTTTACGTCGCTGTCGATTCGATTTTTCAGGAGAGGAAGCCCTTGTAAATTCGTAAACTCGGTGCCTATTTAGTAAACGCAGGGGTGTACTCTTATGATGCGTTTAGCAGTGGAAGCACTCGCAACATTTAAGAAGGTACAAGTGAGGAAATAGAAAATCGCATATCCAGTGCTAGTTTTTACAGTCAAAGGCGCTCAGCAGCAAAATTATAGACGCATCGCTCATTTATTTCGATTTCGCGAGTTTTATTCTGTGTTCGTCTTCCTTATCAAATAAATGTAGAGGGAATTCGCAGCCAAAGGTTGCTATGTCAATGATTTATTTTAAAAACTGGGACACCTATGTTTATGTTAAATGGATACAATTTCAGGAAACAATAAGTGGGTATCAATCAGTTTTGTTAGAAGCATTGCTATACAACCCCTAAGAAGAGCAGAAATACAGTTACAAAAAAATGACAATAAATAAAACAACGAAAGGCAGATAACCACCGAATTTATTAATGGCTTTGTCATTTGGATAAGAAAACAGAATTAATATCTCTCGCAGTCTCTGCTGACAACGTGGAACAACTAGAAGTTGCACCAACCGCGGTATCTGGGCTTCTGGAGTCCTATGAATGTCGACATTGAAGGCTGGACGCAAGGGTCGTAGTCAAGCTTCACGAATTGGGACGCCTCGGTAACACTGCGGCTCAACCGTTCACTTCTTGCTGAGGTCTTTATCCAGGTAATGCATCTTATTCCGCCATAAAGAAAGTGCACGTGCAAACTTTTCAGCATGGGAAGAGTGCCCAGCAATGATGCAGCACTGCCCTGGACAAGTATCTCCGATTCTCGGAAGCGGGACAAGAGACTCAGATGATGTAATCCTCTCAGCTTCGATAGCTGCTCCCACAGGCTGCTTGCGTCTATGGGCAGCCTCGTGTGCTCGAGGGTCAGCTTACGGAGGTTAGCGTGCGAGCACAATAGCTGTACCAGTTCTATTACCCGAGTAACACTCATATTGTCCATGGCTGAAAGGCGCAGTTCTGTGACGTGGCACACCGGTAAGAAGCTGACGAAATGCAAGTCCGGTACCTTGTATAGTGTCAGTGTCTGAAGACGAGCAAAACAGGATGCCACGACTAGTCCCTGCTGGCTAAACAGAAATGGCTCCCTGCTGTGGCAAGGCGAGCACGGCCAAGCACGGTCACCAATTAAGTTCGAGCGGACGTCCAGTTCCTCGAGCTTGTGACAAACGAACCTCATATGCTCCATCGAAAAGCTACTACAACTGAGAGCGCACGGAGCCACAGACAGAGCACGCAGGTGGAGCAGACCTGACAGCTCGGCAATGCCAAAGAAGCTGAGGTCGTTGGAGAAGTGGAAGTCGTTGAGGTTAAGTTCAGTGATGGCCCTGAAGGCTTGGAAGAAGGAGATGAGGTCGTCCTTGAACTCTGGTGGGGTGCAGGTCACTGGCGAATTACGCGGGAGGTCAACAGGCTCGGGTCTGACAATCACCACGAGATGTCGGATGTGGCTGAAGGAGAAATTTTCTGCTATTTGCTTCAGAGCGCAAGCGGTTTCCGCGGTAGCATTCACCGTCAAAAGCACTTGATTTAGCCTATGCCCACGCACAGGGGCCAACATTAGACCGGGTCTGTCGTCCATAGCACTTGTTGGTCGTAACTCAGGCAAGAAGATCGTGACATTCCCGCAGATGGTGACCTTCGCGACGAATGGTTCGTGAGTTTTAGGAACGCCCATGAGTTCTGGCATTTCTTGTACATTCTCGTCAGTGCTGTACGTGAACCATCGCAGACCATCGTGTGGTAAATATGCAAGAAGCGCGCACTTCGGAGCTATTTGTTCGTGAACCCCGCTGAGTGTGTGGACATGAAGGTGGTTCATATCGGCAGAGTGCAGAACAAATCCTGTCAGGAGTTCCCAGTCACAGGGGTACGTGGAACGCACTTCGACGTACATATACCTAAGGGTAAGCGTTCCTGCTTCAGAGGATTCGCTGTTGCTGGAGGAAAAGCTAAGTGGTTTTTGGTGTAAAGATTTGCTGCGGAACAGCGAGAACTCCAGCCTTTCAAGCTTGCGGAGGCGTTCAGCCACGAGACGAAAAAGCGTGTGCACGTTGAGGGGGCATCCAACGCAGACCAGCTCGGTCAATTGCTCGCACATGGCTACGCAGTCAAGAAGGACGTTCGGGTCGCTCAAGAAGCAGTTGGTGAGGCACAAAACACGCACGTGCTGACTTCGGCTTTCCTCCAGGGTTCTTGTCAGGTTGATTGCAGGGTTCGTAGCGCCTAACAAGAGTACCTTCAAAGCCTGCTCACTGTAGTTGAGGGCTGCAAATTTTGGGCCCAGTGCGGCGATGCACAGCCGTGACAGCGCATCGAGGTTCTGCAGGATGGTGACCCACGCCTTTCTTGGAAGGCAGCCGTAGTCTGGATTCTGTTCCTCGGAAGCGCCTAGATCCATTTCGGCGACAGATGGTTCGCCAGAGCAAGCGCCAGCACCCAGCATATTCTTGGTTAGCGGAAGGACGATATGTGTCGGGACTAACCTCAGCACAATCTGGCGGTTCCTTCAGAAACAAGTTGTTTATATACCGAGGTGTTATCATCCGGCTGTCTCGGGATTGGCTTTCATGTCGTCGAGTTCGATCTCGCGTTATTTCCGCGCCGTCACAGTGGAAACTGCGGTTGCAGTATTATTTAGCCCTGGATGTTATGAAACATGAGCTCGAAGTTCGGTCACTTGCCATGCGACGAAAAGATTACGGCGCATCATTTCACGTCTGCTTTGCTTCTGATGAACACGTCATTTAGGTCAGGTGAGCCTCAAAAATAATTTCAGATTTATACCGTAGCAATGACACTATCAAAGCCACGTTATCAAAATTGTGACAGTAATAGCCAGATAATGTTTTTAGAAAATGTGTAGTAGAATAGCATGATTTTTGCATTTTTTTTCCTTTTTTAAACCATCCGCATCTTTTTATCAAGAATCGATGGTAAAAGGGCACTGAAATTATCTGTGTGAAACAGGAGATTAAATTTGCAGCATAAACTTCACTTTGTAGAATTTTCGCCTCCTTTTCAGTGAGTGAATACAATGAAGTAAAATGCTGAAAAAACTAGAAAATGTTGCTGCACCTATAAACTATATTTTCTTCCTTCGCTTTTATAACATAAGTATGCGTTCGCTAACTGCTACTTTGAGCGCTCTTTTTCCTGCCAGCCTTTGGAAGAAAGCTGAAGTGGGAAACAAAATTAAAATTAAAAATGGTTCGCAAATTTCGAGTCAAATTGCAGTCGTCTTGAACTTAATATCTCTGCCAAACTTTGGTCAAGTTCTTTATGCAGCATTGATAATGGTATTGATGCAGAGAAGGGGCCTTTTTCATGGTAGCACTATGCGCATGTGCGCGCAGTGCATTGCGGGAAGCGTGCGACCGCCATGTTTTTTGATGGTTCGTCTGCCAGTTGAGCGGTTGGAGCGTTGCGGCTGGTAGCGTCGCGCGATCGGCGCTTCGCTGCTGTCACCAACTCAGCACTTTGCGTACCTGCTGAAATTGCTGGGGAGGTGCCTCAGTGATGCACCGCCGTGGGATGCTTTATTTCTAGCAAAAAGTTAGGAAATGCAAGATTTCTTAGATTCCCTGCGGCATCACTGCATGAAGCCAAAAGAGCAAATTGGGCGCAGGCAATGTGCCGTGTGAATGTTGATGGATCTCCGTGACAGCCAAGTCGCGTGTCTCCAGCGACGATTTTGTCTCAGGTAAAAACTCCTTTTCTTTGTTCTTGCACTCTATTTTCTAAGTAAATAGTCTGTAGTAAATACTTAGTAAATACTTTGTAGGCAAAAGACAGTAAGCTCATCGGTCTGTAACTTTTGAAGTCCTTGGCTTCTCTGTTCTTAAGAATTAAGATGTTTGCATTCTTCCACGCTTCTGGTGCAGTCGAGGTCGTAAAGCATTGCGTATGCAGGGTGGCTAATTTTTCTAGCATGACGTCCCCCCAATCCTTCAAGAGATCTGCTGCTACCTGATCCTCCCCAGCTGCTTATCTCTTTTCCATTGCTCCTAAGGCTTTCTTTAATTCATCTTTCGTTACTGGCGAGATGACACATTGCAGTGCACTACTGTCTTTCTCATTAACGCTCTGATTACATTGGCTACTGTGCAGGTTTGTGAAGAACTCTTCGGCTACGTTAACTATCTTATTTATATTGCAAATGACATTCCCCTGCTTGTCTCTTAACGCACACATCTGGTTTTTACCTATGCCTAGTTTCCTCTTCACCTCTTTTAGGCTACCTCCGTTCTTGAGAGCATGCCCGATTCTCTCCATATTAAAATTCCTTATGTCGGCTACGTTGCGCTTATTTATTAACTTTAATAGCTCTGTTAGTTCTATTCTGTCGGTAGGTTTAGCGCCCTCATGCTTTGGCGCTTCTTAATCAGATCTTTCTTCACCTGAGATAGCTTTCCGGTATCCTGTCGAACTGTCCTACCGCCTACTTCTACTGCGCACTCCATAATTATTGATGTCAGATTATGGTGCATTGTATGAACATGAAGTTCGTCTTCCTCGGCTAAAGCCGAATATCTGTTTTGAAGCGCTGTCCTAAACTCCTGTGCTTTCCCTCTTACGGCTAACTCGTTAATGGTCTTCCGCTTCGCTAGCTTCTTCCGTTCCCTCTTCAAGTCTAAGCTAATTCAAGACCTTACCATCCTATGGACGCTACGACGCGCCTTTCCGAGGGCGGCCACATCCTTAACGATGCCAGGTTTAGCTAATAGTATGAAGTCAATTTTTTTTTTTACTCTCACCATTGGGCTCTTCCATGTACACTTACTGTTTTCTCGTTTTTGGAAGATGGTATTAATGATCCGTAAATTATTTCTATCTGCGAATTCGACTAATGACTCTTCCCTGCTATAAGCCGCCGCGGTGGCTGAGTGGTTACGGCGCTCGGCTGCCGGCCCGAAAGACGCGGGTTCGATCCCGGCCGCGGCGGTCGAATTTCGATGGAGGCGAAATTCTGGAGGCCCGTGTACTGTGCGATGTCGGTGCACGTTAAAGAACCCCAGGTGGTCGAAATTTCCGGAGCCCTTCACTACGGCGTCATTCATAGCCTGAGTCGCTTTGGTACGTTAAACCCCCATAAACCAACCATCTTCCCTGCTATTTCTAGAACCTATCTCATAGTCACCTACCGCGTGGTCTGCAGCCTGCTTCTTGCCCACCTTCGCATTGAAGTCGCCCATCAGTACAGTGTACGGTGATCTTGCTTTATTCATTGCCAATTCTACGGTCTGGTCATCATGGCTGGATGTAGGCGCGTAGGCCTGCACCACTTTCAACTTGTACTTTATATTCAGCCTAATTACAATAGCTGCTACCCTCTCGTTAATACCATAGAACTCCGCTACGTTGCCAGCCATATCCTGATAAATGAGGAATCCCACAGTTATTTCTCGTCGACCCTCTAATCCGCGATTGCACATTAAGTGTCCATCTTTTAGTGCTGTATACGCCTCACCTGTCCTGCTAACTTCGCTAAGCCCTATCGCATCCCATTTAATTCCCGCTAGCTTCTCGAACAGCACTGCTAGGCTAGCCTCACTAGATTAAGTTCTAGCGTTAAACGTTGCCAGGTTCATATTCCAATAGCGGCCTGGCCGGAGCCAGAAATTCTTAGCACCCTCCGCTGCGTCACAGGTCTGGCCGCCGCCGTGGTCAGTTGCTCCGCAGCCGCCGGGGACTGAGGACCGAGGGTTAATAGGTTTGTTCAAAGGAGGTTGTGGCCAAGTACTACACCAGGATGGCCAAGGCCTGTTCTGGTGAGGGAGTGCGTTGTCGGTTCTTGTCACCGAGATCAGGCCGCACCGCAGGCCTCGTTATGCAATTTCATCGACAGGTGTTTTTTTTTCTTCCGCTTAGGAGCAACTCTCCTTCGAAAGCAGTCCCCTTGACATATTTCGCTGCAGCGGACTGTGCCCATTTCAGACCATCTCAGCGGGGGGAGGACCATGCGAATTCAAGTTAAAGGCTTCCTCAGCGGAACTCTCATGCACCCACCAGCCAGCCGAATACGCACGTCATTAAGCGCCTCTGTGCCTTGACAGCGCTCTATCACGCTGTGAGATCGTGTGCGCATCATCAACAGCCCTCGCACAGTCTTGTTATCAAACAACGCGAACGCTCGACTAGGCATCCCGACCGGGCTTTCAATTCATTTGCTTCCCGTGTGTTATTCCAGAAACTGCAGCGATTAGAGCGGCGAGAGTGAACACCTCTGAAAAAGGTCAGGTTGACGTGCATTTCTCTTAAGTTTTATTTTTTGGAGGAGAGCCATCTCGTTTCGTGGACCATCCGGATTACGTTCCATCGATCTTCGAACAACTTCGATCTTCGAGCAGCTCGCCCTCGGACGAGTGCTCCTGAACAAATAGCGCAAATAGCGGCCTGCATAGAGGAAGTAATAGAGACACATCCCGTGGAAAAGTGTTATTATAATAAGTTAGAACTACTCATTAGTACAAAAATAAAACAAGTAAAAGGAGTAAAACGCTGGAGAGGAAAGAGGATGCCACGAAGTTGGTGGAATAAGGAATATAGGGAGGGCATCGAACAACGAATGTTGGCATCACGGGAACACAGAGAAGCAAAGAAGGCGCAGTTATCTGAGGAGGAAATAGGCCGTAAATGGGTATCTTATCGACTTAAGAAACAGCAAGTGCAGGTCCTCATACAAACTAAAATAAAGCAGTCCTCTGATCGCTGGCTGGCTGATGTTCGCGATGCAACTAAAGGGGGCCAAGAAAATTCTGGAACCATATAAGCTGGCTAAGCAAAGCGAATCACAGAAAGCAGGAGCAGATTCACGATGCCGAGGGAAAATGTTTAGAGGGAGATGACGCTGTGAACTACATTTCATCAGTTATAGCTGAGTCATTTAAGAGAGACGATGGAGTAATCACCCCAAATGAGGGAGCAACACAGGACCGCACAAAAGAAAACAGCCTGGAACTGACGGATCTTAACTGAAAACAGGCGGAATCAAATATTCCAAGATGTACGTCAGCAGGCATCGACGAAATTCTAATCAATCTAATTAATGAACTTGGTCTAAGAGGCCAGGAAACGCTGATAAAAGTATTGCAGGCAGTCATAACAAATCAGCAAATTCCGCAGAGCTGGAAACAGAGTAAAATGAATTTGTTTTATAAATTGAACGGCAATAAGATGAACATAAAATCCTTCCGACCGTTTACGATAACATCAGTTACATACAACCTGGCGATGCAGGCGGTGAAAATAAAAATGCAGTCATGGGTAGAAAGTAATAGAACACTCGGAGAACTTCAGAATGGGTTCATAAGTGTTAGGCGCTTATATGATTGCCTGTTCGTGCTTACCCAGTGCATAGAAATAGCTAAGGCGGAAAAAAGACCACTGTATTTAGCCTTCTTGGACATAAGCGGTGCATACGACAACGTGAACAGGGAACTCCTGTGGAACATATTAAAAGGTGAAGGTGTCAGTCATGAGGTAATTAATTTTCTACAGGAAATATGTCGAGAAAATGAAGTTGAAATAATATGGGAAGGAATTAAGAATACAACAACTGTCCAGGTTGTCCTCTATCACCGCTGCTGTTCATGCCTTACATGATAAGTACGGAAAGAAGGCTACAAGGAAGCAATCTAGGTTATGATCTGTCGTACAGATTAGGCGGAAAGGTTGTTGAGCAACGACTACCGAGTTTAATGTATGCGGACGATATTGTACTGTTAGCAGATAGCCAGGAAGATTTGCAAACTTTGGTGAATTGCTCTGGAGACGAAGGAGCCAGTCTAGGTATCAGTTTTAGCAGAACTAAGTCAGGAGTGATAGTTTTCAACGGTACAACTGGTTAGGAGCTTACAATATAAGGCCATGAAATACCAAGAGTGGCCAAATACAAATATCCCGGGGTATGGAAAAGCACAAACAGTCTCTCATAGCACAAGGGCGAAGAGATGCCGGGATAATGAAACATAGGGAAATGGGGGGGGGGGGGGGGGTACAACAGGTATGAACTCCTCAGGGCTATTTGGAAAGGAATAATGGTGCCGGGGCTTACGTTCTTGATTGGTTTATGGTTTATGGGGGTTTAACGTCCCAAAGCGACTCAGGCTATGAGAGACGCCGTACTGGAGGGCTCCGGAAATTTCGACCACCTGGGGTTCTTTTACATGCACTGACATCGTACAGCACACGGGCCTCTAGAATTTCGCCTCCATCGAAATTCGACCGCCACAGCCGGGATCGAACCCGCGTCTTTCGGGCCAGCAGCCGAGCGCCATAACCACTCAGCCACCGCGGCGGCTTCTTACGTTCTTAAATGAGGTTCTATGCTTAAGGGCTGAAGTTCAGTCGCGAGTAGAAGTAAATCAGAGAACTGTTGCAAGATTAGCACTAGTTGCCCACGGGAAAACCACAAACGAGGCAGTACAGGGGGATATGGGCTGGGCAACGTTCCAAGCACGGGAAGCTTAGAGTAAAGTATCATACGAAGAATGCCCGAGGAAATTGGACGATAACAGGTGAGCAGCTAAGGTATTTAAATACCTGTACAGAAAGAGCGTTGACACAGAGTTGCGAAAATGAACTAGAAAGCTGGCCAGTAAGTTTGCCAGAGACGAGGAAGGAGAAAGAAAGAGCATTAAACTACAGGTTAAAAACGCCGAAGGTAAAAATTGGATAGATTCAATGAAAAAGAAGCACAGTGTAGAACTATATCGATGCTGGAAAAGGCAGATCAGGAAGGAAACGTTTGATGATAACTCAAGAGGCAGTGCACTCCTCTTTGAAGCTAGGTCAGGGTGTCTCAGAACGCGCAGCTACAAAAAGAAATTTAACGAAGATGACACATGTGCTGTGTGTGGTAAATCGGTAGGAGCAATAGAACACCTCATTCTAAAATGCGATGGTATCCATCCCGATGTCGATGCAGGCACGCCTTAGGGTTTAGAGATAACAATAGTCATGTAAATAAATCTGCGGTGGAAATTAGCCAAAAGCGATTGGAGGATTGATGGCTCAAAAACAAAGAGGTCAAATAAGTTTTAAAGCGTAGGAAGACGTATTTTAAAGGAAATGGCAAATTTTATTAACAACTTACAGCAGAGTTAACAAAAATAACGGAAAAAAACTCAGCATGGTGGCAACTACTACTGCCCCATTTCAAAGGGGGCGCTCCTACCATCCATCCATCCATCCATCCATCCATCCATCCATCCATCCATCCAAAGGTACCACGAGATAGACACGCTGTGCGTTGCAGGAGGAGGAAACTGCTGAACACTTGATAATTTTCAGTAAAGGGCTTCACCCTCCGGTAGAAAGCAGCGGGGCTGATTTATCCAAGGCATTTTGGCTTAAGGACAGCGAAGGGAAATTAGATTTTGAGCGGGTAGAATTAACCAAGCGAAGATTATCTGATTGGTGGCTGAAATCAAGACAAGGGTAAAATTTCATAAGTGATGGCTAGGTGGCTTGAGCCACAGCCCGATTTAAAAGGTTAAGCCTTATACATCCATCCATTCATCCATCCACCCACCCACCCGTCCGTCCGTCCGTTCCTCATTCCATCCATCCATCCATCCATCCATCCATCCATCCATCCATCCATCCATCCATCCATCCATCCATCCATCCATCTATCCAACCATCCATCCATCCATCCATCCATCCATCCATCCATCCATCCATCCATCCATCCATCCATCCATCCATCCATCCATCCATCCATCCGTCCATCCGTCCATCCGTCCATCCATCCATCCATCCATCCGTCCGTCCGTCCGTCCATCCATCCGTCCATCCGTCCGTCCGTCCATCCATCCATCCATCCATCCATCCATCCATCCATCCATCCATCCATCCATCCATCCGTCCATCCATCCGTCCGTCCGTCCTTCCGTCCGTCCGTCTGACATGTGGTGGTAAACAAAGACAGGGACAAGAGGCGAGCACATAGGCCGCTGTGACGAACTCCTTACTGGGCGCACCTGCGCTCAGAAAAAACCTAGCAGTTCCTAGTAGTAGCCTAGTAGTAGTAGTAATAGTAGCATTGGAGCCTAGTAGTAGTAGGCGGCAGCGTTAGGAACATGGCGGTCGTCGAGAAAAAATGTAGCAGCTCTCGACTGTGGTTAAATCCGTATTTAACTGCTATAGCTGGCAGTATTTCTGATTACTTTTATAAACAAGGTTCCCTGTAGAACCTTAAAATTAAAACGATGAGGAGACAGAGTGAAGTACATGTGTTTACTTTATCATGATGTGCTGGGAATAAATAAGAACCTTTATATTAATTTAGTTTCTAGGCTCCCAACACAATCCAAATAAACGAGAAATTAGGAATTTTCCTGCAGAACCGATGTATTTAAAGACTCGTTTTTTTCCACAGACAGTAAGTAAGTGGAATGCGCTCACCGCCGATACACTGCAATCCCCGACTATCCATTCATTTTACAGCATGCTCAAAAGCATTAAGAGTGGGCAGTGTTACCTTTCTCCATTATACGTAAGGACTTGAGTGCTTCGCTTGCTGGTTGCTGTTATTCTCCGTAGACTTTATTTGCAGCTCAAGACATCGAGCATGCGCGGTGTATTTCAGCATATGAGTTCGATTGCGATGCATTTTCTGCGCCTTTTTATCTATGTCGCGTTTTCCTTGATGTTCGCATTGTTACTGCTTGGTTTCCTCCCGTCTTATGAATCTTTTTTCTTCTTCTGGGTAGGACATTGCTGGAGTGCTCAGCACAACTTGTGCGCATCAAAAAATGTTTGATTGTCTGTTGGACTGGTAACTTTTCCTGCGCCCGTTTTGAGCGGAATATTTCTAGTGGTATCTGCATTGCGGCTCTTACATTGAATTCTTGTAATGATTTTTATGCTGTTCATTTTCTTTGGGTTTATCGCACTGCCCAATCCTACCAAATGCCTAAGACTGAGGCCGGCAGTATTTTGAAAGTAATAAGAATAGCTGCTATAATGCTGTCAATGAACTTTAAAGAAAATCCACGGGAATCGCCGAGGAACATTTCGAACAACGTTATCTAACAGCGCGTGAGTCGACCATTCTACCAGAGATTAATGTGCTATTATCTCTGATCACGAGCAAATGGATACAGGCGCATACCGGCGGCTTTCGAAAGAACAAGCAAACTAGCAATTTTCTCGCAAGTCCTTCAATAGTAATAATATAATCTCTTGTACAACACAAAATGTTAGCTCATTTTGAGCACCACTAATAAAGTCTAGAAATGTTTACACGCTACAAAAGTTCCTAATTGTCATCTCATTTATAATCGACAGGGAAATGTAATTCACTGGCTTCGATTATATCCCTAGAAGAGCGCTGTCACAAGTTAAATTAAATCTAGGAACAATTTATAGCATGGAATATATACAAGAGCAATTTATTTCAACTCACGACGCACTCTTTTGTCTATTGTATTTCACTTCGGATCCATATTTCTTTAAACTATCCGTAAGTATCACTTTCATGATCTGTAATCGAAGCCGAAACTTGAGACTCGGAGCAAGATATTTCATTAAGCATATCCACGACGCTGCACTGCGGTATATATAGTGGTACGATGGTTATGTCCTATGTGTATAAGAGCAAATCGTTAAAAATACATCCTCTATTCTGGTGGAGAGAAGAAGTAAGCACGAAATCCTTTCTAGTATCTCCCGCCCTAGCATATTTCAGAAAGAGAACCTTCTTCCTAGGCAAGGTAACAAAGGTTGGTAATAGGCGCGGTAAACGCACCATTTTTTCATTGTACTTGTGAACCGCGCAGTAAGGGCGGAGAGGAAGGTTGTAGTGAACGAAGAAAGCGATCGAGGTTCCATAGTCAAGGGCTGCGGAATAATTTCGACATTTTTTCCCTTTTTTCTTTCCTTCTACTTTCACTCGCTCGTTTATCGCTTCCCTTACGACGCGGTTCGGGTGCCCACCGATATATGAGAGACAGTTCCTGCGTCATTACCTTTCCTCAACTCCACCCCACCGAAAAAAAAAAAAACTGGCGGTGGCTTACCTCGGCTATGCCAGGATATACGTAGCCAGAGGTACGTTTTCCTGGCTGATATTGTTGTGTTCAAGATATGTTTAGGAATGAGTGACACTGGGCCCCATCTCGGCGGCTATGCGCCGTCTATTAAGCTCGGTAGCCAGTCTTCTCCGTTTGGGAAGCCATTCCTCTCTCCATTCAGGCGTCTCCGCTGCTCTCTTCGCCTTTTGACGTTCATTCTCTGTTTTTTGAGTAGCCAAGTGCCACGCGACAACCTCGAAATCGGGAGAGCCATGCGACAACCTCGGGATCGGGAGAGTTAATCTGCTATATGTCGTTTAGCTATTTGCTATATGTCGGTAATGTTCAACAGCATAGCAAGGGAACAACAGTTCACAATTGGCAGCGAGAGCCTAGAAATTGTGACGGAATACGTCTACTTAGGGCAGGTAGTGACAGCTGATCCGGATAATGAGAGGGAGATAACTAGAAGGATAAGAATGGGGTGGAGCGCATATGGCAAATCCTCGCAGATCATGACTGGCAGTTTACCAATTTCCCTCAAGAGGAAAGTGTACAACAGCATAATCTTACCGGTACTCACCTACGGGGCAGAAACGTGGAGGCTAACGAAAAGAGTTCAGCTTAAGTTAAGGACAACGCAGCGAGCCATGGAATGAAAAATGATAGGTGTAACGTTAAGAGATCGAAAGCGGGCAGAGTGGGTGAGGGAACAAACACGGGTTAATGACATCCTGGTCGAAATCAACAGAAACAAATGGGCTTGGGCAGGGCATGTAATGCGAAGGCAAGATAACCGCTGGTCCTTAAGGGTAATGGAGTGGATTCTAAGAGAAAGTAAGCGTAGCAGGGGGCGGCAGAAGGTTAGGTGGGCGGATGAGATTAAGAAGTTTGCAGGCAAAGGGTGGATGCAGCTGGCAAAGGATAGGGTTAATTAGAGAGACATGGGAGAGGCCTTTGCCCTGCAGTGGGTGTAGTAAGGCTGATGATGATGATGATGATGATGATGATGTCGTTTAGCAGCGGCTGGACTCTCCTTCTGTGCATCCGTATCAAATATTGGGATACAGCCATTGTGTGCTATTGTTACGACTCCAGGAAGAAATGAAAACGAAAGTGCACCGGCCTGCCCACTGGCTCCAGCTGAGACAATCGCTGCCACGTGCAGAAAGTAGGAGAGGTAAGAGGTGTGAGAGTAAAAACTGAAAGAAAGGACGCGCGTCGCAACAACCGCGTCATCTGAAGCGACGACGACGGTTTAGAAACAGAAACCCCCTGGTGACATGAAGCCCCCGCCACTTAGGGCCCTAGATCCCAGCCTCGGGGGGGGGGGGGGGGGGGCAGGAAGCCACTTCTCTCCCCGATACAGCCGCACATAACATGTGCGCCTTTTATACGCAGGGATACGAGGAACACGACGATTAGCGGACCAGCTAACTAAGCGCAGTCCCTAATCTTCAGTGTTTCTTCAAAGTCTGAGTACTCTTGGATCTTTTCTGGCTTGTGTACTTGCTGTGTGATGACCTGGGGTTCCCCGGTTAGCGGGAGAAACAGGACAAGCGAACGTCTGAGCGCTCGGCGTCGTACCCGCCCCGACGTGGAACTTCCCCGCCGGCTGCACACCATGCCGCACTTAAGGAAACAGCGGAAACCGCTGCTCCGGTGGCCACTGCAGCCCCGGCCCAACACCAAGGCCCAGCAAACAAGAGATTGCGGGAAGAACAAGGCACCTGTGAGCCCTTGGGCAATAATGGAGAGGAGATGGACCAAGCATCCTCCACGCTTCTATCCTATACGAAAAAAGAGCTGCTGGTGTTCTTGTGGTCGTTAGGCCTACCTAGGAAGGAGGAAGTTAGTGGAAAGTGAACCCCAACGTCGTAGCGTCGGCGGCTGCAACGCCGGCAGAAGAAAAAGCTCTCGGCCATCGAATTAACAAGGATGGAAGCCTCATAGTTACAGTTTCAAAACTACAAGCTGCCAACCACCTGCTCGCAGTCACTACACTGGCTGGAGTAGTTGTGGGGGCCCGTGTACATTACTCACACAGGGATAATTATAGAAAAATTCAAGATGTGCCAATCACGTACTCAAACGAAGACCTACAACAGTAACTACGCGACCAAGGCGTCATCTCAGCAAGGAGGCTCACCGCTCACGTTCCTGAAGATCGTAGCAATATCTGAGAGGTACGTCGTAGAAGAGGTATTATCGTGGAAAACGCCATAGATTCACCACTGCCTAAAAGGGTAACACCTGGATTCTGCAGTTACTCTGCAACTGATTATGTTGGAGCGGCAACACTGCTACAAACGTCAGAGGCATGGCCATATCTCGAAACATCGCACAGGGCCTGTACTCTGGAAACACTGTGTTGGCCTCCATTCGCTCAAGGAAAGCACATCAAGATCGCAACCAAAGTGCGCGAACTGCAATGAACCGCACCCTGCTTCATACGGAGGGTGTATTAAAAATAAGGCTGCTACACTTGCACGCACTACAGAGCAAGTTCAAGGGAAACCGCACAAGCGATATGAACCATCGGCTAAACCTGAAATGGTTTTCACGAATACGCCAGAGCTTAACCAAAATGCATCAACGCAGCAAGACAAGAGAGCTGGAAACACATATGCAGCAGCAGTAAAAAAGAAACGTGGCAAGCCTGCCAGCCCACCGCCTATTTCAAAACTGTCAGAGCAATCGACACAAGTCACGACAGACGGCCACTCTCGCTCAGCCTAACGCGGCGCAACTTAACAGGATGATCACCGAAAAGCAGCAAAACAGAAGCACTGAAGAATATGTCACATGACTACTGATTCCTATGCTGTTTGCAGCCATCAAAGGTCTTGTCCGAGCCAGTCCGTCGTCACCAGGTCTCCCAGAAGTAGAAGCAGTACTTGCAACGGAGCCGTCGGTGTCTGCCTCCTGGGCTCCGCAGTGGCGTAATACCAGACAACAATAATCATGGCTTCCGCAGCGACATCTTCAGCGTAGCTGACCATCCACAATATCTTTCGCACATGCGCCGTTTTTCAGTGGAACGCTCGTGGTTTCCGCTCGAAGGTGCGAGCGTGCCAAGTCTGTTTTTACCGCCGTCCAAGATTTCTAAATGGAATCAAATCGGCTACCCTGGTAACATTTTTAAATATTATTATTTTTATAATTAACATCTTCGATTAACCGTTCAGCTACAAATATCAGAGTCGATCTCCCGCGTGCGTTATGCATTTCCCATTTTATTTCGTTCTTTCTTTTTGTTCACATTTTCTTCCTCGGCATTCATTTTATTTTCGTCCATGAAAAGGTATATGTGAAAAAATTTCTGTGCCCCCAATTCTTGGCCAACCACACTGTGCGGGCATGTGCCATTGTGTGCGGGTAACGACAACAGCAATTAACAACATGAAGAACGAGGTCGGCGACGGACGTGTACGATATCAGCTGGTTCCCACAGTTGGGGCTCAGCCGCAGACATCCGGGATACCAGACCTTAACAGCCCGTCGCTGAGAGCCTGAGCTACCAGATCAGCGCCACTGCTCCCTTCCTGTACGGCAGTCTCTGAACACGGGCTGCCTCCGTCGCCATCGCTGCTTACCTGGGCTACCTGACCGGGGGCGGCGCCCAGATCGCACAGGTGTGAGTGCTTCCCGTGGCGCTGAGGGTCGCTGTGAACAGCGTCATCAACCGTACGCCAACGCTGTGACAATGACGCCTGGCATGGACACTGCCGTCCACACTACGTCTCCATCAGGGCACTTACCGGAGCCCACAGACCGCACCGACGCCCCGCCACACCTCCTTCTCATCACTGAGACACGATAAACTTGAGCGGACCTTTCATTTTTTAACCTGAATCTTTTACCTATCGCGAGTGTTTTTTTGTATTCCTGTTCTGGCTTGTTTTGTAGCGATAGCTACACTACGCTACCTCTTCGACCCTTCAGCGTGGCGCCACTTGAGCTCAGTGACGGCGCCGTTGGTCACGTGGGTTATTCACTGGGTGCGAAGCAGCTGCTGCTGCCGGCGGTGAGGCGCCCAGCAGCTGCAACAGCTGTGCGCATGCGCCGTGTCCAGTGGGAAGGAGATGAGGAAGGAACGCCCAGCAAAACGGAGCGGCGAAAGACTGACTTTTTTAAGCCAGATTTATTGCCTCAGGCCGTCAATGATGGGCGAATGTGCGATGAAAGATGTAGTATGGATTAAATAATGAAAAAAGGCTAGCTTATTTGTTGAAGTCCAGTAGAAAACGATGGTATGGTCCCTGCGGCAGGGCAATATATGAATCAGGTTTTCTTGGTGAAAGACCCGCTGCCTTCAAGTGCCGTATCCGTGTAGGCTTGAAATCTGGGCAGTCCCACAGTAAGTGATGAATGTCGGCTTCAATGCCCTCGTGTTTACATATCGGACACCCAGACCGAGGAAACAAATCTCGGCACTGAGGCTACGTCCGAGTGACGACAGGTGTGAGGGCAACCCCGACCTGGATCCTCTAAGCGCAACCTCCTATGCGCGGGTAAGATCGCGGGGGAGGGTTACCGCACACGGAGGGATGAGAGCACGTGTGCCACGCCAGAGGAGTTCCTTTCTAGATGAAAGGAGGGTGAAGGTGTCCAAATGAAGGAGCCGGGGCAATGATGAGCCTAGAGTCGCGAGCAGGGTCGCTAAACCTGCCTGGCTTTGAGAGGTCAGCAGAACCCGTGGGACCCACTGAATACGTACTGGCTGCGGGATGCGTGCCGCGAGCTGGTGGATGTCCTGACATATCGTTCGACAGCGGCTAACACATCGTAGCAACCGGACTACTTGAAGGGTGTGAGTGCGGATGACAACGCGGGCCACAGGGAGCATAGTTTTGGCGGCCACGGAGCAGAGTGGTTCTTGAGCTGCAACGAGCGCAGCACAAAATGACGAGGGAGGTTCCGTAAGCTGAAACCTAGAGGTTTCATTCAGGGCAGGTCTGCACGGGCAGTAGATAGCTGTTGTTGCTTTGCAGTCTTGTATGCTTGCGTCTACGTAGACAACTATGGATCCTTCTGGCAGGCAAGCATCTTGTTCTTCAAATTTCTGGGGAAGCAACGATGCTGAATTAGCAAATGTTGGTCGGCGATTATCTGTTGGCTTGTTGTCGCTGAGCTGAAGAAACTTCCATGCGGAAAGAACTGGCGTTGGCGGCTGAAGAATGAAATGTGACGTTGCATAAGTCCTCAGCGCGTGCGTGGAGTGATAGACTGGCCTTAAGGCTGCGCACATCACGGAGCTGCTGCACCAGCTCATAAATGGTATTGAGCTGCGCATTCTCTTGTAAACCTATAGCCGGTGTGATGTGTGGAAGGCACGTAATGGTCCTCATAGCCTTTCGGTTCACGTCTTCAAGGCGATCCCATTGGTCTCTTGTAAGATGTCGAAACTGGGCCTGATAAAGAATACGTGGCTGCAGAACTGCCCTCACCAATTGCCGTGCAACGAACGAGCCTGTGCCACCCGTTTTAGGAGCCATTCTTCTAATCAAACCCAAAGTCTGAAAAGCTTGCCTTTTTGCCTGAGAAATCCATGAATTCGCTGATCCTGATTTGTGAATCATTAAGCCAAGGATTTTTACACTCGGACTTTCCTGTAGTGGGGTTCCTGATAGACAAAGACGGATCGGACTTGCAGCAAGTTTACGCCGTCCCCAGCGGTTGGCGACCGACGTGTATGTTATTTTATGCACGGAAAGCTAAAGTCCGATTGATGATGCGTAATTAGAGGTAACATCCAAAGCATATTGAACGGCAGCCCCCTCAGTACACAGATCGTGGTGAGTACTCCACACCGTGATGTCGTCAGCGCACTGAAGAAATTTTATGTCGCGGATGTCATGTAAGCGCTAAGCCAGCAGGATGAAAGCAATATTAAATACCGTCGCGATAATACTGATCCCTGGGGCACGCCGAAGAGAAGAACAAATGATCCGACCGCTTCGCCGCTGAGGCGTATTGCAAATTTTCTGCCTTCCAAAAATGATTAAACAAAACTACGCGCTCTCAAAGGGAGATGAAGCATGTCAATAAAGTTCAGAATGGCTGTTATGACTGATGTTGCCATATGCCTTTTCAACGTCCATTGTTAAAACGGTACGCACATTGCGGCTGTGGGTAGATGACAAAACTACAGATGCCAAGACAGCGAACCCGTCCTCTGTACCTATATATGGACGAACGCCGATTTGTGCCGGGTGACAAAAACCCTGCTGCTCTTGCCACCACGAAAATCGTGTGGCTAGCATTTTCTCTGCCAGCATGCACAGCGTAGGAGTTAAGGCGATAGGTAGTAAGTTTGCAAGGTCCGTCGGAGGCTTTCCTGGTTTCAGGATAGGAACCACGACAGCGGACTTCCAGCTCTTGTGCACGACGCCATCCAGCCATACTTTAGTTATGCTATCTAGTAGTAGAAGGAGTGCAGCGCTATTCAGGTTCTTGAAAACCTCGTGCTGAATATCGTCCAGGGCCGGGCGCTGTTTTTCGTTTCGCATCATCTGTCGCAGCCAGCAATTCAGTCATAGAGAATTGACACGAATTCTACCTGTGTCGACATCAGACGGCATTTGATATACATGCGCTAGGATACCTAACATATTTAAACAAGTGGCGGGAAAAGGCACAGCATCGTATTTTGGAAAAAAAACTTCCTCGCTGCTTCTTTGGCAAAATCATCTGGCGATAAATTAGCCGCGAAGCATGCGGTTGTTGCTGCAGCAGTAGAACGGCGACCGCATTCCGTTGTACGGAACGTTCGCCAGAGAGAGGCACTCGAGGATTTTGCAGAAAGTTGTTCGCACCACGCATGCCACTGCTGCCTACAAAGGTCGCGTTCATATTTGCGTGCCTTAGTTGTAAGATAGTGCAATCGCGTATTTGCCTGCGACGAAGTAGGGTCTCGCGTAGGAGCCAGCTCGACTCGACGGCGTGCCGCTTACAAGTTAAGAAGGCCGAGCTCTGGTGTCGGTCGACCCACATCAGTCCAGGTAGTAGTTGTAGCCCTGTTGAGCGCTGTTTGTATGCGCTCAGCAAAGATTGTCGAAGAATCTGAAGAGAGGCTGTCCAGACAGGAGCGAAACCAGACTGACTGAAATTAAGGTGCCCCCTCTAGTTTATTTTATTTTTCATTAAATAATCAGGAGTAGGTAGAGCGGCTGCAATAAGCACTGAATGGCCTGAACAGTGACAGCAGCTGGGCGCGTCGAAGGAGTTGATGACGCATCGGTGGTGGATTTCACATAAGTATGACTTGTAGGGGCAGTTGGTGGAATTACTCACTTGGCTAGGGTGGCTAGAACTACTTCAGGTGCGAAAAGCGCGGCGCGTTTCCCTTGCCGGAAGTGGCACCCCTGCTCACTGAGGCCGCCAGGGGCGCTGATGCTAGAGGCGCCGTTCGCGGTCGCTGATCATGCACGGTGGAAAGCGCACCGACCGCATTTAATTGCGTGATTTGCGCGCTGTGCTTTGCTTTTGGGATGCCGCTGATGGTGAAAAATGGCTCCGCGATAGTGGTTTGTCCACACCATGCAGTTATGAGCTCCGAGTTCTGAAGAATAATTCACCAAGCAGAACCACTTTCGTTCCACAGCAGACGACAAGAAGTTGCTGGAATCATTTCCTTTTTTTTCTATTCAGGAGAATATTTGTGGAGGTTTGATTGAAAGGAAACTGGAGCACTCATCAGGTCCGATTTGTGTGCTGGCAGGAAAAGGCGCCGCGCATACGTCCACAATCTTTTCAAGAACGCACTAGAACAGCACGCTCTGCTGTTCGTTTCTAACATCAAAGGGTGTGCAAAAAGTTTGCTCCCCCCCTCCCTTCTTTTTCCGCGCCTCTAGAGCGATTCGCTCGCGCTGGTTTTTGCCTTTCACTTTTAGTAAATTCTTTTGCTTTCAGCTGGACTTCCTCAATAATGTGTGGTATTTTTTTTTTGCGTCAGCAGCCGCCGTGGTGGATCAGTGGTTATGACACTCAGCCGTTGACGCAAAAGACGTGAGTTCGATCCCGGCCGCGGCGGACGAATTTCAATGGAGGCGAAATTCTGGAGGCTCCTCTACTGTGCGATATCAATGCACGTTAACGAACCCCAGGTGGTCAAAATTTCCGGAGCCCTTCTCTACGGCGTCTCTCATAGCCTGAGTCGCTTTGGTACGATAAAATATGTGAAGTGAAAGGTGAGTGTTTTGCATCAGCAACTTCTCTTACCTTCCGCGGTGGGGTTCGTTAAGGTACACACGTAGATTAGCTGCGGATGACAACAGCAACTAGACCTGCTTCTCAAGAGCTTGGATTTACTTGAAGCCAGAATGCTTTAAACAAAGCATACAGAGTTGCGCTGCTACTGCGGGGAAATTTTTGACACATTCTGAAATCATTGCATGTTACTCTTCTGCTCCTTAGACCGTTAAAAGTCAAGACAACATTGAGTCGCATATACGTTCGTACCGTGAAATATTTAGTGCGTTTTTACGTGGCGAGGCCGAAAGGCAACAGTAAATTTGCAGTGGAGGGCTCCGGATTAATTTTCCGCCGCGTGGAGTTTCTATATGCGTTGCAATATCAGCAAACGAGAATTCACGTTTCAAAGAAACGCTCAGAAGAAGTGACGCTCATGAATCATAGAAGTGTGAGAAGGCACTTAACCAGCAAAACAGCACAGTAAGAAAGCGACGCGTTTCTGAAAGAACACTTATAATCAGTTGTTCATCCTCGTATTATCAGCAAGAAATGGTCCGTGAACATGACAATTGAACGACGAACTGCTAGATACGTCACTCTTAGCCAGCGGGAGCTAAATGCTAGCTCCTATTATTTCAATTTCGAAGGCGTGGAGACTCTTCTTCAGAAGTGTTATTCAACCTCACTTGTATTTCAAATCCAGGAGCTAATATGTTCGTGTTTCTGTGTTGCCGTCTCAGTTTTCCTGTTCGAGTTGTATTCATTGCTGACAGCACACAAGAGCATAATAAGCCCGCTAAAGAACGCATGGTTTCACGGTTTCTCTCCTTCCCTTTCGTCTTTCTTTTGATTTAGCCCTTAAAAAGAAGTGAACCCGTGTTATAAGCATTAAAACATGAGGCACGAAACACCAGCGCTGGGTCTTTTTTTGTTCTTTTGCTGTTGGTGGCATTCTCAAAGCTCGCGGCAGAAATAATGCATCGAGTGGTCCATGCACCTTACCATTACCTGCTTCGGAAAGCAAAAATAAGCGCGAGCGATGCTTCCTTGCTGCGCGCAATGGTCTGGTGGTGGGGTCTGGGCTGCTCGCTCTGACGGCGCAGATTAAACCGTTCCAGTGACTTTAGCGCCGATATGTCTTCAGCGCCCCAGCGTGGTATCGGTGCGTATTTGCGGGAGGGGGGGGGGGGGGGGGGCAGCTTCCGGCGGCCGCTTTACACATCTCAAAAAGTTCTAGCCACACTAACTTACCACTCAGTGGCATGGTTAGCCATGCTTTTCATCCTCTTCGACATTGTTTTTCTCACGCAACCTTAATCAGTTTTTCAAGAGTTTGCATAAAACGAAAGCAAACTGAAGGTCAGCCCTTTCAAGGGTAATTCACTTTCCACTTTTCGAAAAGCGCTTAAGGTCTCCTTTTGCAGCTGTGCGTTTATACATGAAAGCACGTGTTCAATCAGCTCTCTAAAAGCTCGGCCTGAGAGCGCTTGTCCCAGCCACCGTATTCTGCGTTTCTGTTTCTTTCCCGGAGCCTAGTGCTGAAAAGAACACTATACTTGTACAAGTACCCCGCCAAACACGAAATTCCTTTGTCGCGCCGTAATTCTGTCCCGTGCAGAGGCAGGAAGATCCAGCTTCTCACTTATTCCTTCTTCCAAGCCAGTCGTGGTATCCACCAGGCACGCAGGTACCAGGTCGGGCATTATTCATGCTCCCGCTCTTCACTAAGCCCCCTTTTTTTCTTTTATAGGGCCTCACTACTCTGGAGGCCCCTCTCCTCGCACGTCCACCCCTGCGATAAGCCTTTTATGTGGCCTGACCGACCCGCACGAGAAAACGCTTCCGCTTCTCCTCCCGGCAAGCAGGCCCGTCGTCGGGCAGATCACGCACACGGGCCGCAGTCCACGATGCTCCTAATCACGTGATCCGACTTGCACGACATCTCCCCTTAAGCCTCTGAATCCCATTCTTCCTTTCTCTCTCAGGCTGCCTCATATATGCACCCCCCGGGCACTCCGTGTTTTGCTGCTTGCTTCTGTGAGCAGTTCGTCCACGTAGCGTGCTGCCACCGCACTGGCGGAGATCCCGTAAGAAAGGGTGGAGCATGAATATTTTCGTCGCTCATTTCATTGCTCCCTCCAGGTGTTGGCATAAATATATAATTCATGACTTGAACGTCGAAAGAAAAACCGTTAACACAACTGGGCACCTCGTCGCAACCAAGTGTAAATAGAAAGAGTGGGTGACTGCAATGGCATCAAGCTGTTAAAAAAATGAAATGAAAATTGGTTTTTGAGGGCAGGAAATGGCGCAGTAATTGTCTAACATTTCTGTGTACACCTGAACCGTGCCGTAAAGAATTTCGAGGAAAAGAAAGCAACAATAATTGTCTTTTTTTGGAGGGGGAGGAAATGGCGCAGTATCTGTTTCATATAACGTTGGACACCTTAACCGCGCCGTAAAGGAAAGGATGAAGGAGGGAGAGAAAGAAGAAAGGAAGAAAGAGGTGCCGCAGTGGAGGGCTCCTGAATAATTTCGACCACCTGGGGGTCTTTAACGTGCACTGACATCGCACCACACACACGGGCGCCTTAGCGTTTCGCCTCCATTGAAACGCGCCCGCCGCGGTCGGGTACCACTCCGGGAACTCGGGAACAATAGCCTAGCGCCCTAACCACTGAGCCACCGCAGCGGGTAATTATGAAATGTGATAACAGAACATGAACGCGGTTCTTACTCTGCGGTCTCATTTCTCAACGACAGCTTTGCGGTAACTTTCAAGTCCTTAATTCGTACTAGCAGAGAGCGGAATAGAGTCAGGTTCGTCGATGAGATTGGGAGTTAGAGAGGATAAACTGGCCGCAGCAGGTAAGGATTGTGTTCGTTGAAGAGATATTTAGAAGGCGTCTTTCCTGTAGTGACGTAGTTAAGCTAAATACGATGATAATAAATAATTCATGATGCAGTCAAGAGGAAAGTAAATGCTAGTTCAATCTGCCCTTTACTTATCCGTGGTGTAGTACCATGTTGGATTAAGGAAGTTGTAGGAAAGCACTATTCCCATGGGTAAACCCCGAGCAGGACCTTTCCATGTTTGTGGACGTGTGCCAAATATCTTGCGATGTTTGTGGCCTTGCGCCAAGTACAGTAAATAAATAAAATAAACCAAACAAACATTGCACTGACTGGGATATGAATCCGGCGCGATCCGAACAGATCTATTTACTAGCCATGTTCGACATGTAGATGCACAAAATTCTTTGTTTTCATCGTCGTCATTATCATTCCTGCTATTCTGCTTTTGGAAATTTATGTAATTTAGGCAGATTATGTTGTTTCATTTTTGATACACCTTGAGGCATGATTTTTTTTTGTCAAAGGCATTAATGACTGCTCGATTTGTAACAAAAGTATCCATAAAAACCTCATTTTAAAAAATGCGAAGAAAATACGTTGTTGTTACAAATCACCGAAATACTTTGGTGTATCATATGAATAACAGTGCAGTTTAAGGTTACTTCTTTAATATATAGGACTTTATCCACAGGTTTTAACGCAGCAGTAATCTCCAACATAAGGGACACAATGATAATTTCCTGAAGGAAAGGTATTTTTGCCAGTCCTTGCTAGTGTACGCCCTTAAAATGGGCAACTGTATCTCTTGTAGTGCTTCTACACTCATTGTAATTGTAGCAATACACCCTAATGAAACCCACTGAAGCAGGTAAGTTGTCTAGAAGGAGATCACTACTCACCGCCTTAATCAATCCTGATTCACGCGAGTACCCGCCGACGGGGTACAACGAAGTGGTTTCAGTAAGCGAAAGGCTAAAATAGTGTATTTGTCTACGCGGTCATCAAAAGCAGGCAGTGATGGCAATGGGGCCATGCTGCTGGTTGTCTTGATGAGCGATCCTATTTCAGTTTCTTCGTGCTGCTCTTTTTCTTTGTATCTGGTGTATTTATTCAGCATGATCTCAGAAAAATCAGGCACAAATGGTTTCTTGTTTTGGCGCACCTTGAATTTCCTGCGTGAATGGGTTGTTGTACGTGTCTTCGGTCGTATATACCTGTCCCACGCAAACGAGCACACACGTTCAGTCGCCGTTATAGACAAATTAAATTTTGTTTCGATAACTTTGGCTAATACTTTTTTCATTGTTATGTGCTGTGCTCGGGCTTTTAGCAACTGCTATTTCAGAGTGATCGCTAGAGCGTTCTTTCGTCCTTTATACATCATTTATATCTTCATGCATTTATCATCCTCGCCATTTTGTTTCGCGTTCATTATACGCCACTTGTCTTGCAGAGCTCCTCCTATCCCAAACCTCCAAATGTGTGTAGGACGTAGTGACTGTCCAGCCATGAAATGCGCTGGAGCCCTGTAACTGGCCTAATTTGGCTAATTAGGAGGAGTAAGTAATAACAAAGGGTACCTAATCTTCTGCACACGAAAAAGTATGTAAACTTATTCGAATGCAGGGAAGTTATTTTCCTCGCCTGAAATTATGAAACGCCTTACAATGGCACGATTTCTCATAACTGCAGGCTCTACGTTACATGACACGAAAGCAAAAGCCTCTATCACGAAGAAGTCTGAAGGATTATCGGGGCTACCACGCTGAATCATTACGCTGAAGGGCCATTTCTTCACCTCATAGTATCTTCTTCATTTATTGGACTTTCGGAAGAAACACGCAAACTACTTACAAGTACAGTAGAAAGCAAAACAAAAGCAGAAATCCTCCCACAGCTTGAGTTACAGCCGTCACGGCTTCAAGACAATGCACGTCTTGAACTGTAAGAATACTGTTCAAGACTACTTAAGAGAAGCAATATACGCGGTATCATATATGACACGCTATTCGATAAAGGGTATAACTGCTCACCAAAAAGAGAGCTTCGTGTAGGGCAATGGTAGGGGCAACGTTTAGGGACAAGGAAAAGGTAGATTAGGTTGAGGAAGAAATGCGAGTTTACGATATGCAAGTTCTAATAGAAACTGAGAATTGTTTACGCTTTGCTGCGTTTCATGGCGAACTGAGCAGTAGCTGTCACTGTGCTGCTGGCTTTCTTTTGCTTGTGCGTTCGACCGCAAATGCATTGGCAGCCTGGACAACTAACAAGACCGTAACGGCAGCATGGTCAGGTGCCTTGTGCTAGTAGTGTGGCCGGAGTTGGTCAGGTTATGACAAGTTACTAGAAGAATGAGAAGTCAGCGACACGTGCCGCAGGTACCACGCAGTTAAAGACTCGCTCATAAGGTCGGAGGAAGTAGGTTACGTCTGATATTGCGTAGGATAGTGGGGGACTAAAGAAAAGCCACAAAGGAAATGAGCACGGACACAATGAGCTGATTATGTGCGTACTTATAAGACTGGTGGTGACTGGAAAGCATAGCGAAAGTCAGTAATATGTTACACAAGCATATAGATGTTCGCGATGCAAAAGAAACACTCTATGAGGTTATTACCCACGAATATACAATAGTAAGGAAGTACGTGCTGAAAAGATAGACGCAAAGCGTACACGTGA
The DNA here is from genome assembly GCF_052857255.1 of Amblyomma americanum. NCBI lineage: Eukaryota > Metazoa > Arthropoda > Arachnida > Ixodida > Ixodidae > Amblyomma > Amblyomma americanum. Next base: position 61,657,635 of record NC_135507.1, on the reverse strand, counting down.
ATGCATGAAGAGTACATTTCGGCTTTTTCTGCCAACTTTAGGCGTTGGCATCATGATGATAATTATGGTGAATATGATGACTAGGAGATCCAGAAAAATAGAACTGAAAATAAGAGAGATCTGCCAGCGCACCAAAGTGCACAAATGCTGAAAATGTAGGAGACTCATTGTACGGGGCACACAATGCCCCCTTCGCCAGTAGCTTATTGTCGTAGCCAGCAGAAATAACTACAGCCTTATTCCATTGCACACTATGATATCGGCGTGCGGTGATTGTTTGTAACAAGGTATTCATGATTTTAAATTTTACCATGTAATTTACTTTTTCCGGAGGAAACGCTCTTATAACGTGGCGTATATGTGTGAACACTGACAAAAATTTCAAACCTTAACGCAAAGTTTATTTTAAGCTAGAACGTACTTCTTGTGCTCAGAAGGGTAATTCATTGCACAGGTAGATCATCACACTGAAATCTGAAAATCAAAGTGCGTTGAAAGTGAAAATCAAAATTGCTTGAAAGTCTAGAACAACGGGTTCTTAATGCCATGAAGAGTTTTTCACCTTTATGATTACCCAGAATGCTCCACTCCTAAGAAAACAAAACACTGAGTTAAAAACGTCGAACACGGATGTGAAACAGAAGTCTTTGGGCTACCAACAACATCCGAAGCACCGTGCCGCAATTGTATGCGTAATCAGTTTTATTTCTTCTAAACTTACATAAGATGATCTTATATGCCGGTAACCTATCATTAGCGTTGACGAGCAGCTCATAGATAAAGAAAAAAATAGGTTCCAAACAAGAGAGTTAATTGGGGTTTTATGGCGCAAAAGCAACTGTGGCTATCATGCGCCAAACACCAATAACAAGCCAAACAAGAATATATCACTTCCAAGAACAGCTGGAACCCCACGGTATGAATCTAACAAATGCTAATCACGCCTTAATACTTACACCACCGCCACCACTATGAGATTTAACAGAGGAATTCTTCCAGCTGAGAACATTGTCGTATTTGCGGGTTAACTCCAGCGTGACCTTGAAATATAGAGTAAGATTTATTGTACTCTAAGCAGCAATTTTATTGCACTTTGGAGAAAAGAACCATGATATTTATACTTTCTCTTGAACGATACTTCAGGTGAAAATACGAGCGCAACCATACTGTTTATGTAACTTTGCCCAGCTGTGTTTTAGTTAAACAATGCAGTGAGATATAGCAGAACTACCAGTAAATAATGCGAGGTTATGCCTTCATGGCCTGAGAAGAGTATCGATATCCCGTGCACGAGGTCAGTGACTAAAATTGCGATGCCGCAGGAAATTTTCACCGAAAAAAAATAATAATTATAGTTGGAATTCATCAAACATGTGCGTTCTGTGAATCTCTCGATCCGGATTGCCAGCCAATAGAAACTTACTCTGGTAAGGTTTGAAGCAAGAACAATTTCATGTGAAGTTCATGTGCCTGTGGTGTTGGAGGGTCTTTCGTACATTGGAAGGTAACGCCCTAGGGGCGAGCGGTGCTAGCGGGACCAGTTCAGCGTATTTAGTCTACCTTTGGGCGCGTATTGTGCTTTCGCGGTTAACCGGAAAATGAGAACCCGATGTAACATTATTCAAGGATTTAGATAACGTTAGCAACATCGAAGATTAAAAGCTTTAATGAGAGGGGGGCTGGAGTCGCTATCATTAAACTTCACGATACGAGTTCAAAATTAAGGAGGCTTACAGAGACATGTAGTGCGATGACGAAATGACAAAAAAGGATTTTTGAAGATGTCGAATCTGCAATGAAGTGCAAATGGAGGGCGCTTCACTTGTTGTGGATTTGGATGCAGATGTAGGAATGAATCAGACAGGCACGAAATCTATGCAGTACTGTGGTATGTGTGTGAGGATTAGCAGAGAACACTAAGTAGAATTTACAACGCGAATAGCAAAAGAATCATGCATACATTCGTCAGAAAACACGGGAACAAGTTAGTGAACAAGCGAACAGGAAAACATGGCATGCTAATATCGGGTGCAATTTCCTAAAGCAGTTGCCAGAACGAACCATCTGTTCTTTTTTTCTTAAGTTCTAGTAATTGGGTGCAATAGACTGGATGTCTCAGCAACAGGTCATACTGTAATGAAGAGCGCAGAGAAGCAGCCTTATGCGAAATGATATGTTGCAGTTCACGTCAGATTTAACGGCAACCTTCCAGTCAACTGATTTATAAGAAATATTTTGGCTTGCTTAAATTGCCTCAATCTTATTCTGTACGTATGTTCTCCCAGAATGAGTGAACTGCTGCAGGATAATAAATTCACGTTTGTTCGGGAAAGCATACGAGACCTACTCCGCTTTTTCGGCTTCTTGTATCGACTGCTGAGTGATCCCGTTAAGAGAAGACTAGCGTAGTCCATTCCCCATTAACCTTGTGAGCCAAACACTCCGCATCTTTCAAGGCCCGCCATCGGCTAGGACACGCGACCACCAGTCTTCAGCAAAATTGTGACAGCCGCGTAAGCCGCAAAACTATGTCCGTGCAGTTGCAGCGCAACATACATTTGACCACCCTTTCTATCTCATTTTTAAGTAGGCAAGTTTATCAGGTTGGCCCGGGGAAAATACGCAATGGCTAACGAAAAGAGTTCAGCTTAAGGTAAGAGCAACGCAGCCAGCCATGGAAAACAATTGATAGGTGTAACGTTAAGAAACCGGAAGCAGGCAGAGTGGGTGATGGAACAAACGCGGGTTAATGACATCCCAGTCGAAATCAAGAGAAAGAAATGGGCTTGGGAAAACAAACGAAAGCTTAAACAAACGAAAAAACAAAGAAACAAACAGAGATTACCTCCAATTTAACTGTATAACAGTTAAATTCTTTGTTTTGAGTAACTATCTACATTGGCGTTCGTGTTAGAGCAAGGACAGAAAGGTTGGACTTTTCACCACACACTGCGAATGCGAATAAAAAAAAAAGCGCTCATATATAACGCACATTATTTCTTTACTGGGCAAATATTCCCTTCGACACAAGCGAGTTATACGTACATGCGCAGGCCGGTGTGAGCTTTAAATGCAAACAAGGACCGGTCATGAAGCCAACAAGCCGCTGTTTGCTCTGTCAAGGTTAGCCTGATGCACACAACTAAATGCGCTGAGGAACGGTGGCTACAAAAAAAGTAAAGAAAAAAGAACAAAAAAGCTTGCAATTTTAGTCGCTCCGGTTAACGCGACTGTATCCACGAAACGTTGAAGAAAGTTTCGCAGCCAACATCACACATGCTTGAACGAAATGGTGGTCGGTGAACTATCCAGCACGATGGCATTTTTTTTTTTATTTTTGTCTAATAGGTCTTTCGGAGATATCCCACACGATACAATCTTAGCCATAAAATAAATGGCGCTGATGTTGACACGGGGCATAATTAGCAAAGCATCGTGTGTGCTCCAAGAATTCAGAAATGCACGCTAAAAATCTGAGCAAGCTTAATCCTGATCTATGCGCTGTTCAGCCTGACAGGCGCCTGTGATTAAAAAACAAGAGCTCACAATTTGACAAATTCATCTTCGCTCCATGAAGCAGCATAGTTTAGAGCGTGTTCCAGTTCAGGGCGCTCGTAGATAAAGCCGACTACACACAGTCCTTTTTTAGAATGCCGAGTGATCTTAAAGACAGCTTTGGGGAATAGTGCGCGCGTCTTATGCTTTGCCAAGGAAAAACCGTTTCTTGCGAGATCTGTGCGATGAATGAGGTTTCGAACTTTTGTTGCGCTTCACAAAGCGTTTACACTACCATATATTTAAGCTCATTCGTTGAGCTCTTTCTGAAGCTCAGCTGGGTCATATATATCTTATGCGGCTGACTAATGCATTTGGTGAAGGGAGCATGCTCTGGGAAAACTGAGGTTCACAGAATAAAGAGCAGAAAGTGATCAACTGAGCGAGCTAGATTGATGTTTTCTACCCTACTATAACTATCGTTTGGTTTTTACTCTTGCAATCCATCAGCAAAAAGCAACGTAAAAGAGCCCGCTTCTGGTAAAATCGTAGGTGTGGTTGGAATATCCATAACAATAATAAATCACCTGTGGGAAGGAACTGGCAACGAAACGGAAAGCATAGACTGGCCGCCACTGTGACCATTTGTTTACAGTTGAAATGTGCTCTTAGGGACAAATGTTATTTACATTGACCTTAACGCCCAAGAACTACAATCGCTGCGTGCTCCTGTGAGCAAATAATACTGTGATCTACCAGGCGTACCAGCATGCGTGTACAGTCCATTGTGCCTTTAGGTGATACTGATGTGCTGCTTTTATTTCTTCTATTCCAGTCTTGGAACAAGGTTACGCTAATTTTTTGGCGTTTTCTTTCTGTGTGCTCGTATCTTTTTCAATCGGTGGTTGCATGATGTCCTAGTGGAAGAGGCTAAGTGACTATTTAGTATTAAATATCTTTACCTGGATGCATGTGTTGATAAAAGAATGTCATAAAAAACAGCAGTGGGCCATAACAAAAGATGATTTTATGCAAATCAGCACCAACGCGCCAAGTACGTCAGACCAATATGTTGTAACCTGGGCGCTTTTCATTCTCTACAGGGGAGGAACATCGCTTTGCCATGGTCAATGCATTGTCCAAAATGTATGAGCTGCAGAGCGTTAGAAACGCAAAGCTGTGCCCGGAAAAGCAGAGCAAGACTGCTTCACGACTTTAAGTCCTGTCTATTCATTGGCTGCTGCTCATATCAGCACTGAATGCGACCAAGATTGAGGACCTAAAGGCACAGTTTGCGCCCCTTCCAGTGACTGAGCTGGAGTGCCCGTGTGCCTGAAAGCCTTTCTCTTCCTCGTAACGGCCAGGACTGAAAACCATGCGTTCTTCCTAACACAAGGCGTATATGTTCATGAAGGCGATACATAAAGACCTTTTATTCGATCGTAGCCATCTTTGTGCACCGGCTTTCACAGAACTTTATACATTTCATCCATGTTACCTACAACGTCTACGTCTTATTGCTCTTTTTCTTGCAAGTCCGATAGGATAGCGCTGATCCTAAGCCCTCAGCCGTGACATACACCCACGTCGGTGGATGTAGCCTTCTATTGTTCCTAAATCTTTCAACCAGCGTCGCTGCTGCTTTACTGTAAAAGCAAAAGGTCGTGCAGTGTATGATAGCCGCTACGCTGAATCTTGAAAGGGGAAACAACATCAAATCAGACCAACGGATTAGCTTTCACGCAATATAGCGAATACTTTTAGAAAGCTCTAATGCTACGCAGCACATTTTGTAAGTATTCACAGCTTATACAAAAAACCGAGCATACTACGAGCACAAATGCGACCTTGGCACAAGTGCCACTATATCCACACACTGCGTTTTATGTTCCTGGTCATGCTCTTCGCAACAGCGGCATCGACTGAACTTTCTGTTCGCGCATATGTTAGACATTTTAATAACTAAGCGACCGCTGTAAACTTTCTGTAACTTTCTGTTACTGAATTTTGGTGTCTGTCCATCTGCAGCGCGTCCTGATTCACCGCATTATTCAGCTTCGATGTGCATTTATCTGAATTCAATAAAGGCCTAATTAATTTTTTTACAAATCTAGGCATTTATCTCTTTTGTGTCGCTTTCTCGTAAAGAGTTTCACTCTGAAAAGCATTTACAAAAGCAGAGCAGCAAGCCAGCGCTTTTCCAACGCCGGATATTAAAAAAAGTTCATTATTAATGCTCCGACCCAGAGCTCCAAATCAAATCGTGTGATGTCAAGGTTTTTCAAACATTGCACGCGGGTAAATTCTGTATGTATCGGACTTTGTAGTCACGCGCGCGAAAATGTGCGGTACACTTAGAATGCAACTCACATTGTCTCCGAAATTCGATGTCGTTTGTTAGCACTGACGAGCAACTTAGTATTGCTTGTGTGCGGAGTACGTGACATGAGGAGAACGCATTCGCTTCTGAATGCTTTAGGCAAAACAACGTTGTTAACCACGAGCAAGAAGTGGCGCTGCGCTCTTGGGAAGGGACGATTTAATCTCAATGCAAATAGAGCCAAATGCGGTGTTAAAATGAGATGTTAAGGGTTTTTATAACGATGAACCTTCCAGCTTCCTTTCCTGCCTGAGGAACATCAGTGATGAAAACACGAGTTGAACTATGCGTTGCGCACTAGCACGTCAACAGCGCAAGCGTTCAGGTGTGTGAGTCAGTATCGTTTGTCGTCCAACACTGCATCCCAGAGGGTGCCGCATCACAAAAAGCTTTTTCCTTTATGTTTCGGGCTCGTTTTTTTTTTCATGCGATTGGCAAGTAATCTTGTGTTTTAGCATCACGTGTGTGCCGTCTTCTCTACAAGCTAGTGAGAAAAAATAAACTATCTCTGCAGCTCACATTTTACCTCTCCAGACATCCTATATATTTGTTGATTTTGAAATTTCAGGAGTAGAGGAACAAATCACGAACAGTTCGTCCTTGGTTTAAAACTACCTGGACAGCGCGTTTTTTTTTTCTTTTGTGTGAAGAACACTTTCTACGCCTACGCCTTGGCAGCCTTGCTTTTGTTGTTCAGTTCTAGCGCAGGTGCAGCGTTTTTTCTATACAATCTCGACCGTCACTCAGTACTTTTGCCGTTGCGTGCTCATGACCCTTTGGTTACTGCACCGTTCCAGAAGTTTTAGTTCGCGTGATGAAAGACCGAACTGTGAGGCTTTAGTGCGCTTACAAAGAAACGACCCTGAAAATAATTTTAGGATTTGCAAGCCAAATGCCTTTCCAGCTGTTAAAAAAACAAACAAAGAAAGGATCGCTTTTCCTGGTCACCGCTGCTTCTGCTCCATCCCTTGGTAGCGGCCGTATGCCCGTATAAATGCGGGTTCTACCTGAAAAGAGAACGATACTTTCCAGCAAAGCCTTTTATTTCGTGTTTAGGGCTTTTTCATCGCCCCTGGAAGAATATTTATGTATGGAGAAAGAGATCTCTTGACGTTACCACCAATGCTAGCATTGAATGCGACTGAACCACCAATCTAATACTGAGCGATGTCTGCTGGAAATTCGCGAAAACGCCCCATGGTCCCGTACAGTCCCTCCCGTATTATGCTTAAGGCTTAATGTCTCCGGCATATCTGTTATCCTTGTTTTTTATATTGCCCTTTTGAACTGGTCGTTTGGTCACGTGAACAACAAGGTTTGGTAACTTAGCTCTTTTATTGTTTTTTGGCGCAAAGAAACAAAAAAATTGAAGCGAAACAGCGTTGAAGACTATCAAGCCACAGTTTAAAGCGTTTCTTAATGCTCTTTCGCAGTTCTTCCACAAGATTCGAACTAGATACTCTTAGACTTGTTGGAAACTGGAGCTGGAGTGCTAGTAGGATCAGTTTCGGGTCTGTGAGTTCGTTTTTATTGCTTTATCTTTGCGTGGAAGACATTTCATTCCTGAGGGGAATTTCTGCATGAACTCTAAAGCCTCAGCAAAAACTTATTCATTGAAGCCGTCTCTGTTGTGAACTTCGGCGAGTCGCGCGAGCGAAAATAATGGCGCTAAGAAAGTTGGTAGGGCAGACACCTCAGAGACGACATGAGGGGTTGCAAAGGACTTGTGTGGCTCACACCTATTGAGGGGGCGCAGGCATAGGAGGAAAAAAATGTTTTTTTTTACTTATGTTTCTTGCCTCAGAGCTTAGCATTAAATAGTTATGTGAGTGATCAAAAAGCGATTGCTAAATATATAAAACCAGGTTGGCTGATCGGCGAAAAAATCTAGCATAGATTGATGATACTGTCCGCGCATCCAAGCGTCTAAAAACTGGCCGTCGGAAGAACCGCTGCGGCGAGCTGACGTATTCCTCTCAGTCTTGAAGCTAAAGAGGCCCGCATTAGATGGTGAATGTGGGATTCCACTTCCTGACATTAGCATACTGGAGGTACGAAGACAAGTAGTGGCAGTGAAGCCATTTCCGAGTGACGGCTAGAGTGAGCTCCACCGTGCCACAGATCATCCGAAGCGCAATCTCTTCTGCGCGGTTAGAACAGTGAGGGCGAGTCACTTCACTCGGAGGGTTTAGACTTCGTGTGCGGCGCTGGAGGTGATGCTTACACGTCAAAAGGCAAGTGACAGAATTTGGATTCAAGAGTTAAGGCGATGACGAGAGAGTGTCGTTTTGTCGGGTCGCAAAATACGCGCAGGTCTGGAAACTGGTAGGTTCTTTGGAGCCAAAACACTTTTTCTTCAACTAACGCTTCTGTGCTTTAGTTTACATGCGTCTTCAGGAGCACAGGTCCGCACAAAATTAGGACTGATGCTTTAGTCTCTGCTGATGGCTTGATTTTAGCTGAGGTGCGATGGTGTCATGACCTTCTCTGCTAACTTACGAAAAACTATTGTCTTAGCTCTAGCCCCTAGGCCTTTTCTTATATTACGCAGGAGACGTCCTACAACGGGGCATCTAACTTACCGGTCATGGGTAAACTACCGCACTTAAGAAATGTAATAGTCAACATATCTGGAAGATAAAGAAAAGGAGATACAACAAACATGACGGGCAGTTTGATGACTCGTTTTTTTTTCTTCTAACAGCCCCAAAGACCACAAAAACGACCTTCATACTCATCCTCAATCAGCACAGGTAGCTGGAAAGTTCATTAGAATTAAAAGACTTATCTTCTCGGTTTACTTGCCGCACTAATGCAATAACCAACACTTTATTGGAATAAATATACCGACACACGCATTTAGATCCTTTTACGTTTTGATTGAAGCGGTGCTTCTCAGCAGCACGCCAACTATTTTCCGCGAAATCAGAGAATATGATTGATCAGTGGGTATTCATAAGCGAATATTGAATTGGTAGTCGGAAGCAATTATGGCCATGGCATGTCAGATACCATTCGTAAAAGGAATACTATGCAGTATATAAGCTAATTAAATCAACCTTGAATTTCCGAAAGTATGCAAACTTCATCCCGAAATTTTTCGACAGCGGACGTAGGGTCCTGTAGAGCATTTGTCGAAATATTGTTTCCATAAAGTTTTATCTGTAGCTTTGTGTTCGGGATGCAAGGCAATAGAGAACACCTTAGTATTATGCGATTCGCTGATGCGATTGCTTCCGTAAGTGACTCAGGGGGCAAATCTCAAAGCGTGATCAACTACTTAGAGAGGTAAAGCGCAGCGGTTGGTCTAAAAAATAATTAAACAAAAAAGATTATTAGCATTCACGGAAGGGAACAGGAGTTTACGAATGGTATCCAGGTGCTTGAAGTGATAAGTAACGAGGAGGAGGAGGAGGAGCAACAAATTTTTATTGGTTATACGACTAAGACGGAACGGTGGTAGGAATTAGAGTTAAGGCTCAAAAAGCGCGTTGGCTCTCTCGACGGCACTGGGTGGCTTGAAGTTCACGCTACATCGCGACCTCCAGGGCCCAACCCACTAACCAGAGTCGCACCTCCGGATCGGGGCTGAGTAGCTCGGTCTCCCACTGACACTGCTGTGAGATTTGGAAGCCCAGAGACGGTTGCTCCTCTGGGCACTCGAATAAGATGTGATTGACATTTGCTTCACCGGCCGCCGTGGGTCAGAGGTTGAGGAGCTCATCTACTGAGCCAGAGCACCCGGTTTCGAACCCGACCACTGCGATCGCATTTAAATAGAAGCGAAAGAAAAAAAGCGCCCGTGGGCTGCGCGATGTCAGTCCACGTTAAAGGTTTTCAGGTGGTCGAAATTATTGCGGAGACTTGCACTACGGCACCTCTTTCTTCCTTTTTTCGTTCGCTCCCTTCTTTATCTATTTCCTTGCGGCGCGGTTCGAGTGTCCACTGATATATTTGAGACAGTTAATGCTTTACTTCCTTTCCTCAAAATCAATTTTCAATTTTCTTTTGGAATGATTCCAGAATTATGTTTCGGGGAATGCATCAGGGAGTAGATATAGTAATTTCAGAATGCACCGTTTGAATCCCTCACCTGTTTTGGTGAGCGATTTGTGATTTGGTGAGGGATATCGATTAGAGCGAGTCAGAATCCTACAGAAGCCTTTACCCCCCGGAGCCTAAGCAACAGATGAAGAAACTCACGTGCACCCTCCAGAAGCTTCCAGAACCTGTATTCTAAAAAGGGCTGGTTGGTCGTTTATTATTATAGGGAAGCGTTTAATTTAAGAAAGAACAAAACGGACGGTGTCTCGTGGTGTTTCGCCCGTTTGATTCGTTCTGAAGTTAAGCGCTTCCCTAAAATTATGAGCTTCCAGAAGCTAGAAGACTATAGGAGGACCCAGCTGTCCACTCACACAACCACCTCCATTCTCCGTGCAGCGCCCGAGTTAATTCTTGCTCCCACAACGCATATCCTATAAACTTGTGTGGCGAAGGGCCTATGTACCGCGTTAGCTAAAAGCAACAAGACAATCATGTTAGATTCTCACGTGTGTAGTCCCATGACTTGGATCCAGGGACATCGACCACTCGATGCGCCTACAAGAGCACTCTCGTTAACCAGGCTTCTCCTGGCAACAATGTAACAAAATCTGCTTAACGTACGTTTTAAACATGAAAAATTTTGGATCTTATTCTGACAAATCCAGACAAACACATTGATTGTAAATTTTGTCTATGCATGAGCTGAAGTGGAGACAGCGATATCAAAGCCCATGCGTAGGCGAAAACTGAAAGCGTACTTTTCGAAATGAACTAGATTAAGACTGCCGGGAAAGAAAAATGCACCACCACGAAATTCATTGGTATTTTGTAAAGTGAGCTTGAATGGCTATGGATACAGTACTACTCAAAAGAGAAGGGGCGTTTTCGTTCTTTTTTTTAATTTTTGGCTCGGGTTGTAACCTAATATCTCCCTGTCACATCTAAGTTTCTATATAAAAACGAGCTCTTCTGTCAGAAATGAGATAAGTTCTGAGAACACGCTTCGTGTGCTTTTTCTTTCCTTCGTGGTATATTTTCGTCACATGTTAATCAGTACAGCGCGGTTCTCTGCAAAATCAATTAAAAATCAATTAGCCGCCGCTGTTGGCTCTTTACCCGAGTCAGCTAGGCTACGTAGGATATCGAACATCCAATTTAATCTTTGGAATCCTTGAGGACGAAAACCATCTCGAAATATTGTTATGTATAAACTCCTCCCACAGTGCTTTCAAGTCTTATGCAGTGGTTGTCTTGCCCTTTCTCCTAAACTTACACTGGTGTTTGTTGATGTTACAAAACTTTCGATAGATTCGGCGAGTGAGTTTATGTTGAAGTATTTAAACTTCGTCGACGTTTCTTCGAGGTGCTCCGTACCATGTATAAACCAGTTTTTGTGAACACCTGACATTAATAGCCTCACCTGAATCGGGAAGGGTGCTTCACAGCATTGCGAATACAAGCAAATTGCTTCTTATTCCTAGAAGAAGGTAGCGTTTTTGTGCATTGAACGCGATGTGCGCTCTTCCATTTTGTTGTTGCTGAGGAAATGCAATTTAGTGTTCCGAATAGAATAATTTTAAAAAAGCTCGCCCACTGAAATGCAATGCTGTCCTGAGCGATCAAGAGAAAGGTATCGCAAACTGCCGGTGTGCCAGATTCCTGGGCATGACCCTGGCTTCTCCGAGTGCGCGGTCTCTCTGTTGTTCCATGCGGCGAAGTGTGGTCAGCATGGTGACGAGGAGTAAATGTTGCCACAGTGGTCGGATCAGGTATTGTGTGAGGTGCTGTAACCAAGATTCGAGTATGCGAAGGCCTTAGAGGAGGGTGGTTTTGTTGTGACAAACGGCTGCATGACGGGCTACAGTTTACGCATCAACTTTGTTGTATAAGGTGTTCGGTTAATTTATATGGTTCCAGCGTGTAATGGCAAAGACAGTACGATTTGTAAAGCTGCGAAGTGGAGTTTTTGTTTCGTGGAGGTGTGGGTAAGCATACATGACCAGAAAATTTCATTCCCCGGACTCTCCCGCAATAAGGCGTAGGATATTTATACATCAGTGTTTGGAACAGCTTCTTCTAGTAAATAGTGAGATATAGCCGTCTGCCAGGACTTTACATCGCCGCCGCGTGCAGCCGACAAACATCTGTGCTCGTGTCCGAAGCACGTTGCAGTTTTTCCACTTTTGCACGCGTTCTGAGGTGCGAGTTCAAGAGAAAATGATGCGAAGCTCTGTGTTGAGAAGCAGTCATTTTTGCAAAAACATTATTTGATCATTGTGCTGTTGGACAAAATAGTCGCCGCAGCCACGGTGGCTGATTGGTTACGGCGCTCGGCTGCTGGTCTGAAAGACGCAGGTACGGTCCCGGCCGCGGCGGTCGAATTTCGATGGAGGCGAAATTCTAGAGGCCCGTGTACTGTGCGATGTCAGTGCACGTTAAAGAACTCCAGGTGGTCGAAATTTCCGTAGCCCTTCACTACGTCGTCTCTCATAGCCTGAGTCGCTTTGTGACGGTAAACACCCATTAAACTAAACCAAACTCAACAAAATTGTGGCCAACGCTGCGCTCCTCCGGTTCCTGCAACGCTTTTGAAAATGAGAAGGATGGGCCTGTTTATTTCTTGCATCCAATTAACAGGAGCACCCGAAATAAGGTTCCATTTCACACCGAAAGGCTACTCCGGACAATCTCAAAGTAGCTTGCGTTTTCTTTGTTTACTTTTATACGCGTATTTGTCTGATATAAGAGGCTTCTGTGTATTGAAATTTGCAATACCAATCACATTATTTATCCACCCGTATTATCTTGACGCAGAACTCACAAAGCGTTTTACTGGTTTAAGCAGAAAGGAACACCTTTCAGTGTTGCCTGAAAAAAAGCCTGCCGGCGTAATAGAACAAATTGTAAATGGGTGTATGTATACAAGCGCGCATTACATTACAAAATCAAGAACGAAGCATTAGTCATTAAAATATAGCTGTAACAAGCATATGTTATAATTAACACTAAAAACTTCAAGCTGCCAGATATTCCGGTGCTGTTTTGTACCTATAATCTATTTGAATAACCTGGAAAGGTTTCCAGCTGAAATATAAATGTTGAATACGATAAAAGAGCATATGAAAGCTGTGTTGTAAAAAGGCTTGGCATGCGCGAGAGTGGCAATTCAGTAAAATGTCTTATTTCGGTTTTCTGAAAAATATAACGGTTTAAAGGGAAGGGTACACTCTAATCGATTGAGCAGATAAGAAAGGCGATTAGAAGGGCTCGTTATGGTATGCATGAAAGTAGCCAAGTCACCGAAACCGAGGAGCATAGGGGACATTTTTTTTCAATTTGTGGTGTTGATAAATTTATTCCTGTTAATGTACTTAATTTAATGCTGAGATATAGTTCACTGAAAAGAGGAAAAATTAGCCGCATGCCACCGATGAGATCCGCAACCCAGGGCCTCAGAATTCCTTCGTTGAGAATTAAAAGCAACCGCTTAATATGTTAGGTTGCTTGTTTATAATTAAACATCAGAGAACAGATAGATTACAGTTGCGAGGCCTGGAGACTGTCAATAAGCATGCTAATAAACTAAATGATTCTGAAGGAAAGCGGCTCGCTTTTTTCTATTCATGCCGCAGACGGATACTCCATCGTCTTCCAGAGGTGCAGGCAACACTTTCTGTTATAGTGTTGTTCTGGCAATAAAGAACGTGTACTGACTATTTTTATAGGAAAGCTCTTTCCTGTTCTTGCTTTTCATGGCTGAAGTCTTTTTAAACAATGTCAAATTCAACATACATACAACCAAGTTCTTCGGCATGCGTCCATAACAAAATACCATAGCTCTGCTTTATTCACATATTTAAGAATCCGGAAGAACTCCACAAGCAGGTTTAGGTTGCAGGAGTTTCGAATAGGTTAATGCTTCGCCCATGCAGAGTTTCTCTCCCGTCCCCAGTAGCGACAGGTGCTCACCATTAAAGCTGAAGTGTAACGATAAACGTTCTAAATCACCAGGCGTTTAAAAACGCGGGATAAAGGCGAGTTCTAGGGGAGAATTGAGACAATTTTTTTATCCTAAACAGAAAAAAAGTGGATCAACAGGCATTTGAGAGCACTTAGAATGTGCCGTCCTTTCACGCGCCACAGACATTGTAAACTAGACAACAACCTGGACAGCGATGACCACAGATCCCTCCCCGTTGAGACTCTCTTCTTTGATTTGAGAAAGGCTTGCCCAAAACATGTGTTCTGATCCCACATCTTCATGCCCCATGTCACCCTCATTCACCTTCCTTATTGCTTGCAGAAGCTCACATGGCTGTATTACAAAAACAGCCAAGCCAGACGGCTGCTGACAGGCGCGTTCGAGGGTGTTACCAAGCTGGAAAGAAATTTCGAACCTGTCCTTCTCATAGTCTGCTAACAATGCTACAGAGAAATAGAGATGTTCGCTGTACCAATGAGTGACCTCGCCAAGAACCGTGCGTTTGCAACGAAAGTGTTTTTTTTACTTTCCTTCATGTGGCGCACCGAAAACCCATAGCGGAATTGCTCTTGCCCGTCAGTCCGGACCATAGGCAGGAAGAGGCTGGGAGCTTCGATTTTACCTTTCCACTGCTCCCTCATAATCCCGAAACAGGAGATGGCAGGAATCGTTTCGCAAATAGCGGCTGGTACGTTGTCACGTCGCATGCGGGCTATCGATTTAGAGGCTAAAATGTTCAGTCTTCGGAGGATGTGCCTCTTCTCCAGGTACCACGGCATGCGGTTTCCGCCGCTATCCCCATCTTCCCCGCACATCCGCCGGAACATCTCGCCCACTTTCTGCACTTGCTCGGAGAGTTCGTACAACTTGCTCTGCAATGGCAGTAGATGCTCCTGGAGAGATCCGGTCAGGAGTATCTTAAACACTTCCGGAGAGGCGTACCCATCATGAGCCTCGGAGGCGGCGCCATTCGGGAGTGACTCGCGGTTGTCCGCAGAAGTGCTCTGGACAATGCGACATTTGACGCCGCGGTAGTGCGTTGCCAGACCAGTGTGCGGGACAGTGTCGCCACACCGCTGACATTCGACGCTATGGTAGGAGCATTCTTCCTCGTAGTGTGTCAGGACGTCAGGCAGGGCGCCGGAGAACTGGCAGCCGCAGCTTTCGTTCCAGCAGTACGCCTAGAGATAAAAAATATGAAAGTTCGCTGTCTGTGTTGAAAAGCATAAGATAATTCGATTTGAGGACTTGTACACTTACACATGTAGGTTCAATAAGAAAGCGGTTCAAGGCAGGTTACATGTTGTTTTCGACATCACATGACTTGAGCACACCCCTACAACATATTTTCACTGCCGACCACTTTGGCATGTTATTTTTCGCGAACACACTACGGTTTATGGTTTAAGGGGGTTTAATGTCCCAAAGCGACTAAGGCTATGAAGGACGCCGTGGTGAAGGGCTTCGGAAATTCCGACCATCTGGGGTTCCTTAACGTGCACTGACATCGCACAGTACACAGGCCTCTAGAATTTCGCCTGCATCGAAATGCGACCACCTCGGCCGGGATCAAATCCGCGTCTTGGGTTCAGCAGCCGGGCGATATAAGCACTGAGCCACCACGGCGCCCATTCCATTTGAGGACTTGTACACTTACACAGGTATGTTCTATAAAAAAGCGGGTCAAGGCAGATAACATGTTTTTCTCGACATCACGCAACTTGAGCACACCCCTAAAACATACTATTTTGATGATGATGATAACATTTTATAGCGCAAGGGCATCTGGGCCCAAAGAGCGCCATCGCACAAGGTTGTTACTTCTACCCAAGGTGGGGTCAAAGACCCATTTCCCAAGCATTCCGCCCTAAAGAAGCAGAGCACCTGGCAGGCGAAAGCCTGTACTCATTTTATCACCGGTGAGCATGTCACGGATCTCTCCGGAGAACACTCGGACCGAAAGAATGGACTAGGCGACGGGTGTACCCACACAAACGCACATTTAATACACCCTACGTGACACACACACTAGAACACAACACTAACCAAACTAACACAAAGGCTATAAATACACATGACCCGGGCACACTGCTACCAGCGTCTACTACGAGTGTTCTACTATTCGTGGTCGGCGTTCGTGCTCACGGTTGGTTCCCTGTGGCTGCGGCGTTGTATGGATCCCGTAGCCGGCGTCGAGGCGGCGTTCGGCGTGCTTGGGCTGGCGTTGCTGGCGGCGTCGCTGGCTGCGTCGTGTAAACTCCCGGTCCAAGCGCCCGTGGAGGTGATGCCGGTGTCGTTGGCGTGGGGGCACCACCCGGATGGGTGGCAACAGCGCTGGAGACACCCCTGGCCGTAGCAGGTGGTAGCGTCCTCTGTTGACTCCCCGGAACCGGCTCAGGCGCGGCAGGAAGTCCACGATGCGATGTCGTAGAACGCGAGCTGCGTCGCTCTCTTCCAGCCGATGTGTCCCTGACCTGCCGGAGCCTCCGCTTCTCTGCTGTTCCCCCCCCCCCCCCCGGGCCTCACTCTCACTCGCCCTTTTATAGCCTCGGTGTTAGTCCACGTATGCCTTGTTGTCGTCTTCTTCTCTTCTCCACCAATCATCTCCCTTCACCTCACCGAATGGTTCTTCTTCCTCTTCTTTATTCTTCGGTTAATTCGTGTCGTCTTCTTCACACTTTTTCCTTTAAAATTTAATTTAGGCTCCTTAATATATGTGACAGAGTACCCCGCGGCACTAGTGATCACACATTCCGCATGCGTAGGGGATACTCGAACCACTAGGCCACCGCTGCGGTTGATTTTCGCTGTCAACTACTCACACGGAACACGGACGAGCCGTCTAAACAAATAGGATGGCAGATCGAGCCAGTACCCATTAAGGCGGCCCTTCCGGAGGACTGGAAGACGACCATTCAGACCAAGCCCTTTCCCCAGAACATGACACTGGGCAAGCACAGCGAGAGGGGCACCGCGCGAGCCAAAGCCATAGCCCGGAAGCAGGGAGAGAACCCCAGGGTCCTCTACGCGGACGCCTCGCCCCGAAAACACAGTGTCCGTGCAGCGGTGGTGGTTACGTCAAAAAACAGGCTGATCTTCAGTTCGTTCCTGAAGAGAATGGACCCCTCAGTTGCCGAAGAAGCGGTCGTGGCCTTTACACTCGCACAGCCGGCTGTGGACACCGTGGTCATCGACTCAAAGACAGCCTACGGAAGCTTCCGCAGGGGGGTAATCTCCTCCGCGGCCCGAGCCATTCTATCCATGTGCAATCCTCTGGAAGAGCCATAGAGCTCGTGTGTGTCCCGGCTCACTCGCAGGTAGCAGGCAACATCATCGCCGGCTACCATACACGAGAAATGTCAATCCGGGCCGATCGCGAGTCGGAAGAGCTAGCGCACCCGGTCGCCAGCTTACGGGACATTACCCGGATGTACCGCGAAGAAAGGTAGAGACTGCCAGAACCGCACCCAAAACTCACCAGGCAACAACAGACGATCCTGCGTCGATCGCAGGCGGGATTGCTTGCGCATCCCGTACTGATGAACCGTATGTACCCTGCGGAACACGATACGCTCTGTCCCTTTTGCAAACGAGAAA